>NC_138770.1:156196958-157396958 GCF_965119305.1 Pelophylax lessonae | reverse complement strand
GCAACAAGGCTCTACGACTTGAGTTCAGAGCAGAATTTCTCTCATCTAGACTGTGCCTGCTTGCACTATAGGCGAGATGAGAAAACTGAATTTTTGTAAAATCTTACTGTAAAATTCCTGAGTCCTCTGACAGTCGCCGCCCACTCATTCAGTCTTTACCAATGGGTATTGACCTCTTATCCATAGGAGCAAGCTAGGCATAAAACTTGTTAAAAACAAAGTAATTTACATAGACACACCTATAGGGGCTGTCCCACTGGTCCAATACCCCCCTGCTATCAGCATTCCCAACTCAGTTTGGTAGCAAGCAGTTAAAGTCCAAAAGAACCCCACTAGAGGAGCGGGGGCGGCGACTGTCAGAGGATTTAGAGAAAGGAATTTTACAAAAATTTGGTTTTCTCTTACGTTCTCTGACAGTCGCCGCCCACTCAGTCAGTCTTCACCAATGGGATGTCCCAAAGCAGTGTAGACATGAGGGGTGGGAAGTGCAACCGTCACAAAGGCAATGCAGCACCCAGGTCAGAGAAAGGAACCTTATCTGAGCAGAAAGGTAAAAATTCTGGGCAACAGAAAAGCTCAACTGGAGCAAACAACTCAGGAAAGCAAACAACAAAAAAGGGGAGAAAACAACCCCAACAGACGGGGCCGGCCAACGCCAAGGCCCCGTCAAAGCACTGCCGCACACAGAACTTTGCGGCCAAAGGAGGCATCTGCTAATGCCAAAACATCAAGTTTGTAAAATTTGGAAAAGGTGTGCACAGACGACCAAGTCGCTGCCTTGCACACCTGGGCCACCGAAGCCTGATGTCGGAAAGCCCATGACGCACTCACCGCTCTGGTAGAGTGCGCCTTGACAGGGAAGGGCGGAGCCCGTTCCCTAATAGAATAGGCCTGTACAATCGTCTGCCTGATCCATTTTGAAATGGTCGCCGCAGACACAGCCATACCCTTCCGAGAGCCCTCGGGAAGGACAAAAAGGGAATCTAACTTTCTGAAGGATTCAGTAGACGCCAGGTACACCCTGATCGCCCGGACGACATCCAAGGAATGCAAAGCAAACTCCTTAGGATGTTTGGGATTCGCACACAGCGAAGGCAGGACAATATCCTCGTTAAGGTGAAAATCCGACACCACCTTAGGTAGGAAAGATTGGTTAGGTCGCAAGACCACCTTATCCTTGTTAACCACCAGGTAAGGGGAGCGGCAAGACAGAGCCGCCAGCTCCGACACTCTGCAGGCAGATGTGATCGCCACCAGAAAGGCAACCTTTCCGGACAGCACAAACAGAGGAATCTCCCTGATGTTCTCAAAGGGAGGACGTTGCAAATCGGACAGGACCAAATTTAAGTCCCAAGGAGGTAAAGGCGCTCTCCTAGGAGGAGCCAAATGACGCACACCCTGAATAAAGATGCGTATCAAAAGAGTTTGACGCCAAGGGGCGTTGGAAAAGGATTGCCAACGCAGACAACTGACCCTTAATTGTGGTCAGTGCAAGACACTGGTCCACACCAGTTTGCAGGAAGGCCAGCACCCTCGCCACCTAAAAGGAGCGAGGATGGATGCCCCTGGACTCACACCAGGCAAAATAAGCCTTCCAGGTACGTTAATAGATTTTTCCGGAAAAGGCCTTACAAGCCTTAAGCAGGGTAGGAATGATCACTGACAAGAGACCTCGATCTCTCAGGACCTGGCTTTCAACAGCTAAAGCCAGCGACCATAAAGCAGGATGGAAGATCGGCCCCTGAGACAAGCTGATCGTCCAGTAAGGGGAGCCGCCAAGGAGGTTCGACGACAAGTTGCATGATGTCCGCGTACTAAGACCGCCGCGGCCAGTCCGGGGCCACCAGAATCAACAACTTCAGTTCCGAGACCAACCTGCTTAGGAACCTGGACAACAACTGAATCGGAGGGAAGGCATAAAATCAGGCGATACTGATTCCAAGGCACCACCAGCGCATCCGAGGCGTCTGCCAGAGGATCGCACGTTCTTGCCACGAACCTTTCTACCTTGTTGTTCAGCCGTGATGCGAACAGATACACATCCGGGGATTCCCATCGCGCACACAGCATCTGAAACA
Source organism: Pelophylax lessonae (assembly GCF_965119305.1). NCBI lineage: Eukaryota > Metazoa > Chordata > Amphibia > Anura > Ranidae > Pelophylax > Pelophylax lessonae. The sequence continues at coordinate 157,394,880 of NC_138770.1, read as the reverse complement.
CCTCCGGGTGTAGGGACCATTCCCCCTGGTCCAGGGTCTGGCGGCTCAGATAATCGGCCTGCCAATTCTCCACACCCAGAATGTGAAATGCCGAAATCGCCAGGACGTGCGTCTCGGCCCAAGACAGAATCTTGGTCACTTCCTTGGCCGCCCGGGCACTCCTGGTGCCCCCTTGGTGATTGATGTAAGCCACCGCAGTGGCACTGTCCGTCTGCACCCGCACAGGACGGCCCCAAAGATGATCTGACCAACGGAGCAAGCACAGTCTGATCGCTGGCAGTTCCAAGACATTTATCGGCAGGGAGGATTCCTCCTCCGACCAAGTGCTCTGGGCAGACATCGTGCCCCCACCCCAGCCCGATAGGCTGGCGTCCGTGGTGATCACCGTCCACAACAACGACTGGAAAGACTTCCCTTCCGTCATGGCCGGAGACTGGAGCCACCACAGAAGAGCCTCTCTGGTTTGGCGACTCAAAGATATCCTCCTTTCCAAGGATTGAAGATGCCTGTCCCACCTGGCCAAGATCTCCGCTTGAAGAGATCGTGTGTGGAACTGTGCAAACGGTATCGCCTCGAAGGCTGACACCATCAATCCCAGGGACCTGGGTGATGAGGATTCGCTGTCCCTGAGGGACCTGACCTCGGTCTGCAGAGTCCGGAGCTTGTCCTCCAGCAGAAACACTTTGGCTTGGGCGGAGTCCAGGACCATCCCCAAGTAGGGGGAAGACGAACCGAAGGAGACAAAGTCGACTTCTGAACGTTGAAGGTCCACCCGAACTCCTGGAGTGTCTGAACCGTAGTGGACAGATCGCGCAGTAGGCTCTGACTGGCACTCAACCTTAACAGGAGATCGTCCAGATATCCCAAGATCGCAACTCCCTGCGCCCGCAACAGGGCTAGAACAGGAGCCAGCACTTTGGTAAACACCCTTGGAGCCGGAGCGAGACCGAAAGGCAACGCCACAAACTGATAGTGTTCCTCCGCGATTGCGAAGCGGAGGTACCTCTGATGACCCTCGAATATGGGGGATGTCTAAATACGCATCCTTGAGGTCGATGGAGGCCAAGAAATCTCCCGGACTAAGGGAGGCTACCACCGAATGGAGGGATTCCATGCGGAATGTTTGAACCTGCACAAAGCGGTTCAGAGCTTTCAAGTCCAGAATTGGACGTACCTTGTCCTCCTTTCTGGGCACAGTGAACAGATTGAAGTAAAACCCCCAAAATCTGTCCCCGATGTGGCACCGGGACGATCACCCCCTGGGGGTGAGAAGATCCTGAACCGCCCGATGAAGATTTTGTAAACGATCTGGGGTCAAATGAAGATTTGAGGGAAAGAACCTGTCCGCTAAAGGAATTTGATCTTGTAACCCGATCAAATGATTTCCTGAACCCACCGGTCCGGAATCCGGAGCAGCCAAGGTTTGAGAAAACCGCGCAGACGTCCCCCCAGCCCTGGAACGGGTGAGGGCGTCCCTTCAGATCGAGGCAGACTGGGCCGCCGCGCCAGCTTGGCCGGCTTTTGACTTGCCCTTCCTCTGGCCACCATGGCCTTTGAAAGGTTTCCCCTTGTCCTGTGCTTTGAAGGCACGAAAGGACCCCTGATTTGGTTTAAAGGAAGGGCCCCGCTTACCGCGGAAAAAACTTACCCTTGGGATTCTGAGGCAGCAGAGTGCTCTTGCCCCCAGTGACCCCCTTTAACCAATTCGTCCAGGGAGTCCCCAAAAAGGCGAGTCCCCGCATAAGGGATGTCAGACACCGTCTTCTTGGAAGTCTGGTCGGCCAACCAGCTTTTCAGCCATACCAAGCGAAGGGTAAGCACCGCCGACACCAGTCGCGCGGCTAAAGTGGCCTCATCCAAGGCCGCGTCACACAGATACAGGACAGCCTGAATAATCTGGCCCACCATCTCCAAAGTAGTAGGAGGGACGGAATCAGCCACGAGAGTGCGTCTGAGCACCTTGGCCCAATCTGCCACAGCCTGAGACACCATGACGGAGGCGAAAATAGGTTTCAACAAGGAACCCGCCACCATATAGGAGTGAAGAGCTAGAGATTCCATCCGACTATCTGTGGGGTCCCTGAACACCGGAGAATCCTCAGTGGGTACAAGTGGCCCTATTTAACCTGGACACTGTGTGATCCACCTTAGGGACCACGGACCAGCGCAAATCCATAGGAGACGCAAAGGGATAACCGGGTGGAAACCGTTTCGGTACAAAATTGCGCCATTGCTCGTTCACCGTTTCGTGAAACTCAGCGGGACAAGGAAACACCTGTGCCGCCTTCTGGGTTCTGCGGGTCCCAAATGAGGACCGATTACCCGGAGTGTTGGGCTCATCCTCCAAATGCAGTGTATCCTTTACAGCGGTAATAAGCGCTGCCATAGCAGCGCGTTCTCGGGCCGTCCCAGGGGGGGGAATCATCCCCCTCCTCGTCCTCCACCTCCCCTTCAGACTGGAAGGATTGAGACCCTTCAAGGGGCACAATGTCTATGGCAACCATGTCAGACTCTGAATCAGAGGAGTGAGAAAACCTAGGCCTTTTCCCAGAAACCCGTTCAGACATCAAAAGATCCACTTTGGACACTAAAGTCGCAAGTGCAGCAGTAATCGCAGATGATTCAGATGTACCTGAATCATCCACCAAAGCTGGTGAAAAACTTTATGGAGCTGGCCCTTTAAATCACAATAGCAGCGATCCCACTGCAATGCACTGCAAACAGGGACTAGACTGAAAACCCCCTCAGGCAGGAATATAACTGATAGCCAAGAGATATTCCCCAAAAAACAGCAAGGACAGACCCCCCAGAAGTGTTACCACGCTGCCGACGATCCTTCTGTATGTGAAGAAAGGAAGTAATGTCACGCCCTAGAGGCTAAACAGGATGTATACTAAGGGAAAATGGTTGCTCATAGAAAACAATGGGAGGCTCCGGGAAAATGGCTGCCGAACACTCTGTATAAAGCCAGACGCCACACACAAGATGGCGCCCGAAGGGCACAATACACTGCAAGGAAAATGGCTGCTGAAGCTCCCACAGTGAAGCCAAAGCAGCCGCCCACACCCAAAATGGCGGTGATGCGGTTTTTCACCGCTGCGGGTCACCTAAGCATGTCTGAACCCAGCATTATCACAATAGTGCCACGGAGGTTAGGGACCCCAATAACCCCCCACAGAGCGCCCTGGACACGTTCGAGCCCCCGCAGGGACCGGGAGTAGCGCGAGCCCCAGACACACAGACATGAAGGGATAACACAGACGTAACCGACTGCCATCCCCAGACAGAATGTACTCACCGTACCACGATGGCGTGGGTGCCTCTCTGCGACGAGAAGCCTCCCACCCAAGGTGGTGGGGATGCCGTCAGCCAAAAAGGACTCAAGCAACGCACGGAACCGCGGTTGAGACGTCCAAGCAAGGTGGCTACCTCGCGGGCTTTCGTCCTAAAGACCGGGACAGTTCGTTTGTGAGGCCAGGGCGTACGCATAGCCTTCTAAACGCTCGATGGCGGGCTGGGATTCCATAAGGCCCTCTGTCCTGGGACACCAGGACGACCAGTCCGACTCCCAGCTCCGCAAACGCTGTAGTCTTCCGAAGATCCAACTAAGTGCAGGAACAAATAAAAAGCTAGTAGTGCAAGAAAACACTTTTCATAAAATAAAAAAGTAATAAAACACATAGGAAAAGGCAGAGACTGTAGCCCCAGCACAGGGATAGCCTATCTTACTCCTAACTAGGCAGAAGACAAAACTGAGTTGGGATGCTGATAGCAGGGGGGTATTAAACCTATAGGGGCTGTCCCATTGGTCCATCTATGTAAATTACTTTGTTTTTAACAAGTCTTATGCTTAGCTTGCTCCTATGGATAAGAGGTCAATACCCATTGATGACTGAATGAGTGGGAGGCGACTGTGGACGTAAGAGAAATGTTGCAGGGAGGTGTGGCTTTTGACATGGTCACTGCTGATTGGCACACCTGTAGCTTGTCAATCAGCACCTGGCCACACCCAGCCCTGCCCTGCTCTCTGCTTTCTAGAGTCACAGCAGTGCTTCTCTTGCAGAAACCCTCAGTCTATGAGCTGCAGTGTCTGGGAGGAGAGCGTGCGAGACATAAAAGAAGGCTTTGGTTTAGAGTAGGTAAAGGACATTTTTTTTGTTTACCTTATAAGGCTTGAGCATCACATAGTAACTAGATTTGGGACTGGTTTGGACTATCACACAGGAACCTTTAGCTGTACTTTGATGATAATGTGGAAATAGCTAGGAGGACTAGTTTAATTTACTGGCTAACTGGGGCCAGCAGTTAAGTAAAGACGTAATAAAGTATGTAAAATAGGATTTCTTATACAGTCTACTACATAATCTAGGCGTACAGGGCAGATCAATCAGATTATTCAGATTTGGCCAAAAGGAAACAATACCCAAAATATTAGAGACCTGGGCTTCGAAGGGTGAGGGCAAGAGGGTATTAGAACTTTTATAACCATGCACAAACACAAAACAAATTGACAATAAGATACACCTGCTTCCTGCAAGTGAAGAGGTCTACAGCAGAAAGGTAAGTTGAAACCAAACAGGGTTTGAGAATCTAAGGATGCCTTAGTACACCTGAGTTCTACGATTCCTTCCTTAACTTACTTTCTGAACTTTTTGAGGGTGCTCCTTCTGGTTCTCCTATAAACTTCCAGGCTTCTTCCTCGGAGGCAAACTTCTTGTACCTGGCGCCTGCAAAGCGATCCACTTGTTCCTTGCATTCATCCCTGAGATGAAAAATAAAATAAGACAAATTCAGCGTTCCAACCTTTTCAGACTTGATTCTAGAAACAGTCTGCTACTTCCAGTTTTGTTTACTCATCTAAGGAGATCTTATACCAAAAAACAGTAGGAAATGCAGCAATAAGGATGTCAACAGTTACCTGAACTAAGAATATGGAAACTTATATAACCCAGGGCAACCAATTAGCAGGTTACAGAAAGAAGGTAATAAAAAGGTAAATTTTGCTCTGCTACCTAGGGGTTATTTTGGTACTTTCATTAATGCCACCAGTGTGCAATAAGAAGTAACTTTCAAATTCAGACTTGATAAACAATTTCTGTCAAACATTTCCAACAAGCCTTAAGTGCCGGTTCACATGTGCGGCTGCGGACGGCGATCACATGTAATGTCGGAGCGCACTGCTCCTTCATTACAAGCGATCGGCTGTGCGGTGCGAGTTCAGCCATACACTTTGTATGGCTAAATTCGCACTGCACCCACAGCAAAGACGCACAGGACCCTTTTTTGCAGCCGCATCAGGATCGGATCGCACAGTGGTTCACACTTGTGTGATCCGATCCTGTGCAAACTGTAAGATCGCACTGCGATATGCTATCAAACTGGGGGTGTCGTTACATTTCATTGACACCCCCAGCGTATCGCATATGGCAGTGTGAACTGCCAGGGGTGCGTTTGCGATGCGGGAACAGGCTGCAAATTCCCAGCCTTCCCGCATCGCATAAGTGTGAACTGGCACTAAAGGGGAGTTTCAGCCTGGGGGAAAATAATTAAAAGTAAGCAGCTACAAATACTGAAGCTGCCAACTTTGAATAAAAGGGCACTTACCTGTCCAGGGATCCCCCAATATGGGCACCCGAACCTGATCCATCCATAGGCTTCGGGTGCAGGCACCGACATCTTTACAATAAGGGACACAGGAAGCGAAGCCTTACGGGTTCACAGCCTGTTTCCTACTGCGCATGCACGAGTCGCACTGTGCTCTCTTAAAGGTCCCGCTGTCTTCTGGGACCTGTGGGTCTCCCAGAAGGCAGCAGAAGGGGGTGAAGGAGGAGGGGCCGGAAATTGCGTAGATCGCCGCACAACGATTGCCGCGAAAGGTGCCAAATGTGGAATAAGCAGAGCTTCCCCTTTAGGGTGGAGCGCCGCTTTAAGGAAATGGAGCCACACACACTTCCGAAGTTTAAAATCAACTTTATAGTTAAGCACTTGCACCAACACAGACACTCACAGGGCTGCAAGGGCTGGGACAGTGATAATAATGGGGGATTTTAAACTACCCAGGAATCGACTGGCGTAATAGCACTGCTGGAACAGTTAAAGGGCAAAAATTTTAAACCTATTACAAGATAATTTTATCATCCAGTTTGAGGCCCCGACGAGGAATGATGCTCTGCTGGACCTGGTAATCTCAAACCATGCAGAGATTATTACTAATGTTCATATAAAAGATCTTGGTATCAGTGACCATAACATGATTTCCCTTATGATTAGCTGTAAGCAACAAACTCATACTGTAAATATTAATACACTTAAATTTTAAAGTAATTGCAAAAGTCTCGTTTTAATTTTTTTTTAAAATAACAAACATGTTATACTTACCTGCTCTATGAAGTTGGTTTTGCAAAAAACAGCCTGGGTCCTCCTCTTCTCAGGTCCCACTGGCTCTGCTGGCCCCTCCCTCCTGTTGAGTACCCCCACAGCAAGCAGCTTGCTTTAGACACATCAGACTTGAGTCACAGCTCCCTGTGTCCATTCAGACACAGAGCCATGACCCGGCCCCACCCCCCTCTCTCTCCTGATTTACTGAATGATTTTGATTGACAGCAGTCGGAGCCAATTGCGCCACACTGCTGTCTCAGCTAATGAGGAGGGGAGTCCCAGGCAGCATAGACACCCCTGCAACAATCGCAGGATAGAGATGGGCTCAAGTATTGGGGTGCTAGGGGCTGCTGCACACAGAAGGTTTTTTATCCTAATGCATACAAAGCATTCCCTCTGTTCTCAGCTGCATAAGAGCTGGGGGAGAAGAAAAAAACAGCACACTGCCAGTTCAGACGCTGTGCAGTGGGGGCGATTCAGGACAAGTCTGATCAATGAAGGAAAGCCGGCTGAGTTTCCCAGCACAGCTAGAGAACTTACCATGATGTGCTCCCCCCTGCTTAGTGTGGTCAGTTTTTAATAGGAAAGCAGAGGGACTGGCAGTAACACCAGGGATATCACACAAAGGAAGCAATATAAAGAGAACAGGATACCTTTTAATACAAGTACATGGTACAGCAGGCACATATCAGGAATATGAAATATTGGGGGTAACAAACACTTTAATCTTAGTATTTTGTTATGCAGATTTTGCATCTCTTACCATGTGTTGTATACTCCTGGCTTCCGTCCTTTTCTTACTGCATAGAACATTCTAACCATCAACGCCTGTGCGCTTCCAATGGCAGCACACAGTAATCGAGAGGAAGGCAAGACACTGTAAGATAGCTTAAACATCTCCCATCTACCACACTTTGGAGAAGCGGCAAAATCACTAATAAGCACAGTCCATCCTGAAGAGCAGAAGAAAAAAATACTTGTTAGCATTCCAATAAGGTCCAGATTAACAACTATTTTTTTAAGCCCACCATAGACATCAGATGTCAGGCAGGCAAACAGAAACAATCAAAGTTTCATTTTGTGTGAAAACTATTTTTCATGATAACCCAACTGGAGGCATCTGGGGGTATCCATACCCACAAGAGCCACTCACTGTGGCTCTTGTGGCCACCTTAGAGTGGAAGTAAAGCATTTTTAACTTTTGGCCATGAGCCACATAGGTTGGTATACTTTGCAGCTGCTCCGTTCTGGTTCCAGGCTGATCTGTCAGTGGCAGCTTCAGTGTGTAGAAGAGGCAGCAGACAGCTGTTGCCTGTCTCCTGCACACAGAGGGTGCCCCCGGAGACCAGACAGGCTTCAAAATAGGTTAGTATAGCGATCATTACAGAGCTAGATAGATTAATCTTACAGTGAGAGCAGGCTTGGAGTTAGTTAGGTTCTGCCTTTACTTGCACCTTAAAGTGTTTGTAAGTTAACCATAAAAAAACAAAAAAAACAAACAAACAAACATTGCACTCGGTCTTTAAAGCTCCGTTCACATGTCAGCGTATGGATCGCGGGCAGAACAGCCGTGGTTCCGCCCGCGATCTGGAGATTATTGCAAATCGCGGGACGCCTGTGCATTGCCCGTTGATTTGCAATAGCCCCCCAAACGCTGAGCGATGTTGCCGCGATTTCCGCCTGCCGAATCGCGGTAACATCGCGCAAAAAAAAAAAAAGAAAGTACAAGACCTTCTTTGGAGCGTATTGCGTCCCGCGATTTTTTTTTTGGTACCGCATAGTTCTATGTATTAACCACTTAAGCCCCGGAGGATTTGGCTGCTCAAAGACCAGGGCCTATTTTGCGATTTGGCACTGCGTGACTTTAACAGACAGTTGCGCGGACATGCGACGCTGTACCCAAATGAAATTGACTTCCCTTTTTTTCCCACAAACAGAGCTTTCTTTTGGTAGTATTTGATCACCTGTGCGATTTTTACTTTTTGCGCTACAAATAAAAAAAGAGCGCCAATTTTGAAAAAACAACAATATTTTTCAAATTTTTTTTTTTTTTTTTTAAATGAAATTACTCCCCCCCCCCCCCCCCCCCCCAAAAAAAAAAGAAAGAAAATCAAATTTTTTTTAACAATTTAGGCCAATTTGTTTTCCACTACATATTTTTGGTGGAAAAAAAAAAAAAAAAAAAAAAAAAAAAAATTCGCAATAAGCGTATTTTGATTGTTTGCGCAAAAGTTATTGCGTTTACTAACTACAGGAAAGATTTATGTAATTTTTATTGTTTTTTTTTAACTAGTAATGGCGGTGATCTGCGATTTTTTTTTGCGGGACTGCGTCTTTGCGGCGGACAGATCGGACCTTTGACTGACATTTTTGACACTTTTGGGGGACCAGTGACATTACTACAGTAATCAGTGCTATACATATGCACTGTTACTGTAAAAATGACACTACAAGCAAAGGGATTAACTATTAGAGAGCAAGGGGTTAAGTGTGTCCCTAGGGGCGTGTTTCTAACTGTAAAGGGGTGTGGCTTTTTTTTATATAATCTTTATTTAAGAAAATAAAAGACAAGTAACAATACAGCAATGAGGCAGGGTATGCAAAATAAACAAAAGCGGGGGATCAACAGGAACCCATAACAGTCGACAATGTTACATGAGCCATAGGGATGATGGGGAACAACAAGGCACTCAGTATCATTGCTGAAATTTTAAACACATGAAGCTACTGTAACGTGCACTAGTGGGTGGGGTTGGTGACCCACCCACGGGCTTCCCCACCATCTGCCACCCCCATCCCACAACTTCAGCCACAAATCTAATCACAAAGTGAAAACGTACTATAGGGCAAAGTGGGCGGGGAGCAGGGTGGTTCCCACCCAACCCGCGCAAGGCCGGAGTAGGGAGGCTAAGGCTAGGGTTCAGGGGTGTGGCTTTTGATGTAACCACAGAGACATAGGATCCTACATAGCAGGATCATATGATCTCTGCTGTTACATCAGAGAGAATGACAGGCGGCTTTGTTTACATCAGCCGCCTGCCTTTCTCCCTCTCCAGCGGGAGATCACGAGTGACCGGCGGACATGGGAGCCGCCGGTTACTCGCGCGGAGATGACCAGGCGGGAGCGCGCCCCCTATTGGCTCGCGGGCAAGTGATGTACCCATACGTCACTTTGCCTGCACGGGGCTGACCGCCGCAGTATATGTGCTTGCGGCAGTCCGTTTGTGGTTTGTAAATGCACATTCTATGCATGAAGGTAAAAAAACCTGTGTGCAGGAGCACCCCAGTCCCCCCTATTACTTACCTGAGCTCCCTCTCAATCCAGCGATATCCACGAGAACCTTGTCTCTCTGGGGACTCGTAGTCCTAATTGGCTTTTGACAGCAGCGGGAGCCATTGGCTGCAAAGGCCAACCGTCACCATAAGGAAACCACTCACTTGCTGCTTACCCAGTTCACAGTCCAGCAGCAAACCACTCAAGCACAGGTGGCTGGTTTACAAGAAAAAAGTGCAGCATCTCGCACAGGGACAGGAACACATGGTTGTTGCTCCTAGCAACCAGGCAGCCGTAAGGGCCGGCCACTACCTGCAAAAGTTGACACCCAGTGATGTGGAGGCATTTATTTTTAGTTTTGAGAGAACAGCAGAAAGAGAGGAATGGCCCCCAGACCAGTTGGCTGGTTATATTGCTCTGTTCCTCACTGGAGATCCCCAGAAGGCCTATTTCAAACTGTCATCTGCTGATTTTAAGGATTACAAACGGCTGAAAGCAGAAATCCTGGCCTGCCCTGGGGTGACTACTGCTATGCGGGCTCAAAGGGTACACCCGTTGGAGGTACCGCTGGGACTGTCCGCCAAGGGCTCAGATGCATGACTTGAGTCAGCTGGTCAAAAAATGGCTGCAGCCCGAGTTGTTAACGGGTCCCCAGAATGTAGAGTGGGTCGTGTTAGACTGGTACCTGAGGTCACTGCCACATGACCTTCAGTGCTGGGTGAGTCATGGGGACCCCAAGACCGCAGAGGAACTAGTGGAAATGGTTGAGAGACACGCTGTGGTGGAGGATCTACTGGGACCTGTCAAGCCTTGAGGACACTTGCCGTGAGAAGAGCCAAGCCATCCATAAACCAGGGAGTCGGCACCCTGGAGAGTCAAAGGGCGACCACCCTAGCATCCCAGAGCTCTGCTCCAGCACGCAGGAACGAGGGCATGCTGTGCCACTCCCAGGGTCATATCCAGATCCACTGTCCCCTGCAGGAGGAACCCATGGAGTGTGGTGCTCTACAAAGGATTTTGTTTTATGCCCAGATGGTCTGTGCTGCCCACCTGGACCTAACTGGGGGGCGGTTTGAATGTGACCTTTGGGTGAACGAGCTTAATGCCCGAACACCGTTGGGACTCCAGAAGTAGCTAGGGAAGTGAGTCGGGAGCAAGAACCCTGAGGGTGGTATGCATACATGGGGACACCAAGGAATACCCACTGGTATCAGTGACAATCACCACAGCCTGTGGCACAATTGTCAAGATTAGAGGAGCTTTCTCCTTTGTCGTCCTCTGACAAACTGTTGGGCTGGTACCCGACCTCATCCATGTTATCATAGGAAGGAACTGCCCGTTATTTGAACTGTGGGACTATGTGAACAAAGGACTACCAGGACAGCTGGACTGCTCTGTTCCCTGGAGCAGAAGGTCCCCCAGCTAAAGGGACCCCTGAGGTGGGGGAACCCACTCTAATGCAAGTCATGGCTGGGGAGAACATAGTGAAAGCCTCCCCCCCCCTCTGCAGTTTATGTCAGAGGACGACAAGGGAGAAAGCTCCTCTAATCTTGCCCATCCTGATCTCAAGGTGTCACGGGGGGGGGGGGGGGGGGGGAGATTTTCTTCTGCCCAAAAGAGGGATCCCACACTGAAAAATGCCTGGGAACAGGTTACCGTACTTAATGGGGTGTCCCTAGTCCCTGAGGCCGAAAAAAGGTTTTCCCACTTTGTGGTCATCGGTGAGCTGCTATACTGAGTTACCGAGGTTAGGGGAGAAGTGGTGGACCAGTTATTGGTTCCACAGCCTTTCAGACGCATGGTGCTCAACTTAGCTCACAATAACGCATTGGGGGGGGGTCACCTGGGGGCTGACAAGACAGACACGAGTAGCAGACTGGTTCTACTGGCCAGGAGTGACAGCAGAGGTGAGACGTTATTGCAGTTCATGTCCCACCTTGCCAGTTGACCCCGCCAATGCCCCACTTGAGGAACCCATTGGTGCCGATGCCCATTATCGAGGTACCATTTGAGCGCATTGCGATGAGTTTGGTGGGCCCTTTTGGTGGTCCAGAGCCGATTTTACCATACATCCTTGTGGTACCCGATTATGCCACTAGGTATCCAGAGGCAGAGGCAGTTCTAATGTTCTCTAGGACAGGATTCCCAAAGAAAATCTTGACAGACCAGGGCACCCCATTCATGTCTCGTGATGGCAGATCTGTGCAAGTTGTTCCAAATCAAGCAGCTGCACACATCGGTCTATCATTGACCGATGGACAGGTATAGCAGTTGAATAAAGCTCTCAAGTCAATGCTTAGGGTTGTGCAACAAGATGGTAAAGACTGGGACTGTCTACTCCTAGCATTGATGTTTTGCCTTAGGCAAAGGTTTTTCTCCGTTTGAATTGATGTATGGGCGAAAGCCACGGGGACTGATTGACTTAGTGAAGGAAACATGGAAAAGGGAGTCTTCTCCTCATATGACAGTTTTAGAACATATAAGAGAGGATTGCGAAGGTGATGCCTCTGGTCAAGAAGCACATGCAAAAGGCGCAGGAGGCACAAAGAAGGGTGTACAACCGGTCTGCCAAACTTAGACAGTTCCAGATTGGGGATCGGGTGTCTGTGCTTATACCTATGGTGGAAAGTAAGTTCCTGGCCAGGTGGCAGGGGCCTTTTCAGGTGGTAGAAAAGGATGGGGAGGTTAACTAGAAGATACACCAACCTGGGAAAAGGAAGCCCTATCAGATATACCATGTAAATCTCCTAAAACCTTGGGGAAGGACCGTAAAGCAGGAAGTTGCCCTGGCAGAGGTTAGTCCTAAGCCCCCGGTAGGGGAGAACTTGGTACCAGTTTCCACCTCCTTAACCAAGCCGCAAATGCAGCAGGTAAAGGAGTTCTTACAGAGGAATAGAGAGCAGTTATCAGGACTGCCAGGTCTTACCAGAGTTATTGAACAGGATATGGTCACAGAACATAATGTGAAGGTTCGAGTTAAACCCTATCACATCCCCGAGGCACATAGGAAAGTAGTGTTAGAGGAAGTCCGGGAAATACTCAAACTCGATATCAGTGAGGAATCGCAGAGCGAGTGGTCGAGCCTGATTGTGTTGGAAAGCCCCAACGGGACTCTGCGTTTTCGTAATGATTTCAGTAAACTCAATGAGGTATCGAAGTTAGATGCATATCCGATGCCCCGAGAAGATGAATTAGAGAGGTTGGGACCAGCCCTATACATCACTACCTTAGACATCAAAGGCTACTGGCAAATCCCTTGAACGAAGGAAGCCTGAGAAAAGACTGCCTTTACCACCCCAGATGGCCATTTCCAGTATAAAAGAATGCCGTTTGGCTTGCATTCCGCTCCAGCTACCTTCCAGAGAGCTATGGATAAAACCTTACGCCCACATCAGAAATACACTTCAGTGTCACCTTCATGAATTAAAAAAATAAAAAATACAAAATAATAAATTTAGCCCAATTTTGTGTTATGCTGAGTACATAGATACCCAACATGTCATGCTTTAAAATTGCGCACACTCGTGGAAAAGTGGCAAACTGGTACTTAAAAATCTTCATAGGCTACGCTTTAAAAAATTTCACAAGTTACCAGTTTAGAGTTACAGAGGAGGTCCTGTGCCATAATTAATGCGTTCACGTTAACTACATGTGGTTTGAATGCAGTTTACATATGTGGGCGTGACCTACATATGCGTTTTCGCTTCTGCGTGCGAGCACAAGGGGACAGGAGCGCTTTGAAAAATGGTTATTGGTCTATTTTTACACTTTCCTTTTAAAATTTTTGATCACTTTTAGGCTGAGTTCACACTGGCAATAAAAGCAGGCGTTTGAGGGGCGTTAAAATGCTCCTCAAACGCCTATGCAAATGATACAATGATACAATAGACAATATAAAAACATGAAGCGTTCGCTTCGCTTCCCTTCAAAATTGAAGTCTCATGTCGACACAGGGGGTGTTTGAAGCCCTTCAACGCTTCCCATTCAAGTCTATAGTAACGCTCAGCAAACACTCTGGCAGGAGCCCAGAGGGAGAGTTATTTATTTCAGGTACTTTTATAGCGCTGTCAATTTATGCAGCGCTTTACATATACATTGTACATTCACATCAGTCCCTGCCCTCAAGGAGCTTACAATCTAAGGTCCCTAACTCACATTACATACACAGTAGGGCCAATTTTTTTTTTTATACATGATCCAATTAACCTACCAGCATGTCTGGAGTGTGGGAGGAAACCGGAGAAACCCACGCAGGCACAGGGAGAACATGCAAACTCCAGGCAGGTAGTGTCGTGGTTGGGATTCGTACCAGCTAGGTGAAAGTGCTAACCGCTACACCACTGTGCTGCCCAGTTGCCGACCAGCCGCCGTAGCTTTACAGTGGCAGGTCGGCTCTATTATGCGAAACGATACACCTGTATGTCGCTTCGTGTAATAGACAGAGCGGCGCGTACACGCGCCAATTGGCCAGAGGGGGAGTTAATCAGCACGTCCGGTGGACGCAAAGTCTGCCAGCCACCCGCAATCGCTACCCATGGAGACAGAATGGCAGCCAAAAGCAGCATCTGCAGATGCCAGCACGTCTATTGTATAAAATTTTGTGTAAAGTGTGCACAAACAATCAGGTGGCCGCCTTGCCAACTGCACCACTGACACTTGATAGGGGAAGGCCCAAAAGACACTAAGCGCCCACGTAGAAAGTGCCTTAACAGGAAACGGAGGAACCTGAACCGATGGAATAGGCCTGCACCACCACCCGTCTTGTCCATTTGCAAATGGTCACGGACGACGTGACCAACCATTTGCGAGGTCCATCCGGGAGGACAAATAACTTGGATTTTTGACTTACCGTAAAATCCTTTTCTCTGAAGTTCATTGACAGACACAGTACCTATTCTTCTTAACCATTGGGTTATGCTGTCCCCCTACAGGAGTAGAACACTAGGAAGAGAGAAAAAAAACAAAGGTTTTTTTTTTTTTTTTTAACCACGCCTATGGGGCAGTCCCTGAAGGCATACACCCACTCAACTCTATATGCTATGCTATAGGATTCAGTTTTGTTGCAAGCAGTGTCAGAAGTAAAAACCCCAACCCACTCAGAAATAGCAGGGCGGGTGCTGCGTCTGTCAATGAACTTTAGAGAAAAGGATTTTGCGGTAAGTAAAAAATACAGTTTTCTCTATCGTTCATTGACAGACGCAGCTCCATATTCTTTGAGATGTCCCAAAGCAGTATTTGCATGAGGGGTGGGAAAAAAAAATGCAAAGAAAGAACGTAATTCGCTTAGCCAACCAGGTAACATGGAGCTTAACCAGGAACAACATACCATCAAAGAGAAAAAAATGCTCTTTTAAACAGCAGCCTGAAAAATCTTATGGCCAAAAGAAGCATCTGAGGATGCCAACACATCTACTTTGTAAAATTTAGTGAACATGTGCACAGACGACCATGTTGCCGCCTTGCAAAGTTGTATTACTGACGCCTGATGGTGAAAGGCCAAAGAGGCACTCAGCGCCCTAGCAGAATGGGCCTTCACAGGAAAAGGTGGAACCTGACCCTTAAGTGAATACGCCTGTACCATCTCCTGCCTGATCCATCTGGATATGGTTGAGCAGACGCAGCCAATCCCTTCCGAGGTCCTACCGTGAGGACAAAATGAGAGTCTGATTTCCTGAAAGGCTTAGTAACTGCCAGGCAAAACCTAATTGCTCGAACCACAGCCAAAGAATGAAAGGCAATTTCCTTGGGATGCTTGGGTTTGGGACAGAGTGAAGGCAGCACAATGTTCTCATTCAACAGAAATCAGAAACCACCTTAGGAAGAAACGACTGATGGTCGAAGTACTACTTAATTTCTGGACCACCGGAGGAGGAGGAGAACAGCGTCTCCAATTCAGACACTCTGCGGGCAGAGGTAATAGTCACCAAAAAGGCTACCTGTGACAGTGTAAGCAGTGGAATCTCCCTAAGTTTTCAAAGGGAGGTTTTTGAAGAACAGACAGTGCCAAGCCACAAATATAAAAGAATAATATCGACGCAGAATGGACAATAATAGATCGAAAAGCAGCTGCACTCCTCAGGTCAAAATACAATTCCTGTGTAAAATAATATGTAATGCAATAGGCAGCGCTAAAAACACACTAATAACACACTAATAACATCATAAAATCATAAAATATAAAGGGAGAAATCAGAGTCCATGCACCAAGCCCGTGATGAAAAGTGAACACTTTCTGGCAGGATCGACAGGTGCTCTAAGTGTTAGAATCCACCACCGAGTGAAATGGCCTCTCACCTTAGGCTTATTGGATATAAGCATATGACTCAAAAACTCTTATAGCGATCTCCCCTTAACATGAACGGTGGATGGGATGCACTCCTTCTTGTACTTCACCTCCAAGAGACCTCACACTGAACAGACACAACACCACAATGTTCCCAGAGCGGACTATGCACTGCTCACAGATAGGCTTCAGTCAGTAGCTCCCCTTAAAACCATGAAATAGGGAAAAACACCGGGCAAGCCCATAGCGTAACACTGATACACTTTATTCAAAAAATGAAGTTAAAGACAGCCTCTTACTTGTATTAAAAGGTAAAATCGCATCAAACAATCATGCCGACGGGTCCCGTAGGTACCTCACCGGATCTCCAGACAGCAGTGGGCAACGTCTGCAAGCTCCTCCTTCCCCCGGACGCGTGTCGTCCCCCAATGGGCGGGGACTTCTTCAGCGGTATGTGAAGGTAGGTAGTAGACGTCGCCCCTTAAATATACCACCATATCTGCTAATTGGACCGGAAAACGGGATCCTCTCATTGGCTGACCTCCATCGCCAGGACTACAGAGTACACTTCCGCTCTCTATAGAGCGGAAATGACGATGCCCCACGTTTGAAGACCGCCCCTTCACCGCTCTGAGATTGGATGAGCGGACCGGATCCTATTTACAGCGGCTTCCTCTTTATGATGAATACGGAAGACGCCGCCACTCTGTTAAGAGAGGAAGCGCCCACGTATGACGTAAGAGGACCGCCCCTTCCTTCCTTATCCTAGCATATGGCCGGAAGTAAACAATACTCGAGCGTGCTAATGGGAGTCCATGGTTCCTCCCATGTTTGCACAACTGTCAGCATAGTTTGTATTATACAAGACACAAAACAAGATGTGACTTCTGTTGGTCTAAAATTAAAAAATATGGCTGTATAAACCAAACAAAGACAAAGGGTAATATATATATATATATATACCATTTGTAAGCCACATCACAAACTCCCTTGATAAAAGTGTGAATCAAAGAATGCGTAGCTAAAGGGTGTTGAAAAAACACTGCCAAAGCTGACACCTGGCCTTCAATAGTACCCAAGGACAACCGCTGCTCAACCCCTCTTTGGAGGAAAGCCATTATCCTAGCCACTAAAAAGGAGCGTGGATGAACCTTCAGCGATCACACCATGAGATGTACGATTTCCACGTACGGTGATAGATCTTCCTAGAAGTAGACTTTCTAGCCTTCAACAGTGTAGGAATCACTGAGTCAGAAAGACCCCTGTCCTTCAATACCTGGCTTTCAACAGCCACGCCGTTAAAGCCAGTGACTGTAAAGCAGGATGGAAGATCCGCCCTGGAGACAGCAGATCTTCCCTGAGAGGAAGTCTCCAAGGAGCATCTGCGACAAATCTTACAAGATCTGCATACCAAGACCAGCAAGGCCAGTCTGGGGCCACCAGAATCTGCGGAAAATTCCATCCACCTCTATTCAGCGGAGAAGCCTTGGCAGAAGTTTAAGCGGAGAAAACGCATAGATCAGCCGATAGTGACCCCAAGGAGCCACCAGTGCGTCCGTGGCGCCAGGCAGAGGATCCAGAGACCTGGTTTCAAACCTCTGTACCTTCTTGTTCAGCCGAGAAACTAACAGGTCTACATCAGGTGTCCCCACCGGGCACACAACAGGTGAAACACATCCGGGTGCAGGGACCATTCCCCTGATCCCCTGGACACACAGCTTTCCAAGTACTCCCCCCCCCCAGCCAGACAGGCTGGCATTCGTGATTACCACAATCCAATACAATGGAAGGAAGGGCTTGCCCTGACCAGGGCCAAGGAACGGAGCCATCACAGAAGAGCACTTTTGACTCAACCGAATCAGATTGTCCAAAGATTTTGGATCCTTGCTCCACTTGACAAGAATACCCCTTTGCAGAGGTCTCGTGTGGAACTGAGCAAACGGAACCGCCCCGAAGGTAGATGCCATCAGGCCTAGAGCTTGCATGCGAGTCAGCAACGAGGACAGAGTACTGAATAACAGCAACCAAATTGCCATCTGCAACATTTCCAGGGAAAGAAACACCCTCAGAGGCAGAATGAGCCCCAGATAAACAATTTTGGAGTCTGGGACCAGAGCAGATTTTCCAAAATGGATGGTCCAACCTAACTCTTGCAGAGTCTGTACAGTGATTGACAGATCGCCCACCAGAACTGAGTGGGATTCGGCTCCTAAGAGGAGATCGTCCTGGTACACTAGTACCGCAATCCCCCCCTCCCCCCGAAGTCACAGGAGCGAGCCCAAACGGTAACGCCACAAATTGATAATGTTCCTCTCCTACAGCGAAGCAAAGAAAAAGCTGCTGTCCAGCGTAAATAGGGATGTGCAGATATGCGTCCTCAATACAGGGCAAAAAGCCCCCTTGGTGTAGGAACGTCACTATCGTGCATATAGACTCCATTCAAAACCTCTGTACCAGGGAATGGTCCACCCCAAAACCCTCCAGGGGGAGACAACTACTTACCATACACTGAAACCGGGTGGGCACCGCAAAAGACAAATCACTTCTCCACTGGAATGGGGGTGCTGTCGGGCAGAAGGAACGCTGCGACCAGGTCGTATGCGTCCTCGGGAGATGCCAGCAAGGAACTAAGTCATTACTCCTGACTAGGCATTAAAAAAAACGAAATGCCTATAGCAGAAGTGGGAGTATACCCCCCTGGGACTGCCCCATAGGCTTGGTAAAGCCTTTTCCTGCCTAGTGCATTCTCCTGTAAGGGACAGCATAACCCAATAGTCAAGAAGATTCTGGAGCTGTGTCCATCAATGAATGAAAGAAAAGTTTTTCTTTTAGTTATACTTTATATAGGGAGGTCAGCAACCTGTAGATTGTGACCAGGTGACTGGTAGATCACGGTGTGGGCTTGCTGACCCACCATCTCAGAGCATCATGAGTGCAATGCAGAGGGACTACTTGTAAAGTTGGATCTTTAGTAGGGAGCAAGAGCCGCATAAGTTGGTGCCTCCTCTGTAGTGCTGGCGCCTGTCCCACGCAGAGTGATACCAACCGCATTCTATCTCATATTCCAGCAAGCAGTGCCAGCAACAGGAAAGAAAAGATCTTCAGGTCAGTGTGAAGCAATACACTGGGCATAATAGTATAAGGTTTGGTGCATTTTCTGCATGCAGGAGTTTTGGTGCGCTTTCAGAAAGTGCATCACTCTGCAGGATATAATAGGAGTCTATAGGAAAGAGCAGCTAACCCAGGAAAGACGTAAACGTACTGAAACACAGGAGTGTGAAAGGAGTCTTATAGAGGGCGCAGGACAGTAAGGGTTAATTTACATTTGTAGTTTGGGGGGTGGTAAAGCCCCATGGTTAAGACATGTTTTTACCACCCCTGCCTGAAAAGCACCACTTTTAGCTGCAGTGGCTAGGGGTGTACATGTCACAGCAGAAGTTATATGCCCTGTCATAGTTGGTAGGTGTAGCACCTGCCAAGCATGACCCAATAAAGTGAACAAGACCGCTCTGCAAATGCCCTTCATCCTTGTGCAGTACAGCAAACAAGGGGTTAAAGCAGGCAGCGTTGTGTTGCTTTCTCACCACCTGCTTTTACCCCTTGGACCCCACAGAAGCATGCAGTTGCGGGGTGCTTGCAGAGTGGCACCATTTACTTGAATGGGTCACAATTTGCAGGCAGTAGCACCCAACAAAAGCAACAGGGGATTTAATTCCTGCTGCTGCCTAAGAAGTTAAAGGGGGGGGTAAAGATTTGGCACAGTAAAACCGTGACTTAACCACAGGGTTTTACCACCCCAACTTTATGTGTGAACGGGCCCCAAGGGTGCCACTGCCAAATGCAAAGAAGGGCTCTTTCACAAGTGCAGCAGGCACTTCTGTTCCTCTGAAAAGTGATCTGAATGTGTTTGACGGGGAGAGGAGGCGATGTGTTACCTCCTCACCACCCGATTTAAACTCATGATTGCCGTGCATTGCACAAGATTGTGACACGGTAGTAGGCCAATTAGAGGTTTAAATCAGGTGTGAGGAGGCGACAGTGTTCCCAGTGATCTCTGATTTCTCTAATGTTGGTCAGGTAGATCAGTTGTTGCCAGGGGCCGGGACAAGGGGTGAGCAAGTGGGACAGCTGCCCTAGGCACTGTGGTATCATGTGAGATGCGAGGGCACCGCAAGGAGATTAGGGGGGGGGGGGGAGGTAATTTGTGTTAAGAGAGAGAATTGGGGGGTGGGGTGGCAGGATGTAAGAATTGTTCTAGTGTTCTTTGAGGGGAAATTTGGGAAGGGGTGCATGGAGTAATATGGGGGGGGGGGGGGCAGGATGAAAGAACTGTTCTAGGAGGGGAAATTTGGGAAGGTGTGTTTGAAATTATTGATTTGGGGGGGGGAGGGGTTTGTGTTGAGAAGAGGGATGGGGGGGGGGAGGGATTTGTGCTAGCAGAGGGAATATGGCGGGGGAGGGGATTTGTGCTGAGAAGAGGGATGGGGGGGGGGGGGGAAGGATTTGTGCTAGCAAAGGGAATATGGCGGGGGAAGGCATTTGTGCTAATAAAATTATTTTTTTGGGAGGGGGATTTGTGCTAGTAGGGATGTTTGGGGGGCATATGTGCTAGGAGGGAATTTTTTTTTTTTTTTGGGGGGGGGCCCGATTTGTGCTAGGATGGAGGATTGGGAGAGGGAAATTTTTTTCTGGAAGGTGTATGTGTGTGTGGGGGGGGGGGGGGGGAGGGGGGAGAGTATGATTTGCGCTATAGGAGAGGAAATTTGACAGGTAGAGGACTTGTGCTAGAAATTAGGAATTTTTTTTTTTTTTGGGGGGGGGGGGCAATTGTACTGGGACCATATGCAACATGAGAGGAGTTCAGCTGGAGGGGGATTGGGAAGGATGATTTGTGCTGGGAGGGGGTGGATTGTACTGGGAAGAAGCATGCAGCATTGCAGAGAGGAGTTCATTTTTCTTTTGGGGGGGGGGTTTTCCTAACATGTAATGGTGTGGGGGTGTTAGGAGGCACAATATGACATGTTCACCCCCTAGCTCTAGGTGGCCTTGTCCTGGCACTGGTTGTTGCTCTAGGACAGGAAGTGTGTTAATAGAAGGATACCAGGATAAAATGAAGGAAAACAACAGGTTAATAAGGAAAAAGGAACACAGCCACCACATCTAAGGACTGATAATCTGCAATATATGACATCATTGTCCTTGTTAGTGCACACCAGTGTGGGCAGGGAATGGGGGGGGGGGGGGTACAGGAGGACACAGCATTGGGGGGAGGGGATCAGGTACTGAAAAGGATGGTTGGCCCCAATGGAAACCTGTGCTGAGGAAATACCTGGTCTAACATCAGAGGCATTTCCAATATACGCTACTAAATCCCTGGCTGCAATACTAACCCAGTGCCACAATGACAGCCAGGCACACATTTGCCTTCCCAGGTACGGTAACATCGTACACGTGATGAGACTGCGACCAGCAGCTGAATGTCATACAGAACCCATTGATGTATACCCTCGTCCTATCACCCGCCCTCTTTCCCCTCTCTATGGTACCTGTGTCCGGGTACGCAACAACGCTTCAACTCCATAACGTAAGGCAAGTTTAGGCCCCGCCCTTAAGCTTCTTATTGGACACCCCGGACTTTTTTGGGTCAGCTGACCCCACACGACATAAACACCAATAAAATCACGCCCCCTAGGCTCTTCATTGGACACCGTTGACTTTATTGGTCAGCTGACCCCGGGTGGGTTAAACCCAAATGACAAGCACAGAGAGCATGCTGAGTACGGGTGGCTGAAAGGGCCAAGAAGAGACACGTGTGTGGGAGAGGAGCTGGTGATCGGGGATGCTGGGAATTCTCAGTGAACGATCTCAGCTCTTCTACTGATAAGTTACAGTCCCATGAGGTGTATGACCCCACTTATAGTGCCCATTACACATCGCTTATGTTATGAACAGAGGAAGGAGGGACACATTAACCACTTGCACGACTATCTACGTCGGCGGTCAGCCCCTCACAGGCAAAGTGACGTAGGTCTACGTCGCTAGCCTGTGAGGGTCTAGGGAGCTAGCGCGCGCCGTCGGAGGCGCGCTCCCGCGTGGTCACGGACCCCCCTGCGCGTGTGTCCGGCGGACCCGATGTCCGCCGGTCACTCTGCGATCGGCGGGGGAGAGGGAGAAAGTCAGGCGGTTTGTGTAAACAAGCCGCCTGTCATTCTCCCCGGTGTATGAATGATGATCATACGGTTCTACTATGTAGGACGGTTGATCACTGTTCATACATCTCAAGCCATAGCCAATCACAGTTAGAATCACGTCCCTAGGGACACACATAGCCCCTCCCTCTCAAAAAAAGTTAACCCCTTCACTGCCAGTGTATTTTTACAGTAACAGTGCATATGTATAGCACTGATTACTGTAGAAATGTCACTGGTAACCCCAAAAGTGTCAAAAATGTCAGTCAAGGGTCCAATCTGTCCGCCGCAATGTCGCAGTACCGCAAAAAAATTGCAGATCGCCGCCATTACGCGTTAAAAAAAAACAACAAAAATGACAAAAATCTTTCCCTTAGTTAGTAAACGCGATAACTTTTGCGCAAACCAATCAAAATACGCTTTTTGCGATTTTTTTTTACCAAACATAGGTAGCATCGCAAAATACCCCCTGGTCAGGAAGGGGGTAAAATCTTCCGGGGCTTAAGTGGTTAAAGAGGGTGCAGAGAAAAATGGCCATGGCTGGATTGTAGTGAGAGGGAGGCTTAAAGTGCTTGTAAAGGCTAAAGTTTTTTTTTTTTCCTTAATGTATTTTCTGCATTGATAGTAAATGAAGCAAAATATTAGTAAACACCAAAGTAAATAAACCTATTATATGCAATATAAACCAACAGTGCAAAGAATATGCTATCCAGTGATTTGAGTGATATATAACAAGAGTGTACATATATTAAAGTATAACTAAAGGCAAAACGTTCTTGGTGACCTGGGGTTCCCCAAGGGATTTCCCTATTTTGCAGGGATTTCCTCTCACTTCCTGTTTGGCTATGGTACAGGAAGTGAAGGGAAATCTCCGCAATGAGACACAGATGGCGAAAAAGACCTGATGGGTTATAACCCTACTTTGCTGTATCCAAAATTAAAAATAAAGTTTTGCCTATAGTTCTACTTTAACCACTTAAGGGCTGAAGATTTACTGCGGCAGGCATCCCCTCCTGCCCAAACTGACGTAGCTGTACGTCAGTTGCGCGCCTACAGCTAGGGGACTCCGATGCACGGGGCAGGCGGGTCTGATTGCCGCCAGCCACGCGCGATCGCTCCCTGCTGAGAGAGAACAACAGTCAGCTGTTGTAAACACAGCTGACAATTCTTCTCTCTGGAATGATCACAGAGCGTCTGTGAGCCTTCTACATAGGACCACAGGTCTCTGTGATCATTGCAAAAGCCCATCCCCATACAGTTAGAAACACTCCCCCAGGCTTACATTTAACCTCTTGATCACCCACTGTGATATCCCCTTCCCTGCCAGTGTTATTATTACAGTAACAGTGCATATTTTTTAGCACTGATTACTGTAGTAATGTAACTGGTCCCCCCAAAAGTGTCAAAAATGTATGTTAGGGGTCCGATCTGTCCGCCGCAATGTCGCAGTCCCGCTAAAAATCGCAGATCGCCGCCATTACTAGTAAAAAAAAAAAAAAAAACTATGAAAATGACATAAATCTTTCCTGTAGTTAGTAGACGTTATAGCTTATGTGCAAAACAATCAAAATACGCTTATTGCGATTTTTTTTTACCAAAAATATGTAGCAGAAAACAAATTGGCCTAAAATGTTAAAAACAATTTGATTTTTACATTTTTTTGGAATGTTATATAGCAGAATATGAAAAATATTGGGTTTTTTTCAGAATTGTCGCTCTGTTTTTGTTTATAGCGCAAAAAATATAAATCGCACAGTTGATCAAATACCACCAGAAGAAAGCTCTATTTGTGGAAAAAAAATACATCAATTTTATTTAAGTGCAGCGTCGCACGACTGCGCAATTGTCTGTTAAAGTAACGCGGTGCCGAATCGCAAAAAATGGCCTGGTCATTAAGGGGAAAAATCCCTCCAGTCCAGAAGTAGAAGTTCACCCTAATACTAAAAGCTGGCCATACATGTGTAGATTTTCGTTCTGAAAGTTTTGTTTTAAGATAATTCGTTTGTTTTTCTAATCGTTGGTGGGGTCAAATCGATGTCCGTTTTCGACTGCAGTGACGGGAAAATTCGAAGGGGTAGGAAGGAAAACTTGGGTATCGCTCATAACTTACATTTATTTTAAAATAAATGTTAAAAGCAAAAGATGATTTTCGAACAACATTTGTCCATTCATCGAATGTTCAAAGAATCTTCCTACGAATGTTTGTACAAACTTTCTCGTCCAAAAATCTATACGTATATGGCCAGCATAACCTACACTATATTGTCAAAGGTATTGGGACACCTGCCAGAGTTGAAGCTGTTATAACTGCAAAGGGTGGGCCAACTCAATATTGAACCCTATGGACTAAGAATGGGATGCCATTAAAGTTCATGTGCGTGTGAAGGCGGCAGGTGTCCCAATACTTTTGGTAATATAGTGTATATAGCCCTGTAAAGAAGAAGAAATCACTATGCATACCTTTTCTGAAGCTGCTCTGATCCGGTCTTATGCTGAGCTGTCAGCGGCGGCTTCTCTTTGTAGGCGGGTGCAGAGGAGGCAGCCAACAACCGAAAGCCCTATAGTAAGTCTAATGGGCCATACACACTATAAGATTTTCTGAAGACTTTTTCCTTTAGACTTACCAAAACCATATAATATGAGGTCAAACCTAAACACTTTCAATTTTTATGCAATCTGGCAGGCCCCTGCACTACATAGAAAAGGTAAATCTGAAGGAAATCTAACCACAAAAGTTGGATAGTGTGTATCCAGCTTTAGGCCCCTTTCACACTTGGAGTCCATTGGCAAACTCTGTTTTTCTCAGCGGGGGATGGATCCGCCGATCCCATGCTGAGCAGGCGAATGACAGCTCCGTCTCCGCGCTGTGTGCGGAGACAGAGCTGTCAGGTCCCTGCTGTTCTCTATGGGGGAATCGGATGAGAACGGACCGCCTGTCCATTCTCATCCGATCCGCTGGACGGATGGAAAAAGATTTTCTGAAGACTTTTTCCTTCAGATTTACCTTTTCTATGTAGTGCAAGGGCCTGCCAGATTGCATACAAATTGAAAGTGTTTAGGTCTGACCTCATATTATCTGGTTTTGGTAAGTCTAAAGGAAAAAGTCTTCAGAAAATCTTATAGTGTGTATGGCCCATAAGGGTGACATCACTTCCCAAGCATTTCCCAACCATTGTCGGTTCTCTCCATCATACAGCATCCGCCACTTGAAACCAGACCGGAGCGGCTTCAGAAAAGGTATGTATAGTGATTTCTTCTTTACAGGGCTAGATAGGTTAGTCTTAGGTTGTGAATGCCAGTAGATTTACAGATTTTAGTTTTAGGGTGAATTTCTACTTTAAAATAATAAACGTCCAAAAGTATATTGTCCATCATAATTCATCAAAGATGTCTGCATCAAAATTATTTTTCTTCTAAAAAAAAACCCCAGCAAGTGTTCCCCTCCACCAAGTATGCTAAACACTCACCAAACTCATTTGCTGGCCAGCCAGACTTGCATCAAGCAGGATCCATCAGCAGATCTCCCAGAGATGATATAAAACCACACAGCCGACAATAATTCACAAAGCTATCAACTCTCATTTGTATGGGAAGGAACGTGAAGGAAGAACTATCATAGCACAACAATGTTTGTTGAATAAAAACAAACACTATCCACGTACAACCAAACCTCCCATACACACATAAAATATTTAACTGAGGCTAAGCCAATCTCAGTCCAGCAGCGGCTTTCTCCACTCTCCCCCTCCTCACTGGGCTCCATGAGAGCAGGGGGAGCCATTGGCTCCTGCTGCTGTCAGTCAAATGCAGTGAGCAGGGGGCAGGGCTGAGTCGCACCATGTGTTCCAATAGATGCACACAGGGACTAGCGCGCACTAGGAATCAAGGCGCAAGAGTACCCCTTAGTAATTGGCTTGCAAGAGGGGTTACTCAGAAGGCAAGAGCTGCTCTGTGCAGAACCATTGCACAGAGCAGGTAAGCAAAACCACTTTCCAACCGCAGTACGTATATATGCGTTGCAGTTTGCAAGTGGTTTATGGCTATCAGCCATAAGCCCGGTATCTTTTTTTTTTTTTTGATCTGAGCTGCTCATTAGCCACTGGATAACTTTCAGAAGTGGCAGAAGGGGGCATACCCCCCTTCCTCCGTTAACGGGTGTTTCTCGGGCTGGCTTATCACAGAGGCAATGAGAGACTAGATTGTCTGATTGCCTCTATGGCATTTTGAGGACCAGAGCAACGTCATGACATCACTTCTGGTCTAGGACAGAAGTAAACACATTTGTTTTTGGTCTTTTGCTTTTAAAGGTAAAGACGAGATTTGAGGTCTTTTTGACCCAGGATCTCTCCATAAAGAGGACCGGTTATCCTTATTTCTATTACAAGGGGTGTTTACATTCCCTGTAATAGGAATAAAAGTGATAAAAAAAAAAAACAATTAAAGGGACGTGTTCGTGCGCAGAAGCCAAAGCATACGTAAGTCGCACACGCATATGCAAACAATGTGCACCACACATGTGAGGCATCGCCGCAAACATTATAGCAATAAGAGCAATAATTTTAGCACTAGACCTTCTCTGTAACTCTAAATAGGCAACTTGTAAAATATTTTTACATAGCGTCACCTATGGAGATTTTTAAGTAATGGAGTTTTTCGCCATGCCAGGAGCGTGCACAATTTTAAAGCATGATATGTTAGGTATCTATTTACTCAGCATACTATCATCTTCGATGTTTTCCAGAAAAGTTAGGGTATATATTGTTTTTTTTTTTTAATCAATTGTGTATTTTTTCCAAAAGAATTTGCGCTCCAAAAACCGTCGCGCACATACCATGTGACATAAAAAATTGCAATGATCGAAGTTTTATTGCCTAGGATCTCTACTAAAAATTTTATTTACTTTTTGCTGATTTTAAGTAATTTTCTAACAAAAAATACTGATTTAACCACTTTCCGACGGCGCTATAGTTGAATGACGGCTACAGCGCGGCTGGCTAGTTCTGGGAGGCCGTCATATGACAGCCTACTGTGATCGCGCACGGGTGGCGCGCTCTGTGATCACAGTTACTGCTGATCACAGATTGAGGCAAAGAGACAATCAGGGGCTCTTTACCACCTGATCAGCTGATCATGGATGTAAATAGAAGACGGTTATTGGCACTCCTTTCCTCATGCTGACAGCATGAGGAAATGAAAAGAGAGCCGGTAATTGGCTTCTATTTACATCCATCTAAAAGGGACATGTACACTGACAATCAGGGCACTAATTATCAGTGTCCTGATTATCAGTGCAGTCCCAGCAGTAGCCACTAGTGCTGCCTATCAGTGCACATCAGTTAAGGAGAAAAAAATGGAAAATTCATATCAAATACTTACCGTAATTTTCCTTTCCTGATGGACTCCATAAGTATTTGATATCAATTTTCCATTTTCCTAACAGACTCCATGGCAACATACGTATCGGGAAATAACTCGCCGTATGCAAACAGGGTGGGCAGGTGCTGAACAAAAAGTTTAATTTACTCTGTCAACCGACAGGACTTGTAAACCAAAATTAACAGAAGAAAGAGCCGTCGGCTCAACACAATAGTGAGACAAAAAGGTATTTATGGAAGACCAGGATGCTGCTCTACAAATTACTTCAGGCGCGACAATTCTGGAGACTGCACAGGAAGTGGAGACACTCCGAGTCAAGTGAGCTGTAACTGCCACAGGAAGAGTCAAGCCCTTAGCCACAGGAGGAGCAGAGCCCTTAGCCCTGTAAGCCCATTGTATGGCCTGGATGATCTAGGATGAGATAGATCTGGATGAAGCTCGTGAACCCTTGTTCTTCCCAATGAACAGTATCCAAGCCTCAAGCCACACTAGCTTGAGAGATTTTCTAAAATAAACTACTTACAAGTACAGCAATAGTAAATACATACATGAACAAAGAGCCAATAAGATTAATATACATGTGCATATTGACAAACCAAAACACAATTAGCAACAAATAACCAAAAACTTACAGAGGGTCAAGTATTCATTCCCCCAAATACAGCCCTGGGCTATGTGTCATTAGATATAACAGGCAATGCAGCCAAACCCCCCCCCCCCCAGCCCCCCTTCCCTTCCACCTAAATATAACAAAGTCCAAAATATTAAACACAAAGCAAATCCCCACAAAAAAATATCCCCACCACAATATATTGGAGCCTTTGGCAGCCCAAAACTTCCCTGATGTCTGACTGTTTTTCATAAGATACGTCAGACAACACACACCCAGTAATGGGAACGCCCAGCAGAACAATTAACTGTGTGTGTCCTGGAAGCAAACCAACATAAGTTCAACTGCTATTTTGAGTGGGATGTAACAGGGATGAATTGCAAAGCTTTGTAGCATGCGTGGATTATCTATAAACTCACAAAAAGTCTAAATCTGGGAGCATGCCCAGTAGAACAGAAATGGCAAATTGCAAGAGAGAGAGAGAGAGAGAGAGAGAGAGAGAGCTAGAGAGCTAAACAGCCTGAACTTTATTGTGGTTGGCCAAACAATTGCATATATAGCTTTCTAGAAATGCATATATAGATATTCAACTCTCTCTCTCTCCCTCTCTCTCGGAGAGATAGATAGATAGATAGATAGATAGATAGATAGATAGATAGATAGATAGATAGATAGATAGATAGATAGATAGATAGATAGATAGATAGATAATCTATATATATATATATATATGTATGCATGTATGTGTATATATATGCAGTGCTTTAAGTGGCCCAAAAGAGGTGCCGGTACTCTATTATAGCCTATAAATTCCCCCCCCCCCACCCCACATCAGGGTCCCCACAGAGCACCCCCCCTGGCCTGGGCTGGGACTCCGGAGCAGGGGGACTCACTGGTGGTGACTGGTCTGGCTCTGGAGTGGGAAATATTCTTGGGGGGGGGCAATTGAGGGCGCAGATGTCCAAAATTAGCGTACTGGTACGCTAAGGCACACAGAGAGGTGGCGGTATGCTGAAGAGCCATATTTGGAAGTGGCGGTACTGAGTACCAGTGCATACTGGCCCACTTAAAGCACTGTATATATGTCAATATATTTATATGTATATATTTATATCTCCACATTTGTAATGTTTATATATAAAAAAAAATATATATATATATACAAATACATGATATATATATATATATATATATATATATATATATATATATATATATATATATAGAGAGAGAGAGAGATAGAGAGCTAAACAGCCTGAACTTTATTGTGGTTGGCCAAACAATTGCATATATAGCTTTCTAGAAATGCATATATAGATATTCAACTCTCTCTCTCTCTCTCTCTCTCTCTCTCTCTCTCTCTCTCTCTCTCTCTCTCTCTCTCTCTCTCTCGGAGAGAGAGATAGATAGATATATAATCTATATATATATATGTATGCATGTATGTGTATATATATATATATATGTCAATATATTTATATGTATATATTTATATCTCCACATTTGTAATGTTTATATAGAAAAAAAAAATATATATACAAATACATGATATATATATATATATATATATATATATATATATATAGAGAGAGAGAGAGAGAGAGACAGAGAGCTAAACAGCCTGAACTTTATTGTGGTTGGCCAAACAATTGCATATATAGCTTTCTAGAAATGCATATATAGATATTCATCTCCACATTTGTAATGTTTATATAGAAAAAAAAAAATATATATATACAAATACATGATATATATATATATATACATATATATATATATATATGTATATATATACAGAGAGAGAGAGAGACACACAGATCTATAGATATATGTATATATATATATTTGTATGTTTGATTTGGGGGGGGTGCATTTCTTTTGGGATTCAGGTTGGTGTTTCATTGAAGATTGAACATATAGCTAAGCCCAAAATCATGCCCATCACTCATAAACATCCTTAATACTTTTGGTGATGTAAGGGCTGAGAAATAGCACAATGATTAGGGAGTTTGCCTTCCTGCCCTATGTTTGTGGGTTTGAATCCAGAAAGAGCTCTCTCTATGGGCAACAATTGGAGGTCTCGAACACTCAAAATGTTACCATCAATACTTTTGAAATTGTTTAGGATATAGGCATTTGTATCACCAAACTCTTCATAGAAAGAAATTCCCACAAAGAAACAAAGCACAAAAAATATCTAGATATATCAATAATGAGAGCTATAGATATATTTATATTTTTACCAAATGTGGCAAAATATCCAGGCAGGGGATGTAGCTGCAGGAAATCTGCTTCAAAATGAAAAGGCTTGACCATACGTATTTACTCAATAAATATTTTGTGGGAAACCCTATATAATGTTGGGGTTCTATATAGAAGCTATATATAACATTGTTCAAGGGAAAAATGATTGAGCAGGAAAGCTAATGAATTGCTAGAAGTATGAACTGTGTGCAGTGACAACCTGCATGTTTTCCAAGTTCGCCAGTTCGTTCCAGTTTAAATGGGCGAAAAGGCGGACTTTACCTTCAAATTCATTATACCTCATGCTTACATTTTGCAAAACGTTAATTTTACAGCCCAGTTGGCGTTGTGCATGTGCACATGAGCTTTCTTGCAGCTCGGGACTTCAGAAGCTATTTTTACTTTTTACACTTTTGAAGAAATCTTTCTTTATATGTCACTTTTTGACACAGTTTAAAAGCCATTCATCTCCATATGATATCCCACATCTTCCAAAGTGATTTGAGCTTTTTTGGGGTGCTAAACAATGTTTTAGAAAAATGTAGTCGAGCTTTTAGCTGAACTGTTTTTAAGTCTCGCCCTGACGTTGTTGCGTCTTGGTGAATCTAACACTAGGCGTTACAGTGATATCCAATGTCATACGTTAAACTTCTCCATAGCGCCAAAATCCCGGCGATGGTGAAGTGGCGCTACATTAAATTAGGCCCTATGTCCCAAACTATCTTGCCGCTGCTCCCTATGTAGTCTGGGCAGTTGGGGGGGCTCCACAGAGCTATCTTTTCCCTCGTAGACCCGGAAACTAACTGTATAGCCTGTGGCCCTGTCACAGAGCTTATACAGCTTCACCCCGTATCTGGCACGCTTGCTGGGGAGATACTGTTTCATAGCAAGGCGGCCAGTAAACTTAATCGGGAACTCATCAACGCAGACAACTTGTTGGGGGGTAAACAAGGCTGCAAACCGCTGATTGAAGTGGTCTACGAGGGGCCGAATTTTGTGGAGTCGATCATATTCAGGGTCTCCCCGAGGACGACAGATTTCATTGTCGTTGAAATGCATAAATCGCAGAATTTGCTCGTATCTCGCCCTGATCATGGAGGCAGAGTACACGCGCATATGGTGAATTGGGCTAGTGGACCAATATAGCCGCAATTCACTCTTTTTGGTTATGCCCATGTTGAGGGAAAGGCCCAGAAAGGTTTTAAAATCGGAAACCGTTATAGGTTTCCGATTTTAACTGTTAACCGATTTTAACCGTTATATTTTTTTCATTTCTTTTGCATGTGTGCGCTATTCTTTTTTAATATGCATGTCACTTGGTTCAAAGCTGCACCAGCTTTAGAAATACATGTTGAGGGTTTGCTCCCCCAACTTTTTGCTTGTTTAATATGTATTCGGTCTGAACAGACTTCTGAGGTTGAGCACCCCCCCCCCCCACACACACACCTGTACTCTATCAGTGTCCACCATCAAGTAGATATAGGAGGAGTCCCTTGTAGTGCATTAGCACATCTCTCCCAGCAAGGAGTGTTGTCTCCATGGGTTAGAGAGGCTGGATTCATCCTTTTTTATGGATAGTGTAGGACCCACTGACAATGGGGTACTTTGACGTAGTGGTGGGCTTGAGCACGATATGGCCATATGGTGGGACCAAATCCCCATTTTTATTTATGGATTGTCTTCATATTTGATAGTCATTTCTTTTGCATGTGTGTGCTATTCTTTTTTAATATGCATGTCACTTGGTTCATAGCTGCACCAGCTTTAAAAATACATGTTCAGGGTTTGCTCCCCCAACGTTTTGCTTTTTTAATATGTATTCGGTCTGACCAGACTTCTGGGGTTGAGCACCCCCCCCCCCAAAAAAAAAAACACCTTTACTATATCAGTGTCCAGTGTCCACCATCAAGTAGATATAGGAGAAGTCCCTTGTAGTGCATTAGCACATCTCTCCCAGCAAGGAGTGTTGTCTCCAAGGGTTAGAGAGGCTGGATTCATCCTTTTTTATGGATAGTGTAGGACCCACTGACAATGGGGTACTTTGACGTAGTGGTGGGCTTGAGCACGATATGGCCATATGGTGAGACCAAATCCCCATTTTTATTTATGGATTGTCTTCATATTTGATAGTCATTTCTTTTGCATGTGTGCGCTATTCTTTTTTAATATGCATGTCACTTGGTTCATAGCTGCACCAGCTTTAGAAATACATGTTCAGGGTTTGCTCCCCCAACTTTTTGCTTGTTTAACATTCATCATTTTGTTCTGTAGGGCCTCTGCTTTAAAAAAATATATAATGTTTAGGTGTTCAAAGTAATTTTCTAGTAAAAAAAAAAAATGTTTTCATGTAAACAAAAAGTCACAGAAAAGGCTTGGTTTTCAAGTAGTTAGAAGAGTGGGTGATGTATGGCTAAGATTGAGCATAAAATGCCAGGACAGTTCAAACACCCCCCTCAAACACCCCCCAAATGACCCCTTTTTGAAAAGTAGACACCCAAAGCTATTTGCTGAGAGGCATATTAACCACTTGCCGACCACCGCACGCCGATCTACATCGGCGGTCAGCCCCTCACAGGCAAAGTGACGTAGGGCTACGTCACTAGCTTGTGAGGGTCTAGGGAGCGAGCGCGCGCCGCCGGAGGCGCGCTCCCGCTCCCGCGTGGTCACGGACCCCCCCACTCTGCGATCGGCGGGGGAGAGGGAGAAAGTCAGGCAGCTTGTGTAAACAAGCTGCCTGTCATTCTCCCCTCTGTATGAGAGCTGATCATATGGATCTACTATGAAGATCCGTTGATCACTCTGCATACAGCTGAAGCCACAGCCAATCACAGTAAGAATCACGCCCTTAGGGACACACACAGCCCCTCCCTCTCAAATAAAGTTAACCCCTTCACTACCAGTGTATTTTTACAGTAACAGTGCATATATATAGCACTGATTACTGTAGAAATGTCACTGGTAACCCCAAAAGTGTCAAAAATGTCAGTCAAGGGTCCGATCTGTCCGCCGCAATGTCGCAGTACCGCAAAAAAAATCGCAGATCGCCGCCATTACGCGTTAAAAAAAAAACAACAAAAATGACAAAAATCTTTCCCTTAGTCAGTAAACGCAATAACTTTTGCGCAAACCAATCAAAATACGCTTTTTGCGATTTTTTTTACCAAACATAGGTAGCATAAAACAAATTGGCCAAAAATGTTAAAAAATTTTGATTTTTACATTTTTTTTTGGGGGGGGAATTTCATATAAAAAAAAGGGAAAAATATTGCTATTTTTGCAAAATTGACGCTCTTTTTTTGTTTATAGCGCGTGATCAAAAAATCGCACAGGTGATCAAATACCGCCAAAAGAAAGCTCTGTTTGTGGGAAAAGAAGGACGCCAAATTCGTTTAGGTACAGCGTCGCACGACCGCGCAATTGTCCGTTAAAGTCACGCAGTGCCGAATCGCAAAATACCCCCTGGTCGTTTAGCAGCCAAATCCTCCGGGGCTTAAGTGGCTAAGTCCATGGAGTATTTTATATTTTGCCCTAAGTTTCGGGTGTTGGAGATACAACAGCTTTCAGCTTAGCAGATTAACTGCAGTTCACAAATAGGACAGTAGATGTCCCTAATGCTCAGTGATATGCTATGCATTTTCTATGATGTGTTGTATTTCCTGTACACTGTACTGTACTTGTTGGTTATCTCTTCCTGTCTGTTGTTCTTATTACCATGAGAAGGTGATATCCTTTGCTTTCTGTGTTATGTTCCAATAAAGAAGCCAGTTCCTGTTTACTCCACAATGTCTGATCTGAATGGACTCCGCTGCACCCAGTGATTGCACTCTGCAACAGGTTATGGGCCCAGGATCCAGATAAAGTCTTATGACCAGGTGCGGCCCAGTCAGAACAAAGCCTTGAACGGGAGACAGTGTGACTGATGCGGAGATCGACATAAGGAAGGTTTCCAGTGACATCTCCTATAGACAAGTAAGACTGTTTATATATAAAGGAGGGAAAAATGTCCGGAAACTCAGAACCTAAACTCTCAGTGGCCAAGCTGAACAATGACAATTATCAGCTATGGAAGTTTAAAGTGGAAATGCCATTATCTAGAGACGACTTGAGGGAGGTTACCACCACAGAGAGGCCACAGGACAATAATCAGGACTGGGACAAGAAAAATAGACAGGCACGAGCCACCATAAGCTTACTAGTGGAGGATGATCAGCTCATACATATACGCCATGAGGACACAGCGAAAGGCATGTGGGACGTACTGAGAAGACTGCATGAAAGATCCAGTTTAAACAGCAAGCTGTTTCTACTGCGGAAACTTTACAAAATGAGACTTAGCAGAGAACAGGACATGCAGGAGCACATAAACGCAATGCTGGAAGTGATTGCGCAACTCAGATCAATCGGGGAGAATATAACAGACAGTCATGCTGCAGCCATGTTGTTATGCAGTTTGCCCGATACATATACTGCACTGATCAATGCACTGGAGACACGACCTGAGACAGATCTGACACTAGCATTTGTAAAAACCAGGCTCATAGAGGAGTATCAGAGAAGAAAGGAATTAGTGCATGACTCCACAGAAACCGACACCAGAATCGCTCTTAAAGCTACAGACGCAAGATTATACAGGAAAGAGGCCAGAGTGTGTTTCAGATGTCACAAACAGGGACACATAAAGAAAGACTGTACTATATGGAAAGCAGAGCAAAGAAGACAGCGTCCCTCTTATGCTAAACAAAAGGTCAAAGCCATAATCAATGATCCATGGGAAGGAAACTGGAATGCCACATTTAAAGCGACAGGCAACCATAAATGTCAAGGCTGGTGCATCGATTCGGGGGCAACCAGTCACATGACGAGTGATAGAAGTTTTTTCACAGAACTTGATCTGAACAACAAAGAAACTATTTATCTTGCAGATGGAAGCAAAATACATGCAGAAGGATATGGGCATGGAACCCTTGTATGCCCTGATGAAGCGGGACACAATCTAGCCATACCAGTGAAAGATGTGCTTTATGTTCCTAATCTAGAAGGAGGACTCTTATCTGTGAAGCGTCTGACAGCCAGAGGACTCACTGTAAAATTCCAAGGTGAAAAGTGTTCAATCCTAAACGGCAACCAGACAGTAGCAATTGCCAAGCTGGATGATCATCTGTATCACCTCGACACAGTGAAGGAAAAGGTGAGACTATGTACACACAAGCACAATGACTGTATACATATATGGCACAGACGTCTAGGTCACAGACACCCAGAATGCATACAGGACCTGCAGAGGAGGAATCTGACAAGGGGTCTATCCCCTTGTCCAGTTACTGCTAAGTGTGAATGTTGCATTAAATCCAAAGCTACAAGAGCAACACTTCCCAAAGTCAGTCAGAAGAGAGCTTCAAGACCACTTGACTTAGTTCACAGTGACGTGTGTGGTCCCCTAAACCCACCCACACCTGTAGGCAAAAGGTACATAGTGACTTTCATAGATGACTATTCAAGATACACAGTAAGCTACTTAATGCAACACAAGAGGGAAGTTTTTGACAAATTACAAGACTATATAATAAAGACCAGTAACAAGTTTCAGAGGAAGCCTCTCATACTTCGGAGTGACAATGGAGGTGAATTCACAGGATATAAGATACAAGAGTACTTAAAACAGAATGGAATAGAACATCAAAAGACAGTCCCATATACACCAGAACAAAATGGAGTAGCTGAAAGAAAGAACAGAACTCTGACTGAAATGATCAGATGTATGCTGACAGACTCTGGACTACCACAAAAATACTGGGGTGAAGCAGCTATGACAGCTACATATTTGCAGAACAGACTTCTTTCCAGAACAATAGAGAAAACTCCATATGAACTTTGGCACAATGAGAAGCCAAATGTAAAACACCTAAGGGTTTTTGGATGCAAAGCATTCATCTACATACCTGAAGAAAAACGCACCAAACTCCAAAACAGAGCATTTGAAGGTATCTTCGTTGGATACAGTGACAATGTCAAAGGTTACAGAATCCTTGATCCCAAAACAGACAAGGTTACCATTAGCAACAGCATAACTTTTGTTGAAGATTTCAGAGACAATGTAATGACAACAGTAGAAGCAAGAATAGAAGAGAAAACTGACATTGACCAGCCCATCTCTGTAACTTCTGAACAAACAGTTGAAGTGAATGCAGACTCTACCAGTACTGAAGAGCAGACACAAGAAGGCTGAGACACAAAACCGAGACGTTCAACAAGAGAAAACAAAGGTAAACCACCTGTACGTCTCTCATACAAAGCAAGTACTGCCAGTATCAACGAACCTGCAACCTGGGAAGACATATCTCAGCTTTCAGAACAAGAAGCAAGTAAATGGATAAAGGCTGCTGATGAAGAGATAAAATCCATGCATGACACTAAAACATGGACACTTACAGAACTACCACCCGGAAGGAAAGCCATAGGCTGTAAATGGACTTTTAAAGTGAAATACAATGCAGATGGCACAATTGAGCGATACAAAGCAAGACTAGTAGCCAAGGGCTATTCTCAAAAATACGGAGAGGACTATGACGAGACATTTGCACCAGTAGTCAAGCACACTACAATACGGACTTTACTGACGATAGCCGTCACAAGGAAAAATGCAAGTGAAACATTTTGATGTGAAAACCGCGTTTCTACATGGCGAGCTAACAGAAGAAATTTACATGGAACAGCCACCAGGGTTCAAAGATGAACAAAGGCCAGACCTAGTTTGCAAACTTCGCAGGAGTATATATGGTCTAAAGCAAGAAGCCAGAGCGTGGAATATAAAAATAAATGAAGTGCTTACACATCAAAACTTTCTGAGGAGTAAAGCAGACCCCTGCTTATACACAAAGAAATTGGCAGACAGATGGGTCTATATGCTTATTTATGTGGATGATATCCTGATTTGCTTTGAGCAAGAAGGGGATGAAGCAGAAATCCTAGAAAAATTAAATCAGAACTTCAACACTAAAGATCTTGGCAACATAAAGAATTACCTCGGCATCCAGATCGAGAGAGAGGAAGATGGCAGCTTTCTTCTGAACCAAAGACACAAAATACAAGAAATAATTGAAACATTTGGAATGGAAGACGCCAAACCAGTAAAGTCTCCTATGGAAACCAACTACCTAAAGGAGATGAATTGCCAAGATAACCCATTACCTACTAATACTCAATACAGGAAGGCAATAGGGAAATTGCTGTATCTTACCACTGCTACAAGGCCGGACATTGCAGCAACTGTTGGAATCCTATGCAGAAAGGTTTCGATGCCAAGTCAAAAGGACTGGAATGCTGTAAAGCGAATCCTTCGCTATCTAAAAGGGACTTCGCACTACAAGTTAAAGTTACCAGCAAGCGATGAAAGCACCTTAACAGGATATGTGGATGCTGACTGGGCAGGAGACACCAGCGACAGGAAATCTACCAGTGGATACTTATTTTTTCTGTCAGGAGGTGCCATCAGTTGGACTAGTAAAAAGCAACTCTCTGTTTCACTGTCGTCTACTGAAGCAGAATACATTGCTGCAGCACAGGCAAGTCAAGAAGTTGTATGGCTGAGACAGCTATTAACAGATTTGGGTCAACCACAGTTGGGACCAACAGAAATCTATGAGGACAATCAAGGATGCCTCGCACTTGCACGCATGGAAGGAGTTAATTCAAGAACCAAGCACATTGACGTGAAGTTCCACTTTCTTAGGGATCTTCAAGAGCAAGGTCTTCTTGAGTTACTTTATTGCCCAACCGAGGATATGACAACAGATATCTTTACAATGCCTCTGACCGCTGAAAGACACTTGAGGCTTACGAAGAAGATAGGTTTAATAGACTAAGCCTTAGCTGTTGAGAAGGGGTGTTGGAGATACAACAGCTTTCAGCTTAGCAGATTAACTGCAGTTCACAAATAGGACAGTAGATGTCGCTAATGCTCAGTGATATGCTATGCATTTTCTATGATGTGTTGTATTTCCTGTACACTGTACTGTACTTGTTGGTTATCTCTTCCTGTCTGTTGTTCTTATTACCATGAGAAGGTGATATCCTTTGCTTTCTGTGTTATGATCCAATAAAGAAGCCAGTTCCTGTTTACTCCACAATGTCTGATCTGAATAGACTCCGCTGCACCCAGTGATCGCACTCTGCAACATCGGGAAGGTGACAATTTGTTTTTTTTGTTTGTTTTTTTTTTTACACAAAGTTGTCACTAAATGATATATTGCTCACGCATGCCATGGGTATATGTGAAATGACACCCCAAAATACATTCTGCTGCTTCTCCTGAGTACAGGGATACCACATGTGTGAGACTTTTTGGGAGCCTAGCTGTGCACGGGACCCCGAAAACGAATCACCACCTTCAGGTTTTCTGATGGCGTAAATTGCGCATTTCACCTCCGCACTACCTGTCACAGTTTCAGAGGCCCTGAGATTTCAAGATAGCACAAAACACCCCCAAATGACCCCATTTTGCAAAGTAGACACTTCAAGCTATTTGCTGAGAGGCATTGTGAGTCCATGGAATATTTTATATTTTGCCACAAGTTTCGGGAAAATTATTATTTTTTTTTTTGTTGTCACTAAATGATATATTGCTCACACATGCCATGGGTATATGTGAAATGACACCCCTAAATACATTCTGCTGCTTCTCCTGAGTATGGGGATACCCTATGTGTGGGACTTTTTTGCAGTCTAGCCGAGTACAGGAACAATCTCTCTCTTACTGCAGTCAGTGCATCCTCCACACAGTTAGAAAACATTTCTAGGAGCACACTTAACTCCTTGATCACCCCTGATATTAACCCCTTCCCTGTCACTGTCATTTATACAGTAACAGAGGATATTATTTAGCATTAATCACTGTGTATTGGTGTCACTGTTCCCCAAAAACTGTCACCCCGTGTCAGATTTGTCCGCCGCAATGTTGCAGTCCCACTAAAAAATCGCTGATCGCAGCCATTACTAATAAAAACAATAATAAAAAAAAAGTGCATAAATCCATCCCATAGTTTGTAAACCCACTCTTGGAACTTTTACCAATAGGTAAGCCTTTAATAAGGCTTACCTATAGGTACTGTAAATATCTCCTAAACTTGCACTGTGTAGGAGATATTTACATTTCATGCAGCCGATGACGTAATCGGCGCATGCACTCTGAAGAAACGGCCGCCCGTGCCGTTTCTTCAGAGCCTTGTGCCGTGACCTGCGGCTCCCATGCGCATGCGCGGGAGTGACGTCACGCGGCTCCCGGAGAGTGGCAAAGCCGGAGTCCACAGCTGCATTCAGCTGAGTATGTGTGTGTTTTGTATATAACAATTTTTCTCCTGTAACCATTTCCTACTTAAAGAGGATCTTCAACCTGAAAACAAAACAT
Source organism: Pelophylax lessonae (assembly GCF_965119305.1). NCBI lineage: Eukaryota > Metazoa > Chordata > Amphibia > Anura > Ranidae > Pelophylax > Pelophylax lessonae. Next base: position 157,355,124 of record NC_138770.1, on the reverse strand, counting down.
TAACCACTTCCCGCCCACCCTATTGCAGATTGACGGCGGGAATGTGGTTGTATTATCCTGAACGGACGGGGGCGCGCAGAGCGGCGATCGGTGATGTGAGGTGTCAGCCTGACACCCTGCATCTCCGATCTCGGTAAAGAGCCTCTGACGTAGGCTCTTTACCATGGGACGAGCCATGTCTAATCACGGCTGGTCACATAGTAAACAGGAACAGCCGTTGATCGGCTTTCCTTAGTTCGTGCCTGACAGGCACGAGTAAAGGAGCGCCGATCGGCGGCTCCCCTGACAGGGAGGGGGGGGGGTCGGCACTGGTAATCAGATCATTGATTACCAGTGCAGGCCCTCGGGGGGGGGGTGCCACTAGAACCACCAGGGATGCCCACCCATGACCCCAGGGATGCCCACCTATGACCCCAGGGATGCCCACTATGGCCACCAGGGATGGCAATCAGGGCTCAGGGAGCCCCCCATTGCCCTCCCCATCAGTGCTGCCCGCCAGTGCCCTCCCTATCAGTGCTGCCCACCAGTGCCCATCATTGCCATCTTTCAGTGTCGCCCACCAGTGCCCATTATTGCCCACCAGTGCCGCCTATCAGTGCCCATCAGTGCCGCCCGTCAGTGCTGATCAGTGTCGCCTATCAGTGCCCATCAGTGCCCACCAGTGCCGCCTATCAGTGCCACCTATCAGTGCCCGTCAGTGCCACCTATCAGTGCCCATCAATGCCGCCTATCAGTGCCCAGCAGTGCCGCCTATCAGTGCCCACCAATGCTGCATATCTGTGCTACCTATCAGTGCCACATATCAGTGCCGACCTATCAGTGCCACTCCATCAGTGCCTCCTCATCAGTGCCTGTCAGTGCAGTCTCATCAGTGCTCATCAGTGCAGGAAAAAACTTATTTATTTACAAAATTGTATAACATAAACAAAAAACTTTTTTTTTTTTTCAAACTTTTCGGTCTCTTTTTATTTGTTTAGCAAAAAGGAAAAAACCCAGAGGTGATCAAATACCACCAAAAGAAAGCTCTATTTGTGGGGGGGAAATGACATAAATTTGGGGTAGGCACAGTGTTGCATGACCACGCAATTGTCATTCAAATTGCAACAGCGCTAAAAGGGGAAAATTGGCCTGGGCAGGAAGGGGGTGAAAGTGCCCTGTATTGAAGTGGTTAAAAGTCAGCAGTTACAAATAGTGCAGCTGCTGGCTTTTAATAAAAGGACAATTACCTGTCCAGGGATCCAGCGCTATCCCCACCCGAGCCAGCTTTTCGGGTCCAGGCACTGGCATGTTCACTTTGGGATGTCGGCTGTGACTGCTTTCAGCTCCACAGCTGGGTTCCCACTTTACATGGCTTAGCGGTGCTGTGCTTTGTGAATAGTCCAGCAGATTTCTGAGACCTGTGACGTGTCTGAGAAGTCTGTAAACCCTTACATCTGCCCAATGAAGTGACTGGCCTCAGGTGATACACAGAGATTAAACCATTCCTCCTACATAAGTTGTATCTGTTTATTTACCGTCTTCTCTACACATGTTAAAAGTCCAGAATTTATGCTGTAAAACTTGTCTAAGCTGTCAGAAAAAAAGGGGGCGGAGAGCTGAAGTTACACTCTGCAGAGCTCAATGAGGAGAGCTCTGAGAGCTGAGTGGAGGGAAGGGACACGCCCTCTTCACGCAGCAAACAGGAACAAAGCTGAGGCTGTAAATCAGCTGTAGCTCACTCCCCTGTCACCTTTTTTTCTTTTGGTGTCAGAAAAACTTGTCAGAAGTGACTCATGCTGATAGCAGAAGAATAAAGCAGCATACAGAAATGACACTTAGGCTCGGTTCATATACACTATATTGTCAAAAGTATTGGGACACCTGCCTTTACGCGCACATGTACTTTAATTGCATCTCCGGTCTTAGTCCGTAGGGTTCAATATTGAGTTGGCCCACCCTTTGCAGCTTTAACAGCTTAACTCTTCTGGGAAGGCTGTGCACAAGGTTTAGGAGTGTGTCTATGGGAATGTTTGACCATTCTTCCAGAAGTGCATTTGTGAGGTCAGCCACTGATGTTGGACGAGAAGGCCTGGCTCGCATTCTCTGCTCTAATTCATCCCAAATGTGTTCTATCGGGTTGAGGTCAGGATTCTGTGCAGGCCAGTCAAGTTCCTCCTCCCCAAAGCCGCTCATCCATGTCTTTATAGACTTTGTTTTGTGCACTGGTCGAAATCATTTGGTGGAGGGGGGACTATGGTGTGGATTGTTTTTTAGGGGTTGGGCTTGGCCCCTCAGTTCCAGTGAAGGGAACTCCTAAGGCGTCAGAATACCAAGACATTTTGGACAATTTCATGCTCTCAACTTTATGGAAACAGTTTGAGGATGGCCCCTTCCTGTTCCAACATGACTGCACAAATGTGCACAAAAAAGTTCCATAAAGTCATGGATGAGCGAGTTTAAGGTGGAGGAACTTAACTGGTCTGTACAGAGTCCTGATCCCAACCCAATAGAACACCTTTGGTGGGATGAATTAGAGTGGAGACTGCGAGCCAGGGCTTCTCGTCCACATCAGTGCCTGACCTCACAAATGTGCTTCTGGAAGAATGGTCAAACATCCCCATAGAAACACTCCCAAACCTTGTGGACAGTCTTACCAGAAGAGTTGAAGCTGTTATAGCTGGAAAGGGTGGGCCAACTGAATATTGAACCCTACAGACTAAGACTGGGATGCCATTAAAGTTCATGTGTGTGTAAAGGCAGGATCCCAATACTTTTGACAATATAGTGTATCTGCGAATCGGATGCGTTTTTAGCCTCATCCGATTTACATAACCTGTGAACCGGAGTGGCTTTCAATGGATCTGGTTCTCACATGTCCGGGCGGCTGAGGTCTATTTTTGAAAAGGGTCTGTGCAGTTTTGGGTCTGGTTTAGATTCTAGTGCAAATTTGCACCTGGTTCGGTGAACTAAACCGCAACGGACTGTAAAGCACATGTCAAATTGGCCCAATGTGAACGGGGACTAATGAGGGGGGAGAGGAGGCAGACAAGAGTAAAGCCCCGTACACACGTACCGATTGTCGGCCGTAAATATTCGGCCACCGTCCGATCGGCCGATTGTCGGCTTGTTAGTATGATGCTTCCGACAACCAACTGCGACTTTTCGGCCGAACAGAATCTGGCGTGCAGACTTTAAAATATTTGTTGGCCGTCACCAGAACGGCCGATTGTTCGCCAGTCAGTACAGATTTCGGCCGACAGACAGCAGATTAGCAAGACTAGGCATGCTCAGAAAAGAAAAAAGACAAGGAAAGTTAACCATCACATGACATCACTTCTGCAGTCGGCTGTTGTTGGCCGACAAAATTTGTGTGCAGTCTTTTGCAGTTTTCAACAGACACGACAGCCCTGGACAAAAGACGGCCGATCGTTCGGCCGACGATCAGTACATGTGTACGGGTCTTAACTTCCCTTTTTGTGTGATGTTCTGTTTTATTCCAAACTAAAGGGAAAACAAATATGAATGAAATTAGCTACAGATACACTTTAATAACTGGTGCTTTTTAAATCAGGTACTGTTGTCAAGAAGAACATCTTTCCACCATTTAAGGAACTAAGTACTGTTCATTCACAAGGATTTACTTCTGCCCTCACTGTACTGTGCACTTTACTTCCGCCAGAAGCTATCGTAAGGAAGGAGGCGTGGCAGTCAATTGAAATACTGACTCCCAATTTCCCAGCGTCCTTTTCGTCCGGGCGAGATCTGGGCCTCTCTCGCGGGATCTCGCCCTCTTCCTAGGCCGTCACTGAGAGAGGACGGTGAGTGCGGCTGATCCTCTGAGAGAAATGTGTCTTTTTTCTGCGTGTTCTCTTCACCGGCGGCCCGAAATGGCGGCGTGTGCTGACGGTACAGGGCCCCCTCTTCCCCAGCGTGCGCTGGCTTCCCTGTGCGGGGCGGTGTGTGCGGAGGATGGCGCTGGATGGAAGGACCGGAGCGGCCCGGCTGGTGATGGTGGATGTGGGGGGATGGGGCCGGGGCTGCACGTGTGCTGTGTGTGTGTGGGGAGCTTGTAGAGTGATATGGTGCCATTTATTATACAGCATGGGACAGGGCAGCTGTGTGTGTGGAGGGATATGTGCGGGAATGGTGCCTTTTTTTTTTTTTTATACAGCACAGGCCTCACTCATGGGACAGGGCAGTTTTGTGTGTGGGGAGTCTGTGGAGGGATATGTGCGGGAATGGTGCCATTTATTATACAGCAAATGCCTCCTTAATTGGACAGGACAGCTCTGTGTATGGGGGGTCTGTAGAGGGATATGTGCGGGAATGGTGTTTAGGCCTCACTAATGGACAGGACAGCTCTGTGTGTATGGGGGGTCTGTAGAGGGATATGTGTGGGAATGGTGTTTAGGCCTCACTAATGGGACAGGACAGCTCTGTGTGTATGGGGGGTCTGTAGAGGGATGTGTGTGGGAATAGTGTTTAGGCCTCATTAATGGACAGGACAGCTCTGTGTGTATGGGGGGTCTGTAGAGGGATATGTGTGGGAATGGTGTTTAGGCCTCACTAATGGGACAGGACAGCTCTGTGTGTATGGGGGGTCTGTAGAGGGATATGTGCGGGAATGGTGTTTAGGCCTCACTAATGGACAGGACAGCTCTGTGTGTATGGGGGGTCTGTAGAGGGATATGTGCGGGAATGGTGTTTAGGCCTCACTAATGGACAGGACAGCTCTGTGTGTATGGGGGGTCTGTAGAGGGATATGTGCGGGAATGATGTTTAGGCCTCACTAATGGACAGGACAGCTGTGTATGGGGGGTCTGTAGAGGGATATGTGTGGGAATGATGTTTAGGCCTCATTAATGGACAGGACAGCTCTGTGTGCTCCTACAATACTCTAGTTACCCACACTGTGACATAGGACAAACCTATACAAGTCCTTGCATTTGATAGGCCACTGCATGCTTGAGTTGATGGTAGATCTAAAGGTGGCTTGCACAATCAGATTGTAGAGTGTATGCTCCGATTTTCAAGCAACTTCACCCATATAAGAGCACCCCCACCAATACCATACTTCCCTTTCCCTACCATCACTGCACCCTGCATACTATTCAGGTCATATAACAAATGCATTACTTACCTGTCCTTTCTATATCCTGGCGCTCCCTCTATTCATACTACACACATACACACATGTCCTAGTGTCCACAAACCTTACTGATGGATCTCAGATGGCCGAATACACAGACCCCCGAGTGATCCAGCATCACAGCAGCATGTGTTTATGCTTACTACATGGACGCATGCTGCTGTGATGCCTGGGAACGCATGCTTACTACATGAACGCATGCTTACTACATGAACACATGCTTACTACATGAACACATGCTGCTGTGATGCCTGGGAACGCATGCTTACTAGATGAACGCATGCTTACTAGATGAACGCATGCTGCTGTGATGCCTGGTCACTCGGGGTCGGTGTATTCTGCCTTCTGAGATCCATCAGTTAGATTTGTGTACACCAGGACTTTGGCCCCTTTCACGCGGAGCAGACCGTATTGCGATCCGCTCAGGCACTTTTTTTTTTTTTCACGGACACGGATGGCATTTGTCATCCGGTCCGTATGTCCGCATATCATCCTATCCGTTTGCGGATGATATAAGGACATGTCTATGGGATTGCGGATGACACCGCTGACATCCGATTTTGCGCCCTTTTCGTTTTTTAAACGGAAGAAAAAATAGGGTCCTGTTCCGTTCCAAAAACGGAACAGAACTGAAAGGATGCAAATCGGATGTCAGTCCATGGTCATCTGCTGACATCCGCAATCCTATAGACATACATTATGTCCGTATATCACCCGCAAACGGATGGGCGGATATACAGACATACGGAACGCCCATGTGAAAGGGGCCTTTGTGTGTTATGGAAGGAGATCCCCGTCTAGAACTCCCCTTTAAGGATGAAAGTCTAGAAAAGAAAACGAATGCAGTAATTTTGTCAGGCCTTGTTCATGTGGGGAATTTCAATGCATTCACCCACACAGACATACAGGTGTTCCATGCATCCATGTGCAGGCTGTCCCATTGGTGTCACCTGGGAGATAGCAGCTGCATTGACAAAGCTGCTGCTCCCAATTTTGACAGCTGTGTGGGTGCCCCCAAATGTACTGTGGGTTCAGGGATACGCATCCCCTTGAATGTCAACTTGGGAGCAGCAGCTGTGTCCATGCAGTTACTGCACCCCTTTTGAGGCTAATGGGACTGCCTGCATAGAACACCTCTAGATCCCCCATGCAGGTAAAGTCTTGCACAGGTGTATGCATGTATACATCCTGTGTGAATAAGGGCCCAAGGATCGATAAGGAATAGAATACATTTTGTTTAGATTCAATACTGCTTTCAGTGAACTTGCCTCTATGCTGACCTTTCCAAGAACTTTCTGTTCTCTCTAGTTGACTTCTTTCTGCTCTTCTGGAACTTTTCCTTACATGTGGGTGTAATGCGGTGCACTCATTCTGAATAGCGCTGCCTAAAATGCAACATGAATGATTTTTGGCCCATTGTAGTGCGTTTCTCAGTCTGTTGAGACTTAACCACTGGGTCTATGAATGTAGGCCAACAACCACCTCAGACGAGTGTTGGAAAAACCTTCACCAGTAGGTATTGCCTGTCATGTTTTATTTTAATGCTGGCCTTAATGTGGGCTTGAATTTTGCTGTCATTTACAAATGTATGGCTTAACCAACGTGGATATCCTGTGAGGTTGCTCTCTCAGGCTCTGTCCTGGTGGCGTATGGGAGCGTAGTGTCTTTCTGGCACAATGACGTATAGTCCCGTTCCACAACGTTGGAGAACATGCATGTCCCCGGCCTTTGGGCTGGTGCGGATGGCGTCCTGTATATTCCTACAACTTCCCAGAGCCTCTAGGCCCTGACTGGGGAGAAAAACCATGCAGGATACAGATCTTGATTGCATTGGTAATATGTTGTTTCTGGAAATTGCAGTTGGTTGAGTGCTATTGAATGATTGCGGTAAATTATACTGGGTGTTAATATATAAAGCGAATCTGGTGTCTATCCTTTTGTGAATGAACCTTCATTTTCCTTCTCTTACAGAAAGGCCATGTTCAGTTCAAGCGCCAAAATCGTCAAGCCTAATGGCGAAAAGCCAGACGAGTTTGAGTCTGGCATTTCCCAGGTGAGTGATTTCATTTGTCTAGTAAACCACTAGTGGCTTTTCAAGGATAAGTTCATTTAAAAAAAAAAAAAAAAAAAACACTCTTTTATTAGGAGCCTGTAAAGCATTGCAACCTCAATTGGCAGGTCACATGTGCAATGGCTCCTACAGAATGTCAGTTTAGCGGTCTGCCTGTACCTTATAAGGACGGGCAATTACAGGAGGAATTAATGAACTACCTAGAGCGCTCATCCCTGGCAGTTCATTGAGTCTACATGCTGTCAGCTGCAATGGATGGCAGTAGTTATAGTTCCTTAATTTACAGAACTCTGAATGAAGCGGCTGTGTGGGCAGAGTCCCACATGGCTGCAGGTTTTTTAATTGTGACAGCAGATGCAGGGATAAGATTTCCAGCCTGCTGTCACAATGGGGGTAGGTGAGGGATGCTCGGTTAGTAACATGACATGTTGCACCCTGGATATGGGTGTAATCTGTTATAGGTGAACTTGGCTTTTAAAGTGTGCCTGTGTCAAAGTAGAGTATGGCTAAAGCTAGGTGTGACCAATGCAGAGCTGTCGGTGCATAGCACTACATGCAGCCCTTCCAAAGTAGCTATATATTAACATCTAATGGGGGCAATTATAAGTTGGTATATATATTTTTTTTTTTTCTATTGCAATACCACTAATTTAAAAAATGTAACATTCTTAGTGCTATTTAAATGTTTCATATACATGTTAGTCACTTGACTAGCCTATACTCCAATCAAAGCTCTTTTTGCTACTCTATACAGGGAGCATTCTGGGATGTCACAGGCTCTACAGTGACCTGCATTTTATGAATCCTCAAAGGAATGACCAAATCGGTATTCTGCTGCTCTATTATCCAGTTTGTCTATGCTGGGTTTTGGATGACATTGTATTGCTTAACCAGAGAGGTCCACAAGTGACAAAGGTGGCTGAGCAAAAGATAATCCCCACACATTTACTTTTATATTTCTGTTTTCGCTTCGGTTTAGATGTTTGCAGCTGACCTTAATACCCAACGTGGATATCCTGTGAGGTTGCTCTTGCAGGCTCTGTCCTTGTGGCATAAGGGAGCGTAGTGTCTTCTGGCGCAATGACGTAAAGTCCCGTTCCACAACGTTGGAGAATATGCATGTCCCCGGTCTCTAGGCCGGCGTGGACATCGTCCTGTATATTCCTACAACTTCCCACAGCTCTCGGGCTATTACTGGGGAGACAAACCATGCAGGATACAGATCTTTAAAATGGAATGCATCATAATTGAGAGCAGATATCAGCATCTTATGGTTGGGAGATTCTAATTGTCTGTACAGAGTTTGTCCCTTTTATCTTAACTTGAGTGTTTAATATAAGACTTTTGTTAAAAAAAAAAAAAAAAAACTTGTTGCCTGGTTCTAAGAATTCATTTTTGCTCCAGATGGTAAAGGTGAGAAATTGTTAAAAGTAGAATTCGGCTAAAGCATAAGGCCCCTTTCACACACGCTGTCCGTTTGTCCGTTTTTTCATCCATCCGTTGACGGATGAAAAACGGACATCAATGCATCTCTATGTAAAAACGGATGAAAGACGGATAACAACTGACGAAAAACGGATAATAACTGACGAAAAACGGATGACAACTGACGTTGTGTGAAAGGGGCCTTACTGTCAAACCTCACGTGATCGGCTGCACCATGGTAGCCTGTGGGTGATGTCGTTGCTCCTGGCTTTCAGAGCCTTTGTCAGGCACTCTCTCCATTTTTGCAGCCACTGCTGGCTGACACGGGATCACATGACTGGAGCGGGCTTAAAATGTGTAAGTGTATACGGTACATCTTTTTTTCAAAGATTAATATAGGTGTTAGGAGGCGGGAGGAACATTTTTTTTTTTTTTTTGACTAGTTAAGCTTCAGCTGGGATTCTACTGAACCCATGAGGTTGGACTCTGATCCCATTTTAGATGTTTTCCTTCATTGATCTCTAGGATGTTGTGGATGGAATTTATCTGTAGAAGAGAAAAATAAGTAGCTTTTTTTAGGGGATACTAGGCATGTGCAGGTGAATGTCAAAGAAACATGGCTTTGAAGCCTTTTGCCATGCTCTTTCCCTGTTTTGCATATTGGTTTTGAGACAGTGACCTCAGTGGCAGCATATATAAGGTACACTTTACTGTCCAAGATGTGATGTAAAGTCTAGATGCTTTTGTAAAAGGCTCTTTTCTCTGATAGAATGTTACTAGCAGTAATTGGGTAATTTGGAGATCTGGTTCTTACCATTTGCTATGTATATGATATTCTACTTCAGTTAAGGCTTTTTTTTTTTTTTAGGTCTGTATTAAGGGAATTTGCTTTCAAAATACTATTCAACACCACTGTGTTCCTACCACCTGCATTAATCTGGTAATTATTTAATTCTAGGCTCTGCTGGAGTTGGAGATGAACTCTGACCTCAAAGCTCAACTAAGGGAATTAAACATTACTGCAGCAAAGGTATGATATAATTGCTCTCCTCATCATATTGACATGAGTATCCCTTCACACCAATGTCCTGCATTTCTGCAAAATGCATGAAAAAACATTTTTAACATGGATTCCATTGGAGCATATTCACATTAATGCGTTTTTGTGACTGTTTTGAAAAGGGTCGGTCTTACACTCGGAACTGCTTTTTTGGTTTAATAGACTTCTGTTGGGGAAGCTATAGAAAATTAGTGCCCCCCCCCCCCCCCCCAACACGGTTTTGCAGTGATTTGTGTTTTTTAACCAGCAAATTTGCCGGGGGAAAAAAAAAGCTTAAACGCAAACTGTGGTAAACATGAGAAAAGCACTGCATAACCACTCAAAAGCACCATGCATAGTTGTGAATGGAGCCTTAATGAATGACATGGCTGCAAGAGTATAGGGAAATGACCACCTCGAGGCTGTCTTCTAAGCATAGGATTTATTTGAAAGCCATCCTACATGGGTTTGTAAAATCCTTCATACAACCCCTTCCCAAAGTTGGCTTATTGAGCACCAAATTAGCCGGACCTCAGTCTGGGCTTGGCTCTTGCTGGTCTTCATAATTCATATTTACCAACGTGGATATCCTGTGAGGTTGCTCTCACGGGCTCTGTCCTGGTGGCGTATGGGAGCGTAGTGCCTTCTGGCGCAGTGACGTACAGTCCCGTTCCACAACGTTGAAGAACATGCATGTCCCCGGCCTTTGGGCTGATGTGGATGGCATCCTGTATATTCCTACGACTTCCCAGAGCTCTTGAGCTATTACTGGGGAGACAAACCATGCAGGATACATGAAGAAAAATAATACTGCTTTTAAATGTTGCTTTCCTTTGTTCAAGGGGTATATGGTGAGGTATTTACTTTACAGAAATTTTCCATGTGAGGTTTATGATATTTTGTTTAGGAAGCTGGATTTGTGTTTTGCTAGATTAGGTGAGCAGGAAGTAGTAATAAAAAGAAAAATATGCAGTTATGGTCCACGTGTTTATCCCCTAATGGCTAATTTCTGTCAGAGGCATGGTTAACAAATTGTTTTCTATTTGTCCAGTTTATAACACCACACTGCATTGAGGTGGGTTGTGTTAAAATGCAGACCTGATAAATTTTTATGCAATGCACCTAGCAATGTCACTGCAGTGTGCAAATAGGCTTGAATGTGTAGTTTGACACTTTAAAAATGCTTAAAGGTAAGCATCCCTCCTACTGTTTTGAAAGGTGCATCCACTGGCACAAAAGCCCTAACTGGGATGTGGCTGGTGTTTATAGCGTGCATGGCTGTGATCAGAACCGCTTGCCAAAAGTATTATAGAGTGATTAAGTCCTTTGTAGAACTGTAGGCAAAATGTTTTCATTTTGAATAGTTGGGGAGTGTTATAACCCCCTGTAAGGTTTATTTTTTTGCCCTTTTGGTCCCATTGGGGAGATTTACCTTCACTTCCTATCTCATGCCCAAAACCGGAAGTGATGAAACCTCTGCAAATTATGGGAATCTCTTGGGGACCCCCAGGTCACCAGAGCTAGTGTCCATTACTTTCAGTGATAATAAATTGGACAAATGGAGTGAATCTCCCTAAAGAGGACACAGATGGCAATAAAGTTCTAATCCCATATTCACTCCAAAAATAATTTTATATATATATATATATATATATATATATATATATATATATATATATATATATATATTAAAGTCGTTCGCTTTTTTTTTTTTTTTTTTTTTTATCTGCATTAGGGTAAAAAAAATCCCATCCCTTTTTTTTTTTTTTTTTTTTTTTTTTATTGACAAAATTTCAAACTGGACTTTTGCATAATTCGATATTTAGTGTCTATCCAGATACCCTTTTGGATACTTGGCCCATTTTAGAATGATACGAAGGGAAAGACCATAGCAGAGCTTTCAGTCAGTGCGCTCATATGAGCTGACCGCTGTGTCCTCTGCTCACTGAACACACAGTTCTCTGAAGAATTATTGGCAATAAGGAAGACATCGTTGACCGCAGTAGAGGCCATTGGCCAAAAAAGGACTTTGACTTTTCAACGCAGAGTAAACCTTTTTAGCAAAGGGGGTGTTTAGAAAACACTAAAGCTTTTTCTGAAGGAAAAACGTTTAGTGTATATTCTGGAAGGGTTCATCTCAAATTATATCTTCTGGCTTATATTTGCCTCTGGCCCCATGAAGGTCATCTTTGGGTAAATCATGGTATATACACCTGCATTTTTGCTGTTTCTCACAGGAAATTGAAGTCGGGGGTGGTAGAAAAGCAATAATCATCTTCGTTCCAGTCCCTCAGCTGAAATCTTTCCAGAAGATCCAAGTTAGGCTGGTGCGCGAGCTGGAAAAGAAGTTCAGCGGCAAGCACGTTGTCTTCATTGCTCAGGTAACGATATTTACCCATGTAGTTTCATATTTGTTTTGCTTTTTCTCCAATCAATTACATTGACATTGAACGTATTATTGCGTATCATTAGAGGAGCTCCAGTCTCACCCCAAAAAATAGCTATAACCCCATGAATCATGGTGTGAGGTTGAATATAAAATGGACAGCCTGCTTTTACTTTTATTGCTTGTATGTTCATATAAAATAAGATGCATAAAAACTTCCAACATGGATATCCTGTGAGGTCACCCTTGCTATTGGTCCTTGTAGCCTATGGGAAATGTCACCTTCGACTGACTTGCAGTCCTGATCCACAATGTTAAAACATGTCCCTGTCCTTCTGGCTGCTGCAAACAGCATCCTGTATATTCCTACAACTTCTAAAGCTCTTGAGCAATTACTGGGAGGAAAGTCCACTGGCTTAAATTTTTTGGGTCACTTGACCTGACACAATTGTGCAGCCGATGCAGTATAAATTCCCTGTTTGCATGCTTGTTCAAAACAAGGGGCTTAAAATTAAAGCTAAGTGGGTCAACGTAAAAGCTAAGCAACTAGCATTTTTCAAAATGGTGCAGTCTTTCATACACTATAATAAGTATTGAGATGTCTGCCTTTAAACGCACATGAACTGTCATTCCCCCCCCCCCCCCACACAGTCTTCCCAGAAGAGTTACAGCTGTTATAACTGCAAAGGGTGGGCCAACTCCATATTGCACCCTTCGGATTAAGACTGGAATGCCATTAAAGTTCGTGTGTGTAAAGCCAAGGCATCTCCATACTTTTTGTAATAGTCTCGTGCAGTTTTACCTTTATTCACCAACGTGGATATCCTGTGAGGTTGCTCTTACAGGCTCTGTCCTGGTGGCGTATGGGAGCGTAGCATCTTCTGGTGCAGTGACGTACAGTCCCGTTCCACAACGTTGGAGAGCATGCATGTCCCCTGCCTTCGTGCTGGTGCGGACAGCGTCCTGTATATTCCTACAACTTCCCAGAGCTCTTGAGCTATTACTGGGGAGAAAAACCATGCAGGATATAAAACTACATATTATACCTGTTGGATGTCGGTGTAAAACACTGCACAACCTCTACTGTGTTTTTTCAGATAAGGACTTTGATAACGGTGTTTGGTCTTAGTAGCATTTCTCTAGTCGCTTTTTGGATTCTCGGCAATGTATTGAATAGCTTTGATTATTTTTTCACCTTACTGCCAGAGTTTTAAATTGCTGGAACTCTTGCACGTTTTAGAATACAAAAAAAACATACAATTTAAAAAATGTCGGCTGTTAAAATGAGTTAACTTAGTTGGTTGAGTCCTCTTGGATGCCTAATGTTAGGGCTCTTTCACACGGGCGTTCCGTATGTCCGTTTTTCTTCCCATCCGTTTGCGGATGAAAAACGGACATAATGTATCTCTATGTAAATACGGATGTCATCGGATGATCATCCTCTGACATCCGTTTTTGTCAGTTCAGTTGAGTTTTTTTGAACGGAGGAGAACCCTATTTTTTTCTTCCTTTCAAAAAACGGAACTGAAGCAAAAACGGATGTCAGTGGTGTCATCCGCAGACATCCGTATTTACATAGACATGCATTATGTCAGTTTTTCATCCGCAAACGGATGGGATGAAAAACGGACATACGGACCGGATGACACAAGTGTCATCCGTGTCCGTTACAAAAAAAAAAGACCTGATCGGGCAAAAAAAAGGAACGCCCGTGTGAAAGAGCCCATAGTGTTTAAAGCTGAATTTCAGCTTTAACCTGAAGTCAATCCAGGTGTGTGGCTGAGCAGCAGAGGTACTCTCTCCTCACAGGATCAGAATACAGCAGGACCAGTTACCACCTGCTGCTGTCAAATCTTGGAGGGAGCTGGGGTTAGGGCAGAGCCACGCTTTGTGCCATGGTCACACAGCCTGTCTTTCAAGCGTGCATGAGTGCCCCATTGCAAACGGTTTGCTATAGAGGTATTAAAAGGAGTAGGAGCTTGAGCGATGGTAGCGGACTCCCCTAGAAGAAATTTAGGGCAGCTGGCGAGGTAATTGAATACCATATTTATTTTAAAAGCTTTACAGTCGCTTGAACTAAAAATGACTGGTGGATTGACCCCTAGTTAGTGTCCAGACATTCAAGTGATTGTAAAGTCTTGTTTTTGGTTTATAAAATATCAAACCTGTTAAACTTGCCTGCTCTGTTGCAGTGGCTTTGCACAGAGAAGAGTGGATCCTCTTCTCGGGTCCCTCTTTTCTCCTGGTGAGTGCCCCCACAGCAAGCAGCTTGCTATTGGGGCACCCGAGCAGAGTCGCAGCTCCATGTCTATTCAGACACTGAGCTGTGGTTTGGCCCCGCCATTCTCCTGACTGGCTAGCTGACTTTGACTGAGACACTCATGGACATTGCTAGACAGAGGGACCTCAGGAAAGGATGGGGGGGGGGTGGCTGCTGCACACAGAAGGCTTTATCTTAATGCATAGAATGCATTAAGATAAACAGTCTTTACAACCACTTTCCCCATCAAACCTCTTCTAGAGCAGTGGTCTCCAAACTGCAGCCTCCAGGCCAAATGTTGCCCTATTCTTGCATTATGGCCCCTTAGGGCATTATTCTTCCACCTTCTGTTAGAAACCGTGGGGCATAGGTCCTGCCACTGAAACAGTGGGTTACTATTCCTTGCACTGATACCAGGACATTTTCTACTCCTGCTGGTCAGTCCACCCCCCCCCCCCCCCCCCACCTTTCCAAAGTTTGATGGACAGTAAACAAGCCCTTTGTTTAGAAAGTTTGGAGACCCCTGTTCTAGAGCATGTTCCAGAATTATTTCTTGTAGCACATTGTTTTTTTCCCCCTTAACGTCTTTCAGGACAGCACCTAAGATGGCTCCTCCCACTTGCTAACAGGAAACACTACTTCCACCAAACTTTAAAAGGAGGCTTCTCCCCACAGCTCATTAGTCTTTGCGTCTCTTCCAGCCAAGAAACACCTATTGGGGAGTCAGGAGCTCTTGGGTGCTGTCCTGAGACCAAGCTTCCTGCTCCACCATACCTGCTTTTTTTCCCCCCAGAGAGTCCTTTCCTCCCATACCGCATAAACGTTTTGGATGGACTCCCTCTTCGATGCTCGGAGAGTCTGTACTGCTCAGGTAAACACCACTCCTTAGCAGCGGCAGACACCGGTGGTGGACTTTTTTGTCTGGATCTCTGGTCTGTTTGTGCAGGTGCCGCCGCCATCTTTTAGGATGGCCTGGAAGTGAGGTATACGGTGAGCGGCGGCACTCGTGGAGCAGGTGCGCCGCGTCACTTCCACTGTGAAGGGGGGGGGGGCAGAGGTGAATATTTCCGGGTCTGGCGCAGTTGCACTATTGGAGTCCGGAACCGGCATTGCTAGCCACGTGTGAACACTGTAACACCGCTGTGGTTGCGGCAGCAAGTGACACAGATGCCAGCAAGGCCCAGGTAGGGGGATGGATGGTTCATCTTGCCTTGATTGCTGTGGGGGTCTCTCTCCTTTTCCCTCCTGGTGGCTGGGGCCTGTCTGGGCACATGGAGCTTTTGTTTATGCTTCTGTGCACCTGGGGTGACCCGGATGAGAGAAATAGGTTGACTCACTGGGATGTTTTTTTTTTTCTCGTTATGGGAGGCTGAGTTCTGACCTGTTATATTCTGAGGAAGGGGTAGAAAATATACCCTCAAAATACAAGCTGTCTTTAGAGATCAAGTTGATGGTTGGTTGAAGGCAGTTTATTATTTTGGGCTTATGAGAAGAGAGTCTCTGCATAAGCGGATGTATGCAGGTCTGGGTGAGCCTAAAGGTCACACTTTTCCTGTACATTCCGTAATCTCTCTGGGCAGAACCAGAGAACTTTTTTCCCATAGGCCCATAAAAGGTGCTTTCTTTTTTATTAAAACCCAGAGGGGTGCTTTTGGAATAAAGAGCTGTGGTTGAAGACCTGGCCAGGTGATGCGGCATCCAAAAGAAAGCTTTGTGGTATTCCATTAATGGGGGATCTGCTGTTCGGTCCGGATTTAGACTTCAGTTTTAGACAGGGCAGCTGACAAAAAGATCATTCCCTGTTAAAAAAAAAAACTGGCTGACCGGCTTTTTTGACCTCAAAGGATTCGGCAGCAAGATGGAGAGCCCCAGGGGAAAAGGAAAAATTGGTCCGCGCAGAGGGCGGACAGAAATGGAAGTGTCCTTTTCCATCCTCCTACATCAGCCAACAAAACATGGATTTTGTTGCCTGTAGGAGGGAGGAAGCCCTTAAAAATTCCTCTCCCACTGGGCTGCTGTGACAGAATCAATATCTTCTAGCCATACTGTTCCAGGGTTGCCAAATAGATTTTTCGGATCCTTCTCCAGAAAGCAATTTTGCCACAAACCTTCCTAAGGACACAACAAAAGCCCTGGTTATGAAGGACCTGTTAAGGGACCTGATGAGATGGGGTTGTGAGTCAAGTATCACTAGAAGAACGTCATCAGGGATTCTGTTCCCATTTTTCTGGTAAGGAAGCCATCCAGGAGTTTTTCTCATCCTCAACCTAAAACCGTTGAGCAGGTAATTCCTTTTACAGAAGATTTTGTATGAACTCAGTCTTCACTATCAGGAATCTGTTGACTAAAGGGTGTTTCATGGCATCGATCGATTCAAGAGATGCTTACCTACATATTCCTATAGCCCCTGTGTTCCAAAAGTTCCTGAGGTTGACTGGATATGGGGAAGGAAGTCCTGCATCTACAATTTAAAGCCCCCTCACCTTTTAGGCCTTTCATCTGCCCCTCAGATTTTTACGAAGGTAATGGCAGAAGGCCTTGCTCCTCTCTGCCTTCAAAGAGTCTTGGCAATCCTATATCTGGATGCCCTCCCCTTTGCTCCTTCCAGGGAAAGATTGCAAGAAGATCTTGGCAAAGCCTGCAGTCACTTGGAACCCTGGGTTGGATTGTGAACCTTTTGGTCAAACTTCACATCCAGCTCAGCTACTACAGTTTCTGTGTTACTAAAAAAATGCAGAGCAGAGAATCTTCTTTCCGGAAGAGAAAATCCAGAATGTAGCTATACTACAGACAAATCGGGAGATTTTGGTCAGAAAGGCTGTCAGCCCTAGGGACCTAACCAACAATGCCAGCCATTTAATGGGCAAGGCTCAATTCCAGGTCACTCCAGAGTTTCCTGATGAAGGTTTGGGATCAGTGTCCAAAAACCCTAGAAGCAAAGATAAAGATCCCCACGAGGGTCAAAAGGACCCTTCGGTGGGGAGGAATGGATCTTGTCAAAGAGCTTACTATGGACCTTTCTGATCGAGAAGAGTGACAACAGATGCAAGCATGTGGTGGGGATGTTTGGCCCATTGGGATCAGAATCTGGCACAATTATTCCTCAAACTGGAGATGGTTAAAGATGGTCCCCTTAGCATTGGCTGCTTTCTCTCTAAACCTCCAGGGGTCCCATGTGCAGATTTTCAGACATTGCCACTGCTGTGTCTTAAACAGACAAGGGGGCACGAGAAGCCAAGGGCCTTCAGTTGCGGTCAACATAAATCCTGGAGTGGGCAGAAATTCACTTGCTTTCCTGATCAGCAGTCCATCTCAAAGGCACGTTAAACGATGTGAAAGAATTTTTTTTTTTTGAGCTGATGGAAAATTTAGGAAGCAGATTGGAGCCTGGATCCAGAAGTCTGCATTAATCATCAGGACTTGGGGGGGGCATCCACAGGTTGACTTGTTTGCATCAAGAGAACGCACAGCTCCCCCCCCCCCCCCCCCCATTCTTGGAACTTTCACCTGGTATATGCTTTTTCCTTAACACCAGTGTGATTAGCTGAAGATACAGTGTCGGTAATTCTGATTACTCCATTCTAGTCAAAGCTTGGTTCTCCACCATTTTGCAGATGGCAGTCAAATATTTCTGGCCGCTTCCTCTAAAACAGGATTTACTACTTCAAGGCCCAGTATGTCACCTGGCTGTAGCTAGGCTAAGCCTCGCGTCCTGGTATCGGAGGAGCAGCTATTACCGTATAAAGTATTCTCAATCTCTAGTAACAGTTTCTTTCCAGTAGGAAGAAAGGAACTAGAGCTTTGGAAGGTCTATAATGCCTGGTGTAATTGAACCTATCGAACCTTGGAAGATATTGTCCGTATTTGAATTCTTACAGAATGGTGCAGATAAAGGTCTGGCAGTTAGTACTCTTAAGGTGCAAGTGGCCGTCTTAGGAGTATTCCTGGAGAGACCAATTTCTTCAGAAGCCTTGGTCACAAGGGTTTTTCTTCTTTTTTTTTTTTTTTTTTTTTTTTTTTTTTTTTTTTTTTGGCAGTTAACCGTTTCAGACCTGCTAATTTTCCTAAATGGGATTTGTCAGTAGTTCTACAAGCCTTCACAAAGGAGCCTTTTGAACTTTTGACTCTTACCCGCAATACTGTATTTCTAGTTGTGAGTATGTGCAGTTCAAAATGGATCCAGGGGTTTTGCCAAAGGTAGCGCGCCAGTTCAAAACCGGTCTCGGGGATATTGTCCTGACGTGTTGTCCTAACCCATCAGGGTGCTAAGGAAAGACTTTTTTTCACAATCCTAGATGTGAGAAGAATCCTTTTACCTTACTTGTAGATAACAAGAAGCATTATTGTTTTTTTTTTTTTTTTTTTCAATCAACAAAACTCCACCAGGCATCGAAATGTTCAGTTGCTAGGTGGCTTAAATTCGCTATTTTGGAGGCTTACCCCCAGATGGAATTATGTCCACTGCAGGGAATTCGAGCACTCTACTAGAACTCTTGTCACTACATGGGCAGAAAGAGCTGTGCCACCCCCAGATGAAATTTCTAATGCGGCTACGTCGTCAAGCTAACATTTGTCTGTCATTACAGACTGGACCTTCTGTCAGCAGATCAGGCTTTTGGCAGAAAGGTCCTTCAGGCTGTTGTCCCTCCCTAGTTGGCAAGTCCTATTTATCCTCTCAGGTGCTGTCCTGAAAGACGTCAAGGGAAAATTCAAGTTAGACTTACCGGTAACTTGTTTTCCAGGAGTCTTTCAGGACAGTAACAACCCGCCCTTGTGTTTTTTGCTGCTATTAACCATATTATGATTGCGTTCCAGCCTGGGCCGAAGGTACTCTACCACAACTGAGTATTGGGGAGAAGCCTCCTTTTTAAAGTTTGGTGGAAGTGGTGTTTCCTGTTGGCAAGTGGGAGGAGCCATCTCTCAGGTGCTGTCCTGAAAGACTCCTGGAAAACAAGTTACCAGTAAGTCTAACTTGGATTTTCTGCTCCCTGTGACCCAATCTGTAGACATGTAAAATTCTTGCAGGGGCAGCTGCTGAGAAGGGATCAGCTGGGTGTCCTGGTTCATACTGACCCAAGCACAGTCTTGGAGCTACATATTAGTCTGTCAGTTGGGCTGATCACTTGGCTTGGGATTTCAGTGCAGCAAGAGTGTTTAAGGGGGGGGGGGGGGGTTCTGCATGTGAGAGACCCCTAGTTCACTCATGCTATTACAAAGATGTGATTGAGTTGTATATATTTTGCTGTTGGTCTCTAGGATCTTGTATGTATAGTTTGTATGTCTTGAGGTGCTCTATAACATCGTTGTAGTGATGTGAATTGTATTTCCCTATACAGAGAAGGATTCTGCCCAAACCAACAAGAAAAAGCCGCACAAAAAACAAGCAGAAGCGTCCCAGGAGGTAAGTGGGCTTTCAGAAGCGACTGCCAGTAAAGCTTGTAGCTTAAACTGCGGTTTTCCTCTCAGCCCCCATTGCCCAGGTACGGAGTTGGGATTCTTGCTCAAGTTTATTGGGTTTTCGAGGTAGTTGTGTGCTTTTTACTGAGGTTTTATTTATAAAAGTCTTTCAGTGAAAAATAAATTGGACATCTAACCCAACATGGATATCCTGTGAGGTCGCTCTCGTAGGCTCTGTCCTGGTGGTGTATGGGAGCGTAGCGTCTTCTGGCGCAATGACGTATAGTCCCGTTCCACAATGTTGGAGAGCATGCATGTCCCCAGGCCTCGGGCTGGTGTGGATGGCGTCCTGTATATTCCTACAACTTTCCAGAGCTTGCAAGCAGTGACTGGGGAGACAAACCATGCAGGATACATATACGTTTTATTTATTTTTGTTTTTCTATCTGTAAATTAGATTTTTTTTTTGGCTACAAAGAAATTAAAACCAAACTTTTTTTATAGCATTGGATTGATTTTGAAGAATCTTGAGTTTTCATTACGGTTTGTTACTTCGGGGGGGATTTCACCTCACTACTCCCCCTTCTCCCCTTTCTAAAACCAAAACTCTAATTTGGGTGGAGTTGGGCCTTTTTAAAAGGAGCTTCTGCACTTTCTGGCACCCGTAAGTGGAAAAATTAAAGTAGAAAGAAGGCATAACTTTGTTTTTTTTTATTTAGCCTCCATTGATGAGAGGACTAATAGAGGATGAATCTCCCCTAAGGAGAACTTGGTTCAAACAGGTGTTTAATCCCTCTCCACTCTATTCAAAACAGTTTAATTTAGTTTAACTCAGTGCTAGACATGGGCAAAAAAGGTGGCCTTTTTCCCCTTTGTATAGTATGTGTGACATGCGTACCCCGCCAGCGTGCCTTTGTGTGGAAGCACATTGAAGATGTCATTGGCTTTTTTTTTATCTGTGGTATTCTGAATACTGTGCAGTTTTCAGGTCTTCTTTGATGTAAAACTAGATTCTTTTTAGCCCTTTTTTTTTTTTTTTTATAGATTTACTCAATGTGGTCAAGATGCAGTAT
The DNA here is from genome assembly GCF_965119305.1 of Pelophylax lessonae. Classification (NCBI taxonomy): domain Eukaryota; kingdom Metazoa; phylum Chordata; class Amphibia; order Anura; family Ranidae; genus Pelophylax; species Pelophylax lessonae. The sequence continues at coordinate 157,334,345 of NC_138770.1, read as the reverse complement.
TTTATTGTGAGAGGAGTTGAAAGACTTTTTGCTTACACCATATTACCTGAGGCAGTCTGGGTGTCAGTATCTTTTGTCTCCAATTAGAAGCTATGGCTTTGACATTTTGGATCCTACAATTTCTTTGGTAAAATTTAAACTTTGGCAGGTTCAAGTCTTTCAGATCCTCGGTTTGGACTTTGTCTAGGGCATTCTAAGACTATGCGCCTTATAACCAGACTTTATGGACATTCGGCTAGAACGTAAACTTTAGTCTTCTGTCTTTGAGGGTTCTAATATTCAGGTCGCGGTAAAGCTAGAAGTTAAAAAAAAAAAGGGGGGGGGGGGAATGGCTAGGGCTACAATAAATGACTAAAATGCAAACCTTGCAGAACAAGTCCATTTGAATGCGACTACTGCTAGCTGTAGATTGGTCTTCGTCCTTTTTTTCAGATGCACATTTTACTTTAGAACTGTCCTGTATTTGGCTTAAGTGGTTGTAAAGGTAAATGCATTCTGTGCATGAAGGTTAAAACTTTTAATAGTGCCTGCCCGCCCCCCCCCCCAACCCCCCCCCCCCCCCCCCCCTCAGTATTTGGCTGAGCCCAATCCCAAATCTGCACTGTGCATGTCTGCAGCAGCTCCTCTCCCTCCTCCCGTGTTGCAGGCTTGGCTGAGGGCAATGGGAGCTATTGGCTCTTGCTGCTGTCAGTCAAGCACTCAGCAGAGTGGGGGGGGGAGGGGGGTGTGAGTCCTGCTCTCAATAGACGCAAACAACGAGGCTCTGGATCGAGCACGCATGAGCCCCCGTAGGAAGATTCCTTTGGGGGCACTCAATGGGGAAGGAGCGCTGGTGGGGGACCCAATAAAGGAAGGTTGGGACTGTACAATTAGAACTACTTCACAAATGGGATATTACAGGAAATCTAGTTTAGTCTCCCAACCGCACTGCAAACACCTGCTAGAGCATTTGCGAAGCATTACTATAGACTTGAGTGGGAGGTGTTAAAAGACTTAAATGCTTTCTGACTTGACATGAGGCTTTAGTTTTGATAATGTGGACAGCACTATGTTCTATCCATTGTAGCCTTTCCATAGGCGTTTGCGTGTTTTTTTTAATGCCTGCGTTTAACGCCAGTGTGAACGTAGCCTAATGCCAAACTCCTAGTAAAGCAGTCTGCAATCAATATTATGGACACACACAGTGCTGTCTACATTATCAAAATATGGTGTTTGTGTCGCGTTGTATTGCTGCGCTTTAAACATGACATGTTTAGAATTGGAGTTGAGAGGTTTCAACTCCTTCCACACTATAGTAATGCACCATAAACTCACTGGCTTGTGTGCGGTGCATTTGCAGGGAGTTGGGCTTTGTTCACAGTGAGCAGCCAAGAAAAAGCCATAGGCAGGTGGGGTGCATATTTATTTTTTCTTTTTCGAAAGTGCGTTTGGGGAGGTTTTTTTTTTTTTTTTTTTTTTTTTTTAAGCTCTCCTTTAATGTGAAGCAAACGCTATGATAAACTCGCATTTACGCTATAGGCCTGTAAAAGTGTCAGTATTTTAAACGTGTGAATAAAGCCCTAAGCCTGCCATAGGCTGCTTGAATATGGGACAATTGATGCTGAATTGGCTGAAATTCGATCCATAAGTGGCCTTGTTGGTACCACTCTGCTTAACTTTCAAAGAGTGTTGGCTGTACAGTAAATGCATCAATTGAAAACAATACAATTGGTTATCCTGACACACAGCTGTCGGCAATAGCCAGCAGAGGAGGATTCTTTCACACGGTGTAGTTGGCATGTATGGTTAGTCTAAGAGGTAAAGATGACGGAGTCTATGAATATTCCTCTTTTCAGAGATGATTGAGTAATGAATGGTGCCATGATTTTGAGACTGTCAGTGATTTGGCCATAAAGGTCTTCAAACTGCATTCTGTGAGTGCTTCTATGCATTCTAGTTTTTGGGGTTTAAACAGTCTACAATTGGGTGTATATAAATGCTTTAAAATCACCATGTGGGTTGTAATACTGCAGTGTAGAAAAATCCAAAGGGTTGAATACTTTAGCTTCACAGGTTGGGCCAACTGGTACCTCAGCATTGCAACTGGCTACCTGTTTAGCAATCCAGAAAATGGATGGAGTTTGGGGCAGTTTAAAGAAAACTGTCGTGTGCCTTGACCCATTTTCTATATCAAACTACCTTTTCCTTGTTTTATGTTGGCTAATTGCTTTCTGTAGATAGCTTTTTTTTTTTTTTTTTTTTTTTTTTTTTTTTTTTTTTTGCGGTTTAGCTCATCTGATGAATCTTCACTAGGGAATGTTAAATGCCCTATCCGTGTACATGTCAAAATATCGGCCTGTTACAGAGAGCCGACATTCGGGGCCCGTGTGCATGCTGGAAAACCAGCAGCTGCCCGGCTTCCGATCAGCGCTCCGAGCTAATGGCAGAGGGGGCGCTAAGCAGATTTTTCTGGCATAGGGCTGCCCCTCCCAGTCAGAACACATCAGCTCAGCTGGGGAGATCACTGCACTAATGCCCGGTCTCCAACCGGAGCTGATGGGTCTTTTTTCCTGCAAACTGTAGTGTGCACCCATCTTTAGTGTCTCACATGTAACCTTTACTTAAAACTTAAATGACCCACAATGGGGAGAATTTTTGTTTTATTTGATTTTGTTTGCTACTTGTTTAACTTGTGCTGTAATTGTTTTATCCCAGCCGTACTCTGACTGCAGTACATGATGCCATCCTTGAAGATTTGGTATACCCAAGTGAAATTGTGGGCAAACGAATCCGTGTGAAGTTGGACGGCAGTCGGCTTATCAAAGTCCATTTGGACAAGGCACAACAGAACAATGTTGAACACAAGGTAACTTTATTTGAATGAGGTCAGACCATGGAAGGGCAAACCTTTTTTGATTTTTAGCATTTTAACATCACCTTAGTTTAGGGATTGCCTAGTCTAGCAGGGATAGATGACTATACTGAATTAGGCCCTTGGTCATTTGATCACAAATTGGGGTTGCTTGTTAGTGACTTTTCCTCTTTCCTTAGCTGAGATCATTGAACAGATTCCAAACCTTAAGTTTTTTTTGACCAGGAAAGAAGTTAATGTTTCTGCCCTCTTATCTATCCCAGCAAGACTGAGCATGGCTTTGGTTAACTTTTGCGAATAGCTCCTATAGTTTGTACCTGTTGGCAAATGTGGTGGATAAAGAGAACTTTTTAGAGATTAGGTTGTCATAGATGGCTTCCTTGTCAAGATGCCAGGCTTTTCTCTACAGGCTTCAATATTTTGGGTCACTTGGTCTGGAACAATTGTGCAGCCAGTGCAGTGACATTTGCATACTTATTCAAAACAAGGGACTTAAAATACTAGATGCTTGGCTATTATGTTAACCCACTTGGTGTCAATATTTTAAAAATGGTGCAGTAGTGGCAGCCTTTCACATCTGTCTCATGCAACTTTACTTTTTTAACCAACGTGGATATCCTGTGAGGTCGCTCTCATGGGCACTGTCCTCGTGGCATAAGGGAGCGTAGCATCTTCTGGTGCAGTGACGTACAGTCCCGTTCCACAACGTTGGAGAACATGCATGTCCCCGGCATTCGTGCTGGTGTGGACATTGTCCTGTATATTCCTACAACTTCCCAGAGCCTTTTGGCTATTACTGGGGAGAAAAACCATGCAGGATACAGAAGAATGTTTAAAATCTGTTATTGCTGTATGAGTAACTTATATTTTTTTCTTTTTTGTTCTAGGTTGAAACATTTTCTGGTGTCTACAAGAAACTCACAGGCAAAGATGTGAATTTTGAATTCCCTGAATTTCAGCTGTAAAGTGCTAATGTAATAAAAACAAAATACTTGTACTTCCGTCTTCTTCTTTTTTTTTTTTCTTTCTAGGAACCTAAAAGCTGCTTTTTTGTATAGAGAATTGTTTAATGTTTGAGTAAATGTGTAGTCATTGGTGCCTTTTATTATTGGGAAGTAGATTTATTTGTAGAACCGCTTGATTGAAGGTGTGACCTGCATATAATTGTAGTGCTGCTCTAGGAAAAGTTTATTTTCCCGCTGGTGCTTGGGAATTGGGTGCCGGCTGGAAATATCACCAAGTGTAATACACTGCCACACACTGACATGTCTTCCCCTGCCTGGGGGGGGGGGTTTCATGGAACTGACCCAAGACCTCTAAGAATAAGCCCCTGGTGGGTGGGGAAAAATGTCAGAGGACATGGCTTGTGGAGTTTTTTTTTTTTTTTTTTTTTTTTTTTTTTTTCCTTTCTGCCTAGTCAGGAGTAATGACGTGGCTCTGCTGGTATCTGCAGTCCTGGCATTTTTTCCTTTTTTGAAATTGAATTTTTTACTTTTTCTCTTGTTCCTGAGTGAACTAAAATCGACAACTGGACTGGGCGACGCACTGGATATCCTAGATCCTTATGGTTTTCCCAATCTGGCCTGCAAGTGCAACCCAACTATTAGCTCAGCGCTAGGTTTGCTGCTACTTGGCCCCGCTGGACGACGATTGAAACGCCTCGCGAGGTCGCATAGCCCTGGTCACGGCAGCAGTCACTATCCGAGTCGCAGCGGCGTACCTCAGGCTACAGCACCCCCATTCCAAGATGGTTCTGTGGACTGCTGGGAGTAGCGTGGTGTGTCCCTCTGCCTTTCTTACAGAATAGTAGGGTGGTTGTGGGGCCTTCCTGTGTCCTCCCTTCACCTCATGTTCTTTCCCCCATCTCCACAGCGGAGACCTCCCTCTGCGTAGGTTGCCCTCACCTGCACTCCCCATCCTCTTAGGGGGGCACGGGTGCTTTGGGTAGGGGGGCTTGTCTGGTGTTAAGCGGATACCACTTTTGGCCTCCCCTTTTGGGGGGTCCCTTCTTGGTACATGACCTTTTTTCCTTGGTCCTGTGTTGGTGCCTCCATTTTGCCGTGAATTCTGCATTCCTGGCTTCGGCGGCCATGTTTTGGGTTTCCCATAGAGAATAACAGTGGCCATTTTCTTCTTTTCCATTGCAGTTTGCCAGGCTGTTTGGGTGCTCTTCAGCTCTGGGGTGGTGAGTCTCTAGGGGTATACAATCCTTCCTCCGCTATGTACAGCGCCATGAGTGCAGTGCGCTCATTGTTTTCGTTCCCCAGCGGTTTGTGGGGGGGGGGTCCCCTGTTTTTTGCTCCGCTTAACCCCCTGTTGGCAATGGAGCCTCTGGAGCATGTATCACCACCTGACCCACTCCTGACGCCACTGGAATCGGCGGGACCCACTGGCGGCCATGACAGCAGCCCTCTGATCACTTCCAAAGTAGATATGGCACTGTAAAGGAGGCCTACAAGAACCACCCCCCTGCCTTCACCTGTGTCCTCTGCCTCCTCAGTCAGGTGATTTTGGCTGCTGCGGATGAGTCGGCCCACTGTGTGCTCTAATAGGGAGGAGTCCTCCCCCCCGCAACATCAGTGCATGAAACATCACTAGTGGAGGCCCTTATTGTCAGTGCGGGAAACTTTAAAGTTGGAAGACTCAGCAGATGCTGAGTCGGTGACACTGGTGCAGTTTGGCACCTGCAAATATTCCAAGATTACTAAGGTGTTTCCCTTTCCTGCCTATTTTGACAAGATTGTCACTAGTCAGTGGGGTTCCCTGAAACGCTTGGTTGGATACCTAAAGTTCTGTCCTAGCAAAGCGCTTATGGAGGAGTCTGAAGAAACAGTCGACTCTGAGGTTTTCAGGCTAAATACGGCCTCACTTGTGCCGGTGGAGGATCCTCCATCCTTTAACCTTCTTAGCGGTATTCCCGAGCGTGGCTCTGTTAAATTTCAGTGCCAAAAGCGGTAACCCCGAGCCACACTCGGGGTACCGCCAGAAGCATCGCTGGATCCTGTAAGCAGGGTTACTTACCTTGTCACCGGGATCCAGCGATGTGTCTGGCGGCGGTTCTTCCTCCCGATCCTCTCCGTACCCTGGCTTCTGTCTCCTGTGATGTTCGCAGGGGGGTGGAACCGGCGGCGAATTCAAATGTAAAACACTGATGCAGTTCAAAATAAAAAAAAATCACATTGGTTTGCCCCCCCCCCCCCCCCCCCCCCGGTGCCCTTTCCTGCAGTTTTACTGTAGTGTGTTTTGGGCTGCTCATTCACAAGAATTACATGCAAAATAATGGTACCGCTTTCAGCACCTAAAATCTGAAATAATCATACTGCCAGGGAGGTTGAGGATCCCCTAAAGGAGAGCTAAGCCTCGGGTCTGGTACTTTTTTTTTTTTTTCCTCTTCTCTTCAGTGGCTGGTTCCATTTTGAGACCAGTGTTTGCTATTATCTTGGTATCTCAGACCTTAATGGAATGGGTAAAGATTTTACACCAGGATGTGGAAGGAAGTCCACGCCCTCCTGAACTGGCGGGTCAGTTGATCCAGGGGTTATAGTACATTTTTGATGCATCTTAAGATGCGGCCCCCTTGCCCAGCAGAGTATCTGTGACAGTGGTGATTCTTTACTGCATGATATGGTTGAAGTACTGGTCGGCCAACCAGGCTTCTAAAAAGCAGTGTGTGGAGCAGCAAGTCAAGGCGAGGGAGCTGTGTGTGGAGGAGCCGCGGGTGACACGTGTGGTGAAGCTGCATAAGGTAGCTGGGTGCGGGTACAGGGGACCTCTGGGACCAGTGACAGAGTGGTGGTAGTGGAGGATGGACGGGCGGGGTAACTAAGTGACTGGTACCAGGGTAGATGGAGGTAGTGTAGGTAAGGAATAGCAGGTTGTTACTAATTATCCCCATAGAGTAGAGAGTAAAGGCCCGTACACACGTACCGATTGTCGGCTGTAAATATTCGGCCGCCGATTGTCGGCTTGTTAGTATGATGCTTCCGACAGCGACTTTTCGGCCGAACAGAATCGGGTGTGCAGGCTATAAAATTTTTGTTGAGTCACCAGAACGGCCGATTGTTCGCCAGTCAGTACAGAATTCGGCCGACAAACAGCAGATTAGCAAGACTGGGCATGCTCAGAAAAGAAAAAAACACACGGAAAGTTAACCATCACATGAAATCACTTCTGCAGTCGGCTGTTGTTGGCCGACAAAATTCGTGTGCAGTCTTTTGCACTTTTCAGCCGACAGGACAGCACCGGACAAAAGACGGCCGATCGTTCGGCTGACATTTGGTACATGTGTACGGGGCTTAATGTCCGACAGGATTCGGGATGCCACTCAGTGCACTTCTTGCTACATGTATGTGTTCCTAGATGAACCAATCGAGGGCGAACACTGCTGTGCAAGATGTGAGCGACTTGTTTCTCTGGAAGTTCAGATCTTGGATCTAGAAAACAGTGGCAACGCTGTAGCATCAACAACCTGGAATGGAGCTTTGACATTAACCAGGGAGGAAAGGAAGGAAGAGTGCCAGGGAGGAAAGTCCTGAGTTTATACAACCTAACAAATTTGCCAAGTTGCATGTTGATGGGGCTATCGGATCAGGGGTGGCAGTGCTGGAGCAGGCGCTCTCCCCCGGCTGGGGAGGGCAGCTGTGGATCCAGGGAAGGAGGCGAGGGGCGGGGTGCCAAGACTCAGAAAAGGTTAGACGTGGTAGTGGGGGACTCAATTATCAAGAGGATAGAGAGGGCAATCTGTCAAGGTAGCTGAACAGTATGTTAACCGGGCGCTCGAGTTCGGTGGATCAGGTAGATAAATTATTGGGCGGGGCTGGGGATGACCTAGCGGTGCATGTGGGCACTAATGACCGAGGAAGGTGGAGGATCCTGAAGAACGATTTCAGGGACTTGGGGAATAGATTTGAGGAATAGGACCTCCAAGGTGGTTTTCTCTGAAAGACCGCCGGTACCTCGAGCCACACGAGAAGCAGAAGGAGATTAGGGTACTTAAACAAGTGGCTAAGGAATGGGGTTTGTCTTGGGGCACTGGGCTGACCTCTGTCAGCTACCAGCTCTTTAATAAGGATGGGCTGCAACTTAATGGGGAGAAAGATGGCCACCAAATTGGAGGGGCTTTTAAACTAGGAGATGGTGGGGAGGGCTCAGAAGTAGTCAGTCAGGCGGGACCAAAGGACAGAAGGTAGTATTAGGGTCAGCCGTGACAGTAGATCCGTAATGTCAATTGGGGTCTGTGTGGGCAAACTTCAGACTAACCAGGAATAAAAATAAGCACCATCCACTACCAACTTCCACAAAACTAAGAGGGGTATATGCAAATGCCAGGAGCCTAGCTAATAAAATGGATGAGTTGGAAATGTTAGTACATGAGGAGGACATACCTTGTGGGAATAACAAACTTGGTTTGACCTCCTCACATGACTGGCTGGCTGGCCGGCCAATATGCAAGGGTATTCTGTGTACGGGAAGGACAGGGTAGGAAAAAGATGGGAAGGTGTATGTCTGTCAAGAATAATGTAAGGGTGATAGGGAGGAGTGATGGAGTTAGAATCCGTGTGGGTAGAACTCCATAGGGAAAAGGTAATTGTGGGGGTTTTGTTATAGGCCACCCAACCAAAGGGAGGGGGTAGAGCTGGAATTTATATCACTGTTTGGATCAGTCATCATATTAGGGTACTTTAATTATGCAGACGTTGACTGGGAAGAGGGGACTACACACTCACAGAAGGCATGTCTCTTCATGGAAACCTTACAGGACAACTACATGTCTCAGTTGGTGGATTCTCCTATGAGAAAATGCAGTGCCTGATCTATTAATCACTAACGACCCAGACCTAATTTCGGAGGTAGGAGTCCATGACAACCTGGGCTCTAGCGATCACAGGATGATAACATTTAGCGTAAATAACAATATAACAAGGCAAGAGGGGGACATAAGGTTTTGAAGCAAAAACCCCCTTCTTCAATGGGACTTTAGAGGTAACAAATCAATTATAAAGAATTTATAAGAATCCTAAACTTCAGAAGGGCAAATTGTGCTCAGTGATGGAAAGGGTAAGCTGGGACCAAACCATGGGAACACTGATCACGGAGGAAAATGGGAATGCTTTAGGAACATATTAAACAAATGCATCTTGCAGTGCATTCCTATGGGAAATAAATTTAGAAGAGACCAAGCCGAACCTGGGTGGCTAAACTGTAATGTTAAAAAAACTTATTAGGGGAAAAAAAACTGGCATTCAAGAAATATAAAACAGAGGGCACAGTATCAGCTTTCCAGCAATAAAAGGAGGCAAATAAGAAAAGTAAATACGAAATCAAAATGGCTAAAATTAACTTTGAGAGACAAATAGTGGAGGATAGTAACAAGAACCCTAAGAAATTCTTTAAATTTATCAACAGCAAAAAACTAGGGCAGAGCATATTGCACACAGAATTAACGATGATGGGAGGCTGGTTACAGAGGACACTGAAAAGGCAACTGTGCTTAATGCTTTTCTCTCCTCAGTCTTTACACAGGAAAAGGAGGGGGTACACTGGTCTGGGGTGGTAAGTGGGGTACCCCAAGACTCAGTCCTGGGACCAACCTTGTTCAATTTATTCATAAACAGCATTGAGGATGGTATTAGTTCTATATCAGTTTTTGCAGATGACACAAAATTGGGCAGGGCAATAACTGCACAGCATGAGGCAGATATCTTACAGAATGACCTGAACAAAATAGAGTGGGCAACTACATGGCAAATGAGGTTTAATGTGGAGAAGTGTAAGGTTTTGCACTTGGGGACTAAAAACATAAAAGCACAATACACTTTAGTGGGGGGGAATCAAAAATGGAGAAAGACCTGGGAGTCTTGGTAGAAGATACACTAGGCAATAGCATGCAATGTCAAGCGGCAGCTGCCAAAGCCAGCAGAATATTAGCATGCATAAAGAAGGGGATGTAGTTCAGAGATAAAACTATAATTCTACCATTTTATAAAACTCTGGTCTGACCGCATCTGGAGTATTCGGTCAAGTTCTGGTTGCCAGTCCTCAGGAGGGATGTGTTGGAGCTAGAGAGAGTCCAGAGAAAGGCAACTAAACTAATTAGGGGATTGGAGGACCTTAACCACTTGCCGACTGCTCACATGGAGCATACTGCGGCAAAGTGGCTCGATTCCGTCCAGCGACGTAGACCTTGATCACCAATAAAGTTAACCCCTTCCCTGCCAGAGTCATTATTACAGTAACAGTGCATATTTATAGCACTGATTACTGTAGTAATTTCACTGGTCCCCCTAAAATGTCAGTCAAGGGTCCGATCTGTCCGCCGCAATGTCGCAGTCCCGCAAAAAAAAACGCAGATCGCCGCCGTTAAAAAAAAAACAATAAAAATGACATAAATCTTTCCCATAGTTAGTAGCTGGGATAATTTTTGCGCAAACCAATCAAAATACGCTTACTACGATTTTTTTACCAAACATATGTAGCAGAAAACAAATTGCCCTAAAATGTTAAAAAATTTTGATTTTTACATTTTTTGGGGGAATTTTATATAAAAAAAAATGTGAAAAATATTGTTATTTTTTCAAAATTGTCGCTCTTTTTTTGTTTATAGTGCAAAAAGTAAAAATCGCACAGGTGATCAAATACCACCAAAAGAAAGCTCTATTTGTGGGGAAAAAAGGACATAAAATTAATTTGGGTATAGCGTTGCACGACCGCACAATTGTCCGTTAAAATAACGCAGTGCCGAATCGCAAAATATGGCCTTGTCCGGAATGGGGTAAAATCTTCCGGTCTTAAAGCGGTTAAAAATACGCTCATTGAGAATTTTTTTTGTCAAAGACATGTAGCTAAATACATTTCGGCCTAAATATATGACAAAAATTGAATATATTGGATATTTTTTAACTGTCAAAGTAGAAAAATATTTTTTGAAAATTGTCGCTCTTTTTTTATTAATATCGCAAAAAATTAAATGCGCAGAGGTGATCAAATACCACCAAAGGAAAGCTCTGTTTGTGGGGAAAAAAAGGACGTTTGGGTACAGCGTTGCACGACTCCGCAATTGTCAGTTAAAGTCGCACAGTGCCAAGTTGCAAAAAGTGGACTGGATGTAAAGCAGGAAAATCCTCCGGTCCTAAAGTGGTTAATTATGAAGAGCGTCTACAAGAGACGACTGAGAGGGGACATGATAGCAATTTACAAATACCTCAATGGTGATCTCAGCATAGAAAAAAAGCTATTCAGTCGCTAGGATTGCATGAGGACGCGAGGACATACAATATGATTAGAGGAGAAGCGTTTTAACCTCAGGCAACGCAGGGGGTTCTTTACTGTTAGGGCAACAAGATTGTGGAATTCTCTACCACAAGAGTTAGTTTCTGTGGGAAGTATGGCTACTTTCAAAAGACTCTTGGACATACATCTCAAGGATCAGAACATTAAGGGGTAGGAGAGATGATTATGGCCACACAAACCTGCACAGATTGAACTGGATGAACTATTGTCTTTATTCAACCTCAACTACTATGTAACTATGTACTCTGTTTACATTTCCCAGGAAGGTAGGCAAGGTTTGTCCAATCTTGGATCTCAAGGCTCCGATCCACTTTGTGCGGGTTCAGATAATTCGGATGGAGTCCATCCACACGGTAGTAGCTTTCCTTAATCAAAGGGATCTTCTGGCTTCTATCAATCTCAAAGATGCTTACCTTCATATTCCGATGTCAGGCATTAGCGTTTTCTTCGTTTTGCCATGGACGAGGAGCACTATCAATTTGTGGCGTTACCTTTTGGTTTCGACTTTTCACAAAGGTTCTGACCTTGCTACGACAGAAGGGGATCGCGGTACTGGGTTACCTGGACGATCTACTTCTGCATGCACAGTCTTACTCGGCTCTAAAGACCGACTTGGACATTACTGTGTGAACTCTAGAGGAGTCTACGTTTTCGGAAATATGCGCTGACTGTCCACCAATCTGGACGACTTGGGACTGACGCTGGAAGATATGGTTCGGCTCGGCTCCTGTTCGGCTCGGCTCCTGTTGTCCAACTACAGGATACGGTTCGGCTCGGCTCCTGTTGTCCAACCCTCAGTTGTCGCTCAGGACTTGCATGCAAGTGCTGGCTCTGATGGTTTCCACCTTTTTTGAGGCAGTTCCATTTGCGCAGTGCCATACCAGACCTCTGCAAAGGGAGATTATGACCAAATGGAACAAAGATCCGCTGTCTATTTGGTCCTGTTGAGTCGGGGTTTGAGGGAGTCCTTGCTATGGTGGCTCATCTCCCTGGCCCTTCATCTGGGGAAAATCCCTTCTTCCCCTGTATTGTACTATGATCACCAACGATGTCAGTGTGTCCGGATGGGGAGGTGTCTTGGAAGTGTACTCGGGCCAAGGTGTTTGGACTTCAGGAGTCCAGGCTGCCAATCAACATCCTGGAAATTCGGTGAACAGAATGTCTCTCAATGGATGGATCGTCTGCAGGGATACGCTGTGTGGATTAGTGATCTTGTAATTTTGGCACTGGATCCTGTGAGAGCAAGGCTTACCAGGGTATCTGGTCATGTCATTGGTAGGTTGCTGTAGAAATTGTTGGTAGAAAAATCCCTTTGGAAGGCATTGCACCGTAGGAGTAGCTAGGCAACAGAATATGTTAATATCAAAGCTTTTAGCATATCCCACCCCTAGGGGGTGGTCCCCTCAGTCAATACCCTCCTGCTTCCTGCATTCCTACCTCAGTTTCAGTAGCATAGCAGTAGAGTACATAAACAAACCCCAAAAGAGGGGCGGGGGCGGCGACTGTCGGAGGACTCAGAGAAAGGAATTTTACAGGTAAGATTTTACAAAAATTCCGTTTTCTCTTACGTCCTCCGACAGTCGCCGCCTCTTCATATTCGTCACTATTGGGGACATCCCAAAGCAGTGTAGACATGAGGGGTGGGAAAAAACGCAGCCGCGCCTAAGGCAACGCAGAACCCACATCAGAAAAAAAGTAACCTTACCAAGGTAAGAAAATCAACTGGGCAAAATGAAAAAACTTGCTCAGCAGGAGCAACCACCCAGGAAAACAAATAACCTAGGGATAAAAAACATCCCAACAGCCAAGGACCCAAAAAAAAACAAGGGACCCTAAGGCACTGCCGCACTAAGAACCTTGTGGCCAAAGGAAGCATCTGCCGATGCCTGAACATCCACTTTGTAGAATTTTGAGAAGGTGTGAACAGACGACCAGGTCGCCGCCTTACACACCTGGACCACAGAAGCCTGATGATGACAGGCCCAAGACGTACTCAGAGATCTGGTAGAGTGCGCCTTCACAGGCATGGGGGGAACTTTCCCCTTCAAAGCATAGGCCTGTTCAATGGTCTGTCTGATCCATTTGGCGATGGTAGAAGCCAACGCCGCCATGCTCCTCCGAGGTCCCTCTGGAAGGACAAATAGAGAATCCGTCTTGCGAAAGGATTTAGTCGATGACAGGTAAACCCTGATCGCCCGAACAACATCCAAGGAATGCAAGGCCACCTCCTTCGGATGCTTAGGCTTCGCGCAAAGCGAAGGCAAGACAATGTCCTCATTGAGGTGAAATTCCGAAATCCTTTTCGGAAGAAAAGACGGGTTAGGTCGCAAGACCACCTTATCCAACTGTCGGAGGACTCAGAGAAAGGAATTTTACAGGTAAGATTTTACAAAAATTCAGTTCCCCCCCCCCCCCCTTTTGTTTACCTTTTGCAAAGCCCTGTATATTCTGCTTCTAGAGGAAGATTAGGTTTTTAGGGTTGAATAATCCCTTTCCTACTTGCCAGGGCCTCTTGGGTGGAGGGGGTGTGCGATGTCGTCACTGCATGCGAGGCTGCCATCTTGTATCCTCCTCTTGACGATTGCACATGTGGGAAGCATTCTCAAAGTTCTCAGTTTGCAAAGGTGTCTCCTTCCTAGGTAGTATCTCTGCAAGAAATTGGGATAATCTGACGATGTTGGGAGGGTGCCCAGTATAGGCTTCCCTAGGGATCTGATTAGTTGTGTATCCCTTAATCTGTTCCTTTCACTGCTTTTGTAGGCATAATCCTCTAGTTCATAATAATTTTTTTATTACAGTGGGAATTTCGCAGCAGCCATTTCTGGCCTGTGTAACCTGCTCTGTTTTCACAGGGTTGCAAACATGGGTGCAATCCTGGTAAAACTTGGCAAACGTGTGAACAGGACCTTGTGGCAGCCTTGTAAATCTGTGAAACAGATGGTTGATGTTGAAAGATCTGAGAAACCCCCACTGACCTAGTGGATTGGGCTTTTACTAGTGAAGGGAGGAACCTTATCCTGTAAGCGGAGTAGGTTTGAACATTGACAGTTTCTTCCCTGGACCATTCTAGCACCATGCAGATAACTCCATGTGCTACACAATGCAAAGGTCTGCCAGTAGTGACTTTACAGGCCAACCCTGCGCCTTCCAACATTTGCCAGGATGCAGTACCCTCCCAATGGCACACCTAGGCTACTGATTGAATTGATTGCTTCTGGAAGCAAAAGACAGGATCATTTTAGAGGGTTTATGTGAGTCATTACAGTTTAACAGTGCCCAGACACCTGTACAATTAAGAAGTGGTTGTAAACCACTTGACTTTTAATTTTTTTTTCCTTCTTAGCCTGCAAGGTAACGTGCTAGTTTGCATCGCATGCTTGCACATTATGTGAAACTTGCCTTAAAAAGAAGCTCTTCCAGTGCCGAGATGTCAGTGCTGCAGGGACACACATATTGCTTCTGGGTTCACGGACTGTGGCTCTGTGACTAGCTAGAGCTGTGATGAAGTCACTCCCGCACATGCGCATGGGAACTGCCGTTTACGGTACAGGGCACTGAAGAAACTGCATGAGTGGCTGTTCATTCAGAGCGCATGCGCCAGTGTTGTCACTGGCTACATGTAATTATTTCCTAAACTGTACCTGTTTAGGGGATATTTACACACTAGGTAAGCCTTATTATAGGCAAAAATTAATGATCAAACACTACTTCCATATTATAGTGGATGTAAACCCTCATGTACACTTAGTGAAGTGAACAGCCTCAGATACACAGAGATGGGACAAATCTCCCTCCATATGTTTTACACATATATCTGCTGTCTTCAGCTTTCTACATTATTTAGAAAGTTCACATCATGTTACAAATTTTTCTTCCGGTTTTGTGTGGGAAGGGAGTCTAGGCATACACTGTGAGCTAATTGGAGGAAAGACCCCCCCCCCCCCCCACATAGGCAGAGGAATAAAGAACTTGCAGAGCTGTTCTGTGAATAGATACCCTGCTTAACTGTCTCTAAGTCCCTTCCCTAAACACATTTTCAACTGCTTTTATCTTCTGTGGTGAGAGCTTGTCAGAATTTATACTGATAACATAGGAACAGAGCAGTAGAAAGACATGGGACTTAAGACTTTTTATAGAGAGATGGGTAAACACTACAGCTATATGCCCAGGTCAGATTTCATGAATGGGGTTTACATCCACTTAAAAGGCTCTTTACTCTTGCAGGCCCAGCTCTGCAATCAGCTGCTGCAATTTCTGTTCGTTAAACCACAGCTAATTGGACTAGTGTAATGAACAACCTACACAATCCTATATTCTAGAATAGAACCATACTTTGAGCAATTACTTTGTGTTCTTTGGAATGGCCCTGATTTCTGTTCACATTTGCTGGATCCTGTTGCTCAAAGCCTGGTTTGCTGAAGCTGTCTAAAATACTTTTCATGCTTTTGTCCTTTGAAGAAGGATGTCTCTTTCACGATAGAAGGTTAAAAAAAAAAAAAAAAAAGATTTTAGAAGTCGCTGATGTGGGAGGAGGGGAGGGCCTTGCTAATGGCGCCAGTGAGGTGAGTTGAGGGAGCCCTGAGAAGCGCCCTTCCAGCATGATACACGCTACAAAGCCTCGTCTCCCTATGCTGACCCGCTGAACCCCCCCGCCGGTGCCACCTCATACCTCTAGCTCTTGTCTCTGCCTTGTGTGCCTGCTGCCACTTGCCGAAACCCGGAGCCCGCTGAGAGACGCGGTCCTACACACGCTGAAGGAGAGGCTGCTGTAGGACAGCTCGCCGTAGACGCCGGGAGGTCATGTGTGCCGGCGCACAGCATACAGATAGCCCTGACAGGATCCCCCGGAGCCAGACTGAGGATCACTCGGCTGGACGATTGAAGCCTGCAAGCGGCGGAGTGGACCCAGCAGCTCCTAGGTGGTCGGGTCGGGTGAGAAACGAGGGGAAATACCCCCCCCCCCCTTAATCTTTAAGCTAGAAAAAAAAAAGGTCATACAGAATGCTCTATTAAGAGAACAGTGATAAGAAAGTAAAATTGAGATTTCTGACTACATTGCAAGGATTGTCGTTAAAGCTGAAGAGGCTGTATTATAACATGTAAAAGACATAGGGGAAAAATCGCTGATGAAAGCTAACTGTGTGAGGTCTCTCATTTGTGAAGTACTCTTCAATTATGTTTAAAAACTTTGCAGTGGACTGATACTTTGGTCGGGGAAGCTGTATCCTGAAACTGTGAAAACAAAATCATTAACTATATAGAAATTCACCTCCACCTGGGAACTTTATCTGCGAGTTACCTATTATTTGTATGTATCTTGTGAAGAGGGTGACACCATTACCGGGGAGGTTGCCTGGTAAAGCTGGAGCATAAAGCAAAATAGATTGTTTTGCTTTAACACGACTGACTATGAGGACTTAATTTACACTTATAAAACTTTGCTGTATATGATGGAATGAACTATACTCTGCAAGCGTCCACTAATACAGCGGAGAAAGCTTGGGCCTAAAAACCCTGTTTGAAAAATTTCTCCTTTTTTCCCCTATTCCTCCTCCCTCACCTAGGAAGAGTGAACCCCTTAAGAGGTGTGGGCTTAAGGCAGTAGTAAACAGGGGGGGGGAGGATAACTAAAGCTTCTATTGGGATGAAAGCTGTTGGGATATAAAACCCTATATAAGAAGGTGCAATTATAAATATACGTTAAAGAGGTTGAAAAATGAAAAACAAACCAACAAAAGATGCGTGGGAGGAAAACCACCAAAATTAAGTGTCAGTCAGTCAGTGTCAAGTGTTCTGGGCTCTCCAGCATGTTTAGGAGTTAAGAAAGAGGGACAAACAGTCAAACTAAGATTCCCGGAAGAACTGGAAGATTTCTGTGTGACTTTGAAAATTCCCAAGCCTGAGATTCCTGAATGGACAACCACAAGTGGTAATAGAGTGGAGGGAGAAGACAAACAATGGCATCTGAAAACCAAGAAGAAATAAATATAGTGAAAGAGACAAAAAATGTGGAGAGCGGGGGGAGGTGGGGAGGGGACCGGTGGGGGGGGGGGGGGGTTTGGAGGGAGGAAAATAAGACAAAAAGAGAGATGAAATGACTGGAAGGGACACTGGTAAAAGACATACTTTAGAACCCTGAAATCTTTAATATCCAGATTCATATGGAGGAAAGGCAAACCCAGAATACAATACGCAGTATTAATAAAGGGCAAAAACCAAGGGGACTTAGCGGTACCAGATTTAAAAAAATATTATGATGCAACACTACTTTCACAAGCAATAGAATGGGGAAAAATAAAAAGTGAAAAAAACTGGGGAAAAATAGAATCCTCTATGAGCTGCACTCACTTAGGTAAAATTTTATGGATACCTGCACAATTTAGGAACTTGAGTTCAAGTACGCACACGATTACAATACAAACACTTAGAATTTGGGATTTAATGCACAAAAGAAATAAATGGCAATACAATTCACCGTTAATTCCTTTAACCACTTAAGCCCCGGAAGATTTTACCCCCTTCCTGACCAGGGCCTTTTTTGCGATTCGGCACTGCGTGACTTTAACGGACAATTGCGCGGTCGTGCGACGCTGTACCTAAACGAATTTGACGTCCTTTTTTTCCCACAAACAGAGCTTTCTTTTGGTGGTATTTGATCACCTGTGCGATTTTTTGATCATGCGCTATAAACAAAAAAATGCGTCAATTTTGCAAAAATAACAATATTTTTCACATTTTTTTATATATGAAATTCCCCCCCAAGAAAATGTAAAAATCAAAATTTTTTAACATTTTCGGCCAATTTGTTTCATGCTACATATGTTTGGTAAAAAAAAATCGCAAAAAGCGTATTTTGATTGGTTTGCGCAAAAGTTATCGCGTTTACTAACAAAGGGAAAGATTTTTGTCATTTTTGTTGTTTTTTTTAACGCGTAATGGCGGCGATCTGTAATTTTTTTGCGGTACTGAGACATTGCGGCGGACAGATCGGACCCTTGACTGACATTTTTGACACTTTTGGGGTTACCAGTGACATTACTACAGTAATCTGTGCTATAAATATGCACTGTTACTGTAAAATTACACTGGCAATGACGGGGTTAACTTTTTTGAGAGGGAGGGGTTATGTGTGTCCCTAGGGGCGTGATTCTAACTGTGATTGGCTGTGGCTTGAAGTGTAGGAACAGTGATCAACGGTCCTACATAGTAGAACCGTATGATCACTATTCCTACACAGGGAGAATGACAGGCGGCTTGTTTACATTAGCCGCCTGCCTTTCTCCCTCTCCACCGACGATTGCGAGTGACCGGCGGACGATCGGGTCTGCCGGTCACACGCGCGGGGGGGTCCGTGACCGCGCGGGAGCGCGCCTCCGGCGGCGCTCGCTCGCTCCCGAGACCCTCACAAGCTGATCTGGTGTGGCTGGTCGCCGATGTTCCTTGGAAGCTTCCTCTCAGGGAGGATCTGCTGTCCCAAGGACCAATCTTCTATCCTGCTTTACAGTCACTGGCTTTGGTGGGTTGGCTGTTGAACGCCAGGGGCTGAGGGATAGAGGTTTGACTGCGTTGGTGATTCCAACGCTGTCAAAAGCTAGGAAATCTAAAGATTACGTGGTGTGAGTCTCTTGGGGTTCAGCCTCGCTCTTTCTTGGTGGCTCGGATCTTGACCTTCCTTCAACAGGGGGTTTAGCAGAAACTGGCCTTGAGTACTATCAAGGGTCAGGTGTCAGCCTTAGCGGTTTTCTTTCAACGGCCCTTGGCCACATACTTCCTGGTGTGTACTTTTCTTCAGGGAGTTAGGGATTTGGCCCCTCAATTTGGTGCTCTCAGTCCTCCAGAAGTTTCCTTTTGACAATCTTAGGGAGAGTCCCCTGCTTATGCTGTCCCAGAAGGTGGCCTTCTTGGTGGCTATCAGCTCTGCGTGCAGGGTGTCGGAATTGGTGGGGTTATCACATCGTTCACCTTAATTGATGTTTCACAGTGATAAGGTAGTTCTTCGTCCCTGTCTGTCGTTCTTTCCAAAGGTTGCCTATGATTTTCATTTGAATGAAGACGTTGTGTTACCTTCCCTGTGTCCCAGGCCAAAACATCCGAAGGGAATTGCCTTACATGCCTTGGATGTGGTCTGGGCAATTAAGGTGTACCTGGGAGCTAAGGAGTCTTTTAGGAAGTCAGACTCACTATTTGTGCTCATGGATGGGCCTCGGAAAGGGTCGTCCGCTTCCTCTGCTACCATTTCCCGATGGATCAGACAAACTGTGATCCAGGCCTATTCCATCATAGGTCAGGTTCCTTCTTTCTCTGTCAAGGCACACTCTATTCGGGTGCTCAGTGCCTCCTTGGCCTTCCATCATCAGGCGTCAGTGACGCAGGTTTGCAAGGTTGCCACCTGCTCGTCTGTGCACACTTTCACAAAGTTCTATAAAGTAGATGTGTTGGCATCTGCTGATGCTTCTTTTGGCCTCAAGGTTTTCCAGGCTGCTGTTTAAGAGGACCTGATCCTATTTGAGGGTGTATTTTATTTTTTTCAGGTGAGCTCCAGTTGTTATACAGTAAACCCCCCTCCATTGCAGGGGTTACGTTCCGGACCCAGCCGCGAAAAGTGAAATTCCGCGAAATAGAAAAACCCTATTAAAATGCATTGTAGGCATGATTTTTTTACTGTCACTGTACGTGTAGAAGCATTTTAAGGTCTTTAAACACACTTTTAAAACAATAGAAACTCATTTAAACACATAAAAGATACTTAGAGACAGAGCAAGAGCTATGAAAAACACAAAAATCTTTCATTTTTAATGATTTATATAGTAAAATAACATTACAGAAAAAAACGCGAATTACCGGGACCGCAAAAACTGAACCGCGATGTAGCGGGTGATTACTGTAGTTGAGCTCCTGTTTACTTGGTTGGCTATAGTTAGCCTTGGGAATTTCCTTTTTGCTGTTCCCACCCCTCATGTTCAATACTGCTTTGGGACGTCCCAGTGGTTAAGAAGATCAGGAGCTGTGTCTGTCAATTAACAAAAGATAAAATGGGATTTTTGACTTACCGTAAAATCCATTTCTCTGATGTTCATCGATGGACACAGCACCCACCCCTCTGTGGAGTTGTAATTCTTCTGACACTGCTTGTAACAAAACTGAGTACCTATAGCAGAGAGAGGGAGTATACCCCCTGGGACTGCCCATAGGCGTAGCCAGACTTTTTTTTTCTGCTTAGTGTCCTACTCCTGTAGGGAGAAGATCAGGAGCTGTGTCTGTCATTGAACATCAGAGAAATTAATTTTACGGTAATTTAAAAGTCCAATTTTTTTGCTAGAAAGTGATTTAGAGCCCCCAAACATATATATATATTTTTTTTAGCAAAAACTCTGTAGAATAAAGTGGCGGTCAAAATTGTGCACAATCCTGGAATGGCGACAGACTATGATACTTAAAATTCTCCATAGGCGATGCTTTAAAAAATTTTAGTTTAGAGGAGCTCTTTTTCTAGAATTATTGCTCTTGCTCTGAAGATCGTGATACCGAACGTGGGATTTGAACACCGTTTACTTTTGCGGGTAAGGCTTACGTATGTGTTTGATTTGGTGCACGAGCTCACAGGGACAGGAGTGCTTTAAAACATTTTTTTTTCCTATTTGTTTTATTTTTAAGTTTAAAAAAAATAAAATAAAAAATCTGATCACTTTCATTGCTGTCACAAGGAATGTACACATCCCTTGGGACAGTAATAGGCAGAGACAGGTATTCTTTATCGAGGAATCTGGGGTCCTAGTCCCCTCTACTGCACTTCAAAGTATACAAAATGCAAAATCTGCATTTTTGAATACTGACAGGATTTTGAAATCGGCATTACATCACTTCCAGGTTACATGATTGGAGACCCGATTGAAGCCATATCTGGCTTCGTTCGGGACTCTAACCAGCCGGCGGACTTGCCGGCTGGTTACTCGGGTCTCACGGTGGGGCAGACAGAGCTGTTGAAAGCGGTGGTGGGGGGGGGGGGGTGTCGCTGGAAGGGGGGGGGGGATGTCCCGCTGGGATAACTGCTGAGCCGCATCAGTTGTTATCTCCAGAAAGCCGACCGCCGGCTCTAAAAACGGTACCGGAGTGATGCCTCTAGCTGCAGGCATCACCCCTGTACAACCACTTCTTCAAGCTGATGTACAGGTATGTCAGTATGTGGGAAGTGGTTAATTTATGTTTATTTTTTTTATATCTGCCTGGAGTTAAGTTTTAAATCTTTGTCCTTCGACTTAGGTAAATTATTAGTATTGGCAGGGGAAACTGTTAAAATGATAATTCCTATTTAAAGTATAATACAGTACTTGATTATTATTTTTTTTTTTGCTGGTTTATTTAATATAAAAACTTGTACATGCACTTTACTTTTCAATTTTGATTTATTTTTAACAAATTTACAAATCTCAGCAGGATTTAATGAGCCATAACCATCCATGTTTTACTTTAAAATTGTATGTCATGATAGTTCATGAAAGTAACCGATGACATTTGATAACCTGTCTTTTCTGGAACCCCACTGACATCTTATGTTCTAACAGATGGCATTATCTAAAAAGAGATAGTGTTTGAGTGGGTTACATCACAGGGCACCTTCTTGTTTCCCACACTTCTTGCCTAATTATCCAGCACAGCAGCTGAAAACTTTCAAACAGGAAGCTGTTTACAGATAACACTTGTGACTTCTTGAGCTGGAGAGCTGAAGGCATCTTTTTCAATTAAGATCTGTCAGGCTTTTGTAAACAGCGGCTATGAGGTCCTTAGGCATTGCAATTCAGAGGACAGTCCCAGTCCCAAGCCTCAGGGGAAATACAAGGTAAGGAAACTTTTCGTTAACTTCTATTCCTCTTTTCTTAGTCTTCCTAATAGCAAGAATAGTGACAATATTTTAAGTTTTGTTGCATCATAACCCATATGACCAAATGTTTGTGGACACTTGACCATCACGTTTTATGGAAATCTTGTTTCAAATTCTGTTTCAAAACCATAGGCATTTATATGGGGCTGCTTCCCCTTTGGGGGTGTAACAGCCTTCACAAGATTTTGGAGTGTGTTGTGGGAATGTGTGACTAGTCAGCTAAAAAAGTATTTGTGAGGTGAGTACGGTTGTTGGGCAAAAAGACCTGGCTCCTAATCAGCATTCCAATTCATCCAGAAGGTTTTCCTTAGGTTTGAGGTTTCGACCTCTGTGCAGGCCTATGGAATTCTTCCATTGCAAAGTCATCAAACCATGTCTTTATGGGGCTGGTTTGTGCACCTAACGCAAAATTTTAGAGCAGCCTTTCTGAAACTATTTGTTCTGAAGGAACCCTTGATATAATTTTGAGGTCTCAGGGAATTCCTGCTAAAAATTATATATCTATGTTTCATATTAAAATGGTGTGATCAACAAGCTTCTAATGGTTTTAATTAAACAATAGAGATAAGGATATTTTTTATTTCAATTCAAAACATGTTTTACATGAAAGAAAATAGGTTACTCAGGTAATAATAATAATTACCTGGAATATTTAATAAGCATATTATTTTACATTTCCGTCTAATAATAATGAAAGTTAATAAAATGTCCAGAAAAGAAACAGACTGTGAAACTGTACTGTCCCCTTTTACTACATATAAAAGCACACAGTTGCCTTTATGGTCAATGGAGAAATATCCACTTACATAGGTAATCATTGTAGATGGGAGACCAGCCTATCATTGCTCAATGAACCTCTAGCAACCTCTGGGCGGACCCTGGTTGAGAAAGCCTGCTTCAGAGGGCTGTCCACATACTGCTGACCATATAGTTTATCTGTTCCTTATATAATACTGGGCAAACCACACATGAGCAACATAGACAAGTTATTTCAAAAGTTTAGAGGGCTGTCAAGCCCAAAAAAAAAAAGGTGTTTGATGATGGATGCTCATATGCTAAATCAGACTGCTGGTATAACAGTTTCCTTGTCATATGTTCTACCGTAGCACTTGATTTAATTTTAAAATATGCTAATAGATCAAAAAAAAAAAAAGCTTTAAAGTGGTTGTGAACCCTGACATATAAATATATAAATAGTGAAGTGACTGGCCTCCCACAGAGATGAAACAAATCCTTTTACATTAGTTGTACCTGTTTATCTACAGCAACCTTTCTCCTACCTACAGCCATTTAAAGTGCAGAATTTACACAGGATCACTCAGCTTTGAAAAGCAGGTGGTGAAAAGCTGAAGTTACATCAGTGAGGAGAGCTGATTGTAGGAAATGGACACGCCCCTCATCACACAGCACAGCACAGCACACAGGAATAGAGTTAAGGCTGTCAATCAGCTGGAGTTCCCTCCGTCACCATTTTTCTCTTGGTGTCATGGACAGTCTGGAGGTACCCCATTCTAAAATGTAAAAAACTGTTCTAATAGTTTTACATAATGAAGCAACATTAATACATGTAGGACACCCAATGTTACAGGTGATTTATTCTTCCAAAGCAAACGCACTTTTGTAAAATTGTACTGACTAGTATTCCAATATTTCTCTTCTCCCTCTGTTTTTCTCCATCACTTTGCTAATGAGACCCCAGAGCTGATAGAGAGTGGCAACAGAGGGTCAGACAAGGATGCTATGTAGGCAACTGACATCCTCCTTATCCACCGATGTCATTGGTCATTAGGAGGTCGGCAGATAGGTCATATTGGTGCACAATAAAAACCTGTGGCTTTGTGTAGCTAAAAGGCAGGTTTCATGATCCACCCACTGGCTTGTATACAATTTTGGGGCAATTGTTAGGCATTTTGCCAAGGCACCCCTGAAGAAACCTTAAGGCACCTCAGGGTGCCTGGGCACCCTGGTTGAAAAAGGTCCCTATAGAGGCATATGCTTTGTTCATATCTCATGTCAGGCTTACAACCACTTTAAATATATTCAGTAAAAAAAATGTGTTAAACTTGATTCAATTTCCTTTTTTAGTATGGTGGTAACCTTTCTATGTAACAGTGAGCACCTCTATATTCACAAGATGTTAACCCCAAAAAAATGGTTTTGAGCAAGCCTCAAATTGTCATTTGTACATAAAAAGCTATGTATGACCACTCCAATACTGCTGCATATGTTTTTGCTGCCTTTTAACCTTTTTAAAAATAAATGCTATATATCACAAGACCTCAGATCTGTTCATTGACACTGTAGAATGCTGCTGATCAGTGTGTTCTTGGTTGTGTTATGATGCTGGGGATCATTCTTTAACACAGCAGTCCCCAACCTCCCTGGGGCTGGTGGAGTGTGCAGCCTGTTACCTCCAGGCCAGTGTTCTGCCAAAAACTCAAACTTGCAGAGAACTCCAACCATGTCATTTCCAGTGACTCTACAGCAGGAATATTTGGAGATTTCGGCCACTTTGTGTTTTCACAGAACAGTTGACAGTGTATACACGCTGGTACGCGCTACAATGAGTGGACATTTTTAGCCTGCCCACTAGTAACCAATAACATAGCTGCCTCCAAGGCTGCGACAACTAGCGGGCTGACTAACAATATCCACTCATCATAACATGTACCGGTGTGTTTAGGCTGCTGATGTTCTGTGAAAACACCAAGTGGTCGAAATCTCCAATTATTCCTGGTGTAGAGTCACCGGATGTGACTTTGTTGGAGATTTTGGGTAGTTGGAGTTTTTGGCAGAACACCAGCACAGCTTCTTCTTCCCCTTCCTCTCCATAAGTAAAGTGACCACAGAGAGGGAAGGGAGTAGTGATGCTGGGAGAAAGGGAACAGGCGCCCTCTGGTGGGTGGAGGATGGCAGTGCAGGTTATGCTGGTTCACTCGCCTGCTGCCCACCCACCGCCGCGCAGCCAGGCTCCCAACAAGCCACGGATCGGCACTGATCCACGACCTGGGGGTTGGGGACCCCTGCTCTAACACACTGCCAGACAAGTAGATTACATAGATGCTTGGATTTAAACAAAACACAGATCGTTTCAGAAAAATATATTTATTTATTTCTCCTTGAAATGCTATTAGCTTCCACCTGGGAATGATTGTGAATTTCATTGATGTAACTGTTAGGGAGAGATAACCATGGAACCCATGAAGCTGAGTTAAACAGCTATGTATTGGGTGGACTTTTGGCATAATGTTCAGGTATGCACAATCAATTTGAAAAATCACCTTTCATCAATCCTGGTGGAGCAGACAGGCCAGCCACAGTTATAATTTTGGCCAAATGAGTAGGCCAACATGCATAGGAGTTATATTGTCTGCTGGTACCTGGCCCATTCCATCTTACACATGCCGGGAGTTTACACGCATGTGTACAGTAAAAAATACAACATTTCTAAGAGGAAAAAGGAAGATGTCCCTGCCTCTTAGCAGTTTTTTATTTGTAGAATTTAGTTCTGCATTAAGATTATGATAAAATACTAATTTGTGAGAAATAGGGTTTTGCAATATTTAAATATCTTTTATATGAAAAAATACCAGCTTCACCCCATAAGATATTTTTGTTTAACTGAAAATTATCATGAGAAAATATGTAAAATAATGATTCCTAGTTTATTAATTCTATTGATTGGGATGCAAAGGGTTTAATAGGTATTAAAGTTGACCTCTCTTGATCCTCTCCCCCTGTGAGAATCGGCTTAACATAGTATGAGCAAAATGTATTTGTAAGATAAAAAATGTTAGATTTTATAATTACCTTTCCCCTCCCATCATTCGTATCACTAGGCATGACGTCACCCTTCTTCCAGAATAGTTCCTGGGGAATGTAGAGCAATCTAGATCTCGTGAGAAAACACTCCTGTCCATTGCAGGAGCATCTCCTTGCAAGATTTAGAGTGCATTGTATTGCCCAGGATCTCGTGAACATCACCCTCCATTGGCACTGCGTGCAGAAGATGGGGGTAAGGTAAGTATAAAATCTGACTTTCTCTTTCGTTCATTGACAGACACAGCTCCAGAATCTTCTTGACCATTGGGTTATGCTGCCCCCTACAGGAGTAGGACACTAGGCAGGAAAAAGCTTTACCATGCCCATGGGGCAGTCCCAGGGGATATACGCCCACTTCCTGCTATAGGCACTCAGTTTTTTCTTTTTTTTTTTTAAAGACCTTGTTCCTTGCTGGGATGGGATCGCCGGTCCTAGCATTTTTTATTTTTTAAATGGATTTTTTTTACCTCTTTTATTATTTTCTGTTCCTGTGAGAACTACAATCAACTGCCAGACTGGGCGACGCACTGGATATTCTAGATCCTTACGGTCTTTCCAGTCTGGCCAGCGAGCGTGACCCGATTTCCGCTCCGCGCTAGGTCGGCAGTGACATAGCCCCACTGGGCGGGAGCTGGCCGACGAGTTATATGTCTCGCAAGGACGCTCAGACCTGGTCACGGCCTGAGTCGCGGCGTACCTTTGGCCTGCAGCACCCCCATTCCAAGATTATGCGCTGATCTGCCTGGGGTGGTGCCCACCCGGTTCCATGGTGTGGTAAGTAGTGTCCCCCCTCTACCTTGGTGGTCTTTTGGGGTGGACATGGGCCCCTCCCTGGGATGGTTGGACCCCCGGGTTCCCCTCTATCCTGCCCCAGCCCCTCTTAACAGTCACTGTGGGTCTTCGAGTGCTCTGATAGTGAGGATGATTCCACTTTTACTGCATATGTGCATGAAAAGGCGCTGGATCGATGCACTGATTGTATCGGTGTAAGAAATGTAAAACATGGGGGATGCAGCTCCTGCTGCGTCAGGGGCACCGGTCCCCTTGGTGCCCGCAGATCCTCTAAAGTGGCAAAGATTTTTCCGCCTACTGTGACAAAATTGTCACAAGTCAGTGGAGTTGTCCTAAACGCTATATGGCAGTGCCTAAGCGCTTCGATAGACGGTATACCTTGAGGAGTCTCTGAATAATTGGGCAGTTCCACCTGTGGTGGACTCTCAGGTCTCCAGGCTGAATAAATCCACCCTAATATTGGTGGAGGAGTCTCCGGTTTTTAAAAGATCCTTTTGGCAGGATAGCTGAGACTTTGGTCCGCCACATGTTTACTGTGGCCGGTTCGGTCCATAGGGCGGTGTTCACTATAGCCTTGGTGTCCCAGACTTTAACGGAGTGGGTAAAGCCTTTGCGCCAGGTTCTGGAGGGGGAAAAGCTTCTTCCTGCCTTTGGTGGGCTGGCGGACCATTTGGTCTAGGGGTTGCAGTTCGTCTGTGATGTCTCTCTGGATGTGGCTCCTTTAGTCTCTAGGCTGTCTGTGACAGCAGTGGTCCTTCAGCGCAGGATATGGCGGAAATGCTGGTCTGCGAACCAGACTTCCAAGAAGGCCTTATCTGATTTTCCCTTTGTGGGGGATTCCTCCCTGGATATCGTTAAGCAGGATTTCAAGACAAAGGATCTGAGTCTGTAAGGACCTCCTCCAGAGGTTCCAATAGGACCTGGTCTGGTAAGCCGAGAGCGGGTCCTTTCAGACCTGTGGACCTCCCTGATTCAAGTCAAGTAGGTCCACGGGCTGATTCGCTCCGGCTACAAGATCGAGTTTCCAGCTTATCCTCCTTTTCTTCCTACCTGCATTGGTCCCCAGACCACCTGCAAGGTCTCTTTGGGACGATGTAAGACTTGCTACTACAAGGAGTGATTGTTCTGGTCTCATAATCAGACTGTTTTTTTCATGGGTTTTATTCAAACATGTTTGCAGGTCCCAGGAAGGAAAGCGAGGTATGTCCAACATTGGACCTCAAAGCTCTGAACCGCTTGTGCGGGTACAGATGTTCCAAATGGAGTCCATTTGTACGGTAGTGGCATCCCTACATCAGGGGGATCTTCTTACCTCTACAGATATCAAGGACGTTTACCTTCATATTCTGATATATCTTTCATCTGCACCTCCTCTGCTTGCCATGGGCGAGAAGCATTATCAAGAGGTCTGGCCTCGGCTCCTTGGGTCTTCAGAAAGTGTTGGCATGGTTGCGCCAGTGGGGGGATTGCGGTACTGGAGTACCTGGATGATCTTCTTCTGCGTGCAGATTCTCCGACTGCTCTGACGCACCACCAGGAGATTACTGTGCGGACTCTGCAGGAGTTCAGTTGGAAATTTAATTTCCAGGTATTGGCTCTTGTTCCTACCACCTAATTTGACTATCTGGGTCTGCTCTGGACTAGGCCTTAGCCAGGGTGTTCCTCTCATGGGACAAGCTCCAAAATCTGCAGGGTAAATTCAGCTCTTTTTGTCCAGCAGTTGGTCGTCTTTCAGGACTGGCATGCGGGTGCTGGGTCTGATGGTGTCTACTTATGAGGCAGTTTTGTTTGCACAGTTGCTCAGGAGACCTCTGCAAAGAGAGATTCTTGCCATGTGGGGCAAGAATCCACAGTCTCTAGACAATCTGATCCTGTTGAATCGGGGTATGAGAGGGTCTCTGATTCGTTGGCTTCGCTCTCCGGTGCTTCGACAGGGAAAATCTTTCTTCCCCTGTACTAGACGGTGGTCACCACGGATGCCAGCCTGTCTGAGTGGGGTGGTGTTTATGGCACGGATTGTGCTCAAGGGGTCTGGATCCTGGAAGAATTCAGACTACCGATCGATATACTGGAGATTTCCTCCAGAGGTGTTTCATCAGTTGTGTCTCTGGTGGGCAACTCCCCAGGTGGTCCTGTTTGTCTTTCAAAAGGAAAGTTCTTAGGTTTGTGGCATGGTCCTGCAACGGTTAGAGGCAGAAGGGATTGCGGCCATCCTAGTGGTTCCAGACTTGCCTCGCCGGTCTTGGTACGCAGATCTGATATGGTTGGTGGCCGGTGCTCCTTAGAGACTTATAAAATCAAACGGTGTTGCGCCAGACCCAAAGTGTTCAAAAAGATCAACATAAAAAAAAAAAGGGAGTGCCCTCCCCTCCTGAACCATACCAGGCCACATGCCCTCAACATGGGGGGTGGTGGGTGCTTTGGGGCAGGGGGCCCAAAGCACCTTGTCCCCATATTGATGGGGACAAGGGCCTCTTCCCAACAACCCTGGACTGTGGTTGTTGGGATCTGCGGGTGGGGGCTTATCGGAATCTGGAAGCCCCCGCCTTTTTTTTTAATTCAACAAAGTCTTGGAAGCCCCCTTTAACAAGGGGGCCCCCAGATCCCGCCCCCTCATGTGAATAGGTATCGAGTACATGGAACCCCTACCCATTTACCAAAAAAAGTGTCAAAAAGTAAGAACCACAGGAAACCGTTTTTTACAAGTCCTTTATTAAAAAATAAAAAAATAGTGTCCCTTGATGTAAATCAATCGTCAATCACGACACCGAACAGACCAACAGACCCGAAAAATAGGAAAAAAACCCTGCTTCCATCTTGGGCGGCATCCCGCCTTCTGTTCGCTTTGACAGCTTTTGTATAGGCAAGGGGCGGAGCGGCCCGGCTACGTCACCCAGTGGCACCACCCCCTTCTGACCTCACGTGACGTCAGAAGGGACGGTGCCACCGTGGCCCGCCCTTGCCTACATAAGAGCTGTCAAAGCGGAGAGAAGGCAGACAGGGGGAGGCCTCCCAAGAGGCGGAAGTGTATTTTTTATTTTCTCTTACGTCCTCCGACAGTCGCTGCCCACTCATACAGTCTTCACCAATGGGGTATTGATTTCCTCTCCACAGGAGTAGCTAGGCATAAGACTTGTTAGAAAACAAAGCATTTACATAGACCCACCCATGGGGGCTGTCCCACTGGTCCAATACCCCCCTGCAATCAGCCATCCCAGCTCAGTTTGTCTTCTGCCTAGTTAAGACGTCCTATGACGAAACGTACGTAGGGCGGAAACCCACGTCACTTCCGGTCCGCAGCTCGCCTAGGCTTGGAACGCAGGAGCTTCCTTGGCGCAGACTGCCAATATCTGAAGGGATCTGCTGCATCTACCCAAGCGTGAGTCGCTACTATCACATTGTATACCCGATCCACACTTATCACACTGAGTAGCTTTTCTCTTTTCTCCCTTTTGTACCCAGATGGGATCTTTTTGGGTCCGAGGGGACCGTCAGTAGACAGGTTTGAGGATCTCACCTACATCCTGTCTTTTGGCTCATACACTTAACATCTGTGGTCTTAGGGTAAGTGTGACACCTAGTGTTTAAACTGGAGAACTACATCCCAAAAGGTATACAATTAGTATCCTCACTGCTCCTTTGATTTAAGATCAATTTATAACCAATACATTGAGCGTTTTTTTACCTAACATTATTTATTCAACAGTATTTATTCTACATTATTCACCTATTTAATAATTGTATTAATCATCACTCATTCAGCAGTACCTATTGGAAATCACTATATTATTGATTTAATATACATCTTTTAACATACATTTTTACCACACTTCACATTCTTTCTTTTATTCATTTATTTATTTATTGTCTTGGCCTAAGGTTTATATATATCGACCTATGTACACAACTATCTATATGTCACTTTGCACGTACTAAGCACTTTTTTCCTCTTCACCCGCATCTTTGCACATGCGTTAGGTAGCGCCGTTTTCCAACTATTCACCCCCACACTATAAAGCATTTACATAGACCCACCCATGGGGGCTGTCCCACTGGTCCAATACCCCCCTGCAATCAGCCATCCCAGCTCAGTTTGTCTTCTGCCTAGTTAAGGAGTAGATAGGCTTCCCTGTGCTGGGGCTACAGTCTCAGCCTTCTTCTTCTTCTGTTTTATGATTTTATTTTCTGCAAATGTCATTTTTTCTTTGCATTACTAGCTGTTTATTTTGTCAACGTTAGTTAGTCGGATCTTCGGATGAAGACGGCGTTTGTGGAGCTGGGAATCGGACTGGTTGTCCTGGTTCTCCAGGACAGAGAGTCAGATGGAATCCCAGCCGCCATCGAGCGTTTAGCAGGCTATGTGTTCGCCCTGGCCTCGCAAATGACCCATCCCTGTCCTCAGGGACGCAGCCTGTGAGGTGGCTACCTCACCGGACACATCCACGGTTCGTCCGTGAACTACTGGTGTCCTGCGCTTTTTGGCTGAAGGCACTGCCCTGCCATCTGAGGGCGGGCGGTTTCCCGTTTAATATGAGGCACCCCACGCCTTCGAGTACAGGTAAGTACACTCTGTGTGGGGCCTCTGTTTGGGGCTGGCAGTCCTGTGTTATCTGTGGTGTCCCCTTATGTCTGTGCGTTTCGGGCTCCCGGTCCCTGCGGGGGTTTTTTCTCTCCCAGCCAGCGCTGTGTGGATTTTTTCGGGGGTCCCTCTCCTGTGTCACTTTAGGGTGCTTGGAGATACAGACATGTGCGGCGACCGCTGCGGGGTTAAAAACCGCCGGTCCTTCATTTTAGGTGTGGGCAGCATGGTATGTGGTGTATTTTGGCGCCTTGTAGCGCCATCTTGTGTGTGGCAAACAATCGTTCCAAGCACGTCGGCGGCCATTTTACCAAAGCCTCCCATTATTTTCTATGGGCAACCATTTTTCCTTAGCCTGCAGCCTCAGTTCAGTGTCTGGCGGTGACATCACTTCCTTCTTTCACACAGGAGCGACCGACTGCGGTGGTAACACACTTGTGGGGCTCTGTTCTGCTGTCCTTTTGTCCTTCCTTGTACAATCTTCCTGGCTTTTAGTTTGTCCCTGCGGGGGGTCTGTGTTTCCACAGTCATTGTAGCGGTGTGCTGCGGGGGTCCGCGGTGCACTTAAAGGGCCAGTACCTTACCAAAAAAAAAACTTTTTTTTGCAATGGAATCCCAGGACAGCAAATTTCCTTCAGCCTTGGTGGGGGATTCAGGTTCCTCTGAATCCTCTACCCTGACTAATTTGTCTGCTGTAGTGGCGACTTTGGTGTCCCAAATGGATGTGCTGATGACTGAACGTCTAGAAAAAGGCCTAGGATTTCTTTTAATTCTGATTCTGAATGTGACATGGTTGCCGTAGGTAGCGTACCTCTTGAAGGGTCTTGCTCTTCTCAGTCTGAGGGGGAGGCGGAGGTTGCAGGGGTGGATGATTCCCCCCCTGGGACACCCGAGGAACGCGCAGCTATGGATGCGCTGATTCTTGCCATGAAAGAAACACTACATTTAGAGGATGAGCCCAATCTTCCGGGCATTGTGTCCTCTTTTGGTACACACAGGACCCGCAAGACGGCGCAGGTTTTTCCTTGCCCTGCTGAGTTTCATCACACAGTGAATGAGCAATGGCGCAGTTTAAAACACACCTTCACGGTGCCAAAGAGGTTTCAACTTCTTTACCCTTTTGCGTTTCCTACGGTTTCCCGCTGGTGTGTGGCTCCTCAAGTGGATCACACTGTGGCCAGATTGAACAAGGCTACTCTGGTTCCCACCGAAGATTCTCCGGTATTTAGGGATCCTACGGATAGGAGGCTGGAATCGCTTGCCCGCCATTCTTACATGGTGGCAGCTTCCACGTTAAAACCTATTTTTGCCTCTGTCATGGTGGCTCAGGCTGTGGCGGATTGGACCAAGGCGATAAGACGCGCCCTCGTGGCGGATTCTGCCCCCCCTACTACCTTGGAGATGGTGGACCAGGTTTATCAAGGGGTCATGTATCTGTGCGATGCGGCCTTAAATGAGGCCCCATTAGCTTCGCGCCTGTCCAGTGTTGCAGTGCTTAACCGTCGACTGATCTGGTTGAAAAGTTGGTCGGCTGACCAGAAACCCAGAAAGACGGTGGCTGACATTCCCTATGCGGGGTCTTGCCTTTTTGGAGACTCCCTGGATGAATTGGTTAAGGGGGGTCACTGGGGGCAAGAGCACCTTGCTGCCCCAGAATCCTAAGGGCATGTTTTTCTGCGTTAAGCAGGGTCCCGCCTTTAAACCAAATCAGGGGTTCTTTTGTGCCTTCAAGGCGCAGAACAAGGGTAAACCCTTCAAGGGCCAGGGTGGCCAGGGAAAGCCCTGGGCCGGCAAACCAAAATCCGGCAACGCTGGTACGGCGGCTCAGTCCGCCTCTGCTTGAAGGGGCGCCCTCACCCGTTTCAGGGGTGGGGGATGTTTGCACGGTTTCCTCCAACCTTGGCTGCTTCGAATTCCGGACAGGTGGGTTCAGGAAATCATTTGATCAGTGTACAAGATCGAATTCCTTTCGCGACCGGCGGACAGATTCTTTCCCTCAAATCTTCATTTGACCCCAGATCGTTTGCAGGATCTTCATCGGGCGGTGCAGGATCTCCTTGCCCAGGGGGTAATCGTCCCGGTGCCACATCGGGACAGATTTCGGGGGTTTTACTCGAATCTGTTCACTGTGCCCAGAAAGGAGGGCAAGGTGCGTCCGATTCTGGACCTTAAAAGCTCTGAACCGCTTTGCGCGCGTTCGAAAGTTCCGCATGGAATCGCTCCGCTCGGTAGTGGCCTCCCTGAGTCCAGGCGATTTCCTGGCCTCTATCGATCTGAAGGATGCGTATCTACACATCCCCATTTTCGAGGGTCATCAGAGGTACCTCCGCTTCGCTATCGCGGAGGATCATTATCAGTTTGTGGCGTTCCCTTTCGGTCTCGCTTCGGCTCCAAGGGTCTTTACCAAAGTGTTGGCGCCTGTTCTGGGCCTGTTGCGGGCACAGGGCATTGCGGTCTTGGGATATCTGGACGATCTCCTGTTAAGATTGAGTGCTAGTCAGAGCCTGCTGTGTGATCTGTCCACTACGGTCCAGACACTCCAGGAGTTCGGATGGACCATCAACGTTCAGAAGTCGACCTTGTCTCCATCGGTTCGTCTCCCATATTTGGGAATGGTTCTGGACTCTGCTCAAGCAAAAGTGTTCTTACCGGAGGACAAGCTCCGGACCCTGCAGTCCGAGGTCAGGTCCCTCAGGGACAACGAATCCTCGTCATTCAGGACCTGTATGTGGTCCCTGGGGTTGATGGTGTCAGCCTTCGAGGCGATACCATTTGCACAGTTTCACACGCGATCTCTCCAAGCGAAGATCCTGGCCAGGTGGGACAGACTGCCTCAGTCCTTGGACCTGAGAGTGTCTCTGAGTCGCCAAACCAGAATGGATCTCTTGTGGTGGCTCCAGTCCCCGGCCGTGGTGGAGGGGAAATCCTTCCAGCTGTTACTGTGGACGGTGATTACCACGGATGCCAGCCTGTCGGGCTGGGGTGGCGTCCTGGGCAACCTGTCTGCCCAGGGCACTTGGTCGGAGGAGGAATCCTCCCTTCCGATAAACATATTGGAATTGAGAGCGATCAGACTGTGCCTGCTCCACTGGTCGGATCATCTTCAGGGCCGTCCTGTACGGGTGCAGACGGACAATGCCACTGCGGTGGCGTACATCAACCACCAAGGGGGCACCAGGAGTGCACGGGCTGCCCAGGAAGTTATCAGTATTCTGTCTTGGGCCGAGACTCATGTCCCGGCGATATCGGCAGTTTACATTCCGGGTGTGGAGAATTGGCAGGCCGATTATCTGAGCCGCCAGACCCTGGACCAGGGGGAATGGTCCCTGCACCCGGAGGTATTTCAAATGCTGTGTGCAAAGTGGGGATCCCCGGATGTGCATCTGTTCGCGTCTCGGCTAAACCACAAGGTTCGTGGCAAGAACGCGCAATCCTCTGGCAGACGCCTCGGATGCGCTGGTGGTGCCTCTCAGATCGTCTGATCTATGCCTTTCCTCCGATTCAGTTGTTGTCCTGGTTCCTTCGCAGGTTGGCCTCGGAACAAACACTGGTGATCCTGGTGGCGCCGGACTGGCCACGCCGGTCCTGGTATGCGGACATCGTTTACCTGGCCGTCGAACCTCCATGGCGGCTGCTAATGCGAGAAGATCTCCTGTCTCAGGGACCAATCTTCCATCATGCTTTACAGTCGCTGGCTTTAACGGCATGGCTGTTGAAAGCCAGGTCCTGAGAGACAGGGGTCTCTCCTCAGAGGTCATTCCTACTTTAATCAAGGCTAGAAAAGCCTAGTCTGGTAAGATTTATTACCGTACATGGAAAGCTTATTTTGCCTGGTGTGAGTCCAGGGGCTTCTCTCCTCGTTCATACTCGGTGGCGAGAGTGTTGGCTTTCCTCCAGTCTGGTGTGGACCAGCGCCTTGCGTTGGCCACGATTAAAGGCCAGGTATCTGCACTGGCTGTTCTTTTCCAACGCCCTGTGGCGTCTAATTCTTTAATTCGCACCTTCATTCAAGGTGTGCGTCACTTGGCCCCTCCTAGAAGGGAGCCCTTACCTCCATGGGATTTGAACTTGGTTCTGTCCGTGTTACAACGTTCCCCGTTTGAAAACATCAGGGAAATCTCGTTACCTCTGCTGTCTAAAAAGGTTGCCTTTCTGGTGGCGATCACTTCGGCTCGCAGAGTGTCGGAGTTGGCAGCGTTGTCTTGCCGCTCCCCTTACCTGGTGATTCATAGGGATAAGGTGGTCTTGCAACCTAACCCATCCTTTCTTCCAACGGTGGTTTCGGATTTTCACCTTAACCACTTATGCCCCGGAAGATTTTACCCCCATTCCGACCAGGGGGTATTTTGCGATTCGGCACTGCGTGAATTTAACGCACAATTGCGCGGTCGTGCGACGCTGTACCTAAACGAATTTGACGTCCTTTTTTTCCCACCAACAGAGCTTTCTTTTGGTGGTATTTGATCACCTGTGCGATTTTTTGATCACGCGCTATAAACAAAAAAAGTGCGTCAATTTTGCAAAAATAGCAATATTTTTCACATTTTTTTATATGAAATTCCCCCAAAAAAAAATGTAAAAATCAAAATTTTTAAAAATTTTCGGCCAATTTGTTTTATGCTACCTATGTTTGGTAAAAAAAATCGCAAAAAGCGTATTTTGATTGGTTTGCGCAAAAGTTATCGCGTTTACTAACAAAGGGAAAGATTTTTGTCATTTTTGTTGTTTTTTTTTTTAACGCGTAATGGCGGCGATCTGCGATTTTTTTTGCGGTACTGCGACATTGCGGCGGACAGATCGGACCCTTGACTGACATTTTTGACACTTTTGGGGTTACCAGTGACATTTCTACAGTAATCAGTGCTATACATATGCACTGTTACTGTAAAAATACACTGGTAGTGAAGGGGTTAACTTTATTTGGAAGGGAGGGGCTGTGTGTGTCCCTAGGGGCGTGGTTTCTACTGTGATTGGCTGTGGCTCTAGCTGTAAGGACACTGATCAACGGATCTACATACCAGATCCGTTTTATCAGTGTCTTTGCAGCGAGGAGAATGACAGGCAGTTTGTTTACACAAGCTGCCTGACATTCTCCCTCTCCCCCGCCGATCGCCGAGTGACCGGCGGACATCGGGTCCGCTGGTCACACGCGCGGGGGGGTCCGTGACCACGCGGGAGCGGGAGCGCGCCCCCGGGGGCGCGCGCTCGGTCCCTAGACCCTCACAAGCAAACAACGTAGCCCTACGTTAGTTTGCCTGTGAGGGGCTGACCGCCGACGTAGATAGTCGTGCGGCGGTCGGCAAGTGGTTAATGAGGACATTGTTTTACCTTCGCTTTGTGTGAATCCTAAGCATCCTAAGGAGGTTGCCTTACATTCTTTGGATGTTGTCAGGACGATCAGGGTTTACCTGTCGTCGACTAAATCCTTTCGAAAATCGGATTCTCTCTTTGTCCTTCCTGAGGGACCTTGGAAGGCAGGGGAGGACTGGGCCAGGGGGCAGGGGGGCAATTGCCCCCTGGGCCACTCTGATGTCCTGTTAAAAGGCTGCACTGCTTCTGCCACAGACATGCCTAAAGGATTCCTGGTGAAGAGAAGTAAAAAGTCTCTGCCAGTGACCTACTGAGTGCAGGACGAAGACAAGGAAAGCTTGGAAGGTGTAAATTGTGTCTGGGCAGAGGCCGGTTCCATGCCCCACTTGAGACTCTCCTCCCCTGGCCAGCTCCAACTGAGCTGTCCCAGTCCCCCCCCAAGCAACCCCCTGTGGGCCAGATTGGGAACCCAGATTCAGCCGGTGAGTAGAGAGTACCTGGAGCAGGGCTTCAGCCTTCAATGGGGGTCAGGAGGAGGATGGGAAGAGGGAGAGTGGGAGGGGGGCCGAGTCGCTGCACCATGGGCCTCTGGTTTGTACTTGCCCCCTGGGCTTAAAGTTGCCAGTCTGCCCCTGTCGGAAGGGTATGGCTGCGTCTGCGGCAACAATTTCAAAATGGATCAGACAGACAATTGTACAGGCCTATTCGTTGAAGGAACGGGTACCGCCCTTCCCTGTCAAGGTGCACTCTACCAGATCAGTGAGTGCGTCCTGGGCCTTCCGGCATCAGGCCTCGGTGGTCCAGGTGTGCAAGGCTGCGACTTGGTCGTCAGTGCACACCTTTTCTAAATTCTACAAAATTTATGTCCTGGCATCGGCTGATGCCTCCTTTGGCCGCAAAGTTCTCTGTGCGGCAGTACCGTAGGGCAGTGGTCCTCAACTCCGGTCCTCAGGGCCCACTAACAGGCCAGATTTTAAGTATTACCTTGGGGAGATGCAGACTAGAGTACTGCAATCAGTGAGCAGCAAATGATATTACCTGGGATGTATTTCAGTTATCTTGCAAATCTGGCCTGTTAGTGGGCCCTGTAGGCCAGGGTTGAGGACCACTGCCTTAGGGGACCCTGGTTTTGTTGCGGGTCCCTGACTGTTGGGGTTGTTGACCCCTTTGGTTATTTGCTTTCCTGGGTTGTTGCTCCTGTTGAGCTTTCTTGTTGCCCAGAAGGTTCCCTTGCTATTCATGTAAGGTTCCTTTCTCTGATGTGGGTACTGCGTTGCTTTTTCTGACGGTTGCGTTTCCCACCCCTCATGTCTACACTGCTTTGGGACATCCCCATTGTTGAAGACTGTATGAGTGGGCGGCGACTGTCGGAGGACGTAAGAGAAAACTGAATTTTTGTAAAATCTTACCGTAAAATTCCTTTCTCTGAGTCCTCCGACAGTCGCCACCCCCGCCCCTCTTTTGGGGTTTCTTGTACACTTAACTGCTTGCTACCAAACTGAGCTGGGATGGCTGATTGCAGGGGGATATCGGACCAGTGGGACAGCCCCCATGGGTGGGTCTATGTAAATGCTTTGTTTTCTAACAAGTCTTATGCCTAGCTACTCCTGTGGAGAGGAAGTCAATACCCCATTGGTGAAGACTGTATGAGTGGGCGGCGACTGTCGGAGGACTCCGAGAAAGGAATTTTACGGTAAGATTATACAAAAATTCAGTTTTTTTCAGGTCTGGCGGGCTTCGTGATTAACGATGGATTTACATTGAGGGACACTATTTTTTTATTTTTTAGTAAATGACTTGTCAAAAACTGTTTCCTGTGGTTCCTACATTTTGACACTTTTTTGATGAATGGGTAGGGATACTATGTACCCCATTTACATGGGGGGGGGGGGGTAAGACCCCCACAACCACAGCCCAGGGTTGTTGTGAAGAGGCCCTTGTCCCCATCAACATGGGGACAAGGTGCTTTTGGAGACACCCCAAAGCACCCTCCCTATGTTGACGTCAAGCAGCCTGGTATGGTTCAGGAGGAGGGTGGGGGCGCTCGCTCGTTCCCCCCTCCCCTTTCCTGGTCTGCTAGGCTGCATGCTCGGATAAGGGTCTGGTATGGATTTTGGGGACCCCACACCGTTTTATTTAAATGTGGTGAGGAGTCCCCCTTAAAATCTCTACCAGACCCAAAGGACCTGGTATAGATTTTGGGGGGACCCCATGCAGGTTTTTTTTTTAAATTTTGGTGTGGAGTTCCCCTTAAAATCTATCCCAGACCTGAAGGCCCCTTAACCACTTTAACCCCCTTTCTGCCTAGACTAATTTTCAGCTTTCGGTGCTCATTGGAGTCTCTATGGGAAATCTTGGTCAGCTTGACATGGCACTGCTCCCGAACCATAAGTGACAGGGACAACAAATTTGGGGAGCACAGAGAGGGGACCCAGGACTATAACATAGCTATACATTTTAAAAGTGGGGTATGCCCGTACACTCCGCTGACTGCACTAAACTGACTGAACCCACTATCCACTAACTACCTGCCTAATCTCTATTGTCACACACTATACACAGCTGCCGTATAAGCAGCAGTCTTATATAGTGTGGGGCGTGGACTTAGCCCCTGAGGAATTGTGGGGCGCTCATCGGCGGATGAACTTCCTGCCGAGCGCCCCATTTGTTCGTGTGTTCAGCCAAAAACACCTACAATGGGCACGTGAGCATCAGAACTGGACCACAGAGCAGTAGAAAATGGTGGGCTCGTCTGATGTATAGAGATGTCCCGAACTATTCGCCGGCGAACAGTTCCCGGCGAACATCGTTTGTTCGCGTTCGCCTCGGCGGGCGAACATATGCAATGTTCGGTCTGCCCCCTATACATCATCATTGAGCAAATTTTGACCCTGTACCTCACAGTCAGCAGACACATTCCAGCCAATCAGCAGTCCCTCCCTCCCAGACCCTCCCACATCCTATAAAAAAGAAAGGACAGCATCCATCTTAGATTCATTCTGAAGCTGCAGCGTTAGTTAGAGCAGGGAGAGTGCTGCTGCTGCTGCTGAATTAATAGGGAAATTATTAGCTAGGCCAGTGTTCTGTGTCCACTCCTGCTGTAAGGACAGCGTCCTGACAGCACCCCAAAAAGCCCTTTTTAGGGCTGGTATATCAGTCTGCTTTTATTTTTTTTTTCTATATATATATATATATATATATATATATACAGACTGTACTGTGTGCACACCACTCATATCGGGTGGCACAGTACCTTGCAGATAAAAAAGTAATTTAATTTTTACCCTTTAATATAATTGCAGTTGCCTGCCTGTGTGTGTCAGGCCCACTGACTGAACTTTGTCCACTGCCAGTGCCCACCACTCATATAGGGTGGCACAGCACCTTGCAGATAAAAAAGTCATTTAATTTTTCCTCTGTAATATAATTGCAGTTGCCTGCCAGTGAGTGTCAGGTACACAGACTGTACTGTGCCCACTGCCCACCACTCTGATAGGGTGGCACAGCACCTTGCAGATAAAAATTAATTTAATTTTTCCTATAATAAAAAATAAAATTCATCTAGAAAAAACAGGAACTGGCTTTTTCATTCGAATTTCATTAGCGCAGAGATGGTGATAACCTCTTACCAAATAAATAGGATGATAACATATACCAAAATATATGAATCAGATGTGATAACTATAAGCAACATTGTCTATTAATTTAGTACAAGTAGTGATAT
Organism: Pelophylax lessonae; assembly: GCF_965119305.1. NCBI lineage: Eukaryota > Metazoa > Chordata > Amphibia > Anura > Ranidae > Pelophylax > Pelophylax lessonae. Next base: position 157,294,099 of record NC_138770.1, on the reverse strand, counting down.
TTATATATTACATTTTTCCTCTGTAATATAGTTGCCAGTGAGTGTCAGGCCCACAGACTGTACTGTGCCCACTGCCCACCACTCATATAGGGTGGCACAGCACCTTGCAGATAAAAATTTAATTTAATTTTACCTCTGTAATATAATTGCAGTTGCCTGCCAGTGAGTGTCAGGTCCACAGACCGTACTGTGCCCACTGCCCACCACTCATATAGGGTGGCACAGCACCTTGCAGATAAAAATGTAATTTAATTTTCCCTCTGTAATATAATTGTAGATGCCTGCCAGTGAGTGTCAGGCCCACAGACTGTACTGTGCCCACTGCAAATGGACTGTTTGCGGTTGTTTGCGGTGCATTAAACGGGGAGTTTGGTCTGTTAGTGTTTGGTCTGTCACTGTGAAGCGGGCGTAACCCTTACTCTACCTGATCGATACAACATCATACCTGATCGTATTCACACACGACTCTGCGTCAACTACGTAATTTTCCATGGGAGTTTTGCCATGGATCCCCCTCCGGCATGCCACAGTCCAGGTGTTAGTCCCCTTGAAACAACTTTTCCATCACTATTGTGGCCAGAAAGAGTCCCTGTGGGTTTTAAAATTCGCCTGCCTATTGAAGTCTATGGCGGTTCGCCCGGTCCGCCCGTTCACGAACATTTGCGGAAGTTCGCATTCGCCGTTCGCGAACATAAAATTTTATGTTCGCGACATCTCTACTGATGTATCATGTTTTCTTTTACATCATGTGAATGATTGGGTGCGTGTACGTCGCTTACCTGGGGATGACACCAGAATGCAATATAGGAATAAGACAAGCTGGCAGAGGCAGTGTGATGCTTTGGGCAGTATTTTTCTGGGAACCCTTGGGTCCTGCCATTCATGTAAATATTACTGTGATATGTACCACCTACCTAAACATGGTTGGTGAACCAGTACACTCCTTTAAGGAAATGGTAATCCCTGGTGGCAGTGGCCTCTTTCAGTAGGATAGTGTGCTCTACCACACTGCAGAAATGGTTCATGAATGATTTGAGGAACACAAACTTGGCCTCCAAATTCTTCAGAACTTACTCCAATTGAGCATTTGTGGGATGTGCTGAAAAAACAAGTCCAATCCATGGAGGCCCCGACTCCCAACTTACAGGACTTGGTGCAATATACAACAGCATACCCTTAGTGGTCTAGTAACGTCCATGCCTCAATGAATCAGGTCTGTTTTGGTGGCAAGAGGGGGACCTGCTTAAAAATTAGGTGGGTGGTCATAAAGTTATTGCTGGTCAGTGTATGTCCAAACAAGAAGTGTTATATTCAATGTTTCAATGGAGCGTAGTCCATCTTTTTTCAAGGCTGTTTTGTTTGCTCTACCATGGAAGCTGACAAACCATGGGTACAACGCCATCCCCAGGACTTGGAACATTGAGTGCTTTTCTGCTTCCAAGACTTATGTGAATTTAGCCTAAAGTAATGGTCAGGGGAATTTTTACATTTAGGCTGTAATCTTACAAAAAAACTGATTTATGGTTCCAATTTTTCAATGCCCTGCTGTATAATACATCTTTGTCAAGTGTTCTACTTTGATTTATTAACATTTTTTGGTATGCATCTAGCTGCATTGTAATTCTAAAATGTGATTTTTGATTCTATGACTGCAAACCTACATGTGCATACTACTTTCTACTAGCACTGTGCAATTAATTGTAAAAGATAAACTGGACAGAAATAAGAAATTGAATAAAGAATATCTGAACGCTTTCTAGGAATGTACTGGCAGTTTAAGATTTGGCCATGAAAATTTCTCTTTGGAAGTGTAAACTTTTCAAGTTGAGTTTCTGTAATCACTTTGGCTGTTTTCACACAAGAAAATACATGTTTTGTGCACTAACCTGCAATATGGCATGCAATGTTGTGCGCGTTTCCTCACATTTGCAATTTGAATGTTCTTAAAGCGGAGTTCCAGCTGAATTATTGTATTTTTTTTTTTTTTAAAACACCCCTAGTATAGTTAGGGCTTGTGCATTTACACTAGGTTATCCTGTAAACCAGGGGTCTTAAAACTATGGCCCTCCAGTTGTTCAGGATCTACAATTCTCATCATGCCTAGTCATGTCTGTGAATGTCAGAGTTTTAGAATGCCTCATGGGATGTGTAGTTCCGCAACAGCTGCAGGGCCGTAGTTTGAAGACCCCTGCTGTAAACTGTCCCCTGTTTTGTTTTTGTGCAGCATGTCTCACTTACTTTTTATTCTTCTCCTGTACAGCGTGGCCGTCTGCAGTCTGGGCATCTGAAGCTGCACCGTTCTTCTTCCGGGATTCCGTGTATGCTGGCTACCCAGCATGCACCTCCCATTCTTACACATGAGCAGTGCGTTGCAGTGAGTCCCACAGCTTGCTACGAGCTGGCGATGCCCATTGACTCCTGGGATTGATGACACTCATCTCCTAGGAGCAAATGCAAAGCAGGAAATGACGTAGGCGACCGCAGCGCAATAAGGAGGAAGTGAAGAGATTTTTAAACAAAAAATAAGGTAAAGGAACCGAAAAAAAACAAATAGCCAAATTGTTTTTAGCATGTAAAAAAGTTATACATGATGGGAAGTGTAAAATGTGGCAGGAAGTGTTTCTCTTTCGTTCATTGACGGACACAGCTTCAGATCTTCATAACCATTGGTTTATACTGCCCCCTACAGGAGTAGGACACTAGACAGATAAAGTCTGGCTACGCCCATGGGCAGTCCCAGGGGCTATACTCCCTCTATGTTTTTTTTCTACCTAATCAGGAGTAAGGACTTAGTTCCTTGCTGGGATCTTTGGCCCCGGCAATTTTCTCTATCGTCTGTCGACAGACACAGCCTCATTTCCATGAGCTGGGTGGGTTTATGCTTCGTCCATCAGGAGTAGTCTAGGCAGTAAAATTTGAATACACACGCCCAGGGGGCTGTCCCTCTAGGCATAAACTCCCACTGCACAATCCAGAACATCAGTCTGTTTCTGCCTAGAGAAGGAGTAAGACCTAGGTTTCCTGCTGGGACTCCGGTCTCAGTTTTTTTTAATTCTTTTTAGAATATTTTCTTTTATTTATCTTCACTCACTTGCTAGCTAGTGTTCAGGGAAGAATTCTCCTGGCGATCTACAAGTAACGATGCCGGCTGGGGATTTGCACTGGATAATCTAGATCCTTATCCCAGTTTGGCCTACGAGTGTGAGCAGGTTATAGTTCCGACCTAGACCTAGCCAAGACGGTGCATCTTGGTCTGAAGGGGGATGAGCCTGTGAGTGGATCCCTTGCCAGGACGCATTGACCTGGAACGCCCTGAGTTGCAGCGTACCCATCGGCTGGCAGTACCCCCACTTTAGGTGGGAGGCAGTCTGCCTGGAGCGGAGCCCATCCGGTTTATGGTATGGTGAGTAAATGTGCCCCCCTTGCCCCTGTTGGCCTTGGGGGGATGTGGGCCCTTCCCTGGGGATAATGGGATTTGTGCCTCCCAAGAGATCCCCATGATCTGTCCGGTACCCGGTCTGTGTGTCCTTCCCTCTCCCTGTCCCTGCAGGGACTGTGTGTCTGGTGTGCTCTGGCGCTATGGGGGGGGGGGGAGGTGCGCTATAGGGGGGGTGTCATGGTACCTTAGGCTTGCTGGTCCCTGTTGTGGTTCATGAGGCCTTCATGTGTCGGTCTCTAGCGGCATGGTGCGCTGTGAGCGCCGCCATCTTAGATGTGGGCAATGAGGTTTTTGTTTCCTATGGGCGTCCATATTTGTGTAGCCCTGGTGCTATACTCAGCAGTGTTTCTTTATCAGGCGACATCACTTCTGTGTGGCCATTTCCTACTGCCTGCTTTTCTCTCCATGCTGTGGTAGATTCAGGAGGAAGTGTGTCTGAGGTGGTAATGTACTGGGGGTTTCTGCCGGCATGTCCTTACACTTTCTGCTATCAGTTTGGTTTAAAGGGGTTCCCTGCAGACCCGCTGCGATCAGGAGTAGATACCGTGATCGGCACTCTTAAAGCGACAGTACTCCGTTTTTTGCGATTTGCACTATGAAGTCCCAAACTGGAAAATCACCCTCAGACCCACTCTGTGTGACTCCCGGACAGTTCGGATTGCAGTCACTGGCCTCGATTTCAGCTTCCCTGGAAAGCCTGGTGACAAGTTGATTTAGTCATGAAAAAGGTTGATAGCCGAAAATGGCCACTGCCTTCTCCTTCTATGGAGGTGTCCTCTGATTCAGAGGCTGATGGGGTCACTCCGTATGCTCCCCTACCTGAGGGGTCACTGTCCTCGCAGTCAGATGGTGGAGAGGACCTTTCTTCTTTAGCGCGGGAACGTGTCTTAGTGGAAGCCCTGATAATTTCAGTGCGGGATACTTTAAAATTGGCTGATGAGCCCACACCAGCAGGGACGCGGTTGGCTTTTGGCTCCCAAAAGTCTCAGAAATTGGGCAAGGTTTTCCCTTGTCCCAATACCTTTCACAATATTGTGAATGACCAATGGCGGCACGTTAAGCACATGTTAGTGGTGCCTAAACGCTCTAAATGCCGGTATCCTTTTGCTGAAAGGGTCTCCAACCGTTGGACCATCCTGTTTTCCAGATTGAACAAATCTACCCTTGTGCCTGTGGAGGATTCCCCAGTTTTTATGGATTCAGTGGACAGGTGGGTGGAATCCCTTTCCCACCATCTTCATGTGCTGGCGGGTTCCATTTTGAAACTGGTTTTTGTGTCTGTGTTGGTTTCACAAATGGTGACAGAATGGATTAGAGGGTTGCAGGAGTCTTTGGACCCCGAGACTGTTCCTCTGGAACAGCTGGAACTGTTGGACCCAGGTGATCCAGGCTCTGGTGTTCCTGTGTGATGCATCTATGGATGTGGCTCCCTTGGTGGCCAGGGTCTCAGCCGTGGGCATTGTTTTAAGACGCATGGTTTGGTTGAAGAACTGGTCGGCTGACCAAGCTTCTTAACCACTTAAGCCCCGGAAGATTTTACCCCCTTCCTGACCAGGGCCTATTTTGCGATTCGGCACTGCGTGACTTTAACGGAAAATTGCGCGGTCGTGCGACGCTGTACCCAAATGAAACTGAAGTCCTTTTTTCCCACAAACAGAGCTTTCTTTTTGTGGTATTTGATCACCTGTGCGAATTTCTGATCATGCGCTATAAACAAAAAATAAGCGACAATTTTGCAAAAATAACAATATTTTTCAAACTTTTTTATATGGCGGCGCTCTGCAATTTTTATTGCGGGTCTATGACATTGCGGCGGACAGATCGGACCCTTGACTGACATTTTTGACACTTTTGGGGGTACCAGTGACATTACTACAGTAATCAGTGCTATACATACAGTATGCACTGTTACTGTAAAAATGACACTGGGAGGGAAGGGGTTAACTTTATTGGAGAGGGAGGGGTTAAGTGTGTCCCTAGGGGCGTGCTTCTAACTGTGATTGGATGTGGCTGTGTGTGTAACAGCAGAGATCAACGGTCCTACATAGCAGGACCGTATGATCTGTGCTGTTACACAGGGGAGAAAGACAGGCGGCTTTGTTTACATTAGCCGCCTGCCTTTCTCCCGCTGTATCACACGCGCGGGCTGCTTAGGGAACGAGCGGGGGTGAGCCTATTGGCTCACAGGCTAGTGACGTACTGGTACGTCACTTTGCCTGTGAGGGGCTGACCTGGGGCATCAGGAACCCTGGACTTCCTTCATTCAGGACGATTGGGTTTGCAAACTGGTTTGTTCCAGGTACATGATCGAATTCCGGTCCCGGCCAGTGGACAGGTTCTTTCAGTCAAATCTTCATCTGTCTCCAGAGCGTTTGAAGGATCTGCCGGAGGCTGTGTGAGATCTCCTGGATTAAGGGGTGATTGTGTTGGTTCCCCAACTGGAACGCTCTCAAGGTTTCTATTCAAACCTTTTCACTGTGCCCAGAAAGGAGGGCAAAGTGCGTCCAATCCTGGACCTCAAGGCTTTCAACCGCTTTGTGCGGGTGCATAAGTTTCAAATGAAGTTCATTCGGTCAGTGGTGGCATCTTTGAATCGGGGGGGATTTTATGGCTTCCATCGATCTCAAAGATGCGTATCTCCACGTCCCTATATTCGAGGGACATCAGTGATTCCTCCGCTTTGCGGTGGCAGAGGAGCACTTTCAATTTGTGGCGTTACCCTTTGGTCTCGCCTCGACTCCCAGAGTTTTTACCAAGGTACTAGCCCCTGTGCTTGCCTTGTTACGTCGAAGAGGTATCTCCATTGTGGGGTATCTGGACAATCTCCTGTTGCGAGCAGTCTCCCATTCGGATCTGCCGGACAACTTCTCCATCACCATTCAGATTCTTCAGGAAATCGGGTGGATGATCAATGTTGCCAAATCTGCCCAGACTCCGTCTGTGTGGTTCACCTATCTGGGTCAGTCCTCCTTGCGGGCTTGCATGAGGGCCCTGGGTCTTATGGTCTCGACCTTCGAAGCAGTCCCGTTTGGTCAGTCTCCCACGAGAGAACTGCAGAAAGAGATTCTGTCAAAATGGAACAGAGATCCTCAGTCATTGAACCAGAAGATTCGGTTGAGCCATCTCACGAAGTCTGCTCTCTCTTGGTGGCTCCAATCGCCTGTCCTATGCCAGGGCAAGTCCTTCTTGCCAGTGTTTTGGACGGTGGTCACCACGGACTCCAGCCTGTCAGGCTAGGGTGGGGTGCTGGGGAAGCTCTGTTCCCAGGGAACTTGGACGACAGAAGAATCTTCCTTGCCGATTAATATCCTGGAGCTGAGAGCGATTAAGCTCTGCCTGCTTTATTGGATGAGTCGGCTACGCGGCTCTTCGGTTCGGGTCCAGTCGGACAATGCCACAGCCGTGGCTTACATCAATCATCAAGGGGGCACCAGGAGTGCCCTGGCAGCCAAGGAGGTGGCCGAGATTCTTGGAAGGGGCGGATGTAACGGATCAACCGGCACCCCGACTGGGTACTTCCATTGACGGATTCTCCTAATGCTTCCCGAGGGCTCCAAGCACTCCACCAGGCACCATAAACACCTCAGAACCCACGAACCACCGCAGCTTGGTTGGGGTCTCGCCGTCTCCTACCCACCCTGGACCTACGACAAGGCTCCAGGTTCCCATGGGTGAACCTCTCTTTCATCAGAGAGTGAAGCAGGAACAAGAACAAGCTCTTATACAAGCTCTTACAAGAGCTTAGTGATTATCCAAGGGAGTATGAAGGACATAGCAATCCCTTGTAGCATATTCCCCCAATGAGAAACAGGACTCTAGATTGAGGGTGAAGTATAACTCAACTTTATTGAACAAGAAACAGACACTTATAAAGTTTTTCCCCACAAGGTTACTGCCCAGGTGGACCTTGTTGAAAACAGGCCCTGACATTCACAATCCAATGAAAACAGAGTTTTACACTCCCATACAGTGTACACAAAGATATACACTGTGGGACAACCCCCCTCCCCTTAGCAGCCTATCCACATACACATATACATCCCATAATAAGCTTATCTTAAGGCAGACAGAACAATGTGAATCATTAACATTTAACAATGAGACAGGCACAATCCACATTCCCTCCCAATACACAAACAATAGGGATGTCTGCCAATGACAGTCTGTGTGTCTCTCTCACAGACAAGCACATGGAATACACTGTGTAAGGTGGTATTAAATCTCCATATTTCTATTTAAAGATATGGTTGACAAATATTACTGTCCCATCTGAAGCAATTCAAACCATTAAAGAGGTTGCAAACCGATAATTTTTTTTTTCTTTTCTTTACATCCTGAAAGATAAAGACATAATGAGCTAGTATGCATCGCATACTAGCTCATTATCAAATACTTACCTTAGAACGAGCCCTCGCCGCGCCGCTCTCTTACCTCTATGACGGGCGACATGTACAGTCGCCCGTCTTCCGGGATCGCGGCATCCGGCCATCTGATTGGCCGGAGCCGCGGTGACGTCACTCCCGCGCACGCGTGCGGGAGCCGACGGTCACGGCACAGGGCTCTGAAGGAACGGCACGATCTGCCATTCCTTCAGAGCGCATGCGCCAGTGACGTCACTGGCTGCATCAAATGTAAATATCTCCTAAACGGTACATGTTTAGGAGATATTTACAGTACCTATAGGTAAGCCTTAACATAGGCTTACCTATAGGTACAACTTCCTGAGGAGGGTTTACTTCCTCTTTAAGTATCTGAGATCTGGTCCCTACATCTGGAGGTGTTTCATCTCCTGTGTGCCCGGTGGGGGACTGGAGGTGGATCTGTTCACATCTCTCCTCAACAGGAAAGTTCAGAGGTTTGTGGTCAGGTCTCAGGATCCTCTAGCTGACGCCACAGATGATCTAATGGCTCCTTGGGGTCGGTATTGCCTGTTAAATGCCTTCCCTCCGCTTGTTCTCCTGCCAAGGTTTCTTCGCTCGGTGGCGATGGAAGGCACTCCGGTCATTCTGGTAGCTCCAGAGTCCAGACTGGCCTCGGCAGTCTTGGTACGCAGAACTGGAACCAATGGTCGTGGATCCTCCATGGCGTCTTTCTCTGCGGGAAGATCTTCTATCTCAAGGACCGATCTTTCATCCTGCTTTACGGTCGCTGGCTTTAATGGCTTGGCTGTTGAAAGCAAGGTGTTGAGGGATAGAGGTCTCTCTGATTCAGTGATTCCTACCCTTTTGAAGGCCAGGAAATCAACCTCTAGGAAGATCTATAATCATACGTGGAAATCATAAATTTCATGGTGGGAATCGCTGCAGCTGCACCCTCGCTCTTTTTCGATAACTAGGGTTCTGGCCTTTTTGCAAAGAGGGGTTAAGCAGCGCTTGGCATTGGGGACTATCAAGGGCCAGGTGTCGGCCTTGGCTATTTACTTCCAACGTCTGTTGGCTACTCATAATTTGTTTCGCACCTTCATTCAAGGGGTGCGTCATCTGGCCCCTCCGAGGAGATCCCCGTTGCCTCAGTGGGATCTTAATCTGGTTTTGTCTGTTCTTCAAAAGCCTCCTTTTGAGAATATTAGAGAGATTTCTCTGCTTTCTTTGTCGCAGAAGGTTGCCTTCCTAGTGGCTATTCTCTGAGTTGGTGGCTTTGTCCTGTCGTTCGCCTTATTTGGTGGTCCACCGGGATAAAGTGGTCCTCCGACCTAATCCGTCTTTTCCTCATAAGGTGGTGTCGGATTTTCACCTGAATGAAGATTTTGTGTCGCCTTCCTTTTGTCCTAAGCTTAAACATCACCAAGAAGTTGCCGTGCATTTTCTGGATGTGGTTCGGGGGATAAGAGTATATCTGACGGTTACTGAGTCCTTTAAGAGGTCCTCGCAAAGGTTTGGCTGCGTCCGCTGCGACCATTTCGAAATGGATCAGGCAGACGGTGGTTCAGGCTTATTCAATCAAGGGTCAGGTTCCTCCTTTCCCTGTGAAGGGTCATTCTACTAGAGCGCTAAGTGCCTCTTGGGCTTTTCGCCATCAGGCCTCTGTTGTACAAGTTTGTAAGGCAGCGACTTGGTCGTCTGTGCACACCTTTACAAAATTTTACAAGGTGGATTTGTTGGCATCTTAGGATGCCTCTTTTGGTCGCAAGGTTTTGCAGGCTGATGTTTCATAAGAGAATGTTTGTACTTCTCTTTGGGGTCTTTTTTCTGGGTGAGCTCCTGTTGTTTGGTTGAGCTCCATGTTGCCCGGTTGGCTAAGTTTAGCCTTTTAGAGTTGATGTTACTATCTGGTTGCATTTTTCCCACCCCTCATACCTACGCTGCTTTGGGACATCCCACCCAGCTTATGGAGATGAGGCTGCGTCTGTCGACGGACGATAGAGAAAATAAGATTTTTGTAAGATCTTACCTTAAAATCTTTTTCTCTGATGTCCCTTGACAGACGCAGCACCCGCCCCTCTGTTTGGGGTTGGTTCTTTTGTCTTCACTGCTTCTAAACTAAACTGATGTGCTGGATTGTGCAGTGGGAGTTTATGCCTAGAGGGATAGCATGTGTATTCAAATTTTACTGACTAGACTACTCCTAATGGGACGAGCATAAACCCACCCAGCTCATGGAGATGAGGCTGCGTCTGTCGACGGACATCAGAGAAAAATATTTTATGGTAAGATCTTACAAAAATTGTAGTTTTTCTTTTTAGATAGAATTTTTTTTCTCCTGGATTTTTCCAGTGAGATCTACAATCAACTGCCAGACTGGGCGACAGGCTAGATAATATAGACCCAGTGGTCACCCCAGTCTTGCCGGCGAGCGCGCGCAGACCTCAGCTCCGCGCTAGTTTGGCTGCCACATAGCCCCACTTGACAGGGGCTGGCCTGCGAGTTAAATGCCTCATGAGGTCGCATACGACCAGGTCTCGGCCCGAGTCACAGCGTTCCTCCGGGCCGACAGCCCCCCATTTCCATTTTCCAATTGGCGGTTTACACCCCATCCGGGGAGGGTGGCACATACGGGTCAGGAGTCCTTTATGGGTATATTTATTGGCCCATCCATGAAATAGCATTGAACATTACTACTATATACTATGCAGATACCTCTGCTCCATCATATGTTACCTTTGTGGCATACCAGCTGATGTGTTATATGCTTTAGCTGCTGGCCAATGACGATTGGCAGCGTGTGTGCTTTCTCATTGACTCTTGATGACTCGGACCCCTCACCCACTCTCCCCGCTGCTTGCTAACCTTGCTACCTTTAACCACTTAAGCCCCGGAAGATTTTACCCCCATTCCGACCAGGGGGTATTTTGCAATTCGGCACTGCGTGACTTTAACGGACAATTGCGCGGTCGTGCGACGCTGTACCTAAACGAATTTGGCGTCCTTTTTTTCCCACAAACAGAGCTTTCTTTTGGTGGTATTTGATCACCTGTGCGATTTTTTGATCACGCGCTATAAACAAAAAAAGAGCATAAATTTTGCAAAAATATCAATATTTTTCACATTTTTTTATATGAAATTCCCCCCAAAAAAATGTAAAAATCAAATTTTTTTAACATTTTTGGCCAATTTGTTTTATGCTACCTGTGTTTGGTAAAAAAAATCGCAAAAAGCGTATTTTGATTGGTTTGCGCAAAAGTTATCGCGTTTACTAACAAAGGGAAAGATTTTTGTCATTTTTGTTTTTTTTTAACGCGTAATGGCGGCGATCTGCGATTTTTTTTTGCGGTACTGCGACATTGCGGCGGACAGATCGGACCCTTGACTGACATTTTTTACACTTTTGGGGTTACCAGTGACATTTCTACAGTAATCAGTGCTATATATATGCACTGTTACTGTAAAAATACACTGGTAGTGAAGGGGTTAACTTTATTTGGGAGGGAGGGGCTGTGTGTGTCCCTAGGGGCGTGCTTTCTACTGTGATTGGCTGTGGCTTGAGCTGTAAGGACACTGATCAACGGATCTACATAGTAGATCCATGTGATCAGTGTCTTTACAGTGAGGAGAATGCCTGACATTCTCCCTCTCCCCCGCCGATCGCAGAGTGGCCGGCGGACATCGGGTCCGCTGGTCACACGCGCGGGGGGGTCCGTGACCACGCGGGAGCGGAAGCGCGCCTCTGGGGGCGCGCGCTCGCTCCCTAGACCCTCACAAGCAAGCGACGTAGCCCTACGTTAGTTTGCTTGTGAGGGGCTGACCGCCGACGTAGATAGTCGTGCGGCGGTCGGCAAGTGGTTAACACCATTACTTGCTGACTATGTACAGAGCATTGATCTATTAGCTCCAGAAGAAGCTTAACGCGAAACATGTCGAGCACTATGGCTCAATGGAATTTAATGCCTCTGTGTTAACACATCGTCCGGTCTCCCTCGGAAGACAGTACACCTCCCTGTCACCTTTGGTTGGATCGCTTCGATTTGAAGTATCAATTACTCTAACTTGTTATTCAAATGATTTGTACCTGTTCACCATTTCACCAGCAATGTAACTGCCAGAATTGTGTATTCTGTACTAATATGTCTCCCTCTGTGAATAGGATAGTACATTGTTTTGTTCTTTGTTTTTTGTGTTTTTTTTTCTTAAATGTTTTTATACATATTATCTAATAAAATGTTATATTTTTAAAGTATCTAGTGCGTCCAAAGCCCACTTTTCTTTCCATTTAGTTTTTTTCAATCTTCCAATAGGATGTGGCAGTTATTTTGCTATATAGACACCCAGGATACCGCTACCTGGGAGCATACTTAGTCCATTTTTCTTTGTGTGTCCAAAGTCGCATGACAAGTAGCACTAGTGGAAACGGAGCTTTAGTCTACGTTTCCACGATTGCGATTTAGAGTATAATTTTGATGCAACTTTGATCCAACTTTACACTCTCTGGATCAAAGTCGCATCAAAAGTTGAATCAAAGTAGTGCAGGTACCTTTTCAAAGTCGCTGATTTTCAAAGTCGCGTAGATGGGACCGGCTGTCATTAATTACTTGCACTAGTGGAAACGGAGCTTAACCACTTAAGCCCCGGAAGATTTTACCCCCTTCCTGACCAGGGGGGGGGGGGGGGTATTTTGCGATTCGGTACTGCGTGACTTTAACGGACAATTGCGCGGTCATGCGACGCTGTACCTAAACAAATTTGACGTCCTTTTTTTCCCACAAACAGAGCTTTCTTTTGGTGGTATTTGATCACCTGTGCGATTTTTTGATCATGCACTATAAACAAAAAAAGAGCGTCAATTTTGCAAAAATAACAATATTTTTCACATTTTTTTATATGAAATTCCCCCCCCAAAAAATGTAAAAATCTAAAATTTTTAACGTTTTAGGCCAATTTGTTTTATGCTACATATTTTTGGTAAAAAAAAAAAAATCGCAAAAAGCGTATTTTGATTGGTTTGCGCAAAAGTTATTGAGTTCACTAACTAAGGGAAAGATTTTTGTCATTTTTGTTGTTTTTTTTTAACGCGTAATGGCGGCGATCTGTGATTTTTTTTGCGGGACTGTGACTTTGCGGCAGACAGATCGGACCCTTGACTGACATTTTTGACACTTTTGGGGTTACCAGTGACATTACTACAGTAATCAATGCTATACATATGCATTGTTACTGTAAAATGACACTGGTAGTGAAGGGGTTAACTTTTTTTTGAGAGGGAGGGGTGGTGTGTGTCCCTAGGGGCGTTATTCTTACTGTGATTGGCTGTGGCTTGAGGTGTAGGAACAGTGATCAACGGTCCTACATAGTAGAACTGTATGATCACTGTTCTTACACAGGGGAGAATGACAGGCGGCTTGTTTACATCAGCCGCCTGCCTTTCTCCCGCTGTCACGAACGATCGCGAGTGCCCGGCGGACATCGACATTGACTGAACTTGAAGTAATGCCTATGTCTTTAGACTGCTAAACGCATCAAAGTTGGACGAAAATAGTGCAGGGACTACTTTGAAGTAGTTTGATTTTTCATGCGACTTTGTGGGTTCAAAGTCGCATGGCAAGTCAAACTAGTGAAAACTGAGCTTTAGTCTACATTTCCAGTATTGCGATTTAGAGTGCGACTTCGATGCAACTTTGATCCAACTTTACACTCTCTGATTCAAAGTCGCATTAAAAATTGCATCAAAGTAGTGCAGGTACCTTTTCAAGGCTGCTGATTTTCTAAGTTGCATAGATGGGAATAGGTGCCATTGAAATCAATGGGCTGTGACTTTTCCTGCAACTTTGTGTCTAAAGTCGCATGACAAGACACACCACTGGGCTGTGACTTTAATGCGACTTTGTGTCCACTAGTGTGACTTGTCATGTAACTTTGGACACAAAGTCGCATGAAAAATCACAGCCCATTGTTTTCAATGGCACCCATTCCCATCTATGCGACTTTGAAAATCAGTGACTTTGAAAAGGTACCTGCACTACTTTGATGCGACTTTGATCCAGAGAGTATAAAGTTGGATCAAAATTGCATTAAAGTCAAACTCTAAATCGTAATAGTGGAAACATAGACTAAGGCCCCTTTCACACTTGTGCGACTTGTCCTGCAATTTGGAACTGAAAAGTCGCATGACAAGTCATACTCCATGATTTCCAATGAGTACTGCTCATATCTGTGCGACTTCAAGTTGCAACAACTTCAAACTAGTGGAAACAAAGCTTTAGGTTACATTTCCAATATTGCGATTTAGAGTGCGACTTTGATGCAAATTTGATCCAACTTTACACTCTCTGGATCAAAGTCGCATCAAAAGTTTCATCTAAGTAGTGCAGGTACCTTTTCAAAGTCGCTGATCTTCAAAGCGGCATAGATGGGAACGGGTGTCATTGGTTAGTCGTATTCATGGAAACGTAGACTTAGTGTGATTGCCTGATCGCCACCCCTGCCCTGTGTCCTGTGTAAATGGCTCTTTTTATATTTAATTTTCTCATCTATTAGGATGTACAATGCATCCTTACTGATGAGAGAACACTTGGCGGGAACCTATGATCAGCCTGCCGAATCGCAGTAACATCACGCAAACAACGCATGACGCCCGAAAAAGGTACAAGAGCTCTTTGGGGCGTCATGCGTTGTTTGCGTGATGTTACCTCGATTCGGCAGGCGGAAATCGCAGCAACATCGCACAGCGTTTGGGGTGCTATTGCAAATCACAGGCAAAGCACAGGCGCCCCGCGATTTGCAATGATTTCTGGAATGCGGGCAGAATCACAGTGATTCTGTCCTCATCCGCTACGCCCACATGTGAACATAGCCTAAGGGCTCTTTCACACGGGCGTTCAGTTTTTTTTGCCCGATGAGGTCCTTTTTTTTTTTTTTTTTTGAAACAGACACGGATGACATTTGTGTCATCCGGTCCATCTGTCCGTTTTTCATCCCATCCTTTGGCGGATGAAAAACGGACATAATGTATCTCTATGTAAATACGGATGTCAGCGGATGACACGACACCACTGACATCCGTTTTTGCGTCCGTTCCGTTTTTTGAACGGAAGAAAAAATAGGTTTCTCTTCCGTTCCAAAAAACTGAACTGAACTGAAAGGACGAAATTATTTACATAGAGATACATTATGTCCGTTTTTCATCCGCAAACGGATGGGATGAAAAACGGACATACGGAACGCCCGTGTGAAAGAGCCCTAAAGTGCACCTGTTACCAGAGACTGCCATCAGTACGGCCGTGCACCATCGCCCGTCACCTGTCACCCATCGGTGACCATCGCCCGTCACCTGTCACCCCATCAATCACCGTCACCTGTCACCCCATCAGTCATCGTCACCTGTCACCCAATCACTCATCGTCACTTGTCACCCCATCAGTGATCGTCACTTGTCACCCCATCAATCATTGTCACTTGTCACCCCATCAGTGATCTTCATCTGTCACCCCATCAATCATCGTCACCTGGCTGTCACCCCATCAGTGATCGTCATCTGTCACCACATCAATCATCGTCATCTGTCACCCCATCAATCATCGTCACCTGTCACCCCATCAATCATTGTCACCTGTCACCCCATCAGTCATTGTCATCTGTCAACCCATCAGTCATTGTCATCTGTCACCCCATCAGTCATCGTCACCTGTCACCCCATTAGTCATCGTCACCTGTCACCCCACCACTCATCGTCATCTGTCAACCCATCAGTCATCGTCATCTGTCACCCCATCAGTGACCGTCACCTGCCACCTATCAGTCACCTACCACCCATCAGTGATCATCCACAGTCAACCGTCACCCGTCGCACAGCCCATCACAGCCAGCACGTCAAAAAGGATGTACAGCAACAAGGAGGCCCTTCAGGTCCTCTCCATGACTGATGAGAGCACCGGGGAGCTCTCATCAGTATCCGAATCAAATCCCGAATCCGATTCGGAATTTGAAAGCCCTAATAGTAGCGGATCGGAGATGGACTTGGACTATTCCTGTACACTTTCCTTTATACAATGTATTTTGGGGTGCAATTTTTGCTATATACAGTGGGTACGGAAAGTATTCAGACCCCCTTAAATTTTTCACTCTTTGTTATATTGCAGCCATTTGCTAAAATCATTTAAGTTCATTCTTCTTCCTCATGAATGTACACATAGCACCCCATACTGACAGAAAAACACAGAATTGTTGACATTGTTGCCGATTTATTAAAAAAGAAAAACTGAAATATCACATGGTCCTAAGTATTCAGACCCTTTGCTGTGACACTCATATATTTAACTCAGGTGCTTTCCATTTCTTCTGATCATCCTTGAGATGGTTCTACACCTTTATTTGAGTCCAGCTGTGTTTTATTATACTGATTGGACTTGATTAGGAAAGCCACACACCTGTCTATATAAGACCTTCCAGATCACAATGCATGTCAGAGCAAATGAGAATCATGAGGTCAAAGGAGCTGCCTGAAGAGCTCAGAGACAGAACTGTGGCAAGGCACAGATCTGGCCAAGGTTACAAAAAGATTTCTGCTGCACTTAAGGTTCCTAAGAGCACAGTGGCCTCCATAATCCTCAAATGGAAGACTTATGGGACGACCAGAACCCTTCCTAGAGCTGGCCGTCCGGCCAAACTGAGCTATCGGGGGAGAAGAGCCTTGGTGAGAGAGGTAAAGAAGAACCCAAAGATCACTGTGGCTGAGCTCCAGAGATGCAGTCAGGAGATGGGAGAAAGTTGTAGAAAGTCAACCATCACTGCAGCCCTCCACCAGTCGGGGCTTTATGGCAGAGTGGCCCGACGGATGCCTCTCCTCAGTGTAAGACACATGAAAGCCCGCATGGAGTTTGCTAAAAAAAAACACCTGAAGGACTCCAAGATGGTGAGAAATAAGATTCTCTGGTCTGATGAGACCAAAATAGAACTTTTTGGCCTTAATTCTAAGCGGTATGTGTGGAGAAAACTAGGCACTGCTCATCACCTGTCCAATACAGTCCCAACAGTGAAGCATGGTGGTGGCAGCATCATGCTGTGGGGGTGTTTTTCAGCTGCAGGGACAGGACGACTGGTTGCAATCGAGGGAAAGATGAATGCGGCCAAGTACAGGGATATCCTGGACAAAAACCTTCTCCAGAGTGCTCTGGACCTCAGACTGGGCCGAAGGTTTACCTTGCAACAAGACAATGACCCTAAGCACACAGCTAAAATAACGAAGGAGTGGCTTCACAACAACTCCGTGACTGTTCTTGAATGGCCCAGCCAGAGCCCTGACTTAAACCCAATTGAGCATCTCTGGAAAGACCTAAAAATGGCTGTCTACCAACGTTTACCATCCAACCTGACAGAACTGGAGAGGATCTGCAAGGAGAAATGGCAGAGGATCCCCAAATCCAGGTGTGAAAGACTTGTTGCATCTTTCCCAAAAAGACTCCTGGCTGTATTAGATCAAAAGGGGGCTTCTACTAAATACTGAGCAAAGGGTCTGAATACTTAGGACCATGTGATATTTCAGTTTTTCTTTTTTAATAAATCTGCAACAATGTCAACAATTCTGTGTTTTTCTGTCAGTATGGGGTGCTATGTGTACATTCATGAGGAAGAAGAATGAAGTTAAATGATTTTAGCAAATGGCTGCAATATAACAAAGAGTGAAAAATTTAAGGGGGTCTGAATACTTTCCGTACCCACTGTACATGCAACAACTTACTGACCGCCTAACGACTATATACGTTGGCCATTAAAAGCTAAATATTGGGGTTATGGCAGCAGATAGCTGCCATAACCCCAGTATTTTTTTAAATGGCGAGCGGTCGGCTTTCAGATAAGGGTGGTCCCAGTGGCAGATTCGCCGCGGAATTACCCTTACGGTGCAGGGGAAGAGGTGTCCCCCCTCCCGCCGTGTCCCAGACGTTTTCCCAGCTTACCGGACCCGCCGGCAGCGGGGAAAACTATCCGGTCCCGGTGTTCCGTGAAAAAAAAAAAAAACATACCCGTGAGAAAACCATACCCTCGTCACTTCCGGTGCACCTACGGAGGGTATGTATTTCTCACAGTAGTGTATATAATGTTACACTTGCCGCCGTTACATTAAAACAGCTCCTCTGCACTATGAGTCATCTCCGCTCCTTCCCCTGTCACTTCCCTGCTCTCAGGTAATAAATATAAAAGCGGATCACGGAGCCGAGATTGCCGTCACTTACATTTCATACACCCGCCGTCGCTTTTATATTTATTAGCCGAGATTAGGGAAGTGTCAGGGATAGGAGAGGAGATGCCCCATGTTGCCGCCGAACTGTTTTAATGTAACCGCCGCAAGTATAACATTACACACACTCAGTAATAATTTCATTCCCTCCGAGCATGCGTACTTCTGAACTTCTCTGCTGTGCAATGACATATCCGGGGCTCTGAGCATGCGCACTGCTGCGCCGCTCAGCTGTTTCAGACCGGAAGTGACGAGGGTATGGAATTCTAACGAGGTATGGTTTTTTAACGTTACACCGGATCCTCAGAGACAGGAAGTCGAGTGAGGGCAAGATGGCCCTCACTCGACTCTATGGTCTTGGAGGACCGAAGCTACGTCAAAAGTCATTGCCTAGTAACCGGTTTAAAGGGCCGCTTTTTTTTTTTTTCTTTTTCAACAATTTTTTTCTTCTTTCTTTTTTAGTGTAGTTGTGAGGTCTGAGGTCTTTTTGACCCCAGATCTCACAATAAAGAGGACCTGTCATGCCTATTTCTATTACAAGGGATGTTTACATTCCTTGTAACAGGAATAAAAATGATCAAAACATTTTTTTTTAAAACTGTGTAAAAATAAAAAAATAATAAATAAAATAAATAGGAAAAAAAAAAAAAAATTAAAGCGTCCTGTCCCCATTAGCTCGCGCGCAGAAGCGAACGCATACGCAAGTCCCGCCCACATATGTAAACGGTGTTCAAACCACACATGTGAGGTATCGCCGCGATCGTTAGAGCGAGAGCAATAATTTGAGTCCTAGACCTCCTCTGTAACTCTAAGCTGGTAACCTGTAGAAATTTTTAAAATGTTGCCTATGGGAATTTTTAAGTATGGTTTTTGATTATGAGTTATGATTTTTGGCGCCATTCTGTGAGCGTGCGCAATTTTGAAGCATGACATGTTGGGTATCTAATTACTCGGCGTAACATTATCTTTCACATTATGGAAAAAAATTGGGCTAAATTTACTGTTTTCTTATTTTTTAATTAAAAAAAGTGAATTTTTTGCATTTGGAAGACTGCTGCACAGATATGGTGTGATAGAAAATATTGCAACGATCTCCATTTTATTCTCTAGGGTCTCTGCTAAAAAAAATATATATAATGTTTGGGGGTTCTAAGTAGTTTTC
Source organism: Pelophylax lessonae (assembly GCF_965119305.1). Taxonomy (NCBI): domain Eukaryota; kingdom Metazoa; phylum Chordata; class Amphibia; order Anura; family Ranidae; genus Pelophylax; species Pelophylax lessonae. The sequence continues at coordinate 157,274,894 of NC_138770.1, read as the reverse complement.
TAGCAAAAAAATGATTTTAGCTTGTAAACACCAAGTGTCAAAAATAGGCCCAGGCTTAAAGTGGATAAATGGACAACTTTGTGTAAAGTGCTACTTGGATGTTAGGCCTCTGTATGTGGCTAGGCTGTGTAAAAGTTTTTTGTAAAAGTAAACGTTTTACACATGTGGTATCGCCATACTCAGGAGGAATAGCAGAATGTATTTTGGGGTGCAATTTTTGCTATGTACATGCTATGTGTTGGAAATATTTCATAAATGGACAACTTTGTGTAAAAAAAAAAATGCATTTTCATTTTCTTTCCACAGTTTCCAAAAACTTGTGGAAAAAAATGACACGTTCAAAAGACTCATTATGCCTCAAAAATTATACGTTGGGGCGTTTGCTTTCCAAAATGGGGTCATTTTATGGGGGTTTCCATTGTCCTGGTGCTCCTGGGCCTTCAAAATTACGATAGGTGGTCAGGAAATTATATGTGTAATTTATGCTCCTAGAATGCCGGACGGTGCTACTTGGATGTTAGGCCTCTGTATGTGGCCAGGCTGTGAAAAAGTCTCACACATGTGGTATTGCCATACTCAGGAGGAGTAGTAGAATGTGTTTTGGGGTGTAGTTGCAAGTATATATATGCTGTGTGAGAGAAATAACCTGTTAATACATCAATTTGTAAAAAAAAAAAAAAAAAATCTTCATTTTGCAAAGAATTGTGGGAAAAAATTACAACTTCAAAAAACTCACCATGCCCCTTATTAAATACATTGGAATGTCTACTTTCCAAAAAGGGGTCATTTGGTGGGTATTTGTACTTTCCTGACTTTTTAGTGTCTCAAGAAATGAGATAGGCCTTCAGTACATCAGGTGTGATCAAGTAAGGTCAATTTTCAATGATTAGCGCCATAACTTGTGGACTCTAGAACTTTCACAAAAACCAAATAATATACACTTATTTTGGTTATTTTTTACCAAAGATAAGTAGCAGTATACATTTTGGCCAAAATTTGTGAAGAAAAATGACTAATTTGCAAAATTTTATGACAGAAACAAAGAAAATGCGTTTTTTCACAATATTTTCAGTCTTTTTTTATTTATAGCACAAAAAATAAAAAACCCAGTAGTGATTAAATACCATCAAAAGAAAGCTCTATTTGTGTGAAGAAAAGGACACAAATCTTTTATGGGTACAGTGTTGCATGACTGAGTAATTGTCATTCAAATTGTGAGAGCGCTGAAAGCTGAAAATCGGTCTGGGCAGGAAGGGGGTGAAAGTGCACTGTAGGCAAGTGGTTAATGATTGCAGGGAAGAATTTAAGGTATTAAGCTGTACTTCCGTTTAAGGGGGTGAAGTATATTAATCCCAACGCCAGGCAACAAAAAAGGGATGCAGGGAGAGGAGGTCTCCTCTGGATGAGCTACTACTTACTTGTAGGGCTACAGCATAAAGCAAATCCACTGGCAATGATGGAATATTCCCTGGTTGGAAACGGGGGAGAAATCCTCCGAATGATCAAACTTCTTTGACAGATGCTAGTGTAGCCTGGTCACACGGCTGATATTGTTCAAACTGTTATTTGTTAATAAGGGACTGCAAAGACAGTGACTTTGGAATTATGGGAGATGTAGTTCCGGGAGAAGCCAGGATCATAGACTGCAAGAGAGAGACTCTTCTCCCAAGGAGCAGTGAGGCACGTGGAACCTGTTGGTAGTGCCTTTATAAAGGGGGGTGGGATCAAGTTTCACTCTCTTACCTCGAGGACAGCATGTTGTAAAGAAGGCGAAGAGCTGCTGCGGATCGCAGAGGAGTAGGCCAGAGGCCTAGTAGCGGACACCGGAGCTGAAGTGGGCGGTGTGAGAGTGAGGAGAAGTCTCGGTAGTGTGACCGAGCGGAAGGTCATCTGACAGGCTGAGGGAGACGCTGAGCAGAGCCTGGTGGCAGCGGGGAGCGGAGTTCCCGGTTTGGGTGAGAGACATCCAGTATCTACATCTGCACAAATCATAGACCTAGGCTGAGTCAGGGCAGGACTGCCAAACTGTTTGCTTAGGAAGGCCATATGGAAATATAGTTATACCACTGGACACTGCAGTCACGTATATAGTGTGAGGTGGGTGAACTAGGCCTTAAGCCCTCTGTCCAGTCCCAGGCTGTTAGTCTGTTGAGACACATCATCATCTGTTTTACATTTGTTTCTGTGGATTACAATTATTGACTACTCTGGGGATTACAGTTCATCATCATCATCATCACCTTTATTGGATTACAATTACTTTCCTTGGATTTTTTTGAGGGTTCCTTACCGGTGAAGACTAGTGATGCCTCAATCTTCAGGAGATTATTGCAGTTCATTATAAAGGGGGCCCCCGTTAGTACACAGAGTGCACTCTGATAGTAGATCTAGTATTGTTATATTGTTTATTCTACATTAGTCATTAAGTGTAGTCATTTCTTATCTGTGGTCACTCTCCAAGTATACTAAAACATTCAGTGTGTTTATTTGTTGCTGAACCCAATCTTCTAGTATATATATATATATATATATATGTATTTATTTATATATATATATATATATATATATATATATATATGTATTTATTTATATATATATATATATATATATATATATATATATATATATATATATATAAATGTATATATGTGTGTGTGTGTGTGTGTGGCTTGTGTTCCAGATCCTGAGTGCTGAACTACACTCAAATCCTTGGTTGGGAACTCAGGATCTACCGCATTGTTAACCCTTGCATTATCTATAATTCTGTCTGCATACTTTTGTTTATTTCTATTTCAAAAGCAGTAAACTTGTTCTTACACTGCAATATTTGTGGTCTTAATTATTCAGTATGACAGAACCAATAGTTACAAAGTTACATAGTTACATAGTTTGTGAGGTTGAAAAAAGACATCAGTCCATCCAGTTCAACCTATGATGTGTGTGTGTGTGTTTGCTGTTAACCATACATTGTATACCCCTGTATGTTGTGGTCTTTAAGGTGCCCATCTAATAGTTTTTTGAAACTATCGATGCTCCCTGCTGATACGACTGCTTGTGGAAAAGAATTCCACATCCTTACTGCTCTGACAGTGAAGAACCCCTTACGTATTTTAAGGTTAAACCGTTTTTCCTCTCATTTTAGTTAGTGGCCACGTGTCTTATTGTATTCCCTTTCTCTGAAAAGTTTGTTCCTTATGCTAGGGTCGCCAGTACAGTATTTGTACATTGATATCATATTCCCCCTCAATCGTCTCTTCTCCAGAGAGAATAAGTTCAGTGCTTGTAGCCGATGCCCTCTATTCCCCTAATTATTTTTGTTGCCCTTCTCTGGATTCTCTCCAGTTCCAGCACATCCTTCTGGTGCCCAGAACTGGACAGCATACTCCAGATGTGGCCGGACCAGAGTCTTGTAGAGTGGGAGAATAATCTCTTTATTTCTGGAGTGAATCCCCTTTTTTATACATGCCAGTATTCTGTTGGCTTTACTTACAGCGGCTTGGCATTGCATGCCACTGTCAAGCCTGTTGTCTACCAGTACCCCCAGGTCCTTTTCCATCCTAGACTCACCCAGAGGTTTCCCCCCCAGTGAGTAGCTTGCTTTCGTATTTCTGACGCCCAAGTGCATTACTTTACATTTTTTAACATTAAATCTCATCTGCCATGTAGTTGCCCACCCCATTATTTTGTTCAGATCTGCTTGTAAGGTTTCCATATCCTGCATAGAAGATATTGGCATGCTTATTTTAGTATCATCCGCAAATACCGAGATGATACTCGATATCCCCTCCTCTAGATCATTTATGAATAAATTAAACAGAAATGGCCCCAGAACAGAACCTTGGGGAACCCCACTTTCCACACCCGCCCAATCCGAGTACTACCCATTAATCACCACCCTCTGGACTCTCCCTTGGAGCCAGTTCTCTATCCAGGTACTCACCCTATGGTCCATACCTACCTTCCTTAGTTTGTACAGTTAGCGTTTGTGGGGAACGGTGTCAAAGGCCTTTGCAAAGTCCAGATAAACCACATCCACAGGCTTACCTTTATCTAGGTGGCAGCTCACTTCATCGTAGAAGGTTAATAGATTGGTTTGGCCAGAACGATTTTTCATGAATCCATGCTGATTACTACTAATAATACCATTTTCATTACTAAAGTCTTGTATGTGGTCCCTTAACATCCCCTCCAAAATCTTGTAGACTACTGATGTTAGGCTGACCGGCCTATAGTTACCCGGGATATATCTCGGCCCTTTTTTAAATATTGGTACCATGTTGGCTTTTTCCAATCAGCTGGCACCATGCCTGTCTGTAGACTATCCTTAAAGATCAAGGTCCTTGCAGCTTTACATGACTCACATGGACATTTGGGGCCTGATTGGACATTTCAGTTGGTCAGGGACAGATTGTACTGGCCCTTCACGAGGAAGGAAGTGGAAGCTTATTGCCACTCGTGTATACGCTGCATCCAGAGGAAGACTTTACCACATTGAGCGGCTGCCATGGGTCATCTACGGAGTCAGGGTCCCATGGAGCTGGTGTGTATCGACTTCCTGTGTCTTGAACCTGATTTGGGTGGGCATGGAAATATTTTGGTAGTGACCGACCATTTTATCTGATATGCTCAGGCTTTTCCAACTCGGGATCAAAAGGCTAGCACAGTGGCCAAAGTGCTAGTTGAGAAGTTCTTTGGCCATTACGGTTTGGCACAAAGGTTACACTCTGATCAAGGATGAGACTTCGAAAGCAAACTGATAAAGAAACTGTGTGGGCTGCTGAATATACAAAAATCTAGAACTATCCCCTATCATCCCCAAGGGGATCCTCAGCCGGAGAGATTTAATTGAACATTGTTGAATATGTTGGGGACATTACCGCTTGAGAAGAAGCAGAAATGGGGTGAATATGTCCCAGTACTAATACATGCTTACAATAGTACTGTTAACGACTCCACAGGGTTTTCCCCATATTTCCTCATGTTTGGACAAGAAGCTCGACTACCTGTCGACTTAGCCTTTGGTACTTCCGTGGATCAAACCTCGCAGGCCTCCTACAAGGGCTATGTCGACCGACTCAGGCGACATCTGAAATTGGCCCATGAGAAAGCAATGGAAGCCTCTGCAAGTAGAGAACAACAGAATAAGAGGAACTTTGATTTAAAAGTGAGAGCGCAAGATCTGCAGCCAGGTGATAAAGTGCTCCTGAGAAATTTGGGGGTGCCTGGGAAGCATAAGTTGGCTGACCGTTGGCGCTCCCAGCCCTTTGTCATTCATAGAAAGCTCCCTGGGCTTCCCGTCTACCAAATCCATCCAGAGGGTAAGGTGGGGCCGCTTAAAACTTGGCACAGGAACCACCTATTGCCTATTTCGGAAGCTGTCAGAACTTCGACTGAATGGAATGAAGAGGAAGATACTAACAGGACCTCTAGACTACGGTCTCGAACTTTGCAAGGTTCAAGTTCAAAATCTGCGGGTGTAGTAGATGAAGAAGAGGATAGCGATGATGAAAGTGTAATTTTTGACTGGTGGTGGCCATCTTGTGAGGGATTTTCTTCCGAACCATCTCCACCCTCTGCTGAGTGGGCCCCTGCCCCTCTCCCTAAAAGAGAACTCAGTCAAGGACACAGCTCCCCTGTGAGAAGTGCGGAGCCAAGACAGATGGAAGAAGAGACTATGTTGGTCCCTGAGGATCCATTACCTAATGAGGATGTCTTTGTAGACACTCCTCTATCTAGTTTAGAAGAATCTGTTGTTGAACATTAAAGTTCTCCTTCCATGGAGCCATTTGAAGATCTATACAGGAGTCAAGGCTCAGAGATATTCACACCTTCTGAGGAAGTGGGTTCTTTGGACCATAGTCAAGAAGTATCGGTGGATCCTGAGTCAACAGTAGAAGAAGGTGTCATTGAAAGTGATCATGGAATATCTGCTAGGTTGCGGAGGGAGATACTTCCTTCCAAGAGACTTACTTACAGTACCCTAGGGGAAAGTTCTAAAGAACAAATCTCTACAGCACAATGGTCCATGCCATTGACTGTTTCCTCTGCTAATGACTCTCAAGGAGAAAGTTCTCTTCTACCCACTGACACTATTAAATTGGCTGCTGACTTTCTGTTAGCCTTTTGTGAGAGTAACCCAGATTTATTTGAGGGTGTGTACAATAAGTTACTAGATAGTGATTTTATTAATCAGTTTTTAGTTGCAATGAATGCTACTTTAGAAGGTTGATTAAGACTTTTAATGTAGATCCGCCTTTGTTTCTCTGGAGAGGGATCTCCTTATCTTTGGAGGACCAAAGATGTTCAAGTGGGGGGAGGATGTAGCCTTGTCGCACGGCTGATATTGTTCAAACTGTTATTTGTTAATAAGGGTCTGCAAAGACAGTGACTTTGGAATTATGGGAGATGTAGTTCCGGGAGGAGCCAAGACCATAGACTGCTAGAGAGAGAGAGACTCTTCTCCCAGGGAGCAGTGGGGCACGCGGAGCCTGCTGGGAGTGCCTTTATAAAGGGGGGCGGGATTGAGTTTTGCTCTCTTGCCTCGAGGACAGCGTGCTGTAAAGAAGGGGAAGAGCTGCTGAGGATCACAGAGGAGTAGGCCAGAGGCCTAGTAGCGGACATCGGAGCTGAAGTGGGCGGTGTGAGAGCGAGGAGAAGTCTCGATAGTGTGACAGAGTGGAAGGTCATCTGACAGGCTAAAGGGAGATGCTGAGCAGAGCGGAGCGGAGCCTGGTGGCAGCGAGGAGCGGAGTTCCCGGTTTGGGTGAGAGACATCCAGTATCTACATCTGCACAAATCACAGACCTAGGCTGAGTCAGGGCAGGACTGCCTAACTTAAGAAGACCATATGGAAATATAGTTATACCACTGGACACTGCAGTCACGTACTGTATATAGTGTGAGGTGGGTGAACTAGGCCTTAAGCCCTCTGTCCAGTCCCAGGCTGTTAGTCTGTTGAGACACATCAACATCTGTTTTACATTTGGTTCTGTGCATTAAAATTATTGACTACTCTGGGGATTAAAGTTCATCATCACCTTTATTTGATTACAATTATTTTCCCTGGATTGTTTGAGGATTCCTTACCGGTGAAGACTAGTGATGCCTCACTCTTCAGGAGACTATTGCAGTTCAGTGTAAAGGGGGCCCCCGTTAGTACACAGAGTGCACTCTGATAGTAGATCTAGTATTGTTATATTGTTTATTCTACATTAGCCATTAAGTGTAGTCATTTCTTATCTGTGGTCACTCTCCAAGTATACTAAAACATTCAGTGTGTTTATTTGTTGCTGAACAAAATCCTCTAGTATACTGTATATATGTATTTATTTACATATATATGTGTGGCTTGTGTTCCAGATCCTGAGTGCAGAACTACACTCAAATCCTTGGTTGGGAACTCAGGATCTACCTCATTGTTAACCCTTACATTATCTATAATTCTGTCTGCATACTTTTGTTTATTTCTATTTCAAAAGCGGTAAACTTGTTCATACACTGCAATATTTGTGGTCTTAATTATTCAGTATGACAGAACCAATAGTGTCAGTCGGGTTGTAACCAGCTCAGGGTGAAAGAAGTGAAGAGGATACCCATGCATTAAGCCACACCATGGGGGCAGGGCTACACTAGATTGTCCCAAGCTCGGACAGGGTAACATGAAAGAACAAGGGGTCCATATAGTGTAGTAGGTAACAACTCATTTATTGAAATGCATGTCACCATGGTCATGTGACTTCCTCAGGAGATAATGACAGGCTAATGAAGTGTGTTTATGCGTCGGTACATTCAGGATAGGCGAACCCGGTGGCTGAAGGACAGACTTTACATACATTTTTAGCTTGTTTTACTTCACCGAAATGTGAGTATGTAAATGTCTGTCCTTCAGCCACCGGGTTCGCCTATCCTGAATGTACCGACGCATAAACACACTTCATTAGCCTGTCATTATCTCCTGAGGAAGTCACATGACCATGGTGACATGCATTTCAATAAATGAGTTGTTACCTACTACACTATATGGAGCCTTTGTTCTTCCATGTTGCCCTGTCTGAGCTTGGGACAATCTAGCATCTGTCAAAGAAGTTTGATCATACAGAGGATTTCTCCCCTGTTTCCGACCAGGGAATATTCCATAATTGCCAGTGGATTTGCTTAATGCTGTTGACTTACAGCAGTAAGGTATGGGTGTAGCTCGCCCAGAGAAGACCTCCTCTCCCTGCATCCCTTTTTTATTGCCTGGTGTTGGGATTCATTTACTTCACCCCCTTAAAGATCATCGGGTGTTCCATTGTCTATATCTCAGGATCTATTAGATCTGATTCACCTTCTGGATTGACAATGTTTACATGTTATATGGACACTTCATGATTTTACACTTTGTTTCACAATTCATTGGTTATGATATTTTTCACATAATATCTTATATTTAAGGGTCACTTATTGTCTTACCTTCACCTGTTTGTCAATTTCTCCTTTTAAGTCACTCTTATGGATTCTTCTTGAATATCCTTTTTTATTTTTATGCATAATTTCACCTAGTTCCAATCTATTTATTTATTTGAATCACCTGTCATCATCACTCTTCATTTGAAGTCCTCACACACACCTACCTGATTTTATATTGCTTTCCACGTTTGTGATATTCATTGGGGCATATCACTTATCAGATCTTATTATTTATTTAGCACAGCACCTTATCTCTTCTTTTTTTTATCTAATTTTTCTCAGCCTAGGATGGGCTGACTAGTGGTTGAAGCTCTAATATTCCTTTTATTATTACTTTTTTCAAGATAGCGCAGGGGTTATCCTCCTATATGTTACTTGTTCCACCCTTAAAAAATGGGTGGAACATGTAACATGTTCCCAAAGCTGAACCTATCCTTTAAGGTAAATTAACATACAGTAGTATAGATATATTGTGAATAAAATGTAATGAGGCACTAACAACCTATGCAGCAGTATACATATTGTTTGTTTACAGTAGTTCCTGCCCTCGAGGAGCTTACAACCTTAAAGTGGAAGTTAACTCTCTTGATTGACTTTTTACTTTTAGCTAGGTCTATAATAAGGCTTACCTGTAGGCACAGTAAATATCACCTCAACGTGCACCGCTTAGGAGATATTTACTTGTGAAGCTGCCAATGACGTCACCAGCGCATGCACTCTGAAGGAATGGCATACCCTTTAGACCATATTCCTTTAGAGCCATGAACAGTGGCTCCCATGCGCATGTGCAGGAGTGACATCATCGGGGCTCGTCCAAGCAAAGGACTGGAACCTGCCAACCGGGAAGGAAGACCAGGTGAAGATGGAAGCCATGTCAGTGGTGACAGCACGCCGCAGGAGGGCTTCATTTTAAGGTACTTTTCACATGTGCTAGTATGCAATGCATACCCAGCAGATTATAACTTGCTTCACTGAGTTTACTACCGCTTTAAGGTCCCTTTCTCACATGCATTCACATACTAGGGCCAATTTGGACAGGAGCAAACTAACCTACCATCATGCCTCTGCAGTGTAGGGGGGAAACCCACGCAAACTTGGTTGAGATTTGAGAAGGATCTCAATGCTTCAATGCTTCAAGATAGAATGGATAACCACTAAGCCAGTGGGTAGTTTCTTTAAGAAAGTAATGTATAACACACTCTGTGCCCTTGCCTGTACAGCGGTTTGTCCATTTGAATTATTTTAAAATGTTGGCAGCTATAAAACGGATGCAGTTAAATATTACCTGATGACTGGCCAACAGTTGGTTGATCTTGGACATTGTTCATTGACTAATAAAAACTATGTTCCTGTATTTACCCTCTATATTCGTACTGGAAAAAAAAAGGCTCTTCTCATATTTGGATGGCATCATGTTTTCCTGTGCATCCGTGTCTGTTATTGCTTATTGCATTATAGTAGATTTTCCCAGCCAGTGATATTTTTATCTGGTGTGGTGGGTGCTAGGTTTACCTTATAGGGTACCCGAAAAAAACATCTCTAAAGGACAGCATCTGGTTTCAGCAAATGGTGGATTTTCCCCTATCACTGAGGCTGTCCTACTGAACACAATTGGGTTGAGTTTCTGACATTATTCTTTATCAGCAGGAGCTGGAGCTGGTTCTCTTTTAGCCGTTTTTGTGTGTGGCTTTTTAGAATGTACATGTTATCTTTTTCTTAAGTCAGACTTATAGCTCCTTAATAAACAAAGCTCACACTATCTGCTGATTGGAGAGCTTCTCTACCTTTTGGCTAAGATCAAGTGTAGTATCTGTTCTTATTAGTGATCCAGTGGGGGGGCTGTGCAATCATCTGACCTGACGAAGGTTGGGTGGTGGATATGCAAACCTTCCTGGAGTGATGGGGGCTTGGAAGGTTAGAACCGGCTGGAACAGAAACCGGGGCGCCTACAGGCAGTTGGGGCACAGGAATAATTCCCCCGGGAAAGCTGGAAGAGCCCAATACCTCTTGATTTTAATGTTCTACCTTTGCCTGGCCATGGTCTTGAAAGGCTGAAGGTCCGCTGTGTCTGTTCCCCCTGGGAGGGGTCGCCCTAGGGATGCTTTGATTAACACTTGGGTGTGGAACCCCACTGTGTGAAAGGGCACATGGTCACAGTCACAAATGCTTCCCTTTTGCACTGCACCTTTTAGGGCTCGGCCTTTTGCTAAGTCCAGGGGCAGTTTTTGTCTACCAGGCCTCAGGACCTAGCCAGTGCACAATCTGCTTGGCCACTTTTTTATTTTTTATTTATTTTCCTTCCAATGTTTGTCACTCTTTCACATATGTGTGTTTTTCTCAAGGATGAAGGGTGTGATTCCTCGGGCCTGCCCTAAAGTTTAGGGCAAGGATGTGTGGCCCTTAGGTTTCTTCCTCCCCTGCCCTTAGGCGGGGGGGGGGGGGGGAATCTCTCTTCGGGAGAGCCCCTCGACCAAGTATTTGATGGTTGGCTTCAGCTGACTTAAAAGATCGGGGTCTGCCAGGCCTTCTGGCTAGGCCGACCATTGTAAACCCTTTGTCCCTGTCAGCAGCTTTGTGCCCCGGAAAAATCAAGGTAGAGGTCCTACTCCTTTGGGGGGTGGAATATAAGAACATTCTTAAGTGCACTTTGTAGTATGTGTTAACATGCACATTTTTTTTAAACTCTTACGGGTTTTTTCATTCTAGGTTTTAGCACCACCCAAGACTTAAAAAAAAAAAAAAAAAAAAAATCTGCTGATTGGAGAGCTCTAGCCCTGACTCGGACTGCTGTCGGACCGCTACTGACAGACCACTGCTTCCAATCACAGAGCAAAGGTCCCACTCTGCAACATGTTCTAGTTCCATTAAAAGCAGTCATAGGTGAGATTTTACTCAGACCACAGTAAAAATCTGGCAAATGCGCTCTAATGCTGGCCACACCTAGCAATGTTTTAGGCAAATTAAATGACTTTCTACCAGATTTTGATCACTAATACAATTAAAAGTTAGAAGAACAAAGACAGACTCCCATTAACAAATTTGATCTCATAACATGATCAATTTTATGGATACAAATAGATTGAGGAGATTGAAAGAATAATTGTGACTGAATATAAAATGATCAAAAACAAGAACCTTTTTAAACAATTATATAGAAAACTGATGGATTTTCCTCTGAAATCAATTGTTTTTTTTCAATGCGATATGCACAAGGATTTTACTGCAGAACTGGCCTTTTTTTCAGTTTATTCAGTGACACAAAATACAACTCTTACAGTATGTATTTTACATGTGCTTTTTCAAAAAAGCACTAGTAGATATAATAGGATCAACGGCACAACCATTGGTCCCTCCACACATGTCAAGGTTCTAGGTGTAATCCTAGACTCTAACCTCTCCTACAGCCCCCACATCCAATCACTGGCTACACCTTGCTGCAACATTTCCAGAATTGCCCCTTCCTGGCAAATGGCACCACAAAACAACTTATTCACTCCTTGGTGTTTTCCCACCTTGACTACTGCAACTTCCTCCTCACTGGCCTACCTCTACACAGGCTACCCCCCCTTCAGTCTATTATGAATGCTGCTGCTAGACTATTACACCTTACTAACCGATCCGTGACTGCTGCTCCCTTCACTGGCTTCCCCTACCCTATCATATAAAATTCAAAATAATAACCAGAACATGCAAGGCCATCCACAACATTGCTGCCAGTTACATTACCAACCTCATTTGCAGATATTGCCCTAATCGTCCTCTCTGCTCCTTCCAAGACCTCCTGCTCTCCAGCTCCTTTGTTACCTCCTCACATGCTAAACTGCAGGACTTTTTCAGAGCCTCTCCCATCCTCTGGAACTCCCTGCCAAAGTACATCTGGTCAGCCCCTACCCTGCCCGCCTTTAGGCGACCCCACTCTTATTCAGGGAAGCCTACCCCACCTCCACCTAAGAACTAGTCACCTCCATCAGATCATCCCTCGCAGCTATTATGTTTGTACCACCTCCCCATCTCTTTAGATTGTAAACAGCATAAGCAGGGCCCTCCTATTCCTTCTGTATTGAACTGTATTGTAATTGTACTGTCCCCCCTCTACATTGTAAAGCGCTGCGTAAACTGTTGGCTCTGAATAAATCCCTTATAATAATAATAGTAGGCATGAAACATAACAGCTGTATCCTGTGCCTATTAGTAACCCTTTCAATTTTTCACAGTTTGGTTGTGCAAAGAATCCTCATATTCTTTATATTTATCTGCTGGCACAACAAATCAAACCAACACCCAGCCTCCTGAAGCAATTTGTTTGATATTTCATTCAATTGCCTTGTGGACAATCAAAATAGTGGATTATTAACCAGCTCCCACTGGATCAATCTTAAAAAAAAAAGGCCAGATTTGTGGAGTTTGCGACTAATATTTGTCCTGTGGACAGAGTCTCTCACCTGAGCTGTGGATCTCTACAGCTCCTCCAGAGCTACCATGGGCCTCCTGGCTGCTTCTCTGATTATTGCTCTTCTTGCCTGGCCTGTCAATTTAGGTGGACGGCCCTGTCTTGGTAGGTTTTAAGTTGTGCCATACTTTTTCCATTTTCGGATGATGGATTGAACAGTTCTCCGTGAAATGTTCAAAGCTTGTGATATTTTTTTATAACCTAACCCTGCTTTAAACTTCTCCACAAATTTATCCCTGACCTGTCTGGTGTGTTCCTTGGCCTTCACAATTCTGTTTGTTCACTAAGGTTCTCTAACAACCCTCTGAGGGCTTCACAGAACAGCTGTATTTATACTGAGATTAAATTACACACAGTGCTTTTCAACATGAGGGCAAACTACAGTTACAAAACAATTCAATGCAGGAGGAATCAGAGAGCCTTTCTTGTTAGTGCTTACAATCAGTAAAAAAAATGTCATAAAAAATAGATTACAGGGCCGTATAGTAGTGGATGTGTATAGATATGGCCCTATTGGTGAGATCTCTGTCCTTGAGCTACAGGGTTGTACACTTGCTTATAACACTTATCAGTGGGTCCAAATCTCCATGCTGCATTTCACAATTTTTGTATACTACAGAGAAAGCAACAGGAAAAATGCAAAAAAAATTCATTTTGTAGGAGAAACTCGAGCCCCCAACTGGTTGGGATCTTATGACTGGCGTTCTCAGCCCACCAGACTCCACCTATAACTATAATATCATTTTTAGGTGCACCAAGCCTTTAAAAGGTGGATCTTTAGTATCAGTTTTTATATGGAGTCTTTTGCCATTCAGTTGTGCATGTCTTTGCTCTTGTGCGGCTTCCTGCCTGGCCCCCGTGACACAAGCTTTCCCTCATTTGAAAAACATTTTTGGGAATCTCGTCTTAAATCTTCTTTTCTGATGTGGCTCCAGTTCCTGCAGTCAGCAGTCAGTGTTTGCTCAGTTCCATCTTTGTGTTGTGCTTGGAAATCACTGTGGGTACAGATCTCAGAAAAAGTTTCTTTCCTGTACCTCTATGCAAATATCACTCTAGGAGCAGAGAACAAGAGTACAAACCTAACAGAGCAATAACAAAAACGTGAAAGTCTCCGCACAGCCAGCTATTTGTCCTGCTGACAGTGGGAAGCACAGTACACCCCGGACACCTGCACATCTCTGCTCTATAACAAGACGCCAGTGCAACCACCAGTACCCTTTTCTGTGCTTTTCTGGATTTGGTTTGGTTAAATGTGGCCATGGAGTGATCAAGCTGATAAATACGCTGTTTGGTCGTCTTAGATGCACTATTCTGTTTACAAAGGTAAGAGTTCTGTTATGTCACACGAGAAACATCTAAAAAAAAAAAAAAGAGGGCTTGAACATGTAGCAGCTCACTAATGACATTAAAGTATAGCTAAAGGCAAAACTTTTTTTACATTTTGGACAGAGCGGAGAGGGTGTAGAACAACTGTTAAATTTTCAGTGCTGTCTGTGCCTCCGTTAGGGAGATAAATCCTCTCTATTTGTCCTGTTTACTATTATCACCGAGAGTGAAAATAAAAGGAAATCACAAATTTAAGGTTGTCACCAGGACAGGAAAAGAGGAGATATCTTCCAAATGGGGATACTAGTTCTGGTTACAGGAAGTGAAAGAAAATCTCCTTAATGGGACACAGATGGCAAACAACTTGCAGGGGTTGTAACCCACCCTTACTCTATCCAAAAAAAAAAAAAAAACAAGTTTTGCCTTTTAGTTCTACTTTAACAGTAAGATTCTGGTATATCTATGTGTGTCAGTAGCCAGATTAACATTAAAATATACAGTAGGCTTAAATGAAAGTGTATGTAAACTGTAACAATGAACTTGTTTTTTTTTTATCATTCATTAAGGGACAAAGTATCAGTAGTAATTCATAGACAATTGGGTTATACTGCCAAATACTACAGATCCATTCTGCGTTCCTTAATGGGTTTTATGGTAAATACAAAGATCCTGTTTTTGTTATTCATTAAGAGACACAGGATCAGTTGTATTTCATAGACAATAGGCAATATTACTCAACACATTAGATGCTATATGCCTTAATGATCTTCAAGAAACAGAATTACAGACAGGGTCCATGCACACTGCCCTTGGCAGAAAAAAAACTGTACTAGCGTTTAGAAGCTGGCCAATTCACACCATAGAAACACAGTCTGGATGCATTCCAGATGCCTCTATGCATACGTGTTTTTGACACATTTTTGATGCGTTCCAGGGCGTTTTTGGTGCGTATTTGATGCGTCTTTGATGCAGTCCAGTGCATTTTTCCCACTCTTTTCTTAACCCTAAATAAGGGCCAGTTCACACCACATGCAGTCCAGTGCGTTTTTTTCTGCATCAAAAATGCATAGATTGTAGGTTGTATGGTTTTAAATGGCATAGTTCACACCAGTGCAATCAGTTATAGTGCGTTTCAGTTACAGAAAAAAGTAGAACATGCATTTTTTCTGCACTGGACTGTACTGTAACGCGGTAAAATGGATCAAGAACACACCTAAATGCATTAAAAACGCACTGAAACACACATGTCCTAATGAAGGTTTATCAAAAAGAGGGGGGGAAATGCACTGGACCGCATCAAAAGCGCACCAAAATTGCACACTGAAACGCACAATAAACACATCAACAATGCGCATGCAGAAAAGCATCCAGAATGCATCTAGCCTGCATTTCTGTGGTGTGAGCTGGCCCTAAGGACATATGTGTTCCAGTGCATTTTTGGTGCATTCCAGTGTGTTTTTGAGGCGCTTTACAGTGCAGTGCAGGTAACATGCAGCATGTTCTAATTTCTTCTGAAACTGGAACGCACTGGAACTGCAAGGACTGGTGTGAACTATGCCATTGGAAACCATACAACCTACTTTCCATGCGTTTTTGATGCAGAAATAAACCACACTGGAGTGCATGTGGTGTGAACTGGCCCTTTTTCTGCCAGAAAACTGTTCTAAAAAACACAAAACAGAAGGTTTTTATTCTGCCTCTAAACATTGAGGCTAAAGCGGAGTTCTAGCATTTTCTTTTTCCACCTGTTTTCACCTAATCCCATATCTGATGGGATTAGTAGTAAATGTAGTTTTTGTAAATGCTTTTTAAAAAAAAACAACCTACCTTGCTGTCCCCACCGAGCACGCTCCCATCTTCAGTGTTGGCATCTGAAGCCCACTGGTATCTCCTTTGGTGATACCACGCTGCTGGCTATCTCACATATGCGCATATCATACAAAGCGAGGGAATGCTTCAAGCGGCAGATGCCTATTGACTCCTGGGATTGATGACACTCATATCCCAGGAGCCAATGGGCGGGCGGACCTGACGTACCTCACTGCCTCGAGTTACTGCGGAAGCGGAGGACTAAAACCTCCAAAAAGGTATTTGTCTTTGCCTTGGGGAAAAAAAAAAGTCAAGTAGAGTATAGGAAGTTGTGAAGAACGCAAAGGGGGGTTGATAAAATACCTGGAACTCTGCCTTGAAGTGGAACTAAACCCTTCTATTGTTTTCAGCCAAGCAAGCTGCCATCTTGGCCTCTGTTTGAGAGCACAATCAATGTGACAGTTACATTGCCAGTAATGTAACTGTTTTTCTTTCATTCATTCATAGGCACAGGTCCTCATCTTCATGACCGTAGGGTTATGTTGCCCCCTACAGGAGTGGGGACACTAGGCAGAGAAAAGCTTGAGCATTCCTATGGGGCAGTCCCTGGGGGTATACTCCCACTTCCTGCTATAGGTATTTTGTTTTTTTATCTCTCTAGTCAGGAGTAAGGACCTAGTTCATTGCTTGAATCTCTGGTCCTAGCTATTTTTTTCCTTTAAATTAAATTTTTTACTTCTTTTTATTATTTTGTTCCTGTGAGAATCTACTATAAACTGCCGGACTGGGCGACGAACTGGATAATCTGGACCTTGGGTACCCCCAGTCTCTGCAGACCGAAGCTCCGTGCTAGGTCAGCCACGACATAGCTCCTCTGGATGGGCGCTGGCCCCTCTACCCCTAGTGTGTTTTGGGTCGGACATGGCCCCCCCCCCCGGGATAGTCAGACCCCCGGGTTCCCCTTGTTCCCATTCACGTCTTCCCTACCCCCAGCTCGGTGCCCCATGTGGCCTCTGTCCCCCATCTGCTCATCCACCCCCCCCCCCCCGGGCTGACATACCTTTCTGAGGTGAATTGGGGTGCAGCCCGGGGATAGGGGTGGGGCATAGCGTGCCACTGGCGCCCCAAAACAAAATTAATAAAAATGGTCTGACACTGTCATATGCGTACACCTCCATCCCTAATTGTATACAAAAAAAAGAAAAACATTTGCCCTGGTAGGACTTTAGTTGAGGTGGACACATAGTCACTTTGGGGCAGTGGCGGCCCGTGCATAGGGGGCGCCAGGGTGTCGCCCCCCTACCCCTAAAAAAAAAGAAAAAAAAAAAGAAAAAAAAAAACAAAACGAACAAATAAAGTTGTACAAAAAAAAAAATTGGGTTCGCCGGCCTCGCCTGAAGGAACTGGTGGCTGGGGGGGGGGGGGGGGTGGGGTTACGTCCCAGAAGAGGCGCCGATTGGCTGCCTTCTGGGGGGTAGGGGGGTATCCTGGGCGCAAGTCTTTGCGATTGGACACCCCCACTTTCTGATATCCTGTCTGTGATTGGTCCAGTCTACAGCCTGGACCAATCATCATCCAGGATATCGCTGACGCTCTGCAATCATTGGGGGGCAATGCTGGCACTCTGCAATAATTGGGGGACAATGCTGGTGCTCTGCAATCATTGGGGGACAATGCTGGCACTCTGCAATCATTGGGGGACAATGCTGTGGCGCTCTGCAATCATTGGGGGACAATGCTGTGGCGCTCTGCAATCATTGGGGGACAATGCTGTGGCACTCTGCAATCATTGGGGGACAATGCTGTGGCGCTCTGCAATCATTGGGGGACAATGCTGTGGCCACTCTGCAATCATTGGGGTACAATGCTGTGGCACTCTGCAATCATTGGGGGACAATGCTGTGGCGCTCTGCAATCATTGGGGGACAATGCTGGCACTCTGCAATAATTGGGGGACAATGCTGTGGCGCTCTGCAAACATTGGGGGACAATGCTGTGGCGCTCTGCAATCATTGGGGGACAATGCTGTGGCGCTCTGCAATTATTGGGGGACAATGCTGTGGCGCTCTGCAATCATTGGGGGACAATGCTGTGGCGCTCTGCAATAATTGGGGGACAATGCTGTGGCGCTCTGCAATCATTGGGGGACAATGCTGTGGCGCTCTGCAATCATTGGGGGACAATGCTGTGGCGCTCTGCAATCATTGGGCGACAATGCTGTGGCCACTCTGCAATCATTGGGGTACAATGCTGTGGCACTCTGCAATCATTGGGGGACAATGCTGTGGCGCTCTGCAATCATTGGGGGACAATGCTGTGGGCACTCTGCAATCATTGGGGTACAATACTGTGGCACTCTGCAATCATTGGGGTACAATGCTGTGGGCTTTCTGCAACCATTGGGGTACAATGCTGTGGGCACTCTGCAATCATTGGGGGACAATGCTGTGGCGCTCTGCAATCATTGGGGGACAATGCTGTGGCGCTCTGCAATCATTGGGGACAATGCTGTGGCGCTCTGCAGTGATTGGGGACAATGCTGTGGCGCTCTGCAGTGATTGGGGACAATGCTGTGGCGCTCTGCATTGAAAGGGGCTCGCACGCTGAACTCTGCATTGATGGGGGCACGGAACAGTTGCATTGAAGGGGGCACGCACGCTGAACTCTGCACAGTGTTTATTGCATTGAAGGGGGCACAGCACAGTTGCATTGAAGGGGACATGCACGCTGAACTCTGCATTGTGGGGGCACAGCACAGTGTTCATTGCATTGAAGGGGGCACAGCACAGTTGCATTGAAGGGGGCATGCACGCTGAACTCTGCATTGTTGGGGCACAGCACAGAGTTCATTGCATTGAAGGGGGCACAGTGTTTATTGCATTGAAGGGGGCACAGCACAGTGTTTATTGCATTGAAGGGGGCACAGCACAGTGTTTATTGCATTGAAGGGGGCACAGCACAGTGTTCATTGCATTGTGGGGGCACAGCACAGTGTTCATTGCATTGAAGGGGGCACAGCACAGTGTTTATTGCATTGAAGGGGGCATAGCACAGTGTTCATTGCATTGAAGGGGGCACAGCACAGTGTTTATTGCATTGAAGGGGGCACAGCACAGTGTTTATTGCATTGAAGGGGGCACAGTGTTTATTGCATTGAAGGGGGCACAGCACAGTGTTTATTGCATTGAAGGGGGCACAGCACAGTGTTGCATTGAAGGGGGCATGCACGCTGAACTCTGCATTGTTGGGGCACAGCACAGTGTTCATTGCATTGAAGGGGGCATAGCACAGTGTTCATTGCATTGAAGGGGGCACAGAACAGTGTTTATTGCATTGAAGGGGGCACAGCACAGTGTTTATTGCATTGAAGGGGCACAGCACATTGTTCATTGCATTGAAGGGGCACAGCACAGTTGCATTGAAGGGGGCATGCACGCTGAACTCTGCATTGTGGGGGCACAGCACAGTGTTTATTGCATTGAAGGGGGCATAGCACAGTGTTCATTGCATTGAAGGGGGCACAGCACAATGTTCATTGCATTGAAGGGGGCACGCACGCTGAACTCTGCATTGAAGGGGGTATGTACACTGGTCTCTGCATTGAAAGGGGGCATGTACGCTGGTCACTGCATTGAAAGGGGGCATATACCATCTCCTGTACCATGACCTGTGACATGCCTATACCATATCTGTGCCATGCCTATACCATCACCTGTGCCATGCCTGTACCATCACCTATGCCATGCCTATACCATCACCTGTGCCATGCCTGTACCATGACTTCAAAGTCACGCAATTTTTTACTGCGTTTTTTGACGCGAAACAATACCTATTACATTTTTCTTTTTGCGCCCCCCCAAAAATTTTGAGCACCAGCCGCCACTGCTTTGGGGAGTATATAGTTTATTGAATAAAACCACATACAGTAAACGCATAGACCAATATTTCATACAGGCATCAATGCGTAACATATAAAAAGCATGATGGCAAGATAATACCAGCATTGCATACAAAATGTCATATATATATATATATATATATATATATATATATATATATATACATATACACAGTGCCTTGAGAAAGTATTCGGCCCCCTTGAACTTTGCAATCAATCATGAAGTGGAACAACATTTATTGGATATTTCAAACTTTGTTAACAAATAAAGAACTGAAAAATTGGGTGTGCAAAATTATTCAGCCCCTTTACTTTCAGTGCAGCAAACTCTCTCCAGAAGTTCAGTGAGGATCTCTGAATGATCCAATGTTGACCTAAATAACTAATGATGATAAATAGAATCCACCTGTGTGTAATCAAGTCTCCGTATTAGGCTTGGTTTCCACTAGTGCGACTTGCTGTGCAACTTGACACATGTCAAGTCGCACAGCAAGTCAAAAGCCATTGATTTCTATCTGGCCCGTTTCCACTGCCGCGACTTGAGTTGCGGCGACTTCAAAAGTAGTTTGTGCACTACTTTTGAGCCGTCTTCAGTGCGACTTCCCTCTATAATGAGGGACAAGTCTCACTGAAAGCCGCAAACAACTTTAGCTACGAAGTCGCGCTAGAAGTAGCACGACTTCGTAGCTGCGGTAGTGGAAACCGAGCAACTGCACTGTGATAGTCTCAGAGGTCAGTTTAAAGCGCAGAGAGCATCATGAAGAACAAGGAACACACCAGGCAGGTCCAAGATACTGTTGTGGAGAAGTTTAAAGCCGGATTTGGATACAAAAAGATTTCCCAAGCTTTAAACATCCCAAAGAGCACTGTGCAAGCAATAATATTGAAATGGAAGGAGTATCAGACCACTGCAATTCTACGAAGACCTGGCCGCCCCTCTAAACTTTCAGCTCATACAAGGAGAAGACTGATCAGAGATGCAGCCAATAGGCCCATGATCACTCTGGATGAACTGCAGAGATCTACAGCTGAGGTGGGAGACTCTGTCCATAGGACAACGATCAGTCGTATACTGCACAAATCTGGCCTTTATGGAAGAGTGGCAAGAAGAAAGCCATTTCTTAAAGATATCCATAAAAAGTGTAGTTTAGAGTTTGCCACAAGCCACTTGGGAGACACACCAAACATGTGGAAGAAGGTGCTCTGGTCAAATGAAACCAAAATTGAATTTTTTGGCAGCAATACATGTTTGGCATAAAAGCAACACAGCTCATCACCCTGAACACACCATCCCCACTGTCAAACATGGTGGTGGCAGCATCATGGTTTGGGCCTGCTTTTCTTCAGCAGGGACAGGGAAGATGGTTAAAATTAATGGGAAGATGGATGGAGCCAAATACAGGACCATTCTGGAAGAAAACCTGATGGAGTCTGCAAAAGACCGGAGACTGGGATGGAGATTTGTCTTCGAATAAGACAATGATCCAAAACAGAAAGCAAAATCTACAATGGAATTGTTCACAAATAAACATATCCAGGTGTTAGAATGGCCAAGTCAAAGTCCAGACCTGAATCCAATCGAGAATCTGTGGAAAAAACTGAAAACTGCTGTTCACAAACGCTCTCCATCCAACCTCACTGAGCTCGAGCTGTTTTGCAAGGGGGAATGGGCAAAAATTTCAGTCTCTCGATGTGCAAAACTGATAGAGACATACCCCAAGCGACTTACAGCTGTAATCACAGCAAAAGGTGGCGCTACAAAGTATTAACTGAATAATTTTCACGCCCAATTTTTCAGTTTTTTATTTGTTAAAAAAGTTTGAAATATCCAATAAATTTTGTTCCACTTCATGATTGTGTCCCACTTGTTGTTGATTCTTCACAAAAAATTACAGTTTTATATCTTTATGTTTGAAGCCTGAAATGTGGCAAAAGGTTGCAAAATTCAAGGGGGCTGAATACTTTTGCAAGGCACTGTGTATATGTATATATGTATATATATATATATATATATATATATATATATAGTGTTTTGAACTCAACGCATTTCGTGAGTCGGGTGCTCACTCATCAGGAGTAACTGTACATGAGCCTGTCCATAAAATAAATATACATACACAGGTATCAGTATTGACATGATTAAATAACATTGTGCTGACCAATAAATGCGGATACTCAATTAAATATATAACCCAAGTGGGGAGGTCCACACTTACATATGGTTAGGCCAGACTGACGGGTGTGACGCTTCCATGAGGTGGAGGCACCAGAGTCCGACGCGGGAGCTGGAGAGGCCAGGATATGCAGCAGCCAAATGGGGGCTAGGAGAGAACAAGTGTGAAGATTGTGTTGTCATTAATTGGCTTCCATGAAGCTGGCTGAATTAAAATGTGTGTGTATATATATATATATATATCGAAATATTGTTTTATATACTGTATCACTTTAGTGATAACAGAAAGGAATATAATTGTATGTATGTATATAGCAGCACAAGCATATCGCTCCTTGAGGGGGATGGGCCTGGTGGGAGTGCCTGTCTGGGACCATTTTTCCAGCTTTGGGACCCCCCCCCGGATCCCCGGGAACCTCGTGGTGCCACAGTTTTCTTGTAGCCTGGTTAGTTACTGATCAGCGGCCATGTTTGCGTAGCCTCGGCTTCCATTTTCTTATAGTTTCCCATTGAAAAGAGCAGCGGCCATGTTTTTGGAGCTCAGATTGGCAGTGATTCGGCAATGGGAAGTCCTCGGTCTCTAGTGCTGATAGCCAGACATGTCTTTTACTAATTGCCACACGCCATGCAGAAGCTTACTGTGAACTGTCCAGTGGTGGAGAGTGCCTGGGACTCCCTCTCCCTCTTGCTGCTATACAGCGATAGTGCTGTGCTGGGCCTTGTGGTGTGGACAGCACGGTGGGGTGTTCCTTACAGTGTGTTTTTACACTTGTGGTGCAGATTTCCCTCTCCATTCATGGGTTCACTGAAACATATTTCACCACTCTGAGGCTGCCGGGCCCTCCGGGGCCCCACAACTGGCTGCACTGACGGCGGTCTTGGTGTCTAAAGTAGATTTTTTCCTGGCAAAACAAGCTACTTTAAAGCATCCCCCGCCTTCACCTGCTTCCTCTGTCTCTTCAGATCCAGGGTCTGAATCGGCCATCGCGGATGCCAGTTACCCATCGGGGTCTGCGTCCATGCACCCCGCCACAGACAGGGACCTTCCTTTTCTGCTCACAAATGTCCTTTTCATTCCTCAGAATCTCAGGAAAAGGCATCAAAACCCTTCAGGGCATCCAATGGGGGTTCTAAGAAGTCTTGGTCGAGCAAACCAAGAGCGGGGTCTGCCAGGCCTGCGGACAAAAACTCCTTCACATGAAGGGGCGCCCTTACACGTATCAGGGGTTGGGGGTTGTCCTCACTGTTTTCCGGACCCATGGACCTTCCTAACTCAGGACAAGTGGGTCCACAAAGTCGTTTGATCTGGCTACAAGAGCGAGTTTCAATCATACCCGCCGGCAAGGTTCTTTCCTTCCGACCTGCACTTATCCCCAGATTGCTATAGGATCTCTATGGGGCAGTGCAAGACTTGTTATCATCAACTAGTGATTGTCCCGGTTCCGATGTCGGAACGCTTTTAAGGTTTCTATTCAAACCTGTCTACGGTTCCCAGGAAGGAGGGCAAGGTGCGTCCAGTTCTGGACCTCAAGGCGCTGAACTGCTTTGAGCAGGTACAGAAGTTTTGAATGGAGTCCATTCACACGGTGGTAGCATCCCTACATTAGGGAGACTTTCTCACATCCATCAACATCAAGGACGCTTACCTTCACATGCCCATTTGTATCGCCCATCAGCGCTTCCTCCGCTTTGCCGTGGGCGAGGAGCATTATCAATTTGTGGCATTACCCCTTGGTCTCACCTCCGCTCCTCGCGTCTTCACAAAAGTCTCACTTCCACTCCTTGGGTCTTTACAAAAGTGAATGAATATATAAACAGAGCTAAATCCTCTTACTTGATGTCACTATGCCCAAATAATAATGATATGCATCATCCAATAAGTATCTGTACAAAAAATGACTGTGCAATAAATATATATTAACTTCAAAATGATTATTAAGAAAAGTGCTTCTGATAGTGCTAACAACCAAAGTCAATTAGTACTTAACTATGTGCAGTATAACAAGTGCAAAAAATGCCAATATATAAAGTGCAATGTGTGCCAACGAATAACACCGATGTTGTGCTAAAATTCAATAACATAAAAATATTTTAGCTGTTTGGATTATGGATCAAAAATAAGTGCAAATTACCAATGTGCAAAGTGCAATGTGTAGCAACAAATGTCACCAATAAGGTGCTTACATAATATAGCATTAGAGTTCTTAAGTGGTTTTAAATGGTAGTCCGTAACAATAAAAACTTAGTCCAGTGCAAAAAAATAAAAATAGTGCAAGAAAAAATTGTGAGTCCTTTTATATGAAGGCTGAATCAGCTGGATCAAGTAGTTGTGCATGCACATTAACAATGGTGGTGTCACCCTCCACTTCACCGCCAACAAAGGATCACTTTAAAAAGAGGGGGGTAGGGGGTGGCACTGTCTGGTAATCAAAGAAAGTATTATATTATGACTAGCTACATATAACAAATATAAAAATATATAATAAAACCAATGTGCAAATCCTAATAAGGTAACCTGTGCATCAAAGTGACAAGTGCATGTACTTCACCGTGTAAGTGACGGGTACTGTATACATAAAATTATAATATCAGAAATAAATATGTGTGCACTACGTGAAATAATGGTATAGTCAATAGGTATTCACAGACAACTGTGAGTGCAGCCGTGCATAACGTGTTCCACCTGTATAAAGTGACGTATGCTAAAATAAATACTATCAATGATAATCCAGTAAGTATATATAAAACTTGATACAAAAAAATTAATACACATAAATATATTAAGTGCAGCTGTGCTTAAAGTGGTTCAAATAGCCCCCAATAATTAAAGTGACAAGTGCAAAATGATGCTGGGTGATAAAAGATACAACAGGTGACGTAACAAATAAGTGTACCAAATAAGGGGGGGCAAATGGTGACTATAAAGTGACAAATGCTAAAACACCCAGATACTGTGTCCGATATCAAAAATATAATAATCAATGAGTCTCTCTCCAGCAAAACAGTGATGGGTGATGGGTGTTCGTCCTAAAGGAAGTGTTGGCAAATTTCTTTGTGCGTCCCGTACACACTAGTGGATAACCCTGTGGTGAGTGGTGAGGTGCACAGTGACCCCTATGATAGGTAGCGCACTCACCAGAGATACCCACCCCACGCAGGGGTATAAGGTGGGTATGTAAAGATGTAGGATTGGTAGATCCTCTCTCCTTGTCCAGGTCCTGGGGGGGACCACTGGAAAGGTCCCTGGTGGTCCAAGGGTTAAAGGATACCGGCTGTGTGCTGTATGGGTCTGGTGGGGTTTCAAGGGTATCCACTCCGGGGGTCTGCAGTATATATAGAGCAAGGGATCAGATAGTAGAGAGGCACATAGTGTAAAACTGTAGGTACAGTGCTTTATTTAAATATGCAGGGTAAAAGGTACTCACAAACATAGGTGATATACAGGCAGTGAATCTGAGCTTCCTGAGTGCTGTACGATCCAAGCCTCGATGTGGAAACCGGAAGTGATGCGACACGCTGTACCGGTTTCGTATTGGATACGTCCTCAAAGGCTGCTGAGGACGTATCCAATACGAAACCGGTATCTGGGTGTTTATATGCCGGACTCTGCCTGTGAGACCCTTATGCTATATGGTCTGAGGGTCCACGTTGTCCGGTAAGTGGAATTACCTAGAGGAGAGGAGTGAATCACCATATCATCGCACCATTGCAGCATGCATTTGATTTCCAGCACTTGAGCACCTTTCTGGGTTGTTTCTTCATCAAACAACTTTCACTGGCTACTTGCTGAATATTGCATTTTGGGACTATCACTTTGGACTATTTATTATACATTTTTTATTACATGTTTATTTATGATTTTCTACCTATTTATGAATTTGTAACGCTCCTGCGTTTTATGTATAATGTGGATTTACAGCTGCAGAAATATTCCACTTCAGTAGTCATGTAGAGAAACGCTGAGACACCAATCCCAACTCCCAAGACTCATCATGTGTGGATAGTCTCAATTCAGCAAGTAGATACACACACTCAATAAGATGTTCCTAGAGTGACTTATATGTATAGTAATATAGTGATGATAGGCTGAAGAGACAGGTTGGGTAGAGATGGTAGATGACAGACACTTGAAAGGAATGTTCTTGAAAGTAAGATAGTAGCAGATGGGATGCAGATAGGTTTAGCAATCATGTATGGTAGCAGATGATAGAGTAGCAGGTGAACATACAGGATAGACCAACCCAGTGCAAGAGCAGATGGTATTAGGCTCAAGAGCTAGCAATCTTAGTTAATGCAGATGTAGTAATAGTCCTTAGTATGCAGAGCTAGATAGTGTAAGCTTTAGTATGAAGGTTATAGAGGTTTCCCCTGTGGGGTACTTATCAGTAGTAGCAATGTAGTAGAGGAGAGGTTCGGCAAGAGCGGATGATCCGGTAGCGGGATACAGGGATCAGCAGCGTGGTTCCGATAGCGAGGTATGCTTGCAAGCATGAGAGCTTCAAGGCAGATTATGCGGCGTTGAACGAACATGTGAGTGAGACCGCCGGAGGTTGAAATAGCCGCTCCAGCGGCGCTCAGTGATGACAGCATCGGTCTTAAAGGTGTATGCGCACCTTACCAAAAGAGAATGGTGGGGCGCATACACTTAGGAAAAGTGGAATTAGGGTACCAAAGGTACCAGAACATTACAGTACCCCCCCCTTAAGGCCAGCTCCTGAAGGCCTCTGGAGCTGGTTTGTCTGGGTACTTCGCATGAAAGTTGTGGATTAATCTAGGGGCATGTATGTCAGAGGTGTTTAGCCAGGTGTCGTCTTGGGGCCCATAGTTCTTCCATCGAACTAATTATTGAAGTTTTCTTCTGTGGATACGAGAATCCAGAATCTCTTTTATCTGATATTCTTCTCCACCTTCAACTTGTACAGGAGGAGGAAGTGGGATAGTAGGCCTTATTCCTTGGTCAGGAACATGGGGCTTCAGTAGCGACACATGGAAAATGGGATGTATTTTGAGGTCTATTGGCAATGTAAGCTGTACTGCAGCTTTTCCAATAAGTTTCTTGATTGGGAAAGGTCCCAAGAAGAGAGGTCCAAGCTTTTTGCTAGGGATTTTCAGTCTTAAATTTTTTGTTGAGAGCCAAACGAGGTCCCCAATAGCATACTGAGGAGAAGGTCTTCTGCGAAGATCATAGTACTTCTTTTGTTGACTATGAGCGTGTGCAATGGTAGTATTAAGCAAACCCAGAGAGTCCTTTATTTGGGTAAGATAGTCTGAGGCTACTGGGTTATTTGAAGGAAGGATGCGTGGTGGAAGAATAGAGGGATGAAACCCATAGTTCAATAGAACGGACTCTGCTTGGTCGTACTGTGGGTTGCGTTGTTGTAGGCAAATTCTGCCAGAGGGAGAAGATCCACCCAATCATCCTGTTGGTAAGAAGTGTAACAACGTAAATATTGCTCGATGCATTGGTTGACTCTTTCAGTCTGTCCGTTGGTCTGCGGATGGTAAGGAGAAGTGAGCTTCCGCTCAATTCGTAGTATGTGACATAGTTCTTGCCAGAACTTGGAAATAAATTGTGATCCACGGTCAGACAGAAGAGTTTTTGGGATACCATGTAACTTAAAGACATGTTTCATCAGGAGTTCTGCCGTTTGTTTGGACGAAGGTAGTCTGCGAATAGCAATGAAATGTGCCATCTTTGTCAGATGGTCCACTGACACCAAGATGGTATTAAATCCTTTGGAAGGAGGTAGTTCTACTATAAAGTCCAAGGACACAACTTCCCATGGAGTTTGGGGTATTGGTAGACTGCATAGTAGACCGGATGGTCTCGTAGTGTCAATTTTGGACCTGGCACAGACATTGCATGAAGAGACGAATTTTTGTATAGATGTTTTCATGTCAGGCCACCAGAATTGTCTGGTAATCAGATTAAGAGTCTTTGTCATACCCATATGTCCTGCCATAGGCACATCATGCGATAATTCCAAGATCTTGGTGCGCATGGTAGGTGGTATGTAAAGTTTGTCGTTGTAGTAGAGGAAGCCTTCTGCATCGGTATTTAGTTGTGGTGGGGGTGAATCCAAACTTATACCATGCAAAACCTCTTCCTTCAAAGAACGGACAACTCCAATAATACGCTTGTGAGGTATTATAGGAACGGAAGGGATTTCGAAGTAGTTTTCTTCAGTTAGTCGTGATAGTGCATCCGCCTTTTTGTTCTTATCTGCAGGTGTGTAGGTCACTAGGAAGTTAAACCTTAGAAAGAATAGTGACCATCGTACCTGTCGGTGAGAGAGATTTTTGTTAGTCTGAAGATATTAAAGATTTTTATGGTCCGTGTATATAAGTATTGGTAATCGGGTGCCTTCGAGTAGATGTCGCCAATTCTCCAGAGCCAATTTTATAGCAAGCAGTTCCTTTTCACCCACGGGGTAATTTACCTCTGGACTGCTTAAGGATTTAGAAAAGAAGGATGGAGTGGTGAAGTGTTAGTTGGTCGTTGGGAGAGTATTGCTCCTACTGCCATGTTTGACGCATCTACTTCCAGAATGTATTGGAGGGATGGGTCTGGATGGCGTAGTATGGGAGCAGAAGTAAACCTTGTCTTTAACAGGTGAAAAGCTTTATTTGCTTCATCTGACCATTTGAATGGTCTCTTAATGCTAGTGAGCTGTGTGAGGGGTCTCACAATGGCAGAGAAGTTCCTGCTGAATTTCCTGTAGAAATTAGAAAATCCAAGGAATCGCTGTAGCGCCTTGCGGGTGGTTGGTGTAGGCCAATCCTGAATGCAGGATATCTTACTTATGTCCATCTTGATTCCTGTTTTGGATATGATGTAGCCTAGAAACAGTACCTCTTCTTTATGAAACAAGCATTTTTTCAGTTTCACGTATAGGTTGTGTGCAAGCAATCTCGATAATACTAGTATTACATGTCTTATGTGTTCAGACAAGGATCGTGAATATATAAGTATATCGTCCAGATATACCAAGACACAGACATCTAGTAAGTCTCTGAAAATATCGTTTATAAATTGTTGAAAGGCTGCAGGGGCGTTGCATAGCCCGAATGGCATTACAAGATATTCGAACAATCCGTATCTGGTTCTGAATGCAGTCTTCCACTCGTGTCCATCACAGATTCGAATGAGATTGTATGCCCCTTTCAGGTCCAATTTTGAAAAATAGGTAGCTCCACGCACCTGCTCAATGAGTTCAGGGATAAGCGGTAGAGGATAGCGATCTTTTATTGTAATAGCATTCAATTGCCTATAGTCGATGATAGGCCTGAGACTTGAGTCCTTATTGCGGACAAAAAAGAGTCCTGCTGCTGTGGAAGAAGTGGAAGGTCTAATAAAACCTTTTTTCAAATTCTCATCCAAATATTCTTTGAGATGGGAAAGTTCATCCTGTGAAAGAGGATAAACATGACAGAACGGCAATTTGCTATTTGGGAGTAGATCAATACTACAATCATAGTCTTGATGGGGAGGTAGTGCTTGAGCATTTTTCTCAAGAAAAACCTCAGAGAGATCCTGATAACATAGTGGTGCAATCTCATCTGTCACCACAGACAGGATCTTCCCGGAAGACGGGAGGTTACACGTACCCTCGCAATAGCAAGAGAGGAAGGCCAGGGTCCGTTCCTTCCAATCTATGGTTGGTTGATGTGTGTGTAACCAGGGAAGTCCCAAAACAATGGGAAAGTGGGGTGAAGGTATTAGATCGAAGGTAGTGGTCTCCATATGAGACCCGTTAGTAGTGACTAGGAGTGCCTGTGTCTGATCAGTGATCGGACCAGAGGATAAAGGAACACCGTTAATAAGACTCACTGAGACAGGTTTAGGTTTAGAAATAATAGGGACTTTATTTAAAGCAGCAAAACGTATGTCAATATAATTTCCACAAGATCCTGTGTCAATCATGGCCTTAGTAGTAATCCTGTTCTGGTCCCACTGTAATGTTAAGCAAACAAAAAGGTAAGGGTTAGTAATTGAAGTTGTCAATCCCCCTAGGAGGACATGTGAACACTCGCCCTTCTTTTTGTAGACTAGGGGACAGACGTTTATCTTGTGATCCGGGGATGCACAGTACAAGCAGAGATTACCAGATCGTCTTCTGGCTCTTTCCATAGTTGATAGAGGTGGGCGTATGGTTCCTACCTCCATAGGAGTGGGGTCATCGGCCGAAATCCGAGAAGAACTGGATAATGGCATTCCCATTTTTTCAGCCTTTCTTTCTCGTAGTCTTCTATCTATGGTGATACTGAGTTGTATCAATGCATCCAGGGTTTTTGGCAGATCCGCTCGGGCGAGCTCGTCTTTAACGGCCTCTGATAGGCCAAGCCTAAATTGAGTTTTCAGAGATGCATCATTCCATTCTGAATCAAGGGTCCATCTCTTGAATTCTGCGACAAAGTCTTCCACAGGTCTCCTACCTTGTTTCAAGGACCTTAATTGAAGATCGGCAGTACTCTGCCTATTGGGATCATCATATAGGCTAGTAAGTTCTGCTAGAAATAAGGTATAGGATTTGAGAAGCTGATCGTTTTTCTCAAAAAGAGAGTCTGCCCAGGCCCAAGGATCGCCTGTTAGGTAAGAAATAATAGTACAAACCTTAATGTGATCAGTAAGGTAGGTACGGGGTTTTAGCAAGAAAAGTAACTCACATGCGTTTTTAAATTCGCGAAATTTTTTGCGATCGCCTGTAAATACCAAAGGAGGATTTATTTTGGGTTCAGGGGACTGAGCAGTGGTAAGTTGTGTCAGTCTGGTTACCTGCTGCGTCAGAGCCTGATTTTCTTCTCTTAATTCAGCAAGTGCGTGTATTAACGCAGTTACTTGCTGTTTTAATTGTGTCACCTGAGTGGTTATTTCTGCTGAATCCATTTGAGGTTCGTTCAATCTGTAACGCTCCTGCGTTTTATGTATAATGTGGATTTACAGCTGCAGAAATATTCCACTTCAGTAGTCATGTAGAGAAACGCTGAGACACCAATCCCAACTCCCAAGACTCATCATGTGTGGATAGTCTCAATTCAGCAAGTAGATACACACACTCAATAAGATGTTCCTAGAGTGACTTATATGTATAGTAATATAGTGATGATAGGCTGAAGAGACAGGTTGGGTAGAGATGGTAGATGACAGACACTTGAAAGGAATGTTCTTGAAAGTAAGATAGTAGCAGATGGGATGCAGATAGGTTTAGCAATCATGTATGGTAGCAGATGATAGAGTAGCAGGTGAACATACAGGATAGACCAACCCAGTGCAAGAGCAGATGGTATTAGGCTCAAGAGCTAGCAATCTTAGTTAATGCAGATGTAGTAATAGTCCTTAGTATGCAGAGCTAGATAGTGTAAGCTTTAGTATGAAGGTTATAGAGGTTTCCCCTGTGGGGTACTTATCAGTAGTAGCAATGTAGTAGAGGAGAGGTTCGGCAAGAGCGGATGATCCGGTAGCGGGATACAGGGATCAGCAGCGTGGTTCCGATAGCGAGGTATGCTTGCAAGCATGAGAGCTTCAAGGCAGATTATGCGGCGTTGAACGAACATGTGAGTGAGACCGCCGGAGGTTGAAATAGCCGCTCCAGCGGCGCTCAGTGATGACAGCATCGGTCTTAAAGGTGTATGCGCACCTTACCAAAAGAGAATGGTGGGGCGCATACACTTAGGAAAAGTGGAATTAGGGTACCAAAGGTACCAGAACATTACAGAATTTCACTTATTTATTCACATTATTAGGTGTTGAATTGCACTATTAGAGTATGTATATGTTTTGAGAATTCATATTTATACTTGATTAATTTTATATATATATATATATATACACACATTTTTTTACCATAATTAACAATATTTTTTGCATCATCGGCACGTTGAGCACTTTAGAAGTTTATTACACCAAATCTGCGCTGTTTTTCTTTCGCACTATCATTTATCAAAATCATTTTGATTTTATGCACAGCAGCACTTTTGGATACACTTCACGTATCACCATAGCGCAGCATTAATTATTTCTTTACCATATATCACATCCAATACGCCCTTAGCGCGGAGTCTTTCAACTTAAAGGATCACTTTAGGCTTTAGGGTCTCCTCTCAGAGCTCCGGGGGATGGATGGATAGATATCCTTATGCTTCACCTATTTGCACTCGTAGGGAGAAAAATGAAGAGGGCTCCTCATAGTGCCGTATGTTTAAAAACATTCCATCTTTATTAAAAAAGGTTTCTTCAAAGATAAAGATTCCATGCATATACAATAAAAATATATATATAAAAAGAAGAAAAAGCTGGTGCCCTTGCTGAACTCCCGTACGGACCCAGTACCTTGCGGTAGTCCGTTAAGTCTATCGCGGGAGCCGCGCTGTTCCCGGAAGTAGGGTGGTTGGCGTGCGGTTCACAGTGGGGCCCAGAACGAGGCAGCGTGCATTGCATCTTGATGCGTTTCGTCAATGGAATGACATCATCGGAAGCTGCACGCACACTGCGTCTGCCTCACTTTATAGGGAAGGAAGCATCCGCTCGTAAGTACTCCGCCCCCCCCCCATATTACATGTTCTATTTCCGGATACACCTCACGGTGTCATTTAATTATGGGAGCTTGGGGTTATATTCTATTGGCGGAAGAATTCATATGCTCAAAGTACCCAAACTCAAAAAGAAAAAATCAAAAAGAAAAACCACCTAAGCGCTCACTATAACATAGCATCAGGCCTGTGCAAAAAAATATACGTGCAACTGCCATGCTATTATGGGACAGTCACTAATTATGTTAAATTCATATGTTTTCATTGCCCCTTGGTGGCGATATAGACCCACCTATTATGGGTTGTATAATATTGATATAAGTATACTGAATCAATATATATCTATAAGTGACATAAATATGTCTGTTCACAAACTAGGAAATGCATCAAATTCCAGGGATCACCCAAATAAAAATTGTGAAAAGATGTGAAAAAATGTGTATATAATAATATGAAATTTATTTTATTTTTACGGAATTCCATGTGGAGGACGTTTTCCTTAGAACGAATAAATATATATACATACATGTGTAAATTATATATGGATAAATATAATTTAAAAAACTACATTACAAAAATATACAAATTTTGTGTCATTAACTATAAATACTGTTTATGAAATGTATAGTAATAGGCAAGGGTGTGTATTGTACCTAGATAACTTCAAAACTTATATCATAACTTGTTATATTTTGAGGTGAGTTTCCTATTTCTCAAGTAATCTTAAAAAATCATGAAAAAATCATTACAAATATTGAGAATTTTTTTAAAAATTAAATCATAAAAAAAGGAAGGAAAAAAGGACCCGATTGTATTTTACTTTTTCTTAATTATGCTGGAATTACAAATGGGATTCAACCAGAGGGTCCCATGGTTATTATTTGAGATTTTATATATTTATAATCGATCAACGTGAGGTGTATCCGTTTACAATGTTTTGGTCAAAGATTAATTACAGTACAGGTATGTATAAAACATCAACAAATAGAAATTAAAAATTGGTAATGAAACAGTTGAGATCTACATCTATGTTCATTCCCTGGGGTTGCAAAGTTCCTAACTCATAGGTCCAGTACGTCTCATTTTAGATACAGCCTTGCGCATGTCCCTACCTCGCCAGTTTTATCGATTCCACTGAATATGAGTAATCTTGGGTCTCTATTATGATATTGTCTAAAATGTTGAGAGATGCTATGTTTTTTTAAACCTTTTCTTATATTGTTGAGATGTTCACCTATTCTTTCTGTCAATTTCCGTGTAGTGCGGCCTACATATTGCAGGCCACATGGACAGGATAGGAGGTAGGTGACATGTGTGCTGGAACATGTAATCAGTTTTTTTAATAGTATACTCCTTAGAACTGGTATGAGATTTGAATTTCACTTGTTTTCTAATCCTATTTTTCACTGTTTGGCAGGCTTTACACCTGCCGCAGGAGAAAAAAACCTTGGTGGTCCAGGAAAGAAACCATAGTTTTTGGAGGGTCTGGGACATTGTGCACTAGTTTGTCCCTAAAATTAGGGACTCTCCGGTACACAAATTGAGGTCTAGGGGGTAGGATGTTTTTCAATGTTTTATCCCGTAAGAGGATAGGCCAATACTGCTTGATGGTATTTTCTAGTTCCTTATAATTTCTGTGGTAGTGCGTGAAAAAGGCTAGATCTTGATTGGTGTTGTTTTTGACCTTATCCTTTAATAATACTGATCTATTCAATGTTCCAATTTGATCTTTAAGGTCTTTTAATTGTTTTTGATCATAGCCTTTATCTTAAATCTGTCGATTAGCACATCCGCTTGGAAACTATAATCACTGTCATCTTTACAGTTGCGCCGCATTCTCATTAATTGCCCTTTGGGGATCCCCTTGATCCACCTTGGGTGGTGGCAACTATGAGTGGGTATGTACCCATTGCGGTCCGTGGATTTAAAATATGTTTTAGTATAAAGTTTTTGTTCTTTTTGGTATATTGTTAAATCTAAAAAATTGACCTCTTGTTTACTGTAAGTGCCTGTGAACCCAATCTTATAGTTATTGATTGTGATATCCTGCATGAACTTCTTTAGGCTCTCCTCTGTTCCTTTCCATACCAGGAATATATCATCTATATATCTCTTGTAGATCATTAGATCTTCAATGTTCTTTCCATATATTTCCTCCTCCTCCCATTTGCTGAGAAAAATATTGGCTATGCTCGGAGCGTACTTTGCCCCCATTGCTACACCCCTATGTTGTCGGTAATAATGCCGTTGTGCCAGAAGTAATTACTACCCATTGCTAGGTCTAGCATTTCTCCTATAAGTAGTTGTTGTTCCTTCTTAAGATTGTTTTTTTTTTCTCTTAAGGCCCATAGTGTTGCTCTAAGTGCATCATCTTGGCCAATGTTTGTGTACAATGATTCAACATCAATTGTTGCCATAATGATGTCATCCTTACATTTCAAGTTGTCCAATAGGTTAATCAATTGCTTGCTATCCCTAAGGTATGCAGGTAGGACTGGGCCAGGGGTTGTAGGTGGTGGTCTAAGTATTCTCCCATCCTGGAAAAGATGGAATTGATTCCACTTATGATGGGCCTTCCTAGTGGATCTAATGTTTTTTTGTGGACCTTGGGGACTTGATAGATGATCGGGAGCCTTGGGCTATCAGAGATAAGATAAGTGTATTCCTTTTTGTTTAATATCCCTTGTTTGTGTGCTTTTTTTAGTAATTGTTTGCATTTTCTTCTGTATTTACTAGTAGGATTCGTTTTAAGTTTCTCGTACGTAGATGTGTCATGTACTAATTGAGTTCTCTCAATTAGGCCTCTTTCTTTAGGACAACTATGCCCCCCCCCTTTATCTGCAGGGCGGATGACTATGTTTTTCCTCCGTTCTAAGTGTTGTATACCCTCCCAAATATCCTTTTTATTTTTACCCTTAGTTTTAGCAATTTTCTTGAGGTCCTGTGCAACCGTGGATCTAAAAGTTCCCAAGAAGTGGTTATTAGGGGGTTTTGGATTGAAAGTAGATTTGTTTTTCAAATGGCTGTGCTGGTATTCTGTAGTGTTTTCCTTCTGGCTCATTTCTTCTTTTTCACTAAAATACTTTTTTATGTTGATTTTCCTCACAAATTTTTGAAGATCTATGTATACTTGCAATTCATTGAATTGTTTGTCTGTTTCATTTGTCACGGTTATTCATTGGCACACATTGCACTTTATATATTGGCATTTTTTGCACTTGTTATACTGCTTCCGTTTGCACAGTTTCACACAAGATCTCTGCAAAATGAGATTCTGGTGAAGTTGAACAAGGATCCTCAGTCTCTGGACAATCTGTTCATGGTTTGGTGGCTTCACTCTCCGACACTTCTTCAGGGAAAATCCTTTCTTGGTCCTTTTTCGGATGGTATCTACCTGGATGGTAGTCACCAGGGATGCCAGCCTATCAGGGTGGGAAGGTGTCCTCGGCATGGATTGTGCTCAAGGGGTCTGGACTCTGGAGGAGTCCAGGCTACCAATCAATGTACTGGAGCTCCGAGCAATCAGGCTTTGCATGGATCATTGGACAGTTTGTCTCCAGGCATGTCTGGTACAGATTCAATCAGACAATTCCACGGCTGTGTCCTATGTCAATCACCAAGGGGGCACGAGAAGTGTTTTGGCGGCTCTGGAAGTAGCTGGCATTCTAAGGTGGGCAGAATGGCTCGTTCCAGCCCTCTCTGCTGTACACATTCCAGGGGTGGAAAATTGGCAGGCGGATTATCTCAGTTGACAGGCGTTGGACCAGGGAGAATGGTCACTTCATCCGGAGGTGTTCAGTCAGTTGTCTCCAGTGGGGGATTCCCGAGGTGGACCTGTTGGCCTCTCGCCTTAACAGGAAAGTTCAGAGGTTTGGGGGACGGTCTCAGGACCCTCTAGACGACGGCAAAGATGCCCTAGTGGCTCCCTGGAGTCATTATCATCTCATACACGCCTTTCCTCCTCTCAAGCTTTTGCTGCGACTCCTACGCAGGATCGAGGCAGAAGGGATTCCAGTTATTATAGTGGCTCCAGCCGGACCTCGCCGGTCTTGGTACGCCGATCTGGTACGGCTGGTCACCGATGTTCCTTGGAGACTCCCTCTCAGGGAAGATCTGTTGTCTCAAGGACCGATCTTCTGACCTGCTTTACAGTCACTGGCTTTGACGGCCTTGCTGTTGAAAGCCAGGTGCTGAATGAGCTTTTAAAAGCTAGAAATTCTACTTCCAGGAAGGTTTACATCATACTTGAAAGAAGTACTTTGTATAGTGTGAGTCTCTTGGGGTTCAGCCTCACTCCTTTTCAGGGACTCGGATCTTGGCTTTCCTCCAGCGAGGGGTCAAGCAACGTTTTGGCCTTGAGTACCATCAAGGGCCAGGTCT
This sequence comes from Pelophylax lessonae, assembly GCF_965119305.1. Classification (NCBI taxonomy): domain Eukaryota; kingdom Metazoa; phylum Chordata; class Amphibia; order Anura; family Ranidae; genus Pelophylax; species Pelophylax lessonae. Next base: position 157,237,880 of record NC_138770.1, on the reverse strand, counting down.
CGGCCTTGGTGATTTTTTTCAACGTTCCTTGGCTTCACACTCCTTGGTGTTTACTTTTCTCCAGGGAGTGAGGCACTTGGCTCCCCCGATGCGGTCTCCATTGCCACCGTGGGACCTCAATTTGGTGTTGTTAGTTCTTCAAAATCCTCCCTTTGAAAATATTCAGGAGATTCCCCTGCTTACGTTGTCCCAGAAGGTGGCCTTTTTGGTGGCTGTTACATTGGGCACACAGGGTGTCTGAGCTGGTGGCACTGTCTTGCCATTCACCTTATCTTGTTGTTCATAGGGATAAGGTGGTTCTTTGACCATGTCTATTGTTCCTTCCAATGGTCGTCTTCGATTTTCATCTGAATGAAGAAATTGTGCTGCCTTCCTTGTGTCCTAAGCATAAGCATTCTAAGGAAGTTGCTTTGCATTTCCTGGATGTGGTTCGGGTAATCAGGGTGTTCTTGGCATCTACGGAGTCATTTTGAAAGTCAGACTCACTATTTGTCCTAATGGATGGAAGTCGCAAGGGGCTGGCTGCTTCTGCTGTGACCATTTCCAGATAGATCAGGCAGACTGTGGTTCAGGCTTATTCTATTAAGGGTCGGGTTCTTCCTTTACCTGTCAAGGCGCATTCTACTCTGGCGCTTAGTGCCTCCTGGGCCTTCCTTCATCAGGCGTCAGTGGTGCAAGTTTGCAAAGCGGCCACTTGGTCGTCTGTGCACACATTCACAAAGTTTTATAAAGTGGATGTGTTGGCATCTGCGGATGCTTCTTTTGGCTGCAAAGTTTTGCAGGCTGCTGTTTAGAGGATTTTTCCTCTTTGAGGGTGTTTTTTTTCAGATGAGCTTGACTTCTCACTTGTCCCAGCGAATCAAGGCTTTGTCCCCGAGTGGAGCCCAGTGCCAGAACATGTTCCAGCACTTGGCTCCAGTGGCTTGCCTGCAAGCGTGTATTAGCACGGGCACCAGTAACACCCGCGCTGCAGCTTGTGCAAGGTGTCTGGGATCCTGCACACTGCAAGCATAGCTGTGTATGATAGCTACGTGACAGGCAGCCAGTGGTAAAAGATGCTGGCTGCCTCACACACACACAATGCACTGTAGAGGGACTTGAGGCCTGAACCCGCCTCCTCCCTGGCTGTGGTGTTTTCCTGCACACAGACAGGAGGGGAGGTGGGGAGGAGTCATGTCATGGCTGGATGAATAGGGGTGATGGGGTGGGTAGACCCCTGGGTGGGGAGCCCCCCTCAAGATTTCAACCACATCCACCCCCCAGATTTCACCTGTGCCTCCGCAGGCTGCCCCCCTATGGACTGTGTACCTGGTCACTGCACTGGGAGAGAAGTGACAGCGGCTGTGCTCTCCTCCTTCTGTCATTCCAGCGATCCTCCATATGGCAGGTGACACCAGGTCCATATATTGGACTGTATACTGTATGATTAGCGCACCCTATTTCCTCCAAGAGCTGCTCATCTTCCGGCAGCAGGAAATGTGGAGGGGGGGGGGCAGCTGGTAATCATACAGTGTACAATCTGATCTATATATCCGATATTATGTGCTGCATAGAGGAGCGCTGCTATGACAGGAGGGAGAGAGCACAGCCTGCAACCCCCCCACCCCAGCGATTTCCTGATTTGCCTGTAAGTTTGATGGTAGTGAGAGTGTGGAACTTACAGGTGGGGATTTGTACTGAGATTACAGTGGGGGGGGAGGGGGTAAGAGTCATTTGTACTTGGGTTGCGAGAGGTTTGTAGAAGGGGGGGGAGCTATTTGTGCAGAAAAGGTTAATTTGGAGTGGGGGATTTTTGCTAGAAGGAGGAATGTAGGGGGGGGCGGTTGTTTTAGGAGGGGGTGTTTTTTTTTTTTTGTCACTACACACTAACTGTCCTAACTGCACACTACTCATTGACTGTACTCACTGCATACTACTCACTGACTGTCCTCACTGCACACTACTCCCTAACTGTCCTCTCCGCACACTGCTCACTGTCCTCACTGCACACTGCACACTGACTCTTCTCACCGCACACTGCTCACTGATTGTCCTCACTGCACACTACACACTGACTCTCCTCACCACACACTACTGACTGACTGCCCTCACTGCACACTGCTCACTGACTGCCCTCACTGCACAATGCTCACTGACTGTCCTCACTGCACACTGCTCACTGACTGTCCTCACTGCACACTACTCACTGACTGTCCTCACTGCACACTACTCACTGACTGTCCTCACCGCACACTGCTCACTGACTGTCCTCACTGCACACTACTCACTGACTGTCCTCACTGCATACTGCTCACTGACTGTCCTCATTGCACACAGCTCACTGACTGTCCTCACAGCACACCACCCACTGACTGTCCTCACCGTACACTACTCACTGATTGTCCTCACCGTACACTACTCACTGACTGCCCTCATGGCACACTACTCACTGACTGTCCTCACGGCATATTACTCACTGACTGTCCTCACAGCACATTACTCACTGACTGTCCTCACGGCACACTGCTCACTGACTGTCCTCACCGCACACTGCTCACTGACTGTCCTCACCGTACACTGCTCACTGACTGTCCTCACTGCACACTGCTCACTGACTGTCCTCACCGCACACTGCTCACTGACTGTCCTCACCGTACACTACTCACTGATTGTCCTCACCGTACACTACTCACTGACTGCCCTCATGGCACACTACTCACTGACTGTCCTCACGGCATATTACTCACTGACTGTCCTCACAGCACATTACTCACTGACTGTCCTCACGGCACACTGCTCACTGACTGTCCTCACCGCACACTGCTCACTGACTGTCCTCACCGCACACTGCTCACCGACTGTCCTCACCGCACACACTGCTCACTAACTGTCCTCACCGCACACTGCTCACTGACTGTCCTCACCGCACACTGCTCACTGACTGTCCTCACCGCTTACTACTCATTCACTACTCACTGACTGTCCTCACGGCACACTACTCACTGACTGTCCTCACGGCACACTACTCACTGACTGTCCTCACGGCACACTACTCACTGACTGTCCTCATGGCACACTACTCACTGACTGTACTCACGGCACACTACTCACTGACTGTCCTCACGGCACACTACTCATTGACTGTTGTCACGCTCTCACTACTCACTGACTGTTATCACGGCACACCACTGACTGTTGTCACTGCACAATACTCACTGACTGTCTTCATGACACACCACTCACTGACTGTTCTCACAGCACACCACACACTGACCGTCCTCACCGCACACTACACACTGACCGTTCTCACCGCACACTACACACTGACCGTCCTCACCGCACACTACTCACTGACCGTCCTCACCGCACACTACTCACTGACTGTCCTCACCGCACACTACTCACTGACTGTCCTCAATGCACACAACTCATTGACTGTCCTCACCGCACACTACTCACTGACTGTCCTCACCGCACACTACTCACTGACTGTCCTCACCGCACACTACTCACTGACTGTCCTCACTACTCACTAACTGTCTTACTGCACACTACTCACTGAGTGTCCTCACTGCATACTACTCACTGACTGTCCTCACTGCATAATACTCACTGACTGTGCTCACTGCACATTACTCACTGACTGTCCTTACTACTCACTAGCTGTCTCGCTGCACACTACTCACGGAGTATCCTCACTGCACACTACTCAATGACTGTCCTCACCACACACAACTCACTGACTGTCCTCACCGCACACTACTCACTGACTGTCCTCACCGTACACTACTCACTGACTGTCCTCACTACTACTGAGTGTCCTCACAGCATACTACTCACTGAGTGTCCTCTCTACTCACTAACTGTCTTACTGCACACTACTCACTGAGTGTCCTCACTGCATACTACTCACTGACTGTCCTCACTACTCACTGAGTGTCCTCACAGCATACTACTCACTGACTGTCCTCACTACTCACTAACTGTTTTACTGCACACTACTCACTGAGAGTCCTCACTGCATACTACTCACTGACTGTCCTCATTGCATACTACTCACTGACTGTCCTCACCGCACACTACTCACTGACTGTCCTCACTGCACACTACTCACTGACTGTCCTCACTACTCACTAGCTGTCTCACCGTACACTGCTCACTGACTGTCCTCACCGTGTGTGTGTGTATATGTGTATATATTTATATATATATATATATATATATATATATATATATATATATATATACATATATACATATATATATATATATATATATACACACATCCAAACATATATACACACATGCACGCATGCATGTGTGTTTGAGCTTAGGGTGAAAAACCCTAATACAATAGGCTGCGCACACCTATGCTCTCTCCTCTCCTTTTACGTGTGTTATTTTATTCACCCTTGTGAATATATATATTTTTATTGGTTTGCAATAAACTATATCGAACTTAGTACACTAGAGTGGTCGCGCTGTCTCTCCCCCTTGCCCTGGGAAAATGTGAACCCTGCTGGAGCAGATGAATGTGCAGAGTAATAGGTTGACCAAATGGTTGACACAGAGACATGCTGTTTAAAATCATTAATTCAAAATCATTGGAGTAGAGGCTATTCACCTATCACTTAACAAGTAAACGTTAACACATAAAGGGTGTTCGCTCTGGAAATGCAGTCATGTGCTAGCAAAAATAATTTTTTTCTGTTTCCCAGACATCCCAACCTGCAAAAACTCATTTCAGGTGGGTGGCACTACGCCCCCCCCTCCCCCCACCAATTTAACACAACTAGAGGATGATCAAATGAAATGCAATCAGTACACAGGGGTTTACTTCTTCTGAGAGATATTAAAGGAACACTCTAACCACCATGACCACTTCAGTGATTTGAAGTGGTCATGGTGGTAGGAGTCAAAAACACTGCACATTCTGGGATATATACAATTATGTGCTGGGGCTAGTTGCACCCCTAGCACATGTGACTTACTGCTGGCGGTTAATGCTTTCTGGTACTGCTGGTGGTTACTGCTGGCTGCTACTGCTGTGGGTACTGCTTGCTGATACTGCTGGTGGTTACTGCTGGCTGGTACTGCTGTGGATATTGCTTGTGGTTACTGCTGGCGGGTACTGCTGGCTGGTACTGCTGTGGGTACTGCTGGCGGGAAATGCTGGCAGAGAGTGTGAGGAGCGGTGCTGGAGAAAGTATGCAGAGCCGATGCTTCCTGTATCTCTTGGTCTCCTCACAGGCGGAGTGCATTCAATATCACTCCGCCTGTGACAGGACAGAGCCGGAACTATACAGGAAGCATCCGCTCCGTTCTGACAGCTGACACAAACAGCCAGGATATCAGGCGGCGCTTGCAGGTGTCAGGGAGTTGCAGCCTGCATGCAGGAGACTCCCGCACCTCGCGGGAGACTTGGGATGTCTGGTTTCCCTTGCACATGATTGGGTATTCAAAGTGAACTCATGTTCTTCCTTATTCACTAACATTCACCCTACCAACTAATATATATAAAAGTCTAGACTAAAATCAGTTATATTAATAGCAGCTGTATTAATAGCACAACATGGTTTAAAGTATCAAAGCTAAAAAAACAGTGCTTTGTAAAAACCAGTTAATGAATAAAATAATTATAACTATCATGTGCAAACATAAAATCATATACAAATAAAATCAGTGCGAATGCCAAAAAAAAAAAAAAAAAAAAAAAACAATGCAAATCCAATTCAAATTTAAAACGCAATAATAATGTGCAAATTGTGCAATTCAAATATAAAAGTTCTTTATAGTCGCAGACTGACTCGCACTTAGGGGGAGATTTACTAAAACAGGTGCACTCAAGATCTGGTACAGCTGTACATTGTATCCAATTAGCTTCAATAAAGCTTTGGCAATAAAACCTGGAAGCTGATTGGTTTCTATGCAGAGCTGCACCAGATTTTGCATTCTCCAGCTTTAGTAAATAACCCCCCAAGTGTCCAAACACAATGATTAATCCAGTATATTCATCTGCTGAATAGGTAAACTCATAATTCATTTCACAAAACCAGCTTCCTTTCATAGCACTTAGGTATATCCCCAATGGGATACAACTCCCCAAGAGAAGATGACCAGATAATTGGATAAGATGGCATTGATTTTGCAACTGAAACTCAAATAGCTGTTTCTCCAATCCTGAAATAAATTAGACATCTATGCTGTAACAAAGCATACCAGGCATAAAACTGAAAGTGACAGTACAGTATCTTTTTTTGTTAAAAATATATACAATCCAGAATACAAAAGGGTCTAACTTATAAAAACATTGCATAGTCATTCTTTCAGCAAATCTGCATGCACATTGGGTTCTCTGTGAATTGGGCAAAAACAAATGTTCTTTAGGCAGTTTTCTCCTCTGAATGGATGTTCTTTAAATATGGGCAGCAGTAGAATACCACATTATGGGCACTAGATGGAGCCGAGGAGCGTAGGAAATACCTATGTCTTTGTAAAAAACGATTCAATGTAAACATTTTAGAGAACACTAGATGGGATAAAGAAACAAATGTAACCTGTGGTTTTACATATATTTGCTAATTCCCACAAGTACCTTTTCCTGTAGTTTTCTTCAGTATTCTGTAGTGGTTGGGTCTGTTGGTTAATATTTGGTTTTGTAAATGTATTTCATGCATACAAAGTGGTATTATATAATTTGTGGCTACTGAGGAATATATTTAAATAAAATTGTTTGTGTCTGGAGTTCAGCTTAGCCCTTTTCTCATGAACACACACCTTACGCTACATTAATTGTAAGCAACCATGTTCCATCGTATAAAAAAATGGTGAGACTGCACAACTGTGTTAAAGAGACTTGTACTTTTGGAGTCATTTGTTTTTTTTTTTTTGGCAATGGCGAGTGTTGTAGGCATTCGGGCATACGGTAAAACACATCCTTTGATCATGCATTCTTCATGTCCTGCTTGGTCAAAGGTGTGACAATGACTTGTCTTTCGCCTAAGAATAATAAAAAGCATTATTGCAATGCATGGCAACACACCATACTAGAACTTGACAATTTAATTTGTACTACTGCATTTCAGTGGCACCACAGTGCAATGCACATACTGTATGTTGCAATGTGCTGTGTTGTGTCAGAAAAAAATGGCGCTTGTCCAGTTTCTGGTCTGCTTTGGTGTGTTAATGTGCCACACTTTACCATGTGTTAAAGTGATACTAAACAAAATCCTTAATTTTAAAACAAATGTACATCCACTACTTAAAGAAGAACCTCAGTCCCCTTGGTTGTGGCTCTGGGCCAATCTCAATAATCCAGTGCATGTGCAGATATGCCAAGGAGCTACCCCTGGCCTGCAGGACCTGGCATAGCCCTTCGGCATATTTGCACATGCGCGGAGCTATACTCATGCATGCACATTGAAGGAGGTCCCTAGCTCCTTAACTGCTCCATCCCTAGTAAAGCAGCACAGCACAGCAAGCCCTCCTGCTCAGGTGCCCGATCCCCCCTTTTGAACTGATGGCTATGTGCATACTACAAACACCGTAGTTCATCTGTGGGTGAACAAGAGAGGGTTATTTACAAATACAAGTGCTTAGTATTACAGCAACCTCAGCATAAATGTTGAAATTAGTAGATGTCACAGAGAATCATAAGGTGTTTGAGTTAGAGATATTAAACGAGCATAAACATATGCAATAAGGGCAATCACTGGTGGTGAGCTCAAGGGTCACGGATCCAGAATCCACTCAGTCAGCCTCTTGTGCAAAATCCAAGGGGGTGGAAGATGAGGGATCAGGCCTAGCGCCCAAGTGGGCTCATAGCTAGTGAGATATGGGATGTCATTCCAGACAGCGAGAACTCTTTCAGAAGTTCAGAGTAATGAATTGTATACTGCCACTTTTTAAGAATGAAGATAGAGAGGAAGATCACCTTGAGTAAAGATGAAAAGGAAACAGTAACGAGGGAGAAGAAAAAAAAAAAAAAGGGGGGCGGGGTAAATAAATAAGGAGCCCAACAGAAGTTAAAGCCGGCTAAGCTCAAGGATAAGTGTTACATGCCCAATTCCTGAGAAAAGGCAGGGTTTTAGGAGAGTCAGAGGTAGCTACATTCTTATATACATTGGGACCATGAAGAGCGAACGTAGCCTCAAAGGAATTTTTCTATTTAAACCAGGGTTTTGTGTTACACTTTAACACCTGACAATGCGAGTGTGGTAACTGCAAACGACAACTAAAGTGTGACTGTGCCTTTAAGGTTTTGTTCTTTCTCATCTGTGGGACATATATCAAAAGTATTTTGAAGCATTCATATTTTTAGTCATGACATGCTTTCAATAAGATTATTTATTACGGAACCTCTGTCTGGAGTGAACTCTTAAAGTATATGTGTTTGTCTGTTTAAATTAGACCTAAGCAGCTAAATATATGAGGTAATCCCAGTGCAGCCTCATGGACAGTGTATCTCCTGTTTAAAATACCCTGACAATTGGAGATAACGAAATGAAGAAACGAATGTGCGTTACACATGCAGTTTGGTTCAGATGGAGTTTCCAGTAAAAGCTGTCGATGTGGTGGGCCTAATTCAGTGAATTTGTTTATGCATTCTTCTCCTCAGGAGTCAATGATCTACAAGGCCTCATTATGAAGGCACTTCTGGTTTCTGTGGCGACTCTGATTAACTTGCTGCTCCTGATACTGCTGGGATCTGGCTATTGTCAGCACATGGCGGATGAGTCGTGCTCTGTTCAGATACTTGTGCCGGGTCTAAAAGGTACTTTGTTCAGTTTATTTGCTTTGCTTTGGGAGTTTAGGCAAAAAATTATCAAGCTGCTGATTTGTTACAAGTTCATTGTGTTTTTATTCTACTAAAATAGTCAGATGTTCAAACAGTCAGTTTAGAAGCTTAAAGTGTAAATGTGGGCAAATGTAACAGCCCACCTTAAATTAATTTATTTAAAAAAATAATACTTAAAGCCTAAGTTTGGTTACTTTTTTTTTTAAGTAAGCACCAGAGATGATACTTGTATTCATTGAGAAGTGTCCCTTGTGCTGGTGGCTGCTGTGTTGAAATCTTCCATCCTCTGCCACGTTTCCATACTCCTGCAGCTTTAATCTGGTTCTACGAGAGTTAATACAGCTGCTGGACCTGTTATATACACTCATCAACTATGCTGACTATGCCTGCCCTTTCTGCCCTTCTCCTACATATGTTCCATCAATGAATGGAGGATAGGCGGATGAATGAAAGGTCCGCCATTCATAGAGTGTTGTTTTTTTATTGATGTAAGCTATAATACAGCTTCTATGAATTGAGGAGGAGGTCGGAAATGGTGGGCATAGGCAGCACTCCTTTCTAGTGCCTATGACAGGTCCAGCAGCTGTATCAACCCCTACAATACCAAAAGATTACCGCTGCATTGGTGTGTGGGGGGGGGGGGGGCATACTTCAGAAGATTTCAACCCAAACAGCAGCCACAAGGACAAAGAACACTTCTGTCATGTGTCTGTTGGGGATCAAGCTGGAAAAGAGGCTTCTCTTGAATCTCTTGTCCAACAACCCTGGTAGTGGTGACAGGAGATATGATGATAGAGTGACACAAGGACTGATGAAGCGGGCAGTGCCAACTGTTTGTTGCAGGATACACATGACCATGGATCACTAGACAAGCACCAGAGGCCCAAACACATTGACACTTGATCAGAAGCAGAACAGGAGCAATGGCAGAACACGAGCCAAAAGGTAATCAACTGCTGGACAGCATGGTACAGAAACGTGAGGCAGAGTCAGGATACAAGCCGCGGTCAGTTCACAGCCTGGCAGTGAGGTACGGGAATGTAAGGCAGAAACAGATTCAGGTTACAATCCCAAGTCCCAACAGCTAGGCAGTGATCTAAAAGCAGGTCAAAGGCAAGACAGGTCTTGCATGGGAAGGCAAATGTAGCAGATCAGGACACAAGTGAAGCAGGAACAAGCTGAAGACCACTGAACACTCTGTTCATGTTATTATTATAATTTTAAAGGGGTTATAAAGTTGGAAGGTTTTTTATCTTAATGCTTACCTGAGCTCCCTCTGGATCCAGTGATGTCCACGACTGTCTCAGCTGTCTGGGACTCCCCTCCTCATTGGCTAAGACGCAGCAATGGCATCATTAGCACCAACTGCTGTCAATCAAAGTTAGCTAGCCAATTAGGAGAGAGAGGGGATGGGCTGAACTGCAGCTCTGTGTCTGAATAGACACACAGAGCTGTGATTCGGCTTGGGTGCCCCCATTGCAAGCTGTGGGGGCACTCAAAGGGAGGGAGGGACCAAAAGCAGCCAAGAGGGACCTGAGAAGAGGAGGATCCGGGCTGCTCTGTGCAAAACACACTGCACAGAGCAGGTAAATATAACATGTTTGTTATTTAAAAAAAACAAAAAAAAACAGACTTTACAATCACTTTAAACTGGCCATTTGGCACCAATCCTAGTGCTAAGCAGGCATGCATGCTTACATGCACACTGCTTAGAATGCACGCTAATACATTTATGCGCGCATGCTAATACACGTTTTGCAGTGACCCTTTGCAAAAAGTCTTCTTGTTCTGGTATTTACTGGACTTTTCTTACAACTTCCTTTTGAATGTAAGTACTGTCCCTGGTGCTGATATTTTTTTCTTTATCTAAATGTAACTGTAAAGGAGAAGTATGGGATCCCAAGTCAGTTCTTAGACAGGGAACTGAGTGATCACATGCCCTTTGATTGCTCAGTTCTTGGTCTGCTCTGAGCAGAGAGAGGTCACGGTCAGTCTACACTCTGCCCCTCCAGTGCACACTGGAGTGCCAGGATGAGTAGGGGGTGATGCATCTGGCTCCAAATCTCAGATGTATGCTGAAAGGTGGAGCCAGCTGTCAATCAGGCAGTGTGATGGATCTCAACAATATTGCTGGGATGCTTCCTGAGCCTGGAGAGGCTCTGCCCCATCAGCTTTTAGCAGGCAATAGCCCATTATCAGCTTACTCTGATTTACAGGAGGACAAAAGCATTTGGCTATACGTTTTTAAACCGTTCCTCATTCTGTCTTTATACTTGCCTTTTTAACCACTTGCAAAGCAACACTCTGACAATGGGATCATGGGTCGCTTCCGTGACAAATACTGTTCATCACAATGTGTGTAAAACCATGTAAGTAAATCACAAACAATACGCCCATTAGTTGTATAAATCACACATTAACCATACAATTGCGGCAAAAACCCAGTACAAAAATGTATTATAAACATTATTAGTGCATCATAAAGTCCTCATCAAAAGTGCTCTGTGTTGTTTGTAGCACTGCCCCCTTGAGGACTGCTGAATTCTTCACCTTTCAGATCTCCCTGGGCTACCGTTAGCAACTGCATGCAGAAAAGTAACGCATTCCTTTCTGGCTCAGTCAAAGAACAGTTTAGGGGTTTTGGTTGATTTTGTTGTTTTGAACTTTCTTCAAACTTGAACTTGAACTATTCACCATTCTGAGGACTTCTATCTGAAGATGCAGCCAGTTTGCGAATTTCACCTTGCCAATAGATGAATTGTAGATACTGAATCTCTGAACAAAAGACTTGGTTGCACACTATCTTCAGGGTACTCGTCTAGCACCCCCTTTCTCTCCACCAGCTGACACCCGTCCTCTGACTACTCTACCCTGGGTTGGCCCCCTTCCTGGTCAGGCCCTTAGACATGATCCCCTGTACTCATGATACAATTTTTCCAGGTTCTCCAGTGTCTCAACCCCTTTAGTCAGCTCTCCTGGACCTCTGGATTCAGCTCCTTCCTTCTGGCTCACCAGGCCGACTGCCTGTGACCATACACCAACTGGTGCAGAAGAGATAGCAGCCATCACCCTCCTTCCGGGACTCTGCTCTCCAGCCAAAGACCCCGAGCACATGTGCTCCTGGCATTTATACCACACCCCACAATGCACAGAGACAACAGTCTGTGCCAATCACTGGGGCTTTATTAAAGCCTGTGTGCCCATTGGTCAGGGTTCCTCCACTTTCCAACACATCTCCCCATTGGACCAGTGGGGGCACTCCTCAGACCAGATGAATCACACACTAAGCACCATGAGCAGACCTAACTCACAGATCCTGCTCCCTGTTAAGCAAAGAGCAATATAGATTTTGCCTACTGCTCCTCTGATAGGCAGACAGAACTAAAACTATACTCTCTAACTAGCACCTACCTAGGAGAGTGCTACACATGTATAGAGCAAATACAAACCAAATGTTGTGCAATCTTTTTCAAATCTAAAGTCTGTGAATTGCACTGCACATTCATGAGCTTTCTGCACTCCCTGGGTGTCCCCAGTTTCTGCCCGTATTCACCAGACATAAATGACCCCTTGCACTAACAAGTGAGTCAAGCCACACTTAGTAGATCTCCTGGGGAAGATACATCTGGTGCTTAGTACATCTTTCCACAAATATGTACCTGGGAACCCAGTATCTCACACCACCACAAAAAGAAAGCAAGTGTATACAAGAAGAGGAGAGTCTCCATAGTATAAAAACCATTTTAATAGTTTAAAATTTAAAAACCAATACACTTACATATCATAATAGGCATCTCATAACACATCACCCAAAAGTTCCGCCCAACACTTTTCATCACAGAACATGGACATCATCCAATGCAAACCAACCTAAATCTCTGAAAGAGATACCAATGCAAGAGTAACACAGGACACCTTTGAATTTCTGACAAGATCAACAGATTTTTTATTGATCTGCTATAACAGCACACCTGCAATGGTATATTTAGGGTTTAGATACATCTTAAAATACAAGTGCATAAAAATACTACATTTACATTTGCTTTTACAGGTGAAATGGGAGAAAAGGGAGAGAAGGGTGCACCAGGGAGACCGGGAAGAGTCGGTCCACAAGGAGAGAAAGGTAAGTAGTCCATCTTCTCTTCTAAATACAGGATATTATGGTTCTGGAATTTGTAAAACATAAAATAAACTTTGAACAAAAACATGATGATGATATAGTCAGCAGCCTATGCGACAGACAGCTCTGTATATGACATCCTCCTGGAGGGTGGAAATTAGAAAGCACATTTTGGGGACCAAGACACGCCCCTCTCATCTAGGCTGTAAAATTATACAAAATACAACCATAACCAGTAAGGCTAGGTTCACACTGTTGTGGATGGACACAGGTGCGGGACAGTGTGGAAATCGCACCTATTCCAACACCTGAAATCACCCACAGCCAAAACACTCTACTCTTGCAAATGCTCATGTCTATCATTCATTCTTAATGGCACCCCCACACATCTGAAAAGGCAGTGCATTTTTGGGTTTGGAAAATTGTGTGGTGCAAAAGCAATATGCGATTTCCCTGCCGCTGCATTTTTAAAAATGTGCAAGGACCTATTTCCTGTGTTTTCTGCAGGTACAGCAGCCCATTCCAATGAATAGGCTGCTGTGCCCATGCAAGTGCAAGCCGCAGTAAAAGCATAGGTGTGAACCTAGCGTCACCCATGTAGTCATAACTGTTCTCCTCTAGCAAGGAGAAAAAGATACAATGTATCTTTTTCTCCATTCAAGAGGATAAAAAAATACTAGAGCGGGCTGAACAGTGTGAATAATCACTGTGATAGTCAATCAGAGGCTATCACAGCATTCAAGTGATCGGGAACCAAGCCTCGAACGGCTTTTGCACCATGCGATTTCCCTGTTGTGGCGTTTTTAAAAAGGTGCAATGACCATTTTTCTGCATTTCCCGCAGGTACAGCAGCCCATTCAAATGTATAGGCTGCTGTGCCTATGCAAACACAAGACACAGCAAGCACAAAGGTGTGAACCTAGCGTCACCCACGTATTTTATAACTTTTCTCCTCTAGTACGGAGAAAAGGATACAGTGTATCCTTTTCTTCATTCAAGAGGAGAAAAAAAACACTGGGGCGGGCTGAACAGAGGCTATCACAGCAATCAAGTGATTGGGAACCATGCCTTGAACGGCTTTTGCACCATGCGGTTTCCCTGCCGCTGCATTTTTAAAAAGGTGCAGTGAATTTTTTCCTGCATTTCCTGCAGGTACAGCACTCAATTCAAATGAATAGTGCTGTGCTCATGCAAACATGAGCCCCAGCAAACACATAGGTGTGAACCTAGCGTCACCCATGTATTCATAACTTTTCTCCTCTAGTAAGGAGAAAAAAATACAGTGTATCTTTTCTCCATTCAAGAGAAGAAAAAAAAACACTGGGGCAAGCTGAACAGTGACTGATCAACTTGACGGTCAATCAGAGGCTATCACAGCAATCAAGTGATCAGGAACTAGGCCTTGAACAGCTCCCAATTGTTAGTATGGGAGTGGGACCCTCTGTGAGATCCCGGTCTCTGTGCAGTGTTCTCTCAGGACAAACACAGCACAATGTGATGGATTGTTAGGTTTGTCGTTATATTACATAGTTATAGTAAATTTAAAGAAGATTGTATGGAGATCGTACAAACAAATAATATAGTGTAGCTTTAGATCTACCGACCACTATGCAGTGCCTGATTGGATACACATTGATTGGACAGATTAGGTGAGTCATCATATAAATCTAAAGTGTGCAAACATTGCATGGTCAGAATGTAATGTGTATATAGTGACTCTTAGGCCCCTTTAACACTTGTATGACCTGAAAGTCGCACGACCTTAAAGCGTCTTTGCCACGCGTCTTTGACACATCTTCGACGTGACTTGAAGCAATGCCAGTGTAATCTTGAGGTCTATTGACCTCAAGTCGCATCAAAGTCGGACCCAAGTAGTGCAAAGGCTACTGTGAAGTCGCTGTGACTTGAAGTTGTATAGCTATGAATGGTACTCATTGGAAATCAGGGGGTATGACTTGTCATGCGACTTTGCAGTCCCAAGTTGCAGGACAAGCCGTACAAGCAGTGCCATGTTACGAGCAATAAAGGGCCCTGGGCAATGCAGTGCACTGGGGCCCCGCCTACACAATCACCCAATCAAGTTCGGCGGCTGGGTCCAGTGAACACACACACGGACGGGAGTGAGACTCGACTGTCCTGTGTGTGCCTGTTCCCGTGGAGGCGGACAGGCATTCCTGCAGTTGTGGGCTCCCCCTCCATGGCCCAAGTGGCCTGAAAGCAGGGCATGGCCGACAGGCTCTTGCCACCTGCTAAGTTCGGCAGCTGGATGCACAAGGAAATCTGGACTAATGCTTGGCTGGGGCTGGGTCGCTGGGCAGGTGGGGCCCCCTGGGCAAGCTGGGCCCCGGGCAACTGCCCAGCATGCCCATTCAGAAAGAAGGCCCTGCGTACAAGTGTGAAAGGGGCCTAAGACATGGTTTTAAAAAGAGTTTGACCTCGCTGCATTGCAAATTATATCTACCACAGGTCATCGGTTTCTGTCCT
Organism: Pelophylax lessonae; assembly: GCF_965119305.1. Taxonomy (NCBI): domain Eukaryota; kingdom Metazoa; phylum Chordata; class Amphibia; order Anura; family Ranidae; genus Pelophylax; species Pelophylax lessonae. The sequence continues at coordinate 157,222,500 of NC_138770.1, read as the reverse complement.
ACATGTAACATGTGTATGCCATCGTTATATGCAAAGAGGAAGTAAACTCTTCCTTTTTTTTTTCCCCTGCAAAGTAAATGCATAATGTGCTAGTGTGCATCGCATACTAGCACATTATGTGACACTTACCTGCAACGAAGCCCGCGATGTCCCCACTGCCGGCTGCATCCATCTTTGCCCATCTTCCTTCCGGGTCTACGGACTCCGGCTGTATTACTGGCCAGAGCCACGTGACGTCACTCCTGCGCATGCGCGCGGGAGCCGCCGGTCATGGCACAAGGCTCTGAAGAAACGGCAAGGGCGGCCATTTCTTCAGAGCGCATGCTCCGATGACGTCATCGGCTGCATGCAATGTAAATATCCCCTAAACGGTGCAAGTTTAGGAGATATTTACAGCACCTATAGGTAAGCCTTTTTATAGGTATACCTATAGATAAAAGTCATCAAAGTGGGTTTACAACCACTTTAAACTAAAGTAAAAAAAAAAAAAGAGGGTTTACCCCTTGTGGTTGTTTCCTTGCCCAACCATTGATGTTTTGCATACTTTTTTTTTTCCGTGACTCTATGTGCTTGGATGAATGTATCTTTGAATTGTGAATGCTATGTACTGGTTTATTGTATGTAAAATATTGAATAGAAAATATGATGAAAAATAAGAAAAAATTATTGTAATCAGATGATAGGTTATAGCATTATAATTATTAGAAAATTGAAAAAGGAATACAAAATAGGGCGCAAAACTGGTAATCTGGATGTCATGGTCAAGCTTTGTAAATTGCCAGGTATCGTAATGGTCTTTTTTTAACATGAACCAATTACAGGCAGTAACGTTCTGCGCAAATGACAGATCTGTTTTAATGGTATTAATGTTTGTGAGCAGTCAGGTGAAGGATTTCTTACATACAAAATGCAATTTTTAATACTCAAGCTCCCTTAATGTATGTTAACAAGTCAAAGGAAAATTCATGATCGGCCATAAACCCCAGCAAGGGGCCGGTCAGAGAAACCAATTCTGAGGAATAAAATAGCACTGATTTTATTGCTTTACCTTTTAGTGCATGGGCTCTGATAATAGTAACATAAAGTCTAGTGGAGAGGTTTTATTGAAGAACCCGCTTCCCCGTCGTGTGCTGTTTTTCTGACATCTATAAAACGTGACATTTCATACATCAAATTAACAAGAGAAGGCACAACTGCATCTGCTTAAGCATTATTTCTTTATGGTCTGCCATTGCTACCTATGCTGGAGATGCTGGTGGAAGTAACATTTGGGAAGGTTATATTTATTCCGGGCCATAGAAAACAAGATAAATACACAAAAATGAGTGCCCAGGATGGATGTATCCCATCTGCTAGTTATTACAGTTTTTTTTTATTAATGTTTCCTTCTTGTTACCACTAGAGGGAGCTGGAACCCACAAACAAGATTCTGATTAGAAAACCTTTGCAATACACAGACAAAAGTATTTTTATTTTTTTTCATTTTTGTTTATATTCATGTAAAAATAATCTGTCATGAAAACAATCCCATTAATGTGAATTAACTTTTTTAATCGTGCTCCTTTCAATGGTTAGTATTCTATATGTACCAGGGAAGATTTATTTGCTCACTACGTATGTAGTGCTACTTCAAGGTTAGTAGTGCTGCATTACATAGCGTGTGACGTCAGCACGCTGGACGCCGTGGCCATTTTGATTGTTCGATAGATGCGCATTTGTTCTAATTACTTGTGAGTGTGTTATTTATACATTAAAGTGCCTTTTGTTTTTATTTAAACCAACTGCACTATTGTAGCTTTTTTGTTCATACTTTCTTGAGGCACTAAAAAGCTATCCGACGAGGATGTGCATTTTTTTTTTTTTTTGAGATGTGGAATTTATGGTGATTATCCAAAGGCACGGCTACTTTCCTTAATATTTCCCATGGTTGTGTGGCTACTGCTGGGTTGCAAAGGAAGTTTGGTCTACATCTTGGTTGGGGATTTCCAGCATAATAGCTATAACAGCTAAAAGGCATTTTCAGACCACTCTGTAATTTGACGGCCTACACCTTCTGGTAAGCGAATTAGCCCCACCACTGTGGTGTTGTGTGTATTTATCTATCACACTGAAGCTGGTGTCAGGATTCTACAATCTTAACTATCCAAATTACACTATATGGACCTATATGGGCTTTGTGATTATATTATCTGTTATTTTAAGTTCTGCACATATCTTCATAAGTGCTGCACAGTGGTTGTACCTCGCTGGTCCTCTTTGGTGGCCTATAGACCCTAGGCGACAATTGATTGCAGAGATTTCAAGTGCATCTGTGCAGACACTATGGACATTAAACTATACACATATTTTTTACAAGCTTTACATATTTAAACAAGTAGTAAAACAAGCCACTACTGACCTCATGCTGTTTTCACTGTAAAGTTAATACTTTTCTAAGATCCTAAAAGATTATAATAGAGCCATGCGTTTACACATGGCCGTACAAGGGTCATGCTGTGTGCAGAGCCTGCATAATACCTCTCTTGGGATCGCTGCTGCCATGTACAGCTGCCCATTGACATGAATGGGAAGAAACAGCTGTATGTGGTTGTGTGCTAGAGTTTACGTAAAGCACTCACATGTAAACTAAGGTATGCTCTGAGTGCAGATAGTGTGCATTTGGGGCAAATGTCAGTGCTCATGAGGGTGTTTTACCTAAAGCTGGTGCACAACCTCATACACCCTTTTGTCATTCAACTCAGTGGATGGCTGTGGCGGCAGCAGACCCTAGGGGAGGCATTATGCAGGGTCTGCATGCTGTACACCCCTCCACAGCCATTTATATGAAGCCTTTCAGTCTGTTTCTTACAGTTTAAACTATTGTACCAGCAGCCTTTCAAGATTCTGTTCTCATAGAAAAATCCACTGCCTGTGTTGTAAACTTTAAAAATAGTTTTTTTCACAATACTTATATATACAGAGATGAAAAAAGCTTGTGTGGGTGGCTGCTCGTTAATTAAAACATAGTTTGATTCATTCCTGACAGTATAGTATGTGCTAAACTTCTTCTGTATGAGACTTATGGTTTCAGGTCTCATACAGTGCATACGGTGAAGGCTTGTGCTTCATTTGCCCTCCACCTCAGACATTCATAAAAGGTCCTGCATTCTTTTCACGGTCTTTAATATGATACTTTTTATAGAAGTTGGTTTGGGCGAGAAACTTTGAGCCATTATTTCTTGGTCTAAAAGAAGAACCATGTGAATTCCCTGGGTCACTGTTCTGCAGATATGCGGTGGGGGTGATCATTAGCCAAATAGACCTTGAGAACTTAGGTAAAGCAATTTTCTCTTCTATCATCCATTGACAGACGCAGCCTCATCTTAATGAGCTGTGTGGGTTATGCTGCCACCTGCAGGAGTAGTCTAGGCAGTACGTTAGTATAAAGTTTTACATATACACGTCCACGGGGCTGTCCCTCCAGACATAACCCCCACAGACACAGCCCAGCACATCAGTTTGTTTCTGCCTAGAGAACAAGTAGGACCTAGGTTTCCTGCTGGGACTCCGGTCTCAGTTTTTTTATTCTTTTCAGGGGCTTCACACTGGATAATCTAGATCCTTATGGTCCCCCCAGCCTGGCCTACGAGCGTGAGCAGGTTATAGTCCCGCACTAGGCCTCGCCACAATTGTGCCCCTTTCTGGATGGGGACAAACCTGCGAGTGGATGTCTCGCCGAGTCGCAGCGACCTGGAACGCCCTGAGTCACAGAGTACCCCTCGGCTGGCAGCTCCTCCACTTCAGGTGGGAGGAAGTCTACCCTGGGCAGAGCCCACCCGGTCCATAGTATGGTGAGTAAATGTGCCCCCCTTTACCCTTGCTGGCCTTGGGGGAATGTGGGCCCTTTCCTGGGGATAATGGGATTTGTGCCTCCAAAAGAACCCCCTGGCCTGCCCAACGCCCGGTCTGTGTGTCCTATTCTCCCCCCTTCCCTGTGACTGTGTGTCTGGAGTGCCTGGCGCCCTGGGGGGTGACATAATACCTTGGGCTTGCTGGTTCCTGTTGTGGTTCCTGAGGCCTCCATGTGTCGGTCCCTGGCTGCATGGCTCGCCGTGGGCGCCGCCATCTTAAATCTGGGCAATGTGATTTTTTTTCTCCATAGACTTGTATGGGGCAGCCATTTTCCCTGAGCTTCCTATTAATCTGTATGGGCAACCATTTTTGTGTAGCTCTTGTGCTATGCTGAGCAGCGTGTCCTTTCCTCAGGTGACATCACTTCCTGTGCATTTGTTTCCTGCTGCTAGCCGAGGTAATTTCCTGTCTTTCTCTCCATGCTGCTGGAATGATCAGGAGGGTGGTTTGTCTGAGGTGGTACAGTACTTGGGGTCCCTGCGGACATATCCTTGCACATTCTACTGTCAGTTTAGTTTAAGGGGTTCCCTGCAGACCGCTGTGTTCGGTGGTAGGTGCCGCGATCGGCGCTCTTAAAGCGTCAGTACTCCGGTTTTTGAAAATTGCATTATGGAGGCCCAGACTGTGATATCACCCTCAGACCTGCTCTGTGCGACTCCCGGACAGTCCGGGTCACAGACGCTGGCCATGATTTCAGCAGCTCTGGAAAGCCTGGCGACTAAAGTTAATTTAGTCATGAGAAAGGTTGATAGCCGAAAACGACTGCTGCCTTCTCCATCTCTGATTCAGAGGTTGCCCCGGATGCTCCCCTACTGGAGGGGTTGCTGTCCTCGCATTCTGATGGTGAAGAGGACTTGTCTTCTTCAGCTGCAGCGCGGGAATGCGCTTAAGTGGAAGCCCTGATTATTTCAGTACGGGACACTTTGAAGTTGGCTGATGAGCCCACGCCGGCAGGGACGTGGGTGGCTTTTGACTCCCAGAAGTCTCAGAAAGCTGGCAAGGTTTTCCCTTGTCCGAACGCTTTTCACGATATTGACCAATGGCGGCGCGTTAAGCACGTGTTAGTTGTGCCAAAACACTTTAAACGCCGGTATCCACTAGCTGAAAAGGTTTCCAACCATTGGATGGTGCCACCTAAAGTGGACCATCCTGTCTCCAGATTAAACAAATCTACCCTTGTGCCTGTGGAAGATTCCCCGGTCTTTACAGACTCGGTGGACAGGCGGGTGGAATCCCTTTTCCGCCATCTTCATGAGGTTACATTTTGTTTGTGTCTGTTTTAGTCTCACAGACGGTGACAGGGTGGATTTCTGGTATGCAGGAGTCTTTGGCCCCCGAGTCTGTTCCTCCGGAACAGCTGGAACTATTGGACCAGGTGATCCAGGCACTGGTGTTCCTGTGTGATGCGTCTATGAATGCGGCTCCCCTGGTGGCCAGGGTCTTGGCCCTGGGCATTGCCTTGAGATGCATGGTTTGGCTGAAGAGCTGGTCGGCTGACCAAGCTGCTATGAAGGCCCTAGCTGACGTCCCCTTTCTGGGAGAGCATTTGTTTGGCAACTAATTGTATGAGTTGATCAAGGGCTTGACTGATGGGAAGAGTACTCTTCTTCCTCAATCGTCCAAGGGTAAGACTCCCCGTACTAAGCAGTGTCCTTATTTTTCTGCTCACAAGCATTTTTTTGTGTCTCCGGGGCGCAAGAAAAGGGTAAGCCATTCAGAGCTTCTGGAGGGGCTAAAAAGAATTGGGGCAAGTCCAAGGCCGATCAGTCAGGTGCTGTTGACAAGTCCTCCTCACCATGAAGGGGCGCACTCACCCTGTTCAGGGGTGGGGGGACACCTGCGCTTCTTTCGGGAACCCTGTACTTCCTTCATTCAGGATGTTTGGGTTCACAAACTGATTTGTTCCGGGTACAAGATTGAATTCTGGTCCCAGCCGGGGGACAGGTTTTTTTCAGTCAAATCTTCACCTGTCTCTAGAGCGTTTGAAGGATCTGCGGGAGGCTGTGCAAGATCTCCTGGCTCAAGGGGTGATTGTGCCGGTGCCTCTGCAGGAACGCTCTCAAGGTTTCTAGTCAAACCTGTTCACGGTGCCCAGGAAAGAGGGCAAAGTGCGCTCAATTCTGGACCTCAAGGCTCTGAACCGCTTTGTGCGGGTGCAGAAGTTTTGAATGTCCATTCGGTCAGTGGTGGCATAATTGAATCAGGGGGATTTTCTGGCCTCCATCGATCTCAAAGATGCGTATCTCCATGTCCCCATTTTCGAGGGACACCAGCGATTCCTCTGCTTTGTGGTGGCAGAGGAGAACTTTCAATTGGTGGCGTTACCCTTTGGTCTCGCCTCGGCTCCCAGAGTATTTACCAAGGTTCTGACCCCAGTACTGGCCTTGTTACGTCAGCGAGGTATCTCGATTGTGGGTTATCTGGATGATCTCCTGTTGCGAGCAGTCTCCCACTCAGATCTGCTGGGCAACATCTCTATCACGATTCAGACCCTTCAGGAATTCGGATGGACGATCAATTTAAAAAAATTTGCTCTGATGCCATCAGTACGGGTCACTTATCTGGGGCTGACTCTCGACTCTGCTCTGACGAGGGTCTTTCTCCCCCTGGACAAACTTCTGAAGCTGCAAAAAGCAGTAAGGTTGCTAATGGAGACCGATCAGTCCTCCTTGCGGGCATGCATGCGGGCCCTGGGTCTGATGGTTTCAACCTTCAAAGCAGTCCCGTTTGCTCAGTCTCACTCGAGACCTTTGCAAAAGGAGATTCTGGTGAAATGGAACAGAGATCCTCGGTCATTGGACCAGAAGATTCGCTTGATCCATCTTACAAAGGTGGCTCTTTCTTGGTGGCTCCAGTCTCTTGTCCTGTGCCAGGGCAAGTCCTTCTTGCTGGTGTTTTGGACGGTGGTCACCACAGACACCAGCCTGTCATTTTGGGGTGGAGTGCTGGGGAAGCTCTGTGCCCAAGAGATTTGGGTGTCGGAGGAGTCTTCCTTGCCGATCAATGTTCTGGAGCTGAGAGCGATCATGCTCTGCCTGATTCACTAGATGAGTCCGCTACGCTGCTCTCCGGTTTGTATGCAGTTGGACAATGCCACGGCCGTGGCTTACATCAATCATCAAGGGGACACCAAGAGTGCTCTGGCAGCCAAGGAGGTGGCTGAGATTCTGAATTGGGTGGAATCCAATGTTCTGGCTCTTTCCACAGTCCGCATTCCAGGTCTGGATAATTAGCAGGCGGATTACCTGAGTCGTCAGGTGTTGGATGAAGGGAAATGGTCCCTTCATCCGGAGGTGTTTCATCTTCTGTGTGTCCGGTGGGGAACCCCGGATGTGGATCTGTTTGTCTCCCGCCTCAACAGAAAAGTTCAATGGTTTGTGGCCAGGTCTTGGGATCCACTGGCCAGCCCCCACTGACGCTCTGGTGGCTCCCTTTTGCCAGTATCGGCTGATTTATGCCTTTCCTCCACTTGAACTTCTGCTGCAGTTTCTTCCCTGGGTGGCAATGGAAGGCATTCTAGTCGTTCTGGTGGCACCTCGGTGCGCAAAGGTGGTGAAACTGGTCGTGGATCCTCCACGTCGTCTTCCTCTGCGAGAAGATCTACTATCTCAAGGACCGATCTTCCATTCTGCTTTATGGTCGCTGGCTTTAACGGCTTGGCTGTTGAAAGCAAGGTGTTAAAGGATAGAGGTCTCTCTAACTCTGTGATTCTGACTCTTTTGAAGGCCAAGAAGTCGACTTCCAGGAAGATCTATTATCGTACGTGGAAATCGTACATTTCATGTTGTGAATCGCTGCAAGTGCACCCTCGTTTGTTTTCTGTAGCTAGGGTTTTGGCTTTTTTTTACAAAAAAGGGGTTGAGAAGCGCTTGGCGTTGGGTACTATTAAGGACCAAGTGTCTGCCTTGGCTATTTACTTCCAATGTCCCTTGGCTACTAATAGCTTGATTCACACTTTCATCCAGGGGGTGCATCACCTGGCTTCTCCGAGGAGATCCACGTTAGCGACGTGGGATCTCAATCTGGTTTTGTCTGTTCTTCAAAAGCCTCCCTTTGAGAATATTAGGAAGATTTCTCTGCTTTCCTTGTCACAGAAAGTTGCCTTCCTAGTGACTATCACTTCTGCTCGCAGAGTTTCTGAGTTGACGGCCCTATCCTGTTGTTCGCCTTATTTGGTGGTCCACAGGGATAAGGTGGTCCTCCGGCCAAAACCGTCCTTTCTTCCTAAGGTGGTGTCAGATTTTCATCATTAATGAAGACATCATATTGCCTTCCTTGTGTCCTTAGCCTAATCATATTGCCTTCCAAGTGTCCTAAGCCTCAGCATCCCAAGGAGATTGCCTGGCACTCTCTGGATGTGATTCGGGCGATAAGGGTTTATCTGACAGTTACTGAGTCCTTTAAAAAATTGGACTCTTTGTCCTTACAGACGGTCCTCGCAAAGGTTTGGCTGCGTTCGCTGCAACCATTTCGAGATGGATCAGGCAGACGGTTGTTCAAGCTTATTCACTCAAGGGTCAGGTTCCTCCTTTCCCTGTGAAGGCTCATTCTACTAGAGTGCTTCTTGGGCTTTTCCCAATCAGGCCTCAGTTGTGCAGGTTTGTAAGGCAACGACTTGGTCGTCTGTGCACACCTTTTATAAGGTGGATTTGTTGGCTTCTTCGGATGCCTCTTTTGGCTGCAAGGTTTGGCAGGCTGCTGTTTCATAAAAGAATGTTTTTTACCTATAGTACTTTGAGACGTCCCACACAGCTCATGAAGATGATGCTGCGTCTGTCAATGGATGATAGAGAAAATAAGATTTTGTAAGAACTTACCATAAAATCTGTTTCTCTGATGTCCATTGACAGACGCAGCTGCCGCCCCTCTGATGGGGATGGTTTTTGTGTCTTCATTGCTTGCAACTAAACTGATTTGCTGGACTGTGTCTGTGGCGGTTATGTCTGGAGGGACATCCCAGTGGGCGTGTATATGTAAAACTGTACTAACCTGCTGCCTAGACTACTCCTGCAGGTGGCAGCATAATCCACACAGCTCATGAAGATGAGGCTGCGTCTGTCAATGGACATCAGAGAAACAGATTTTACGATAAGTTCTTACAAAAATCTTATTTTTTGGACTGCACCGATGAACTCAATAAAAATGATACTGGGAGGTGAGCCATGTGTCAAATTAGTTCCCTCAGATTCACAATTGTGGGAGCATTTAACGTACAGAACTGGGCCCCAACATTGTGATAAAAATCAAATGCATAGTATGCTCTATGACATAGTACCCAAAAATGGATTTTCCTCCAGGCCTCATTTACAGCACTATTCCAGACTTGTAAATAGCCCTGCTAAACTCGATCACAAGCATCATCTGCTTGAAGGTCACATTGCCATTTGTTTTTTTCACGGTATGGGTATAGAGAATCAATGGAGTAGGTGCTGTTGAGCCTTATGGTTTTTGGGATGTGAGTTTTGTGCATATTGGAGGGGGAGTGTGCCTCACTCTTCCAATCGTGTGTTTGTTGGGACTAATACAAAAAGTGGTTTGGGGGTATGTTATATGTATGTTATATACCACAATGATGGAATGGGTAGAGGGTTTACAGTGTTTTCGTCAAATAGATGACCTGTTGTGAAGATAACACCCGGTTCCTCCATAAGGGGTAAGCAGCATGTTGCTAACCTTGTGGAATCTGAGTATTTCCCATTATGAGAACATAATTGGATATATAGAGAAGAGAATCAAATTGCCATCTGGTCTGCATTTTGTAAAGCCTTTTGTTCATGAAGTGGGGGGAAAAACCCTCAGGTCATAGTTTTTCAATGGATGTGCCAGGGATTGCTACATGTAAAGCTCTCTGAACCACTAAGAATCATGGCTTTACAAGTCTTTGCAAGCTCTTTGTCAAGTATCTCAAAATACATTTTAAACTGAAAAATAGAACATAAAACCAAAGCACAGTGAATATTGCAGGCAAATTAAAATATGCAACTATTATGGGCCATACACACTATAAGATTTTCTGAAGACTTTTTCCTTTAGATATACCAAAACCATATAATATGAGGTCAAACCTAAACACTTTCAATTTGTATTCAATCTGGCAGGCCCTTGAACTACATAGAAAAGGTAAATCTGAAGGAAGAAGTCTTCAGAAAATCTTATAATGTGTATGGCCCTTAACCTCCCTGGCGGTATGATTATGTCAGGAATTATGTACCAAAAGCGGTACAATTTTTTGCATGGAAATTTGGCGTTATGTATTATAGGCCTACAATTCTTAGTAAATACTTACTTAAACCTGACCAAAACAAGAGTCTAGTAGACATCCCAGATGTGATAAATTTTAAACACAAACGCATGAATTATAATCTAATCAATAATATAATTTTATTATATAATATATAATATAATATATATATATATATATATATATATATATATTATATTATATAATAAAATTATATTATTGATTAGATTATAATTCATGTGTTATATATATGTGTGTATATATATATATATATATATATATATATGTGTGTGTGTGTGTGTGTGTGTGTGTGTGTATATATATGTGTGTGTGTGTATATATATATATGTATGTATATATATATATATGTATATATGTATATATGTATATATATATATATATAATATAAATGTTATGTGTTTGTGTTTTGTGCAACATTTGAATTTCCCTCTCAGTTCCGCTCCCATGCACCATTGTTGCTGCAGGGAACGGAACCAGGAAGTCATCAGACCAACAGACGAGCGAATGCCACCGCTGACAAGTTTTTAGGGCTTCATTCCTTCTTATAACCTTGCATGTCTGCTGAATTTGTGGCCTCTTCACTCAACCAGCATGGGTAGGATCTTCCCCCACTCCACTTGCTAATATTTGTGGCTGTCGAGGACTTCCACCAAAGAGTTTTTGGTCCAATGGTTTTCAAGCCTGCTTTTGACTTTATGGAATATAATTGTAATGTTTTTTTTAATTGAAATAAATGATGTGATCTTCAGAACTCTTATTTTACATTTTATAGCCAACAGTTTATAGACTAAGAGCAGGCGAGCAGGCTTTCCACAAGCTTTTAGAGTGTGTCTGTGGAAATGTATGCCTATTCAACTAAAAGAAAATGTATGACGTCAGGTACTGATGTTGGATGAGAAGGCCTGGCTTGCATCAAGATTCCATTTTCATCCCAAAGGGGTTCAGTAGGGTTGAGGTTGGGCTCTGGGCAGGCCACATGAGTTCCACCCCATCCAAACTCATCAAACCTTATCTTATGGAGCTGGCTTTGTGTATAGGGGGCACAGTCGTGCTGAAAAGAAAAGGAATGTTCCCCAAACTGACAGTACCACGTATATGATACTTTGGATTCTTTCCTCTTCTACATAGAGGAATGAGGACTGGACCTGTTCCCTGTGCTCCCTGGGGTGCCTTAGGAACTCAATATGGCCTTCCTACATTTCAGAAACAGTGCTCTAAATTAAGAACATTGCTTATGATGCTTGGATGGTCTATAGCCAGCCTTAATCATAGTAATATGTGAAGCAAATGTTACTTAACAAAACTACAAGGCCACTTGCAGGAATCTGACATTCATAGTTTTGTTTTGCAGGAATGATGGGTGAAAAGGGAATGAAAGGAAGCATGGGTCGCCATGGTAAAATTGGTCCAATTGGTTCTAAAGGTATTTAATTGTGAGATCAGATTACACTATGTCTCTGTGTGGAAGTGCCCATCTTTGTAAAGGAGTAGTTCTTTGTTTTATCATGTCAGAGCTACCCCTTAATGACCTAATAACTTGTGTAGAAGTATTTAGGAATTCAAAATTAGGCAAGATGCCATCTGTAAGAAACTCTATATATATATATATATATATATATATATATATATATATATATATATATCCTCTATGGCAGGGGTCTTCAAACTATGGCCCTCCAGTTTTTCAGGAACTACAATTCCCATCATGCCTAGTCATATCTGGAGTTTTACAATGCCTCATGGGATGTGTAGTTCCGCAACAGCTAGAGGGCCATAGTTTGAGGATCCCTGCTTTATGGTAATTAAACAAAACAAAAAAGCCCCCTTTAGAAAGAATGATAAAGGCTGTATCCCCTTTAGACCTGCAGGCCCTTCCCTGGTTATCTCCATCTCAAAAACCGCTCCTGACTATCCCTCCTCCTTATCTGACCCAACATCTCTCTTCATGTGATTGATTAATCATTCTATGTGGGCTTTCACATCAACCAGGTACTTTGACCCCAATATTTGATGATCCCTCCTTCAACCTTGGGCTTCAGACTGATACAGTGATGTTCCTATCACAGGACTGGCCCCCAACTTCATTTCCCTTTATCCTCTGTTTATGGCCAACGGTGGTTTATCCAAGTCGAACTTACTGCCTTCCTCTATACATTTAGGAAACAATTGCCCTATTGTTGATGATCCCTGGCTCCATCTCCAAAATTAAAAAGTGCATTATTTACTTGCGGCTCAGTTGGCTATATCCTGACACTAGAAATCTACCTCTTCACCTCACCTCTTGGAATTGGCCCAGATTTTAAATGAGATTATGGCAAAGGAAACTTTGGTCGTAGATAATGGCCCCAATCTTGAAAAGATACACACTAGGTTGACATGATAGGGGGTCTTTAGTGATTCTTCCACTTTCTGAGCCTTAGTGGCAAAATAATTGGTTCACTCCTTTTGAGGTTTCTTCGAATGTTTTTTGGATTCTTTCTCTCCTTTCTAGTCACCCATCTCTTTCCTCCTACAAATCCCCCTGTAACACTTTTAAGGTTTCCCTTTTAAGTTATATGTTTCCAACAATTGGTTTTCTCAGTGGTTGTCAAGCATCCCGCTTGCTACAGGGTTATTGTATATCCATGGTATTATTTCAACATTAGATATCCTTTTAGAAAAATGTGCTTCTTGTTATGGTATTGTAATCACATGCACCTTTGTATATTAGTATTTTGAAAAGCTTGTTAAATAGTTTTTGACAAAAAAAAAAGGAATGATAAAGCATTGCAATGCATTTTACTTTTCAGGTGAGAAGGGAGATGTTGGTGACATGGGTCCACCAGGTCCAAATGGAGATCCAGGTATACTTAAGTTTTACGAATTACTACCATTAATGGTATTAAAGGTATTCACTGGCTTAATTTAATCTACTGTTGTTATCTGTGTGATAGTTTTCTCTGAGACTGTCAGGTTTTTGTGCATTAAAAATCTGCCAGACCCTAAAGTGTAAGCGGCTCTTTCAGTTTTATACTCATCTGTCCCTGATCCACCAAAGTCTCCAGTATGTGGCCTTCTCAGGATCTTTTTCGCCTTGCTCATTCATGTTCACTGTGATTTTTATTTGGGTCCTATTAGGATTCTGTAATCCGACAGAAAGTCTTTGCAGTTGCATTCTGTTGCCTGCATCTTAAATTTAGGAAAAGGTGGCTACCTTGTTTAAAGTTTTTATCTTTTCCCAGTCTTCTGGGTTTAGCATCTCTGGCCATCTTGATTGCCTTTCCTGTGATGTTATTACTCCCACACTTGGGCAAAGAAATTTTATCCCAGAACCATGGCATGCAGAGAAGATAGAATGAGCCGCACATGTCCAACTCATTATATATTAAGTAGAAAAGGAGCTGGCAGGTAGAAGAGGATTTTTGATTGTACAAAAGACAAGCAAGCACATTTCTATTAAAAAAGCACTATGTTGCTATTGCTATGTTCAACTTTAAAAACATCTTAAATGTAAAAACTCCAGGGATAAAACACTTATTTCGTTTAGGGTCAGATGCTGCCACCTTATGCATCTGGCCACATTGCACTTAATGCTTTTGCCAAATCTATTGTGTTAATTTAGCTTTAAAGATTGCTTTTAAAGGAAAAACAAAAAACACTGAGGGGACATTTATCAAAACTGGAGCAACAGAATCTGGAGCAGCTGTTCATAGTAACCAATCTGCTTCTAACCTCAGCTTGTTCAGGTATGCTTTGAAAATGAAAGATAGAAGATGATTGCCATGCACAGCTGCTCCAGATTCTGTATGTGCCAGGTTTGATAAATCCCACTCACTGTATTTTGTTAATGGTATGAGGTCAATATATGCAATAATAGTATTTAGAATATTAAATCATGTTTCTCATATTTAAAAATGATAATTATATTTCTCTCAAATTGTTTTTGTAAGATTTTGACCATGAGAAAGGTGATAGTTGTAAACTCTCCTGGTATTTTTTTGGTATGTCTTGGCCCCTTGTTAGACACATTGGTCTGCATATAAATGTGAAGAAAAATATAAAGAAAAGTTATGTGAACATCAAAAAGAAATTCGTATACTGAATACGGTTATTACACGTATAGCCACATAAAGTTATCAGACATCCATATTTTTCATGACAGTAGTATTTTAATGCAGTCTTTCTGCCTCAAAGTCTAAAGGGATATTGGTGTCGGTTAGGAACATATCCCATGCACCTGCATTTGTTGGGACATCTTCAACCAGAATGTATGCAAATTTTGGGTGTGCAGTCAATCCCAGATGGTTGGCACTTGGTTAATGTAATGTATTGAATACAAATCCTATGAATTAAGAAAGAATAGTGATACCTGCTCTCTTGTCTTCATTTTGCAGGGATACCCTGTGAGTGCGGGCAGCTGAGGAAAGCTGTTGGAGAGATGGACATCCAGGTCACACAGCTGACAACAGAGCTGAAGTTTGTAAAAAATGGTATGTATTGATTTATGCTTGCAGATGGGTTTCCATGCTGCTTATATAGACCTATTTAGGAAGATCAACAAGTTATGTACTATGGTCAAAAACGTGTAGACATCTCACAACACACTTACACTATATTATATGGCCAAAAATATTTCCAGAGTAGTACCTGACCTCACAAATGCTTTTGCAACAAAATGGGCACATATTCCCACATATCCATTCCAAAATATTATTAAAACTTCTAAAAGGGTGGCGACTGTTATGGCTGCAAAGGGAAGGGGTGGGGGGGGGGGGTGCAAGTGCAAATGGGTGCCCAGAAACCTTTGCCTATAAAGTCTAAGTGCAATAACTCATAGCAGCCAAACCACTAAGCATTTTATTGCTCAGCCATAATTTTATCATTGACTACAAATAATATATACATATATGTAGCACCTAATATACCATCATTAGAGAAGTCTGTGCTAAACAATAAATACATTATATTACACATTGTATATTATTTTAGGTGCTTACCCAATTTTGTTCACTTTTTTTTTTTAATTCTCTATTTTTAATTCTCTATGGTTTTTTATTATATCTTTTACTGCTCATCATATAAGAAAATACCCATTTTACAGGAAACAGAAATATTCCTGAACTAAATTTTAAAATAAAATATATGAATATTTAAAATATATCCGGCCTTGTAACATGGTCTTTCACTTTAAAACCTTGCCTATTCCAAAATAGGGATTCAGGAGATGCAGGAATTGACTGAGTTCTGTCAGTGTAAATATTACTAATTTGTGTAGTTTGGATCTTCCAGTCAGTAGTTCTAGGATCTGCAGCCAGTTTTATGTTTGCCCCTTATAAAGTAACTTCTTGAATCTGACTGCCAGTACTGCAGGTGTGTTGTACTTGTGGCTGATGGACCATAAAGTTGAATAATTTGTTAATAGTTAGTCACTTCCACCCTAAAGTAAAATCTGTATTTAGAGATATTTGAGTCTGGCAATGCTGACCTTTTTCTGCATTTACTACATCCCTGAATGTCTCTGCCTTAATTACCGAATGATTTTCTGGCTCTGAACAACGGTGCTTCCACTGAAGTTTGACCAAAATCAGATTTGTTGATCTGTGTACTTAATCTAGATCAGGGACACAATATTGAATGTTCTGTATCAGTGTGCCAGCCTGGTAACGCTAAAGTTTTTTCAGAGGGAGGTTAAAAAAAGGCAGCCTTCATGTTTCTCTTGTTAAAGGTTCCCTTTCATTTTTCATTCTTGATAATTTGGGGAAACTAAGCATATAATTTAGGGGCTCATTCAGACCTCTCCAATGTAGTGTGTTGTGAGAATTCACGTATTAGCACAACACGTTACTGCATGCTACATGCCATTTTTCATTAGCACCCCAACGACTCTTTGACACACATGCATTGCAGCACACAAAAATGCATGGTAATGCACTACTGGGCATTGTGGTGCTCTACATTGGAAACAAATGGTGCATGTCCAATTTTTGGTTAGTTTTGGTACATTGGCAACCATTCAAAGAGATAGGCTGCCTTAAAGCAACTTGTAGTAATGTGTATTTGAAAACGCAACACAGTCAAGTGTGAATGCACCTTAAAAAATGATAGCACTGTGACCAACATAAAAGATACATGTCATGAGCTTCTGGCATTCCCAGGCAGATGTCACTGAGTGACATAGCTATAAAGCAGATACTCCTGAAAGTGTAGGTAATGCTGTGCTTTCTTAATATTTACTTGCAAACTAAGTATCATAGCTGCACCCCCCATTAAATCTTTATTTGTAAAATGAGATTTGATTTTTATAATTATACAAAAACCTGTAATCTTCCAAAAACAGGAAAATAGAAATGTGTCATGCATGTTTGTGGTGTTGTCTCTGGTTATTTTTTTAAATGTGCATTAAGATTGTTATAGAAATATAAGTGCTCACTTTTCAGCACTGCCCTCCCCCGCAGTTGTAGCTGGAGTGCGCGAGACAGACACTAAGATCTACTTCCTGGTAAAAGAGGAGAAGAAATACATAGAGGCCCAGGCCTACTGCCAAGGAAGAGGCGGAACGCTCAGCATGCCCAAGGATGAGGCAACCAACAGTCTGATGGCTTCTTACATTAACCAAGCTGGCCTCAGCAGGATTTTTATTGGCATCAACGACCTGGATAGGGAAGGTCACTTTGTGTATTCTGATCGGTCTCCATTGCAGACCTTCAACAAATGGAGGCAAGGGGAGCCAAATAACGCCTACGATGAGGAGGACTGTGCTGAGATGGTCTCTTCAGGAGGGTGGAACGATGTTTCTTGTCTCATTACTATGTATTTTATTTGTGAGTTTGACAAAGAAAATGTATAATTGTTTCTATACAAGTAAATGACATATGAAAGCACATACTCCAGCAATTTGCCAGTGAACCTTTAAAGTGAGTGTGGCTATGCATGTTTTTACCAGTGGAATAGCAAACTACTGCTGTCCTCATGGGCAGCTTTGAGGGAGAAGCATCTGGTCCTACAATTTCGACAGATGGCCTGATGCCAGCCAGCTCTTGAGCCCAGAAATGCTGTCATTTGGTATATCTTTACCTCTTGGTAGCTGTTCCATACACCAAACTCTGCATAGAAAATCAGTAACTACACCAAGTGATACCCAGACGAACTCTATTTCCAGTGAGGTTATGCCCCTTCGGTTGCAGTAACTTGTCTAGTCATCTGTCAGGTGGGCCAACACATGTTAAAAGACTGAGATCTCAGTTTGAGGCAAAATCACATAATGGTGGCACACTTAGAAAAAAGATGTTCTAGCTGCATATATAAGGTTTTTGAACTATATCTGTGTTATACCACTGATAGGCGAAGGGTCAATTGCTTTTTTCTAATCACGTTTTTGAAAAAAAATAGTTTTAGGTATCTGTTCTTGCTACAGAAACAGAGCATTCATCACATTACCATCTTCCTAGGAAATGTTGTCTCTACAATTTTAAATATGCAAGTAAAGGATTATTTAACAGACTATCAATGCAATTTGCTAAACTATAGCCCATGATATATTTGCCATAACTATTGTTGTTTTTTGCAATGTTACTGTTATTTTTGACTCGAATTGTTGAAAATGATCGCTATGGCAAATACTGATAAATATAGCTTAGTGAATTGACTCTATTATGTTCTTATTCTTAATATAATCTGCAAATTACTTCAGGCAGGGTAGGATATTAATTCTGATTGGAGAAGGAAATAAGGGAAACTCTAATTGTGGTATAAAGATGACTACTGAATACTCCCTGCCCCCATGTTGGAACTCACAGCCTTCTGCTTAGAGGGCTTAATCCTACAGTATACTGAGGGCCTCTTTTACTTCTAGGGGGTAAACCTTCTCCATCTTTTCTAAGACTGAAGCTCATTCTAATGACAGTCAGAATGCAAACAATGACAAATGCATAGTGTTATTTACTGACTCCTTATTTCTCAGACAGCTACAAGGCAACCGGGTCCACATCTATCACTTATATCCATTTCAAACATTAATTCCATCATCCACTTTGCTCAGTAAGTATGCAGAGCAGCATAAGATTTCTGTACAGCCACACTTCATATTTGGTTGCATTCCTTCTGTCACAAGCACACCCAGGGGAGCACCAATAACTTTGTGATGCTCCCCAGATACCACTTACTAGGACAGGAGGCCTATGTGGTAGTGCAGTAGGCTTTACCACTGTAGAAAATGTAACTGCTGACTGAAAACTCTTCAACACTCTTTCTGTCCATCACAGTTGGTGAGTGCTCTTCTGTACTGCCTTTTCCTCTCCTGCAAACCCCTGATTAGTCAGAAGAAGTCCTCTGTGTGCAACAATCTTCTCCTAAACACATTCACCAAGATGTTAACCCTGTTGTCGACTGTTACCTAGTGTTGATTGCCATCAAATGCACATGGAGTTCTATATTACAAAGGAGGACTTCTTGTTTTTAGCAAGCATCTTGTGTATTTTGGAAGAACATTAAAATTATACTAAACAGAGAAGTGTTAATTTAATTGTTATAATTCATTCACATAAATCATATATATCATGCCACTTTGTTTTTTTTTTAAAAATCCCTTATTCCTGCAGTGCTGTTCTGTGTTCACATCATCTCTTCCTGTTCTGTGTCATCTACAGGGAAAGATCTGTGGGAGGGGCTTCTATCACTCTGCTGATGTATGCTCTCTACAGTGTGAATCTGTGTCCGGCCAGCTCTGATTGGTTTTGTGCTAGTCACATGACTAAAAAAAAAAAAACAGCTATTAGATTTATAAATATCAAATAACTATTTAAAGCTCCCTATAAATCATTATTGAACATCACATGTATTTTTTGTGCATTAGTATGGTGTAGGTGTATACTATATCCCGCCCCAATAGTGTTTAGCAATACGAGGATATGGCAGAGGAGGGAGGGAGGGGAGTGTCATATACCACTGTATATACGCCAAGATGTATGATTCTATAGTCATGTGGGCTGCACAGATTATAAAAAAGAAGAAATGAAGGGCTTAGAAGGGAGCTGAAATTGAACATGCTCCATAGAGGACACCAGCTGGTCTACACAATCTCAGGCTGCAGTGGACACAGACAAGATGGAGGGACAGCTGAAGGCAGGATCAACCAATTATATTTTATTCTACATAAATAAAATGCTTTGTTGGCTTTGTGAGTATGAACACCCGTTATATAACATGTAATTAGTGTTTGTCATAGTCTGAGTTTAATAACACTTTAAGCTCTACAAACACAGATTGTTTAAATAATTTTACTATGATGGGATAAAAATGTCCATTGTCCTTCAAGAAGACTGTAGAAGAAGTTTACTCAGTAAGCCTTTAATGTCAAATGGCATTTTTTCTCTTTCGTTCATTGACAGACACAGCTCTTCATCTTCATGGCGGTAGGAAACTAGGCAAAAGCTTGAGCATGCCTATGGGGCAGTCCCTGGGGGTAAGCTCCCACTTCCTGCTATAGGTATTCAGTTTTTTCTGCCTAGTCAGGGGTAAGGATCTAGTTCCTTGCTGGGATCTCCGGTCATAGCTATTATTTTCTTTTTAAATGGAACTTTCTTCCTTTTCTTTTATTATTTTGTTCCTGTGAGAATCTAGTATCAACTGCCGGTCTGGGCGACAAACTGGATCATTTCGATCTCCAGCGCCCCTCCTAGTCCAGCCAGCGAGCACGTGCAGACCAAAGCTCTGCGCTAGGTCGGTCATGACATAGCTCTAATGGACGGGGGCTTTCCTGCGTGTTAAATGTCTTGCGAGGGCACATACGTACTGGCTTCAACCTGAGTCACAGCATTCCTCCTGGACGACAGCACCCACAATGAGCTTGGAGCGGTGTCCTGTCCAGAGCGGTGCCCACCCTGTTCCTGATATGGTAAGTAGCTGTCCCACCTCTACCTCTGGCGGGTTTTGGTGCAGACGTGGGCCCCTCCCTGGGATGGTTGGACCCCTGGGTTTCCCTCCTTCCCAA
Organism: Pelophylax lessonae; assembly: GCF_965119305.1. Classification (NCBI taxonomy): domain Eukaryota; kingdom Metazoa; phylum Chordata; class Amphibia; order Anura; family Ranidae; genus Pelophylax; species Pelophylax lessonae. The sequence continues at coordinate 157,202,380 of NC_138770.1, read as the reverse complement.
TTGTGTCTCCCCCTCCCCCCAGCTCGGTGATCTATTTTGACATGTGTCCCCCCTCCCTGTTGGGACCATTTTCTCCAGCTTAGAGACCCCCCCCCTGGGAGCTGTGTGGCGCTGTGCGGGGCCGCCATTTTCTTGTAGCCTGGTCTGCTACAGATTGGCGGCTGTTTGTGCAGCCCGACAGCCATTTTTCTATACTTTCCCAATGAAAATAGTGGTGGCCATGTTTTTGGAGCTCAGATGGGTGGTGATTCGGCGGTGGGAAGTCCTCGGTCTCTAGTACTTATAGCCAGACATGCCTTTTTACTAATCGCTGCCCAGTGTGCAGAAGCTTACTTTGAGCTTGACCGGCGGTGGCGAGTGCCTGGGGTTCCCTCTGCCTCTTGCTGCTATACAGCGGTAGTGCTGTGCATTGTGATGTGAACAGTGTGGTGGGGTGTCCCTTACAGTGGTTTTTACACTTGTGGTGCAGTTTCCCCTCTCTATTCATGGAGTCACTTAAACATGTTTCACCACCTGATTCACTCTGAGGATGCCGGCCCTCCGGGGCCCTACAACTGGCTGCACTGATGATGGTCCTGGAGTCCTTGGTGTCCAAAGTGGATTTGGTCTGGGCAAACGGGCTACCAAAAAGCGTCCCCTGCCTTCACCTGCTTCCTCTGTCTCTTCTGATCCAGGGTCTGAAAAGGCCGTCGCGGATGCCAGTTACCCTTCGGGGTCTGTGTCCGCGCACCGTGCATGCTCAGATAGTGAGGATAATTCCTCTGTCCCTCTAGCCCCACATGAAAAGGCACTAGTGGATGCACTGATTGTATCAGTGCGGGAAACCTTACATATGAAAGATGTGACTAATGCAGCATCAGAGGCGCGGGTCCCCTTTGGCACCCACAAGTCCTCCAAGGCTTGCAAGGGTAAGGAGTCCTGTCGCAAACGGGGACCCACTTTTTCTGCTCACATGCAGCCTTTTTTGTTCCTCAGGACAAGGGATATAAACCCTTCAGGGCCTCCAATGGGGTCCGAAGAAGTCTTGGTCAGGCAAACCAAGAGCAAGGTCTGTCAGGCCTTTGGACAAAAACTCCACTGCATGAAGGGCCCCCCTCGTCCGTATCAGGGATGGGGGGACATGTTCGCTGTTTTGGACCTGTAGACCTTTCTAATTCAGGACAAGTGGGTCTACAAAGTTTTTTGATCTGGCTACAAGCGAGGTTCTTTCCTTCCAACCTGCACTTATCCCCAGATCGCTTACAGGATCTCTATGGTGCAGTGCAAGACTTGTTGTCTCAAGGAGTGATTGTCCCGGTTCCGAAGTCGGAACGCTTTCAAGGTTTCTTTTCAAACCTGTTTACGGTTCCCAGGAAGGAGGGCAAGGTGCGTCCAATTCTGGGCCTCAAGGTGCTGAACTGCTTTGTGCGGGTACAGAAGTTTCAATTGGAGTCCATTCGCACAGTGATAGCATCCCTACATCACTGGTACTTTCTCCTATCCATTGACATCAAGGACGCTTACCTTCACATTCCCATTTGTATCGCCCATCAGCGCTTCCTGCACTTTGCCGTGGGCAAGGAGCATTATCAATTTGTGGTGTTACCCTTTGGTCTCACCTCCATTCCTCGGGTCTTCACAAAAGTGTTGGCCCCAGTTCTAGCATTACTGCGTCAGCAGGGGATCGTGATACTGGGGTACCTGGATGATTTGCTGTTGCGAGCAGAGTCTTTGACTGCCCTGTTGGCCAACTTGGAGATCACTCTGCAAACACTGAGGAAGTTTGGTTGGATTCTGAATATACAGAAGTCTGCTCTGGTTCCGTCCACAAGCCTGGAATATCTGGGATTGACTTTAGACTCTGCCTCGGCCAGGGTGTATCTCCCTCTGGCAAAATGTCATAAGTTGCAGGAGACTCTTCGGCTTCTGCTGTCCAGCAGACAGGCATCTTCAGACCTTCATGCGGGTGCTGGGCCTGATGGTGTCTACCTTCAAGGCGGTTCCTTTTTCACAGTTCCACATAAGATCTCTGCAAAAGGAGATTCTGGTGAAGCAGAACAAGGATCCTTGATCTCTGGACAATCTGTTCATGTTGAGCCGGAGAACAAGGGGGTCCCTGGGTTGGTTGCTTCGTTCTCGAGCACTTCTTCAGGGAAATTGCTTTCTTCCCCTGTACTGGACTGTTGTCACCACGAATGGCAGCCTATCCGGGTGGGAAGGTGTCCTCGATACAGAATGTGCTCAAGGGTTCTGGACTTTGGAGGAGTCCAGGCTGCCGACCAATGTACTGGAGCTCCGAGCGATCAGGCTTTGCCTGGATCATTGGACAGTTAGTCTCCAAGGATGTCCGGTACAGATGCAATCGGATAATGCCACGGCCGTGGCCTATGTCAATCACCAAGGGAGGCATGAGAAGTGTTCTGGCGGCTCAGAAGTAGCCGAAATTCTAAGGTGGGCAGAACGGTTCCAGCCCTCTCTGCTGTACACATTCCAGGGTTGGAATATTGGCTGGCGGACTATCTCAGTCGAAAGGTGTTGGACCAAGGAGAATGGTAACTTCATCCGGAGATGTTCAGTCAGTTGGGGACTCCCGAGGTGGACCTGTTGGCCTCTCTCCTCAACAGGAAAGTTCAGAGGTTTGTGGCACAGTCTCGGGACCCTCTAGCCGATGCAACAGACGCCCTAGTGGCTCCCTGGAGTCATTATCATCTGATTTACGCCTTTCCTTCTCTCAAGCTTCTGCCAGACTGCTGCGCAGGATCGAGGCAGAAAGGATTCAAGTCATTCTAGTGGCTCCAGACTTGCCTCGCCAGTCTCGGTACGCTGATCTGTTACGACTGGTCGCCAATGTTCCTTGGAGACTCCCTCTCAGGGAACATCTGCTGTCTCAAGGACTGATCTTCCATCCTGCTTTACAGTCCCTGGCTTTGACGGCCTGGCTGTTGAAAGCCAGGTGCTGTAGGATAGAGGGTTGTCTGATTCAGTGATTCCTATGCTTTTAAAAGCTAGAAAATCTACTTCCAGGAAGATTTACCATCGTACGTGGAAGAAGTATATTGCGTGGTGTGAGTCTCTCTTGTCTTTCATCCAGCGAGGGGTCGAGCAATGTTTGGCCTTGAGTACCATCAAGGGCCAGGTCTCGGCCTTGGCAATTTTTCTTTGAAGATCCATTGGCCTCACACTCCTTGGTGCGTACTTTTCGCCAGGGAGTGAGACACTTGGCTCCCCCGGTGCAGTCTCCATTGTTGCCGTGGGATCTCAATTTGGGGTTGTCACTTCTTCAGAAACCTCCCTTTGAAAATATTCGGGAGATTCTGCTGCTTACATTGTCCCAGAAGGTGGCCTTTTTGTTGGCTATTACTTTGGCGCGCTGGGTGTCTGAGCTGGTGGCGCTTTCTTAACGTTCACCTTATCTAGTTGTTCACAGGGATAAGGTGGTTCTTCGACCATGTCCATCTGAATGAAGACATTGTGTTGCCTTCCCAGAGTCCTAAGCCTAAGTATCCTGAGGAAGTTTCTTTGCATTCTCTGGATGTGGTTCGGGCAATCAGGGTGTTACCTGGCAGCCACAGCGTTGTTTCAAAAGTCAGACTCCCTGTTTGTGCTTACGGATGGACCTCGCAAAGGGCTGGCTGATTCTGCTGCGACCATTTCCAGATGGATCAGGCAGACTGTGGTTCAGACTTATTCTATTAAGGGTCAGGTTCCTACTTCCCCTGTCAGGATGGATGCTACTCGGGCGCTTAGTGCCTCCTGGGCCTTCCGTCATCAGGTGTCAGTGGTGCAAGTTTGCAAAGCGGCCACTTGGTCGTCTGTGCATACATTCACAAAGTTTTTTAAAGTGGATGTGTTGGCATCTGCAGATGCTTCATTTGGCCGCAAAGTTTTGCTGGCTACTGTTTAGAGAACTTGTCCGATTTGAGGGTGTTTTTTTCAAGTGAGCTCCAGTTGTTATCAGTTGAGCTCCATGTTACCTGGTTGCCTATATTTAGCCTTTGAGAAGTTGTTTTCTGCTGTTCCCACCCCCTCATGTTTGACACTGCTTTGGGACGTCACTACGGTCGGGATGATGAAGAGCTGTGTCCGTCAATGAACGAAAGAGAAAATGGGATTTTTGACTTACCATAAAATCAATTTCTCTGATGTTCATTGATGGACACAGCACCTGCCCCTCTTTGGAGTTGGATTGTTTTTCTTCTGACACTGCTTGTTACAAAACTGAATACCTTTAGCAGAAGGTGGGAGTATACCCACAGGGACTGCCCCATAGGTGTGCTCAAGCTTTTCTCTGCCTAGTGTCCTACTCCTGTAGGGGTCAGCATAACTCTACGGTCATGAAGATAAAGAGCATTGTCCATCAATGAACATCAGAGAAATGGATTTTATGGTAAGTCAAAAATCCCATTTTTTTTTTTGGTTGATGGCATTTTTTATATTTTTATTGCAATTCTGCACAAAAAAAGAACATTTAAAAATACTTAGATGTCTATTTATCAATGTTCTCACACAAGATTCACCCAACTTCCAAGCAAGGGTCACTTATTTTCTAATTTAATCTTATGTGAAAAATGAGAAAATCTTAGTTAAAAGTATGATAAATAGACCCCTAAACATTTTTATTTGAACATTGTTCAAATAGGTTTTTATTAGAGTTTAACATAGTGAAAGGTAAATGAAACAACAGAACAGTATAATATACTGATGTACCGCCTAATTGGGGAACGACAGGCTTACAACAGTAGAGCCGGGTGAGAGTCTCAATCCAAATAACAGCCATGCACCTGCAAATTTAACTATTTTCAAATGTGCAGTAATGGATGTGAGGCGGAAGGAAGGGGATGCAGGGGGAAAGGCGAATTGGAAGAGGTAAATGGGTGAGAGAAGGAGGAGCTACCGTTGCCCCTCATGGGGGGTTCAAAAGGAGAAAGTATAGTTCATTAAAAGCAAGTACTAGATCTGACCTGGTTAGATCATCTGTCTGCTCTACACTTTGGGTGTTGTAGCCATGTAGCCCATTGTGAGAGAAATTTAGGTGTTTGCATGTTTTGTCTGGCAAATATTATTTCCATTTCACATTGATAGTTAAGGTCTGCTATTGTTCTAGTAATGGAAGGGGAGTCAAGTGATTTCCATAATCTTGTAATGTTAATTTTAGCTGCCAGTAGGAGATGTACCACTACAGTTCTGGAGGTGGGAGAAAAATGTATCCAGGCCTATGTGTAGAAGAGCCAAGGATGGGGTTGGGGGGTATGTATTTGGGAAATAGTGGATATTTAGGAGAAGATTTGTTTCCAATATGAGGAGAGCATTTTGCAGAACCATAAGACATGTGTGATGGAGCATATGCTCCTGCATTTCCTCCAGCAGCAAGGTTGGGAGCCTGGGAACATTTTGGAAAGTCGGTAGGGGGTTAAGTACCACCTATGTAACATTTTTTGGTAAGTCTCCCAGTGGTTGGAGCAGTGGGTGGCTGTGAGGGTGAATTTAAATGCTTTTTGCCATTGAGCATGGGTCACTTTAATTTTCAGTTCCTCTGTCCATTTGGTCAGACCCCTAAACATTTTTGATTTTCTTTCTCAACTGAATGTGCAGAATTTTGGTACAAAATCTAAAAGTTGTCATCATGTATGTGCTTTCATATGATTCACATATTATTTTTACGTTATTTAATGTAATTTCATCAGTTGCATACCACTTTTTATAAAAAGCATTTATATATATTGTAGATGTGTAAATATAGAGGACTAATGTAAATGATGAATTAGACTATCCAGAAATATTAATAATGATGTCTGTGTTAGTTTTTTTGTAATATTGTCATATTCCCTGAGTTGTATGTGGACAAATCCAACACGCAAAGTGAAAGTGTGCAGTAATACCTGGTTACTAGAGGTCAGTTTAAAGCGTAACTATCATCAGGTTAAACCTACACCTGGAAACTATATATAACACATATTTCATAGATTGTTTATTACAAGCGTATAGTCCCCTCTATATTATTTTTTTTTTTAAATGTGTGTTGGAATCATCTAGTTCAATATAAATATTTTGTGGAAGAGCAAAAACTTACTTTACTGGTTTAGGTAAAAGGCAAGTTTGCTAATGGGCACATACAGTCTAGTGTAACAGGTCTAGTCAAGCATTTGATTAAAAAAAAAAAAGGTATTTATAACAGTTTTAACTACACATCACAGCATTGCAGTTTAGTTTTTATCAAACTACCTGATATGTCTGCTTTAAAGTACAAGTCCAAGCAGATTTAAAATAAGTATAATAATGTATCTCTATTCACTAATCGTCATTAAAAATACTCATATAAATGCAAGGAGTATATATATTTGAATTGGGTTCTTGCAGTCCCCTATACAGCAGCGCTCAGACTGGGGAATGAAGGGGCAGGACAAGATATGGGGTTTTTCTCCCAGCAGATTCCGGGCAAATTTGAAATTGGCGCAGCTGTTCATGTCTTTGTCTGCACAGGAAGTTGTGAATAAAATTACTACAAGTCCCATCTTCCACCATGGAAGTAGGGCTTGTAGTTCTCCATGGAGTGCAAGTGCAATGATGTCACCCGATTTGTAGTCCATTGATACTCCCTTCATCTGTGTAACTGAAGGTACATATCTTGGCATGGACCAGGGCTGGAGGAAAACTCTGCAGGAGCAAGAGCATTCTACCCATGATCCACTGATTGTGGGTGCAAAGTCTATTTGCCTTTAGTAATTCAGCCCCATAGTCTGTAGTCCTTTTTGGTGCTATTGCAGAACAATGACAGAGAAAGTGAAAAATTTAAAATGTGGTAAATGATTCTTGGCGGTCTCTGCAGTAATATTGATTAAAAAAATGAACTAATAGAAATGGACATTATACCTAAAAAGACTAAATTGGCACTAAAGTGACAGGTTTCTTCAAAGTCCAACCCCACCCTGACACACTTATACTCACCTTCCTTGCTCCCCTGCTGCTCCATATCTCTATCCGAGCCTTTGCCAAATAGTCAGTGCTTCCATGTATGGGGAGCATGTGACCTCCTCCCAGGATGCAGTTCTTTGACCTGAGCATCCATTTGCTGGGCCCAAACACTGCCACGTGAGCAGGAGAATGTCAACCTTATGTAGGCATCATCTGTCATGTAGCTTGCACTGAATTACATTGCTGAAGGAATCAAAACAGTTGGAGAGCAGAGTGAAGATGAGGAAAGGTAGGTCAGGGTGGGCTAGGAAGAGACTTTGTCCTTTGAGGAAAAGTGACATTGGGGTTGATTTACTAAAAATGGAGAGTGAAAAATCTGGTGCAGCTGTGCATGATAGCCAATCAGCTTCTAACTTCAGCTTTTTAAATGAAGCTTTGACAATAAAACCTGGAAGCCAATTGGTTTCTATGAAGAGCTGCACCAGATTTTGCACTCTCCAATTTTAGTAAATGAACCCCATAGTCTTTTTAATAACTGGGTACTACAATAAATATAAATCTGCCATTCCATCATATAAACCCAACTTAAAAGTCTAGATATCACCTGTAATGGGCCACTTCCTGAATTGATGAGTGACTGGAGTGAAGATGCAGTAAATGTGATATAAGGAAGTAACGGAGAAACACTAAGCTGAGGCCTTATCAGATTACATTGTAGCAACAGATTGCTCCAAACTGTCCCCCACTTGGAACCAAACACCTCTGTTCCCCTTTCCTTTTCATTTGTTCCTCTTCTAGGTGTAATATATAGACCTCTGTTAGAAAAAAAATATTTTCTCTTTCGTTCATTGACGGACACATCTCCTGATCTTCTTAACCATTGGGTTATACTTCCCCCCACAGGGATCTGGCTACATCTATGGGCAATCCCAGGGAGTATACTCCCTCTCTCTGCTATAGGTACTCAGTTTATTTTCTGCCTAGTCAGGAGTAAGGACCTAGTTCCTTGCTGGGATCTCTGGTCCTGGCAATTTTTTATTTTTAGATAGAATTTTTTCTCCTGTTTTTTTTTCCTGTGAGATCTACTTTTAACTTCAGGATTGGGCGACAGACTGAATAATCTAGATCCAGTGGTCACCTCAGTCTGGCTAGCGTGCGGATACTTCAAATCCACGCTAGGTTGGCCACGACATAGCCCCACTGGACGGGGGCTGGCCTTTGAGTTAAACAGCTCGCGAGGTCGCATATGACCTGGTCTCGACCCGAGTCTCAGCATTTCTCCTGGCTGACAGCCCCCCATTTTGATGGCAAGGAGGTTCTGTCTGAAGCGGTTGAGATCTAGGGATCCCTCCTGGGTTCCTGGGAGCTTCGTGGTGCCGCGTGGGGCTGACATTTTTTATAGCCTGTGTGTTCAATGCACGGCGGCCAATTTGCGGTTGTTTGCCATTGAAAATAGTGGTGGCCATGACAGTGGAGCCTTCTAGGCAGCGATTTCGGTGGTGGGAGCCCCTCCTCATCCTCTGATGCTGACTCCTGGATCATTTCATTTCCTGAACACGGCTTGTGCAGTGCAGATTCTCCTGGTGGCTGCGGTGCCTGGGGAGTCTGGTGGGGTCCTCTCTGCTGTGGATCAATTGGTGGGGGTTGTCCCTTAGCAGTGTTTTACTATTTTTTTGTGGGGTCCCCCTGGTGACTCATGGAGTCTTTGGAGCACATCTCCCCACCTCCCCATCCCTTCTCTGAGGCCGCAGGGCCCTCTGGGTCCCATCCATTCATTGCTGTACTGACGGCGCTCCTGGAGTCCCTTGTGTCCCGGGTGGAGGTGGCTTTTGGGCGATGGGCTGGCACCTTTCCCTGCCTCATCTGTCTCCTCAGATCCTGAATCTGATTCGGCCACAGCGGACGTGGGTCACCCTGCTGGGTCTGCTACTATGCGCCCTGAATCCTCAGATAGTGAGGATGATTCCTCCGCTTCTGCAACCGTGCACAAAAAGGCACCGGTGGGCGCACTGATTGTATCTGTGCTTGAGACTTAAAGTTGGAGGACGCAGCTGCGACAGAGGCGCAGGTTCCCTTCGGCACTCAGAAGTCATCCAGAGCGGCAAAGGATGACATCATTAAAGGTCTCATGGGAGGGAAGAGTACTTTTCTTCTGCAGGCTACTAAGGCAAGGACCCTTGTTGTAGCCGTGGGCCCCCATCCTCGGCTCATAAGCAAGATAAGCAAGTTGTTTCGCTCCTTAGGATTGACTGACAAGGGATCGAAGCCCTTCGGGGCCTCCTCTGGGGAATCCAAGTGAACTTGGTCTGGCAAGTGCCGGCTTCTCCAGACCCGCAGACAAGGCCCCTTCAGCAGGAAGGTGGGCCCTCACCCGTGTCTGGGGTGGGGGGACGTCTTTGCTGGTTCCTGAACCTGTGGACTCCCCTGGTATAAGTCAGGTGGATCCACAAGGTAATTCGGTCCAGCTATAAGATCGCATTTCATTCCTCCTTTCCGTTCTTCCTTTCCGACGTGCGACTGTCCCCGGTCCGCTTGCAGGCTTTTTTTTGGGGGTGCAAGACCTTTTACTTTAAAGAGAGATCGTTCCGACTTCAGAACTTTTTCAGGGGTTTTACTCAAACCTGTTTACAGTCCCCAGGAGGGAAGGCAAGGTGCGTCCAATTCTGGATCTCAAGGCGCTGAACTGCTTTGTGCGGGTGCAAAAGTTCAAAATGGAGTCTGTTCGCACAGTGGTGGCTTCCCTTCATTGGGGGAATTTCTTGCCTCCATCGACATCAAAGATGTTTATCTTCACATTCCAATATGTGTCGGCCTCCAGCGCTTCCTCTGCTTTGCCGTGGGAGAGGAACATTATCAGTTTTTGGCGTTACCTTTTGGTCTCGCATCTGCTCCTTGGGTCTTCATGAAAGTGTTGGCCCCGGTGCCAGCATTGTTATGCCAATAGGGGATCAAGGTACTGGGCTACTTGGACGTCCTCCTTTTGCGAGCTGGGTCTCCTACTGCTCTGGTGGAAAACCTGGAAATCACCATACAAGCTTAAGGGAGTTTGACTGAATTCTGAATTTTTAGAAGTCTGCTCTGGTTCCGTCCACTAGCTGGAGTATCTGGGTCTGACTCTGGACTCGGCCTTAGCCAGAGTGACCCTTCCTCTGGACAAGCTCCAGAAACTACAGGCAATTCATCCCCTGCTGTCCAGCAGATGGTAATCCCTTCCGGACTTGCATGCAGATGTTGGGCCTGAAGGTGTCTACCTTTTGAGGTGGTTCAGTTTGAACAGTTCCATACGAGGTCCCTCCAGGGATATTCTGGCGAAATGGGACAAGAATCCACTGTCTCTGGACAATCAGACCCAGCTGAGGGAACGAAAGAGTCCCTGATACGGTGGCTTCGTTCTTTAGCACTTCGGCTGGGCAAATCCTTCATCCTTCCTCCCCTTGTATTGGACAGTGGTCGCCACGGATGCCAGCCTGTCCCATTGGGGAGGCGTCCTCGGCAAATATTCTGTTCAGGGGATCTGGACACTGGAAGAGTCCATACTATTGATCAAAGTCTTGAAATTCCGAGCGATCAGTCTGTGTCTGGAACATTGGATGCATCGTCTTCCGGGATGTCCAGTGCGTGGGGGGCACAAGAAGTGTCCTGGCTGCTCTGGAGGTAGCCAGCATTCTAAAGTGGCAGAACGGTTCGTTCCAGCCCTCTTCCCCATACACATTCCCTGGGTGGAAAACTGGCAGGTGGATTACCTCAGTCGGCAGGCGTTGGACCAAGGGGAGTGGTCTCTTCATCCGGAGGTGTTTTCATCAGTTGTGTCTCCAGTGGGGCATCCCTGAGGTGGATCTGTTGGATTCCCGGCTCAACAGAAAGGTGCAGAAGTTTGTGGCTTGGTCACTGGTTCCTCTGGCGGATGCCACAGATGCTCTGGTGTCCCTATGGGGTCAGTAATGGCCGATTTACGTCTTCCCTCCTCTCAAGCTTCTGCCAAGACTTGTATGCAGGATTGGGCCATCTTATTCCAGTCATCTTATGGCCCCGGACTGGCCTCGCCGGGCTTGGTATGCCGACCTGGTGTGGCTGGTCATCGACATTAATTGGAAGCTTACTCTCGGGGAGTATCTGCTGTCCTGGGATGGACCAATACAGTCCCGGGACTGTAAAGCAGGATGGACCAATCTTCCATCCTGCTTTACAGTCGTGCATCGGTGTTTCCAACTCTGTTAAAAGCAAGGAAACCTGCTTCTAGTAAGTTCTACCATCGTTTGTGGAAGATGTGGGGTTCATCCTTGCTCTTGTTCGGTGGCTCGGATCTTGACGTTCCTTTAATGGGGGATGGGGGGGGGGTGAGCAGAAACAGCCTTGAGTACTATCAAGGGTCAGGTGTCGGCCTTAGCAGTCTTATTTCACGGCCCATGGCCACATACTTCCTGGTGTGTACTTTTCTTCAGGGAGTTAGACACCTGACACTCCAAGTGCGGTCTCTGTTGCCGCCTTGGGACTTCAATTTGATGCTCTCAGTCCTCCAGAAGCCTCTTTTTGAGAATCTTCGGGAGATTCCCCTGGTTAAGCTGTCCCAGAAGGTGGTCTTTTTTGGTGGCTTTCACCTCTACACGCAGGGTGTCGAAATTTTGCAGTGTTATCCTATCATTCACCTTACTGGTGGTTCACTATGATTTGGTTGTTTTTTGCCCCTGTCTGTTGTTTCTTCCTCAGGTTGTCTCTGATTTTCTTTTGAATGAAGGTATTGTGTTGACTTCCCTGTGTCCCAGGCCAACACATCCGAGGGAAATTGCTTTGCATGCCTTGGATGTGGCCCGGGCAATTAGGGTGTACCTCGCAGCTGCAGAGTCTTTTATTAAGTCAGACTCACTATTTGTGCTCATGGATGGGCCTTGGAAAGGGTTGTCCATTTCCTCTGCGACCATTTCCAGATGGATCAGAAAGATGGTGGTTTAGGTCTATTCCATCCAGGGTAAGGTTCCTCCTTTCCCTGTCAAGGCACATTCTACTTGGGCGCTCAGTGCCTCCTGGGCTTTCTGTCATCAGGCGTCAGTGACGCAGGTTTGCAAGGCGGCCTCCTGTTGTCGGTGCACACTTTCACAGAGTTCTATATATTGGATGTGTTGGCATCTGCGGATGCTTCCTTTTGGCCTGCAAGGTTTTTGCTCTTTTTTGCTCTTTTTGCTTCCTCTTTGACGGTGTATTGTCAAAGCTCCAGTTGTTTTGATTGAGCTCCTGTTTACCTGGTTGGCTATAGTTAGCCTTGGGAATTTCTGCTTTAGGACGTCCCAATGGTTAAGAAGATCAGGAGCTGTGTACGTCAATGAACGAAAGAGGAAATTGAATTTTTGACACTGCTTGTAACAAAACTGAGTACCTATAGCCGAGAGAGGGAGTATACTTCCTAGGACTGCCCATAGGTGTAGCCAGAATTTTTTTTCTGCCTAGTGTTCTACTCCTGCAGGGGACAGTATAACCCAATGGTTGTGAAGATCAGGAGCTGTGTCTGTCAATGAACATCAGAGAAATTGATTTTACGACAAGTCAAAAATCTCATTATTCAACATCAAAAGTGTTATACTACACTAAGTCTGTCATTTAACCTTTTATAATTATTGCATTTGTTACTTTGAAAAGCCAATATTAAAGAAACTTTGTGTGAAAAAACTTTTGTGGTTTTCACTAATCATTTTTTATATTATTTTTTCATGGTCCACTTACCCAAGAGTGTGGCAAGGGGGTGTACTGTGTCTACAAACTTTGTGATAAATGGTAACCTGCTTTTTAATCGCAGACATTTTGGAGGCTTGTTTTATAAGTGTGTAATGTTAGACTAAAACAGCTGAATGTTTCAGAGCAGTTGGTTTTGGGTTCTATCACCTTGGGATAACAGATCTACTCCCATATAGTCAGTTAACGTGGTATTAAACACAAAAGCAAACATTTATTATAGTGCAGCTTACCAATTCTTAGATGTAGTGGCTGCATTAGTTATTTTTTAGGCTTTCTTTCCTTTATTTTCATCTGGTGATCCAGACAGTAAAGCTGTTGATTTTTTTAAAAAGAAAAAGCTCTTGCAGATGTAGCAGCAAGAAGGATAGGACAAACTATTTACCACTAACAATGATCAGCTTTTATTTATATATAAAAACAAAACAATTATCCTAAAAGGAAAAAACTGTTGCTGTAACTGCGTATAAATGATTAGCTGAAGTTTGGCTTACATTTATTAGTGTATCTAAATCTGCTACTCCTTTTAACACTCCCCTCCCTCCAGACTGAAAATGCTGCTGTACAAAGGTGACCCTGTTGTCCTTAATCTAGAGCAGGGGTCTCCAAACTTTTAAAGAAAGGGCCAGTTTATTGTCCTTAATACTTTAGGGGGGCTGGACTGTGCCCAATGGGAATAAAAAATGCCACATTTTTGGTATTGGGAAGAAATAGTTGGCATAAGTGGAAAGAATAGTTCCCCATTGTTGATGTCAGTGACAGGAATAATGCCTCATGGACCAGATAAAGACAAGCAAAAAGGCCCCATCTGGCCCCAGGGCCACAGTTTTGAGACCACTGATCTAGAGTGTAGGCACTCTAATAAACGAGGTGGGTTACTGGTCAGATCACCAGGTAAAAACAGAGGGAAAAGAAGCCTAAAAAAAGAAAACAAATGCAGCCACCACATCTAATGATTGGCTGCAATATATTACATTTTTTGTTTTTGGGTTTAATACCACTTTAATTTTACCTTCACAGTTTTCCAGTGGGAGCCTGGAAGGAGAGGTTGGGTTTTCAGGTCTACAAAAACGGTTTAGATAACTCGGCACCTAATTCAAGGCTTCCACTAGACTGGTACTGCCCACATGAAGTAAAGTTTCTAATACTTGTCCAGAGACAGTTATTTAATGTTGGACTTAACTTGTCTATGTTATTAGCCATTTTGGATACGGCCCTACAAAAGAGATGTTGTACCATTGATGTCCCAGTGCCAAAGATCTTTCTTTTAAAAGCTCTTTCCATAATCCTGCATGACCATTGGAGCTGAATATTCATGTACACTTCCTGTCAGGCTTATCTCAGGGAAACAAATGCCACTATATGCAAAAGTGTTTTTAGAAGGTCACCTTTGCCAATGCAGTCAGTCAGAGACTGTCTGCTGCATTATGATTGTGTCCTTAACAAGACCATGCAAATATCATCTCATGTCTATGAGAAGCCCAACAGAGGCTTAAAGATGACAGTTAAAAGTATTCTTCTATGGAATAAATTCTTCTCTTCTTCTTCTATTCTTACTAGACAGGGAGGCCACTGTGTATAAAAAAAAAGCCTCTTCCTGCTATACTACTTTTACCGGACATATGCTTCGATCTGTTAAGGTACTAAAGCATTCACATATTTATTAGCCATTCCAGGCAAAGGGACAGTACTTCCTGATAACATATTCTTCCCCTCCGAACATATTTTGCCAATTAATGCCTCTCTGCTAAATCCTTCCTAAAGGAGTCCAACCGAGTATATTCTAGTGTCAGAGCTTACTTAGGATCTTGGCTGGGTCAATCAAAATGGCCAAGGATCGGAACCTCTCAAAAGAACAGCTAAATATATCAGCGGGCAGTGAGGGAACTCCAGGACACAACAATGCTGAAGTAAAGGTGAAGTACTACTACCCCTGTTAGCCTATGGCAGAGACAGAGGGAACAAGATGGGCCAGTGACCCAACACGCCAACTGATCAGTCTGAGTCTCTGGGCAAGTTCCAAAAAGTACCCAGCTATGCAGGTCCTGCATGCATAACTGGACCATTTTTTAATTTCTTTGGCCAGTTTTAGATTGTAATTGCTGAATCTCCTCAGTTAGGTATACAATATTACACAGTGATATGGCACAAAGATAACTTCTTTGTATAGCTAATTCTATTAATATAAAAAATATATGAAAACATTCCCATTTATAGGAGAGTGAGCATATAAATATAATAACATATTTATACTACGTAATGTAATTCTGTGCTATCACTTTAACTTTCAAATCTCAGAGAAAATCAATAAAGTGTGGTAACTGATTGACAGGGTGGTTAGGACATGTCTAGTTCTGTATTTATTTAGCCAGTTCAATCTCCCAGTGTACGAGCTTTTAGCTGTGACTGACAGTGATCCCGGTGTATGTGGAATCCTGCTTATACGGTAAGATGGGATGATATGCAGTTACTATGTCAAGACTGAAGATTTGCCTTTGCGGCTCTTAACTTTCAATAGCTATTTGCTGTACATCAATCAGTAAATCTGCCACACATGTAGCAAGATTCCAGTGTTTGGTAGCAGGTTAAATCCATATAGTAATCAGCAGGAGAAAATGTGTGGCATAGTGACCCTTGTAAATCTACATTGTTCCCTGTTTGGGCATTGCAAATTCAGCATTACTAAATCCAGTATTTAGACAAAATAATATTCTGAACACTGACAGGCTCAATGGAAGCATTTTTATTTAGTGAACGGCTGCATGTCTAAGCTTGAGCACAAATTCCTTTTAGTTTGAGGAGCCCCCAACCCCCCCATGCCTTCAGCAGCCCGTGTAAACTAGCAGCTTGAGTATTCTTCTCCAGGAGCCCATTTAAACTAGCCCCTAATAGATTGTCAATCTCTAAAAATCTCATATAAATCGATCATTTTATTGTACAATCATTTAAAACATTTTTTTAAAATCTGCGGAAAAATTTATTTTGTTTTGTTTAGGATGGATTTGTTGAGTTGAAAATTTAATTTAGTTACATTCACTATGTTAGAATGATCCGTCTTTATAATTTGTATTGTTTTCATTTCGTTTTTGGTTTTTGATTTGAATTTTTCGTCTGTATTTGAATCCAATATCTGAAAATTAGTTAGGTACTTCTTGTTCATACACTGTTTAAATATTTGTGATTTTATTGGATAAAAATACATTTTCACAACATGAAAGCCTCCATTATGGGCCCAACAGACAGATGTTATCATCATTATAATTTATAAAAATTGTTGAACTACAAGAGTATCGTCATGTGATGGACTCCAAACACCTTGATGTTATTCATGAAATTACACTAAATTCTTCTATTAGAAATTTTGGCAGCAACTTTATGCATTGTGTAAGCAATAAATAAAAAATCTATAAAACATTTAGTTACTATATTAACATGAAACTCACGTAATTGAAGACCTGTCTGTCTACCTTAAAACACACATGCATAACTATTAGGTTGAGTATAGTCATTACAGGTATGTTATGCCACTTGTGAACACCATCCTCTGGTTTGGGGGGGGGGATGACGACGACAAAGCATTAAAATGAGTAAATAAAAAAAAAGAAGAATGCCCAAGGGACTTTGTAACACACAAACCACAATGTATAAAATGTACAAAATGTATTCAATTTTAAACATTTGGGTACATACAATTGAAATAATTCTGATAGGCATAGGTACATAGATAATAGATATATGCAAAGGTTTCCATTTGTTACATAAATCAAAGTATGACTAACAATCCAAGGTTTAAATGTATACATGATAAATTTCTCTACGCGTTTTGTGAGACAATGCTCTTCCTCAAGAGATACATATATAAATGCCTGAAATTAGAGACAGTTGTTAGGCCTCAGAGCAGAAAGGAAGGATAAGAAAGGAAAAGGGAGGAAAAAAAGGGGGGAGGGGGGGACGAATACTTGACTGTTTATTACCCTGGTTTGGAAGTTTGTTAGGACAATTATACACAATTGTGAGTTTTGGTCTTCCCTCTCCCTTTTTTGCCTGCTCCCCCCCCTGTTTTTGTCCCCCTCCCCTCTTTTCCCCCCTTTTTCTTTCTTATCCTTCCTTTCTGCTTTGAGGCCTAACAGCTGTCTCTAATTTTAGGCATTTATATATGTATCACCTGAGGAAGCGAGCATTGTCTCGCGAAACGCGTAGAGAAATTTTATCATATATACATTTACACCTTGGATTGTCAGTCATACTTTGATTTATGTAACTAGGGAAACCCATGCATATATCTATGCACCCATGCCTATCAGAATTTTTTCAACTGTATGTACCAAAGTGTTTAAAATTCAATGCATTTTGTACATTTTATACCTTGTGGTTTGTGCCTTACAAAGTCCCTTGGTCATTCTTCTTTTTTGTATTCATATATATCGGGACTAAGACACTTTCAAGCCCCTCATATGCCAGCTCTCCTCTGTGTCATTTAAATTAGTATACTATTAGTATACATATACAATGCCATTTAGGAAGATCCAAGATCAGATGATTTAAAGTGTTACTAAACCCAGGAGCCTGCATTCACTAGGTCTGGTCTCACAGTACACAGAACATGGTAATGCAATCATCTTAGTAAATATGAACTGCTAAATACCTTTTCCCATCAGCGGTATATAGTAGTCTTGTAACGTCAATCAGTTCCTGGTAAAACTTCTAGGAGGAGCTTTCATACTGCACTGAACTGTCCTATCAGGATGCATGATCCCTGACCCTCTGTCTGGACAGTGCTGATTGGCCCTGTGCTGATCACATGCACTGTCTCAAAAAACAAAAACAAAAAAAATAACCCTCTAGCAATTTACACCAAACTGAGCACGTGCAGCCTCACTCCAAAGGCTCTGTATTATCCGGACCTGTTCTGGAGTCAGTGGAAGAAGTGGAGGATCTGCGCATACAGGATCAAACAGCCTATTTACAGTGCCTTGCGAAAATATTCGGCCCCCTTGAACTTTGCGACCTTTTGCCACATTTCAGGCTTCAAACATAAAGATATAAAACTGTAATTTTTTGTGAAGAATCAACAAGTGGGACACAATCTTGAAGTGGAACGAAATTTATTGGATATTTCAAACTTTTTTAATTGGGCGTGCAAAATTATTCAGCCCCCTTAAGTTAATCCTTTGGGGTATGTCTCTATCAGTTTTGCACATCGAGAGACTGACATTTGTGCCCATACCTCCTTGCAAAACAGCTCGAGCTCAGTGAGGTTGGATGGAGAGCGATTGTGAACAGCAGTTTTCAGTTCTTTTCACAGATTCTCGATTGGATTCAGGTCTGGACTTTGACTTGGCCATTCTTACACCTGGCTATGTTTATTTGTGAACCATTCCATTGTAGAGTTTGCTTTATGTTTTGAATCATTGTCTTGTTGGAAGACAAATCTCCATCCCAGTCTCAGGTCTTTTGCAGACTCCATCAGGTTTTCTTCCAGAATGGTCCTGTATTTGGCTCCATCCATCTTCCCATCAATTTTAACCATCTTCCCTGTCCCTGCTGAAGAAAAGCAGGCCCAAACCATGATGCTGCCACCAACATGTTTGACAGTGGGGATGGTGTGTTCAGGGTGATGAGCTGTGTTGCTTTTATGCCAAACATAATGTTTTGCATTGTTGCCAAAAAGTTCGATTTTGGTTTCATCTGACCAGAGCACCTTCTTCCACATGTTTGGTGTGCCTCCCAGGTGGCTTGTGGCAAACTTTAAACGACACTTTTTATGGATATCTTTAAGAAATGGCTTTCTTCTTGCCACTCTTCCATAAAGGCCAGATTTGTGCAGTATACGACTGATTGTTGTCCTATGGACAGAGTCTCCCACCTCAGCTGTAGATCTCTGCAGTTCATCCAGAGTGATCATGGGCCTCTTGGCTGCATCTCTGATCAGTCTTCTCCTTGTATGAGCTGAAAGTTTAGAGGGACGGCCAGGTCTTCGTAGATTTGCAGTGGTCTGATACTCCTTCCATTTCAATATTATCGCTTGCACAGTGCTCCTTGGGATGTTTAAAGCTTGGGAAATCTTTTTGTATCCAAATCTGGCTTTAAACTTCTCCACAACAGTATCTCGGACCTGCCTGGTGTGTTCCTTGTTCTTCATGATGCTCTCTGCGCTTTAAACGGACCTCTGAGACTATCACAGTAGCAGGTGCATTAATACGGAGACTTGATTACACACAGGTGGATTCTATTTATCATCATTAGTCATTTAGGTCAACATTGGATCATTCAGAGATCCTCACTGAACTTCTGGAGAGAGTTTGCTGCACTGAAAGTAAAGGGGCTGAATAATTTTGCATGCCCAATTTTTCAGTTTTTTATTTGTTGACAAAGTTTGAAATATCCAATAAATTTCGTTCCACTACATGATTGTGTCCCACTTGTTGTTGATTCTTCACAAAAAATTATAGTTTTATATCTTTATGTTTGAAGCCTGAAATGTGGCAAAAGGTCGCAAAGTTCAAGGGGGCCGAATACTTTCGCAAGGCACTGTACATAATGCTGAGCATTTACCCTCATCAGCTGTCAGTGGGTTTCCCCACCGACAGCTGAATGTACAAAAATGAAAATAAATGTAAAAACAGCATGTCCCCCATCCCATCCATACCAGGCCCTTCAGGTCTGGTATGGATTTTAAAAGGAACCAAACACCAAAATGTAAAAAAAAAAAAAAATGGTGTGGAGTCCACCCCAAAACCCCTTCCAGACCCTTATCCGAGCATGCAGCCTGTCAGGAAAGGGGGAGGACGAGCAAAACAGTGGTGTCGTGATTGATGATTGTTCTACACTGGGGGCATTTTTTTTCTAAATAAAGGAATTGTTAAAAACTGCCTACTGTAATTTTTTACACTACACTTTTTTTTTCACGAATGAATAGGGGTACTATGTACCCATACTCATTCACATAAGGGGTTGGCATCTGGAGCCCCCTTGTCAAAGGGGGCTTCCAGATTCTGCTAAGCCCCCCCAAATATCCCCACAACCACCAGCTAGGGTTGTTTGGAAGAGGCCCTTGTCCCCATTAACATGGGGACAAGGTGCTTTCTGGGGCCAGGGCCCCTCTGCCCCAAAGCACCCCCCTATGTTGAGGGCATGTGGCCTGGTATTGTGGTATTGTTCAGAGAGGAAGAGGGGGGCGCTCTCTCGTCTCCCCCTTTCCTGACCTGCCCAGATGCATGCCCAGATAAGAGTCTGGAAGGCATGAATTTTGGGGTGGAAGGCATGAATTTTGGGGGGGCGGGCCCTCGCTGTTTTTTTTTGTTTTTTTTTTACATTTTGGCATTCATTTCATTTTTTTTCATTGCCGACATTCTTTTCACAAGTCGCACACAATTCGCATGTATAGCATACAGGTGGGACTTTCATGCGAATTTTGAGGGTTTACATTAAAGTCTATGGCCCTCAAGTTGCATGAAAGTCAGACCAAAGTAGTGCAGGAACAACTTTAAAGTCACTGTGACTTTAAGTCGCACAGATTTGAACTGTACTCATTGGGAAACGCGGTGCGACTTGTCATGCGACTTGGGGGGCCAAAGTTGCATGAAAAGTCGCACAATTGTGAATGGGGCCTAATAGGAATAAGAATAACTTTATTGATGTATATTATAACTGGTTATTGCCATATGCAGATATGTTCCTAAAAACAGAATGTTTTTTGGTGATTATACAAAAGCCGAGGAAGCCCTATCAGTTAGTATTTCGCCCATCCTTGTGACCAATAGGGAACAAACATTTTTTAATAGCATTGGAAATGTAACATTTGTCCAAAATTAGCAAAATCTGGTCCTAAATGTGTATGACCGTATCTATGGAAAGTTATGTCTACCCTGTAACAGATTTGGCAATCACCAGGGCCGCCATCAGGGGGGTACAGGCAGTACAGGTGTAAGGGGCCTGAGCTTCCAGAGGGGCCCGGGGCCCGCTTCCCTTGCATAATTTGAAAATGTCAGCAGTACAGCACTGATTCATTTCGCTGACAGCACAACCGATCAACAAACGCCCCCCGCCGCACTCGCACGGGAGAGACTGAGAGAGAGACACCGTGATACACGTCACCAGCTTTCCCCAGTCCAGCTCGCCTACAAGTTACAACACTGCTTCGAGTACCCACAAGTATAACTTGGCCACTTACTCTGCTCCATTCAGTTCCCTGCTGAGGCGGAGTCTGCTTCTGTAAAGATCTGATTGGGCAGCACTCGGGCATGGGGGTGTAGTCAGTTGCTCAATGGAGGAAGTGGCCCCAGCCTTGCAGGTGCATGACGTAGGGTCGAGATAGCAGTGTGGAGGGTAAGTAATTGACCGAGTTATGTGTGTGCAGCAACGTGCTGCTGCTGTGCTGCCTGTACTTTTGATTGGACTCCTCTGATGACAAGCTGGCATGATAGAGTTGCATTGTGAAAATGGCTGGGGTTGATTCTGGGTGGAGAAAAGATCCCCACCCAGAATCATCCCCAGCCATTTTCACAATGAAACTCCATCATCCTCATCCAGGCCAGATTCTTCCTTCCCTCTGCACAATGTATTCCAATTCCTGCCCAGAATCATCTATCCCTCTCCAGGAATTTTGGACGGGGATGAGGATCCATTGTGGAAAGGAATTGTGAAAATGGATAAGGATGATTCTGAGTGGGGATGAGAGTTATATAGTGAAGAGGCTCTCCACAATGTAACTCTCATCTCCACTCAGAATCATCCTCATCCATTCTCACAATGCACAGGGCCGTCTTTAATATTGTTTGGGCCCTGGGCAAGCACAAGCATTTTCTTGCCCTCCCCACCCCCACATGCAATTTCACTCCCCACTCCAAAAAACAAACACACACTCTGTACCCCAACTCTGCCCACAGCCACCTCTGTACCCCCACTTTGCCCACAGCCACCTCTGTACCCCCACTCTGCCCACAGCCACCTCTGTACCCCCACTCTGCCCACAGCCACCTCTGTATCCCCACCCTGCCCAGTGCCCACAGCCACCTCTGTACCCCCACTCTGCCCACAGCCACCTCTGTACTCCCACTCTGCCCACAGCCACCTCTGTATCCCCACCCTGCCCACAGCCACCTCTGTATCCCCACCCTGCCCACAGCCACCTCTGTACCCCCACTCTGCCCACAGCCACCTCTGTACCCCCACTCTGCCCACAGCCACCTCTGTATTCCCCTTTTGAAGTTCTCAAATCTTTTAAACAAATTCACCCCCCTCCTTCTCATCCTCACAGCGATGCTGCACCATTCTGTTATGTGTGCGCGCTCTTTTTCCCACACACACTCTGCAGTCTCCGCCTATCAGATCTGTAGCATACAGCCAGAACACTTCA
Source organism: Pelophylax lessonae (assembly GCF_965119305.1). Classification (NCBI taxonomy): domain Eukaryota; kingdom Metazoa; phylum Chordata; class Amphibia; order Anura; family Ranidae; genus Pelophylax; species Pelophylax lessonae. Next base: position 157,180,407 of record NC_138770.1, on the reverse strand, counting down.
CTCTGTTCTGTGCTATGCTATAGAAGTCTGAGAGGCAGGAGGGGGGGCAGGGGAGCACGGAGAGCAGCTCTGACTCACTCCCTGTCAGGACGAGCTACACACAGACCCCACAGCTGTGCTTCTCCCCTGTCTGTGTCCGCTTGTGTTGTTGTTAACCTGCCTGGAAGAGAAAACGGGAGGACGGGACAGCTGTATTTGTGACTGCTAAACCAAAATAGCTATTTGAGGGCATCACGGTTCCAGGAGCAGCTGCTTTGTGCCCCCCCCCCAACAATACCAGGGCCCTGGGCAGATGCCCCTTTTGACCTGCGTTAAAGACGGCCCTGACAATGCCACTCCATCATCCTCATCCCCACCCAGGCCAGATTCATCCATCCCTCTGCACAATATATCCTCATCCCCACCCGGAATTATTCATCCCTCTCCAGGATTCTGGGCAAGAATAGGGGATACACTGTGGAAAGGGATGCATAATTCTGTGCAGGGATGGGAATAATACTTCTCATTTTCATATATTATGTTTTAAGAGTGTTAAAATAAAAGTGGGTGCACCGAAGGACTCTGTGGGATGGTCAGTGGGAAGATTTGGTGGAAGGGGCAGTCGGCAGGCCATGGGGGAATGTTGGTGGTCAGGCCCCGGGGGGCCCAGGCCTAAAGCTGTGTAAGGGGCCCCAAAATTTCTGATGGCTACCCTGGCAATCACTAATGGGGGCTACACATTATATGATAATTGGAGGCAGCGGCGGAACTACCAGGGTCACGGAAGTCGCACTTGTGATTGGGCCCTGGTGTCCTGCCACTGTGCGGGGGGGGGGGGGGCAGGCAGTGTTGCAAACCTTCCAGTTTGAAAAAAACAGCCTGAATTCTCCTGTCTGTAAATGTAGGGATCAGTGGCTGCAGCTGAGCCAAGTGTCTATGACACTCGCACAGCCCAATGATCACACTCCCCCCCCTCCCCTCACGGACAGGAGAGGAGAGATTGAATACAAGCTTCTCCTCTTCCCACCCCTGTTTCTCCTGTGTCAACCTGAATCTCCAACTCTCCTATCCCGGCATGCAGCTGTATCTGCCAGGAGATGTGTGGGTGGGAAATATGAATGATGTCGCTGTCTGAGATAACAGGTTTTGCCCTCTAGTGAGTGAACACTGAGCTGTTCAGTATACTGTGATTGCTGAACTGGTCCCATCTCCCTTTCTTGTCTCCCCCTTCCTCTCTGTTCCTCCAAGAGCTTCACGAACTCCACTTCCCATTAGCACTTAGGCAGCCAATACAGTGATCACATTTTTTTTATTCATTCAAACATTGTGCTGACGCAAAAGAAAATCTAGTTCCCCCCATCTACACAGTCAAGGTGGATGGGGAAATTCCCCCCACTGAGACAGTGGCAGAACTACCAGGTTCCTACTTGGAACTGGGTCCTGGTTATGGGGCTGATGGACGCATTCACGGGGGGGAGCTTTCTGCCAGTCGCCTAACAGCAGTGGCGCTGCATAGCCTTCTCTGCTAACATGGTGATCTGGTGATCCAAGCAATGCTCCCAATGGGATCTAATATTAAATATGATTGTGGTTTTATTGATCACAGCCCCTGCCTTACTGGCATGGAGCCTACATGGCTGCTGAACATATTTTTGATATATATATGTGATTGTACTTTTGATTCTACAGTAATAAATACTGTGTTTTTGTCCACACATTATATCCAATTAGGAGCATTGCCCAGATCTCACCTCGATCTGTATGTCAATAGAGAAAGCTGCTAGGCGACTGGCAGAGAGCTCAGCTGTCTGCAACCAGTAGTGCCAGCCCTCCCGCACTTGTGCCCACCGGCCCCATAATGTAACAGGCAATGGGTCCTAATGTGCTGCCATGAAGACAGAGACACTGGACTGACACTGTCAATAGCAGGGGCAGGACAACAAGAGGAAGTTGGGAACCCCCATAGTGGTGGAACACCATGGCCTGGTCGCAAGCACAACCTTTGCAACCCAGGTAGTTCAACTACTACATTAGACTCATGTATGGAGTTCCCTGGTGTGCTGGTGACATATCTCTTGCTTTTCACCACCATGAGGGGGGGGGGGGGCCCAAGATGTGAAAGAGTCCCGCTGTGGGACCATAATAAAGGGCCCTTGGATCAGCGGGAAGCAAGCCAGGCACATAGAGGGAACAGCCCTGGGACTGATGGAAAGGGCCCTGGGGCAGATGTGAGGGAGGGTCAGGGGGGCCCTCTATGGTTTCTTGCATCGGGGCCCTGAAGGTACTAGTTACGCCTCTGGTTGGAAGGAAAATTATGTATTCAGAACGATCATAAGATTTTCATATACTGTGTACACAAATTTTAAGAGACAATTAAGAACTTCCAAAAGAGAATTACTGAAGGAGCAAACTGCACATTTTTTCTCATTACTGAACAGAACGTACAATTTTTGGGTAATGTGTGCTGGTTTCATACAATAAAACATCACATGAGCAATAGTCCACATGATTTGAAAAAAAATTTCAACCCAAAAGAACATGCAGCTATTCTTAACCACAAAGTAACTATCATAGGCTTTATAAAATAATGTACTGTATAAAAAAAAATGTATATGAAAATATGTATGACCCAATGTCCTTTTATTATTTGTGATGAGGGTCATGCAGCAACGTTAGTCTTCTTGTAGCTGTCCTAAGGAGCAGTATGGAGCAGATTTTGGTTCTATCGTATTTGAAAAGCACTCTTGGAATTGGCACACCCAATATCTTTTTTTTTTTATCATACCCGGTTGTTTTTGATGGTCTAGTTTGATCCTTAAGAGCTTGCTGTACCTATTATGTACATAAGCCTCTGTTTGTTATTACTAAACTGTCTGTCTGTGTCAAACTGTGAATAAATGTTCTATGGCTGTACTGTTCTCTATTTCTACTTACAGGAAAGCCGGACATGGTGGTTTGAATTGTTAAGGAAATTTCCTAGTCCCCTCTCTTTTCTACTTATTAATCAATAACCTTTTTCTATACAAAAATCTAGCCAATGTTGTTGAGGCTACTACCATTAAAATAAGTAATGAATGATAACTGCTAAAAATAAAGATCAAATTTATTTTTCAGAAAATAAACTTTAGATGAATCAATTATGACATAGATAATAAAATCTTAAAAACCGTGATGTTCCAAATACATTGTTGCCGATGGAAATAAAGTTATACAACAAAGCAATCATACACAAGATAAAAGATTTTTTACCTTACACAGGAACTATACATACCACCATGTGTCTAGCCAGAGCTCAGAAGTCGAAAAGAAAGAATAATTTTCTGAATGGGCTTATATCTACCCCCTCTCAGGTGAAGACCCCCTCCCTTTGCATACCATGTATGGTCAAGGACTTCCTGCACCTAAACCCAAAAAGGTTCAATTACCATTTATGGTCACCTACTTCCTGCACCTAAACCCCCACCTTTACTATATAGTCAAAAAAACCAGATGGTCAGCATCTTAAAGGATGTTAATTCGTCTTCCTTTTATGGTTCACTCAGCTAGGTTTGATGATGAAAGGAAGGGATGGGGAAATTACTTGGTCAATACATTTTAAACACTCTTAGTGAAACCAAAAAAACCCCCTCCCCCTTAGTAACCATATGTTAGCAGTAGAAGTTCGAATTGGCACAGCTGTGTATGGCCCCCATATTGTGTATCAGAATGTCCACACAGCATTTCACTGTTATTCATATTAATAATCAGAATAATGTCCATTTCAGGTCAAAAAAACATTAAAACATTAGAATTCAATAATTCTATTACATTTCCCCCTGAAGTTCATAACTTTGAACTTAAAATGTTGTACCCACCCACAACAGCCCAGAAGGTCCAACCCCCCCACCACCACCACTGCGGCCTCCACTTCTTTTCTTGAACCCGACGAAACTCTTTATCTGTTCTTATGAACACATCAACATAGACTTGAGACTGAAAAGTCATAGAAATCCTGGTGTCTCTGAGAACTCACATCCGGACCATGAGTGCATGTACAGCGATGTTTACTCACTCCTCACGCCTTGGAAGAGTGGAACTCCAACATCGATGGCGGGATCCTGGCATCTTTTAACCCCGTAACAGGGGAATGTTGTGTGATGTTTGGAAAGATTGGATCGGACCGCGAGATGGCACTTTTCAACATGGTTAAGGAAAGTTCAGTCTTGCACCTTTGTCTCAAGCTATGGCATGGTGGTAGTTGTTGCTTCTTCAGGTGGTGGTAGGGAAGGCCTCCGGACAGTTGTGCATGAATACAAAAAGGAAAAAGAGAATGTCAGAATACAGTTATGGGGGGGGGGGGGGGATCAAGATTGTTGCAGTTGTGTGGCCATTAAGGATTATTAATGTTAACAGGTAAAGCTAAGGTTAAAGCAGTAGGCAGGTCGAGGGATGTAAAATATAAGACCTGGATTTATAGGGATACTCTTTTTTCATTGGTTGTTAAATACGGTTCTGTGGGTTTCCACCTGACTCTTGAAGCTGAGTCGGGAAGAATGTTATAATTCACAACAAATAATTATATGGCTGGTGCCTTAGTTACATTATCTAAGAGAATAGAAGATAGAAATCAAAAGAACAACTTAGAATATTAAACTAGGAAAGGGAAGAAAGATAGGTAAGTAATAAAAATGAGCAAAAAGGATAATACAAATGGAAAAGAAAGAAAAAAAAAATAAAAAATATAAAAACTACAGATTTAATGCTGCTCCAACTAAGATTTTTATTTAACACATTCAACTTTGGATAGATGCAGAGCATTAAATTTGTATATATATATATATATATATATATATATAAAAAAAGAGAAAAAAAATCACTAATACATAGTTGCCCTGAAATCTATTGTTGGCTGCACTGAAAAAGGAGAAAAAACTAAAAGCATTGCAGCAACTACTTAAAAAAAAAAGGGCAACTCCTCTCCCGCACTAGTGATCAGTAGTACGAATTTGCAGGTCAGGTACACAGATATTAAGGAGAGAAGAAAAAAATTGATAAAAATAAATACATAAATACACTTTTTGGAATTTAGGTAAACCTGACTGCACTTTCTGACTCCAATTTAGAGGCTTCTCCCTAAGAACAACAAAAAACTAAAAACAGTATGTTGTTCTAGGGTCCTCTCTTAATTCTGTAAATTCTCTGTACTTGTCTGGATTGGATTTGGCTTTTTCAGGGATTTGTTTCGGAGTTAGTGGCCTCTTTGTTCCTCAAGAGGAGGTACCTTGTTGAGGTACACATCCTCATAGCTTTTGCGTTCATTTTCCTGATAGTAATGCACATTATTAATTGCATCAGGAAGAGCAACAGGGCTACACAGATCAGGACAATAACAGGGTGGAGTAAAATATTCAGGAAAGCTGTGGCTTTAGGACTGTACCCGAATAAACTTTCCCACCAGGAAACCTTAGCATCTTCATCTAATGCGTGGGATATTTGGATTAATTTATTTAGATCATGAGAGAGTCGTATGGTGGCTTGTTTCTCTACTTCTCTTAAAACATTTAAAATCTTATCCTGTTGCCCAAAGTCTAATAGCCAAGCTTTTAACTCAGTCCCAAGTCCCAGAGGAAGTTTCTGTAGGTGTATGGGGGTGTCGGGTTTGATATCAAGCCTTTTCTCTGGGGTAATAGGGGTACGCCCTTGTGTCCCTGCTATGTCTATTCCAAGGACAGGGGAAGATGTACAGTAGACTCCCTGAGATAGTGTACCACGCTGAGTGCAGTTCAACCCGTATGCAGAGTATAGGGTGTCACTGGACATTTGATACCAGCACCAATACCCTTGCCCCAAGTATTTTGAATAAGTTTGTGACAACTCCTCGGCATCCATGAGACATGACCCCTCCTTGTGCCAGCATTGCTGTCTCAAGATCCTGTCCTGTTTCCCTTGGCATAACACAACTCCTTCCTTTTTCCAGCACCCATCAGTATCAATCATTTGAGGTTGTCCGGACTCATAAACCATCAGATCATGATGGACCTGGGTGTGTAACACGGTAGAGTCCGATAGGATAGTACCCAAATTGACTGTGGTATATGCGCGATGTTCAGTCCCTGAAACTGGAATCAGGGATGAGACAGTGCAGGTCAGGTTTTTACAGCCATGGAACTGGGTCATCCACAAATCCACATGACTCATAGCAAACTTGGATACTACCCTACCTGCTGGTTTTCTCAAATTTAGTGGAAATTGCCCTGCCGAAAAAAAGGCAATCATAACTCTGAGGTCCTGAGACAATTCTGATTGTACCTGGGTGCAAGATAAAGCAAGTTGGACGTCTTCCTGTACCTTGGATAATCCTGCTATCAGTCCGGTGAATTTTTGTTTCATTACCTCCGTTAATGAGGCAGTAGCATTGATGTGAGCATGTTGTAGGTTCTCGAGGATATGATTGACATCTAGCTGCACCTTAACCCCTTCCCCGACATGTTGTGCCAACCCTCCTAGCTTGTTTCTGAGCACTTCTAGATCCATAGTGTTTAGGGCGCCCAGTGCCACGCCCCCAGCTCCTAAGGCAGTCTCTATCAAGCCTCTCTTTGCTCTAGTATTGAAATGTTCTGAATATCCAGATTGCAGCCAATCCTTCAACATGTATACCTGATTCTTGATGAAGGCTGCACACCTTTTATCCCATTTATCAACCCGGAAATCAGATAAAATTATCCTCCATGTATACAACATAAATTGCGTTTCTGTTAGTACTGTCCAGTGAGAGGAGAGTAAAGGGACAACTAGATCTGCTGCCTTCACTATAGGAGCCTTACAGGAGTCTGAACTAATTTTCCCCGGCACAAGAACATCCATCTCATTGGGTACCCGTGCAACTGTTACACAGATCTTTCCTCGCCCTTTCCTCGTTTGGGATCAATAACTGGGGTGTTTATTCCAGGGAACATCTCATCACTCTTAAACTTTGTCATTTGCTTGAATGTCCAACAGCCTTCATCAAATGCATTGCAGAATGGCTATACAAATGGGCCATCTAAATTTAAGTCAAAATCCAAATCATATCCTTGGGGATCTTGACAGTCTACAGTCATATGCACGCCTCTCATTTCTTCATTCATTGGCCTTCCATTCATCCACTCATTCACTCTAGGCAGATCCACACCATTGCATAAGACATCCCACTTCCATGGGTTTGGACTGTTGAAAGCCAGGGACTGATTTGGGTGCCAATAAGCTGTGTCAATAAAATAATGACCTTGTATTTCGGGGACACAATTCTCCCTCATTACTTGCAATACAAAGGCATGTATGGACAATCTTGGTTGTAAATCCAGGGCCTCATACTGTTTGTTTTTAGCATCGGTCCTAATTTTTAAAATTACAGTGTTTTGTATATCTGGTAGAGAGGGTCACATTTTCTCGTTCATACCACACAGCCTGATGGGTGTTACTACAATTCAACTGCAATACAACCTTTTTCTCTAACAGGTAGTTAAGCAGATGTGTCTTCCTATTATAGGTGGGAAGTTTAGTGATTAGAATGTCAAGAGTTCCATCAGCGGGATGAAAACACTTATCGGCCAGTGACCCTTGAACTAATTCTGGGAAATCATAATAGTACCTCTTATGTTCTTTCTCTTCCCCCTGATTGAAGATGATGTAAACAATATATCACCCTTCATAGTTCTCTCCCGTGGGATCTACTGGATATACTTTGCTATTTTTGCATTTTACCCTCCATGGATCTGACATCTTGGTTGAGTTCGTTATGGACACTTCTAATGTCTTTATAAACATTCTCCTGGTGGATTGACTGTTATTTATTCTTTCAGGAAAAATTCCTGGGATTAAGCATTCCTTATGTTTGGGGTCCCAATTCCCTTCACACAAGTCAATGTCTTCATCTATGTGATATGTCACATACATCAAGGTATCAGGGCTATCTTTCACCACCCCCTGTATTCGTTCTCGCTCACCAGGACTAGTTTTAAAGTATGAGAGACTGCAAAGCCTATCCAGTAGATATCCCCCATCAATGCCTCCAGAGGCTGTATGAAAGCTATAAGGGTGCGGATCGAGGCTGGTGATATCTTCTAGGAAGGACCCATCAAAACCCATTCCTGCTATTGCATGGCTGAGTATATACCTGTGGAAATACATTGGGTATCTAGGGAGTACTTGTCCTCGTTTGCACTCTACCTTATGGATCTGAGTGTGGTTCCACCCCTCAGGTTTCATTACCCATTTACTATACTCCTTAGGTGGATTCCATGGTGCTGGCTCTGTTTCATGGTAGAATGGGTCTGACTTCCCAGAATCTGGGGTTTCCTGAACGGCAAGGAGAATGCACCCACTAAGTAAACCTATGAGCAGGGGGGACAGGCCCATTCCACCAGGTTCTTTAGACACTCTTCTGAATTTGTTTACAATGAGAAGCATGCACCCAAGAGATTTTTCCCTCTATCTTTACTGAGGTGGGGGTGGTCAGCAATACCTGGTAGGGACCCTCAAACCTGGGCTCCAGTCCTCTTCGTTGGAATTTCTTGATCACCACCCAATCTCCAGGCTGTAAGGCGTGAGATTTACCATCAGAATTTGGGTCTGGAATAGAAGAGAAAACTTGGGCATTCAACTTAGTGAGCTGCTTGTGTAATTCCTACACATACATTTTTAAAGAACAATGCATCAATGCCATCTCTTGTGGAAAAAACAACCCTGTCATCGGGGGTCTCCCGAACAATACCTCAAATGGAGATAGTTTTTCTGGATCTCTAGGAGTATGTCTAATTGATTTTAACACAAGGGGAAGAGCTTGTACCCACGTAAGGTGCGTCTTTTCACAAATTTTGGCTAGTCTGTTCTTAATAATTCCATTATACCTTTCGACCTTTCCTGATGCCTGCGGGTGATAGGGAGTATGGAACTTTTGTTCAATTTGGAGTCCTTCCATCACTTCAACCATCACTTGGCCTGTGAAATGGCTCCCTTGATCAGATTCTACTGTCTCCATCAGGCCATACCTGCAAACAATCTCCTGCAACAGTTTCTTTGCAGTGACTGACGCAGTAGCTTTGGCTACGGGCCAGGCCTCTACCCATCCTGAAAACATGTCTACACACAAAAGGACGAATTGGAATTGCTGACATCTTGGCAATTGTATGTAATCAACCTGCAGTCTTTGGAAGGGATACTGTGCTTTGGGCAAATGCTTAGTTGGGGTTTTTACAAGCTTCCCAGGATTATGTATTTGACATGTTTCGCACCCTTGACAGAATCTCTCTGCAACAGTGGTGCATCCGGGGGCCACCCAGTGAGATGTGATTGTAGAGACCATTGCCACTTTGGACATATGAGAGGGGCCATGCGAAGACTCAGCCAGATATGGATACAGTGCTGGAGGGGCACAGTACCTTCCATCATCATGGGCCCAAGAACCATCTATTTCTTTACATCCCTGGTCTCGCCACTTCTGTTTTGTCTTTTCATCAGTTTGCACTTGTAATGTCTTCAAAACAGTCAAATCTACCTACCATAAAGATTTCTACAGACTCAGTACCAGTGACAGCGGCCGCCTTTGCAGCGGCATCTGCTCTAGCATTCCCAAGTGATACATCATCTGTGCCTTTTGTGTGTGCTGCACATTTTAGGACTGCTATTTCATCAGGGAACCAAAGTGCCTCGAGGACTTTTTTAATGAGCTCACCATGTTTGATAGGCTTTCCACAGGTGGTTAGGAAGTCTCTCAGTTTCCACAATTGGCCAAAATCATGACATATGCCAAAAGCATATCTTGAATCTGTGTACACATTGAGCTTTTTTCTTTCCCTAATATGCAAGCTTGCATGAGAGCCATAAGTTCTGCCACCTGGGCTGACTGATGCCCAGGTAGTTTGCCTTGGAAAAGGATTTCATCCTTACTAACTACTGAATACCCAGTAACAGGGTGCCCTTCTTCAGTATAGAAGCGGGATCCATCTACAAAAACATTGAGGTCCGCATTTTGGATGGGGGTGTCTTTTACTCTCTGTGCTTCCAGATAGTGATCTTCCATTTCTGCATTGCAGTCATGGGTTTCTATTTCATCCTGCAGTGTCTCTGGTAACAGTGTGGCTGGATTTAATTTAGCAGACCTTTTGAGCATGATATTTGTGGGTGTTAAAAGTGCCAGTTCGTATTTGGTCAGTCTTGCTGACGAAATGTGCTTTGTGGTCAGGTTCTGCATAACAACATGAACCTCATGGGGTACATAAACTTCCAATGGGTTCCCTAGCACAATGTCTGCAGTCTTGGTCAGCATCTCAGCAGCTGCTGCTACTGCCCTTAGGCAGGGTGCCATTGCATTGACAACTGGGTCAATCTGACAACTGTAATAGCCAATGGGCTTGTCACGTCCTCCATGGTCCTGTGTCAGGAGATAGTGGCATCTCTACATGCCTCTCTTTTGTTTCTGCTCCAATCAGCAAGTCATCTACATACTGAAGTAGAGTGATATCCTCTGGGCAGTGCCATCGGTCAAGGCATTCCTTCATTGCTTTGCTGTACTCATTTGGGCTTGATGCCATGCCCTGGGGTAATCTACTCCAGGCATACTTTTGCCCCTCAAAACTGAAGGCAAATAGATATTGACAGTCAGGGTGGAGCGGTACAGTGAAAAAGGCATCCTTCAAATCAATAACTGTGAAATATTGATTAAAAGGAATAATGTTACTCAGAATAGTGTGAGGGTTTGGTACCACTGGGGCATCTTCTTGGATAATTTTGTTAATTGCCCTTAGGTCTTGCACCATCCGGTAGACGTTTCGGCCTGTTTTTTTCACAGGGTACAATGGGGTATTAGCTGGTGAACTCACTTTCACCAATATACCCTCTTTCAGGAGGAGTTTGATTTGGTCTCTAATTCCCTCCAATTGAGCCAATTTCAATGGATACTGAGGTAACCTAGGGATGATAGCATCTGGTTTTAGTTTTATCTTAACAGATCTTTAGCCCAAACATCCGGATTCATGCTTCTGGATAAATCACTGGGCAAGCTCTCAAAACTTGAGTCTGGTTCCAATTTACACAAGGCGATGATGCTATCCCAGGTTTCTACCATTTGGTGTTGGTCAGGATCTGAAGGGATGTTTACTTCCACTCCATCCTCAGTGAATTGTATTTGTGCTTTCATTTGGGAGAGCAAATCTTTTCCGAGCAAATTGCAAGGAACTGAATCGCTCAAGAGCAGGGAGGCTTCAGTTTGAAAGGATCCAATTCGAACTTTGGTGGGAGTGGTTTCCAGTAGGGGATATGATATACCCCCTAGACCAACTCCTCGAATTGTATTTTGAATGGGAAGATTCACCTCACTGGATTTTAAAACGGAACAAGCTGCCCGGTGTCTACCAAACAGTTTAGTAGCTGATTATTTAATTGCATTTGTACATAAGCACTTCCTTGCTCATTTGTTGAGATTACAGGTAACACCGGGAGCTCTCCACATCACTTAGGGTCTCTTTCAGATTCCCTTTCAGGTCGAGGTGGCCTACTTTGTCTTGGAGCTCTACACTCCCTCTTGAAGGGTCCGGGTCTGTTGCAGTTGAAGCAGACAGGTTTCCTTTTTTGTTTTTGGTTGAGATCTACATTGTTCAACTGATCAGTGACAATGCAGATCCTTTGGGGCTTCAGTGACTCCCAATCAGCTATATTCCTTTCAATAGCAGTTGCGAGTGACAACAAAGAGGAGAGGGGCTTATCTCTCCAGTCTGGATTTGAAGTCATCAGTTTTTCCCTAATTTTTCCTCTCAACCCAGTAAGGAAGCTGTGTATCAAAACAGGTGATGGGGCACTGTTAGTGATGTCCCCACCAGCCGATTCCACGGCTTGTTTAAAGTGATTGTAGTACATCATACAATCTTCCTTTGGTCCTTGGGTCACTCCTGACACCTTGGTCTAAGACTGGGGCGGATAGACTGTTTTAATCAGTTGTGCCAATTGTTTAGTGAGTACACATCCTTGATGACTGGAGTCAACATATAGGGTCTTTGGAATATTAGTTTTACTAAGGATTTCATCAAAGTCCCCGTCTCCACAAACCCTCTTCATTATTTGAAGCATATCACCCCAATTTGCATTGTAGCTCGCCTGGATGTCCAGCAGCTCTTTTGCAAATTTAATGGGATCGGTCCTTGGATGGGGGATAACACTCAGAAAACCCTTCATCTCAGAGGGAGTCAAAGGTACATGATGTGTCATCTTTCCAGTGGATCTCCCATTATTATCATAAACGACCTGCTCTCTTACAGGAAATACAGATATGTCATCTGAAAAAGATATCAACGGTTGATTGGTGTTTTGGGATTGTGCCACAGAATCCCAATAAGACTGGGTAAAATTGTTGCTGCTAGGTGGGGGCACTTTATCTAACTGCAAAGTGCCTTGAAGGGTGGCATTAACAGTTCCATGGTATACAGGTGCACCCACATTGGGTGCTACCATCTCCCTGTTAGATTGACACCACACAGGTCCTTGCTGTGGAGTACTGGTCACTCAAGGGCCTAAAGGTACATAGGCAGTGTACTCAGTACCAGAACTGCAAGTGTTACTTTCAGCAGCAGCATTGCTCTTTAACTGCTGTCTAGGGGAGAAAGCTGGCTCATAGCCAGTAAATGGAGGATTACTCTATTCAGGAGGTTCTTCCGTCAGAAGGGAAGAAAGTACCCCTTCTGACGGTATATGATCTTTGGTACTGGGGAGACTGTTCTCCCTTAGTGTCAGCATTCCGTTCCCCTGTCTTGCTGCGCTGTCTCTCTTCTCTTGTTTCATTGCTTCACAGAAAGAGTCTGTGATTCATCTAGGGTTTTAACTGGGGTGTCAAATTTAGCAGCAAGTTGTGGCTTTCCCTTCTTACCATCTGCTGAAAGATGACAATTCATATCATTTTTTGAGTATTTTTCTAACAAGGACGGGGCGATTGAATAAGGCCCTAATCCTGACAAATCCTCATCTTCCCCCTGTTCATCACTGTCACTACTCTGGGGATTTGGCTCTAGTACCTGCTCCTGCCTGTCGCTACTCCTCAGCGCCATTTGGTGTGTTTTTTTCTTAATTCCCATGGTAAAAATATTCACATCATCAGCCCTGTTCATGGATTCTACCATCCATGCACTCCAAGCATCTCTTTCATTTGGGCGTATCATCTTCCTGTGGTGACTATGCCACAAGGCCTCCCAGGCTTTAGGCTTAAAAGTCCCTCTTTTAGAGTACTTCTTCCCAGTCCAGCGATCCCAATCTTGAATATATTTTACAACCTAAGGCCCATATTTATCAATCATCTCTTCCTTCGGGGTCAAGTGGTAGGGTTCACCACGGTTAGACGCCCTCTTTGAAGCGATTTTATTACCCATCCTTACGGATTATGGGCCCTGAATTGATTTCCCAACCTTAAGCGATTGCCCCCCAGAGGTAGCTAATCTCTGGCCAAGGATTGGGTTGACAGGTACCGCCCCTGTCACTGTTGCTGCCTTTTTCACTACTTGTCAATATAGAATTTTTCCTATGCTGACTATAGTCCTTCAAAGTTAGCCTGGAGATTCCTGAACTTCCTGCGAGTTCAAATCCCCCCCGTGGACTTTTCTGAAGTATTCAAAAAAACAATGACTATTACTTCTGTTATCTCAAGGAAGATTAGCACAAACTTGAATGATCAGAACCCTTTGAGTGCTTGGAGTACAGAAGGCAGTTAATAAGGGCACAATTATTTGCAAAAATGATTTGAGGCAGTTAATAATATAAACAGTGTTCACAGGTCTAATTACAAAGCTTACAATCCCCAATTAGTAGATTACAAAGAAAGATAGTTTCATACACATCAAGATTATTCAGTGTGACTTAGGCCCACAGTTGCTTTTCAATCACGAAGATTGGGAAGCGTCTTGACCAAATCTCTTTCAAGGCTCAACTGAAACTGCTTTTTGGCAGAAAAACACCGATTGTATAGCCACTGCCTCCAAGCGTCCAATCTGAACCCTTATCATTCACCCTTGCACCCTCCTGCAATGAGGCGCAACTTAGCAGTTACGATGTTTTCTCATTCACTCTCAGTACAATTTTATTTTAATTATACTGTTCATATCAGTCTCATCAAGGTATTAGTACAGACAATAGGAGAAAAAAGAAAGGAAAAAAAATTAAAGTTCTTTTAAGAGCTTGCTAATCTTGAGGCAGAGATGAGTAAAACAAAGACAATTAGCACTTCGTAGATCAGCTCTGTTTCAACAAGCTTCTCACTTTAAGGGGCACCATTTGTTAAGGAAATTTCCTAGTCCCCTCTCTTTTCTACTTATTAATCAATAACCTTTTTCTATACAAAAATCTAGCCAATGTTGTTGAGGCTACTACCATTAAAATAAGTAATGAATGATAACTGCTAAAAATAAAGATCAAATTTATTTTACAGAAAATAAACTTTAGATGAATCAATTATGACATAGATAATAAAATCTTAAAAACCGTGATGTTCCAAATACATTGTTGCCGATGGAAATAAAGTTATACAACAAAGCAATCATACACAAGATAAAAGATTTTTTTACCTTACACAGGAACTATACATACCACCATGTGTCTAGCCAGAGCTCAGAAGTCAAAAAGAAAGAATATTTTCTGAATGGGCTTATATCTACCCCCTCTCAGGTGAAGACCCCCTCCCTTTGCATACCATGTATGGTCAAGGACTTCCTGCACCTAAACCCAAAAAGGTTCAATTACCATTTATGGTCACCTACTTCCTGCACCTAAACCCCCACCTTTACTATATAGTCAAAAAAAAACAGATGGTCAGCATCTTAAAGGATGTTAATTCGTCTTCCTTTTATGGTTCACTCAGCTAGGTTTGATGATGAAAGGAAGGGAAATTACTTGGTCAATACATTTTAAACACTCTTAGTGAAACCAAAAAACCCCCCTCCCCCTTAGTAACCATATGTTAGCAGTAGAAGTTCGAATTGGCACAGCTGTGTATGGCCCCCATATTGTGTATCAGAATGTCCACACAGCATTTCACTGTTATTCATATTAATAATCAGAATAATGTCCATTTCAGGTAAAAAAAAAACATTAGAATTCAATAATTCTATTACAGAATCTTGGCCAGTTGAGCAGGGACCAACTAAGATTCAAACCATCTATGGACAGGATGATTGTACCCAAGTCGCTCCATCAATCAACTTGGGTACATCCAACATGTTGGATTTTTCATGTGATTATTGCCAGCCGCTATAGCCGCTAGCAATAATCACAGCGAGTTCTCCCTGGAGGGATGGCTTCCCACTCCTCCTCACCAAGGAGAACACAATAGCTTTGTAGAAGAGATTCCCTCATCAACACTGACTGCTGATGGGGGAATCAAACGATTTTCTTTGCTGCAACATGTGGTTGCAGAAAAGAAAATTGCACCATCTATGGCTGACTTAAACCTTTAATAAAAGTATTGAATTGAAACAGAAAAAAATTAATGTTAAAATTCTTTTACCAGAAATATTGACAGTTTGATTTTTTACACATTAATCTTTGTACTAAGAAGGTTTATTCAGTACATGTGAAGTGTTCTATGTTGTAAAACAAATTTCTGACTTCAGCATTTTGCTGCTTCTATGTACAGTATTGTGCAAAATTTTAGGCAGGTTTGAAGAAATAATGTAAAGTAAGAATGCTTAAAAATATATATTTTTATTTGTTTACCGGTACTTTTATCATCTTGAAAAATGCAGAGTGAGTGAACAGATGAAAAATCTAAATTAAGTCAATATTTGACTATACCAAAGGTGGGGGGACCTGAACCTCAGAAAAACCACTCAGGGCCCTTTCGGGGCATGAGGGTGTGACCAATAGTCTGTGAAATTTTATTTCTCAATCCCTGCAGCATATAGCCTGTGAGCCAATCAACTGAGCAGCCATCAAAAAACCAAATAAAACCAGAAAAGGAGTTGCAAAGTATGGCTCAAACAAGGGTGAGGTATGTAGAATTACAGGTAAATTTTATTGAGGTGAAAAAATATAAAAAAAAAAATATTTGAATACCCTTTAGCTTCAAAACAACATCAATTGTTTTGGGTACACTTGCACAGTTTTCAGACCCCGTTCACACTGGGGCGACCTGTCAGGCGACCTGGTCGCCTGACAGGTCGCCGTAGGTCGCCTGCCATAGAGTAGCTGTGGACCCATTCTAATAGGAGCGACACAAGTCGCTCCGACTTAGAAAAAGGGTCCGGAGCTTCTTTGGGGCGACCTGGAGCGACCTGCATTGACTTCAATGATATGAAGTCCGTGCCAGCCGCTCGGAGGTCGCGGTGCGAGCTGAGCACCGCAACCTGTGAGGTCACCCCGGCAAGTAGCGTTGCCCCAGTGTGAACGGGGTCTTAAAGGAAATAAGCAATAGTCAGCAATATGTTTACACTTCGAATTTGTTTTCAAATTGGTTTTCAAAATCGATTCAAATTTGAACATTTCATTTACATTATAATTTATTTTGGATTTGTTTAAATTTGTTCCCATTGTGATTCGGAAGTTCTAATACTTCTAAATTCCTGAATATAACAAAATGTGTCTGAATTTTGATTCAGAACGAAACAAACCGCAAATGTCTATTAAATAATACCTGGTTATTTGCCCTGAAGGTCCGGCTTCTGCATTCCTTTCTTTGTGGTGACAACACTCTGTTCTTCCAGTTATGCTCCTGAGTTGTCACCCTGCCAAATATGCCTCTGTTAAAGACTGCAAATGGCCGTGTCAAACCACTTTGTAGAGGCATGGTCCACCTTTGTCAATGTCAAGAAGCTGGTCCTGAACAATGATGTGCAGTGGACGCTGGAATGTACACAGGAGGTGGCCAAAAGATGCTGGAGGAATTCCGCAATGTTCAGATGCAATAAAGGAAAATAACTGTATTTTATGGGGAAAAACACAATTATTAATGATAAATGTTGCTTTAGAATACTAAATGTTATCAACTTTTACACATTATTAACTTGTACTTTGAGTCACTAACCCAGTCATAACTGGTCCTATTTAAACTGTTGGTTGTTGATTGTACATGGACATATACGCTATATTGTCAAAAGTATTGGGACACCTGCCTTTACACACACATTAACTTTAATGGCATCTCAGTCTTAGTCCATAGGGTTCAATATTGAGTTGGCCCAACCTTTGCAGCTATAATAGCTTCAACTCTTCTAGGAAGTCTGTCCACAAGGTTTAGGAGTGTGTCTATGGGAATATTTGACCATTCTTCCAGAAGCGCATTTGTGAGGTCAGGCACTGATGTTGGACGAGAAGTCCTGGCTCGCAGTCTGCACTTCAATTCATCCCAAAGGTGTTCTATCGGGTTGAGGTCAGGATTCTGTGCAGTCCAGTCAAATTCATTCACCTCAAACTCACTCATCTATGTCTTTATGAACCTTGCTTTGTGCACTGGTCCAAATCATTTGATGGAGTGGGGATTATGGTGTGGGGTTGTTTTTCAGGTGTTGAGCTTGGCCCCTTAGTTCCAGTGAAGGGAACTCTTAGTGGGAACAGTTTGGGGATGGCCTCTTCCTGTTTCAACATGACTGCACACCAGTGCACAAAGCAATGTCCATAAAGACAGGCATATTCCTCCAACATCAGTGCCTGACTTAACAAATGCGCTTCTGGAAGAATGGTCAAACATTCCCATAGACACACTCCTAAACCTTATGGACAGCCTTCCCAGAAGAGCTGAAGTTGTTCTAGCCAAAGGGTGGGGCCAACTCAATATTGAACCCTACGGACAAAGATGGGATACCATTAAAGTTCATGTGTGTGAGTACAGGCAGGCGTCCTAATACTTTTTAAAATATAGTGTAAGTCCCATTCTGCATGAGGACATGAAAAAGATGCATTAACAACAATTAGTTACATAATGCAACTGAGATGAACTCCTGAGTACTTCCAATCCTAAGTTATGTAACCTATTACGTTTCTGCCAATTTTTCTCACAAAAATGTCATGAATTTAATGGTAATTTTATTGCATGTGTATATATTTTTTTAGAGCAGACAGCAGGTATTAATAAGATGGATGCAACACCCAGAGACTATGGAGTGCAAAAATGTGTTCCTGAATTTGCACAGATGAATAACCTGGCCTGTGAGTCCGTTGGAGGAAAGGTAAACATGATAGCACAGGATTGTTTAAAGATGAACGCTGAGCAAATCTCAAATACATCATGTACAGGCCAGTTCCTGATGTGATAACTCTGTATCACTGTATGTGAGTGTAGGGCATTGCTATGACACCCCCTCAGGGGTGGGTCCACGATGCCCTGCCCTCGCAGAATGTTCTGTGATGATGGGAGTTACTGAGCCCTAAGATTGAGGACCTGAGTTGATTAAAGAAAGTACTGCAAGAAACAGCATTGGAAGGGAGGTGAATATTGCAGCCAGGGCTACTTTTTTATTTTAAGCCCCTGCTGGGAGACTAGCATGTGTTTAAAACAAAAGTCTAGGTGTCATTCAGGCACTGATGCAGCTCACATTTGCATGTGTCAACAGGTAACATGCTGACAGAAGGAAAGAGTAATGACTCTTTAGTGTACTGCTGTTCCCAAAATGTTCAATTAGCAGCCTGGGTTGTGATAATGGTCAAACTGCACAGATGGAGGTGGTATGATGCATGAATAGCAAGCCTGGCTGCTCAGAATTACACATTTTCTGACAGTTGAAACAAGTTATATGTATTTAAATTGTATATATATCACTCAACCCCACCATCTTACTCTCTGGCTACTCTCTGTTCCAGTGTTCCATGGTCAACTGTCGCTCTTCTCTCCCCCTGCCATTATTAACTTTGACTCTGCTCAACTATGCTTTCCAGTACACAACCAGCTACCTCCACTACCACACCACAAGTCTACATTTAGCCTTTATTTTATCTCCTTACCTCCGTCATGGTCCACGACCAACTCCAGCTCGATGTATTGTGCTAGTAGACTATAATAAACTCGAATTGACTCCCAGTGGTCTATACGCAGATCAATTCCCATGAGATTGGACACTAGACTAAAAGTGCTCAGCTAAAATATTGTCTGATTGCTTACTGATGTGCTATAAATCAGAGGCCAAAAAAATAATTCAGCCAAAATGTACTCTTTCGTGAACAGGCACATGTTTGCTAGCAACAGTACATTTGGAGACACTTGTTTGTATAGGTTATGTAGGGGCATTCTATTCCATTTTAAAATGACTAAATATTTTCATATTCCTTTTTAAAATTGTGAGCAGTGAAGCTTACAACATGTACTTGTACATGTACGTAAACAAGTTATTTTTGGAGTGTTTCTGTCCAGTGACCTGAAAATTGCAAAGTTAAGCATTAACTCACTGCTGTCCAAAAATTATCTAAAAAAAACTTTCTTGCAGAAACATTTTTTTCTTTTTTTTTACACTTTGGTCAAAAGTTAACATTATGTACATCTTAACAAAAGTTTAATTTCCTGACACTTGCATTGCATAACACTAACAGCTTATCCCTATCTCCTGGATAACCCCATAGGATTGTATGTTAATAAATGCTTGATAACCTGCAAGATCATAATTCTTTTTGTGCTCCTCCTGTGAAAAACAAAAGCGAATGAAGATATTCATACCAGTTACAATAAAATCATCGTGAAGGGGATCTGGGAAAATTGTCCTGGTAAAAATTGCCCCCCTCCCCCCCCCGTTAAAGGCATGGTATGGTGAAATTGCTCATACAAATGCCTAGTTTGCAATATACTATGAATTTTATTCTTTACATTTTTTTACCAGCTGGGCAGGCTAGGACACTCTGGAAAGTTCCAGCATATGAGTGTTCTACTAAGTGGTCTGCCATTTCCCCTTTCACGTGTTAGGAGTGATTATATTACAGCCACCAGGGAAGTCTGGGGAGGATTTTAAGGCTGCAGAATGGCATCAACTGGGGCTATACGCATGCTATTTAAGACCTTTGGGACCCCAGTAATAGTGCAGTGTGATTGCTGGAAAAAAAGCTGTGAGCTGTACAGCTTTTTGTTATGGTGCAGTTAAGTATTTGATTTTATTCTATACCTAGTCATCCCATTCAACTAGAAGAGAATATTTGTTAATACAGTCACCTTGTTAGGACCATCCAGAGCATCCATAGTACCCCAGATTATAAGAATCTATGTGGTCTTAGCCCTGCTAGGTCTGACCATTGATCAGGACAAGCTCCAAAGAATGAGGATCCAGATGTGCCTTGTTTTCCACACCCAGTCATCATGCTTGGACACTCTTCAAAAA
The DNA here is from genome assembly GCF_965119305.1 of Pelophylax lessonae. Taxonomy (NCBI): domain Eukaryota; kingdom Metazoa; phylum Chordata; class Amphibia; order Anura; family Ranidae; genus Pelophylax; species Pelophylax lessonae. The sequence goes on along the minus strand of NC_138770.1, from coordinate 157,160,146 downwards.
CTGATTTTTTAATGCTTCACATGAAAAAGACATGAACAATTAAAAAGGTAGTATCACTTATAAGGCAAGCAGTACACAAGACACTGAAAGTGTTCACTACCCTTTTAACCTTGAGCAATATGATTTCTGTCACAGCTGTGACAGCCACAGATTGGCAAAGTCATTCAGAACTCGACTCAAGCATTTCTCAGATGAAAACATCGAGGGTCAATATGTAGCAAGCTTTAACTTAAAAAAAAACAAAAAAAACAAAACCTTTACATTGGGAGGAGCCATCTCAGTCTCCTAAGAGGAAAAGTAATTACTAATAACATCTTAAAAAATACACTCTTCCATTTATTGAGGAAATAAAACCTCTAAAGACTGCTCATTTCATCACTTTACCTCTAGATGAAGCACAGACATTTAAAAATATTCTCAACTGAAGAATATAAAGTAATATTAAAAAAATGTTTCTAGCATGAAGAAATGGGTGCCATCTGGTGCTGCCCCTAACAGCAGTAGTGAAGGCCATGAGAGCATGACTCGATAAGCTTATATTTGCAATCTGTTCAGGAGTGAGAACCAATTGAAATTGTCAGTGGAGTATTTAGGAGAGGCAGCCATAAGCTACATTAGAGCTTCCTCACACCGTATGTTGTACGGAGTGAACACAAAATGAATACTGTGGCCTTTGGTGGTTGACCCTTTCTCCAAGAATGATTGGTGTAAGATATCCTATGCCTTTTGGAGAAAATAGACTACATGGAGCCATCTCCAAAGCGACTGGAGTAAACTCTGGAATGATACCACAGAATAGGAACATAATCAGGCAGAAGAGGTTCCAACAGAGAAAGACCATGCTAGAAATTAGTACCAGAAGTTATAAACCTTTGTCTGCCCCCCCCCTCTGGACAGGACCATCTTACCGAATGGTCCAGCGACCCAGCCAAGCATTAGTCCCGATTCCCGTGTTCATCCCACCTACGAACTTAGCAGGCTACTTGGTCAGTGCTGTCAGGCCACTTGGTCCGTGGAGGGGGAGCCCACAACTGCAGGAATGCCTGTCTGCCTCCACAGGAACAGACACACACAGGACAGTTGAGTCTGACTCCCGTCCGCGTGTCTGTTCACCGGAGCCTGCCCTTATTGTACCAATAAATATCGCCTTATCGATAATTTGCATTTTTATTCTCGTGGGTGATTGCATTGCCCGGGGCCCTTTAATGCTCTTAAGATCGCACTGCCTCTGGACTGTACACATCACCACATAACTTTTCAAAAGTTATCCTAGCTTGATCATCAAGCTCAGACAGCAAAAATATTTATTTATCTAGACAATATTCTAGTAGAGGCACAGGACAAGCAGGCTGTAATATACCATCGAGATCATGTATTATCCACTCAGACAACAAATAACCATCACTTGCAGATTGAAAACCAGTCTACAGTGTTGGACTCACAGGTAGAACATCTCTTGAGCTGATCACTGACGCAAGCTCCAGAGGATGCAGAGCCCAATGTCACGGCAACCTAGCTGAGGGAAGATGGCCATCCATGGACTCACTGACAGTTTTAAAGTGTGGGAAGTTCTGTCTACTAATAGGGTGAGACATGAAGGTGCAGATGAACAACAAAACAAGCCACTCCACGCTCCTCAGTGAGCTCACACGATGGCCTGGGCCCAAGAACACTTACAAAGTCTTAAAAAGAGAAAACGAAGAATACCAATGTTAACCCCTTACAGGACATCTATACTAAAAAATGTAATATTCAAAAATAAGTGTACTACACAGCCAGAAATTTAGTCTAAAAATAAAATGATGCCAATGGATAAGAAAAAGGCCTTAAATATTGTATATGCAATTAAAAAAAATGTATAAATAAATTGTTTTCAAATGTCAATAATGGACTCATACAAAAGATTTAAAAAAAATTGAAAATAAGTTAAAAACTATAGGGAGGCCCCATTCAAAAGATGCCTTGATGCAAGATCTAATAAATATTACAAAATGCATAAGCATATAATTGCCGCAGTATGTAATCGCTTCAAAACCACAGAATTAATGCAAATAATGTTTAATTAGCAATATTTTCACTTAAAAGTGATAATAAACATTTGAGTGGCGAAAAATAAATTAACATGTGCCAATTGGGAGGTGGTTGAGCAGAAATATATACGTTCATCAAAATGCTTTTTGTGATAAGCCATGAGTAATGTTAATAAACAGCTTGATGAATATTGCATCAAAACACATTTTAGCATCAAATCCAACATTCAGTATGTGTAAATATGAAATCCATTAAGCAAGCGGGAATTAAATGGGTCATCCTAAAAGATCAGCATACATTTGATAAATAATTAATTTATATTCATAAAAATCAAAAATTGTCAAAGGCAATTAGGGGTAAAAATGCTGATAACAGATGTAGCCATATAGTAAAGTGGAAGTACACTGTATCTGAGCACCACGAACCAAAAATGCTGTTTAAGGCTAGGTTCACACTAGCCCGCACTGTGCATTCCGGTTGCGGTAATTTCATTGATTCCCAAACTCGTAACCACCCGCAACCAAATTGCGCTGTTCTTGTAAAACATGCAGGGCCGCCGTTCTTTCTGAATGGTACCCCATGCATCACAGCCCGCAGCGCGATCGCAGGTGCGGGAACTGCAGGTAAACCGCATGGTCAAAAAGACCATGCAGTTTCCCTGCACCCATGTTTTTAAAAAGGTGCATGCATATTTTTTCTGTGGTTCACACGGCACAGCAGCCTATTGAAACGAATGGGCTGCCGTGCCCGAGCAAATGTGGGCTGCACGGCTCGCACTAGTTTGAACTGAGCCTAATTCATTTTTCATATTTAAAGCAAACTCCTCCTCCCATCCTTGTCTATATGCTTTATTGGGTTGAGAAATCACTTTGAAAAACACCCCCTAGCATTTCTGGCTGTGGCCATCTTGAGTGAGGGCAGATGATTCATGTAGCATTTACTTCCTGGACTCCATCTTCCCTTAGCTCAGGCATACAGGCTGAAGGATGTGCTTGGATAAAAACATCCTTCTCCCCTTCTGAAGACTCCTGGGATGTATGACATCATATGCCTCGGCTAGGAAACCAGGAAGTAACTGAAGAAATGTAAACAACTTGTAAATATGATATACTTTTCTATCTATTTGCTACGCTGTACCTAAATAAAATTGATGTCCTTTTTTCCCCACAAAAATGGTGGTATTTGATCACCTGTGCGATTTTTTTTTTTTTCGCTATAAACAATATTTTTCACATTCTGCTATATAACATTCCCAAAAAATAAAAAATGTAAAAATCTAAATTTTTTAACATTTTAGGCTAATTCTTTTCTGCTACATATTTTTAGTAAAAAAAAAATTGCAATAAACGCATTTTGATTGGTTTACGCAAAAGTTATCGTGTCTAACTACGGAAAAGATTTATGTAATTTTTATTTATTTTTTATTTTTTACTAGTAATGGCAGCGATCTGCAATTTTTTGCGGGATTGCGACATTGCAGCGGACGGATCAGACCCCTGGCCGACATTTTTGACACTTTTGGGGAGACCAGTGACAATACTACAGTAATCAGTGCTAAAAATATGTTACTGTAATAATGACACTGGTAGGGAAGGGGTTAACATAGTAAGTGATCAAGGGGTTAAATGTGTACCTAGGGGTATGTTTCTAATTGTAGGGGGCATGGCTTGTGAAATGATCACAGAGACCTGTGATCCTATATAGAAGGATCACAGGCGTTCTGTGATCGTTCCAGATAGAAGAACGGTCAGCTGTGTTTACAACAGCCGCCCGTCCTTCTCTCTCAGCGGGGAGCGATCGTGGGTGTCAGGTGGCAATCGGAGCCACCTGCCCCGTGCATCGGCTTTCCAGCTGCCGAGTGGGGGCGGGAGCACACCGCCAGTGGCGCGCTGGCCCCCTAGCTGCAGGAGCGTGACCGACGTATGTCTACGTCGGTTTGCGCAGGAGGGCCGCCCTGCCACAGTATAACTGCAGCGGGCGGTCGGGAAGTGGCTAAGGATGCATAGCCTTTGATTTTGTACATCCCCATCAGGTCAGATCCTTTGCATTGGGTGTCACATCACAGAATTGCAGCTGACTTGCAAATTCTGTTGGCAATACAGTAATACAAAGTATATAAATGTGGTAGTAGCACGCTGCCACCTATTGATAGAAATTAGGAAATTACAGGGTGCAGCTGCTGCAATCATCAAATGTGTTCCCACATGCGAAATAAGTCAATATTAAAATGTGTGATTGCACTGCCTCTAAATCAAGGTAAAAAAAAAATAACTAGAAAGTGACAAAAAAATGACTAAATAGTGAATTTAACTCAAGTTCCTCAAACTGGATACCTGAAAGAAATCAACCTTCAGACTGAGAGAGTCAAAAATTAAAAGGTTTATGATGTAGCTATGTGAGAGCACACCCATATAAAGCCGCCCAGAATGCTCTGATCTGATGGATCTCAGATCCCCCTTTTTATAGGGTATCTTATCACACAACACACATTTAACCACTTAAGCCCCGGAAGATTTTACCCCCTTCCTGATCAGGCCTTATTTTGCGATTCGGCACTGCGTGACTTTAACGGACAATTGCACGGTCATGCGACGCTGTACCCAAATGAAATTGACGTCCTTTTTTTCCCCACAAATAGAGATTTCTTTTGGTGGTATTTGAACACCTGTGCAATTTTAACTTTTTGTGCTATAAACAAAATAAGAGCGACAATTTTGAAAAAATAACAATATTTTTCAAATTTTTTTATATGAAATTCCCCAAAAAAATGTAAAAATCCAAATTTTTTAACATTTTAGGCCAATTTGTTTTCTGATACATATGTTTGGTAAAAAAAATTGCAATAAGCGTTTTTTGATTGGTTTGCGCAAAAGTTATTGCGTTTATTGTTTATTGTTTTTTTTTAACGAGTAATGGCGGCGATCTGCGTTTTCTTTTGCGGGACTGCGACATTGCGGTGGACAGATCGGACCCTTGACTGACATTTTTGAAACTTTTGGGGGTACCAGTGATATTACTACAGTAATCAGTGCTATACATATGCACTGTTACTGTAAAAATGACACTGGCAGGAAAGGGGTTAAATGTGTCCCTAGGGGCGTGCTTCTAACTATAAGGGGTGTGGCTAGTGATGCAACCACAGAGACATACGATCCTACATAGCAGGACTGTATGATCTCTGCAGTTAGATCAGGGAGAATGACAGGCGGCTTTGTTTACATTAGCCGCCTGCCTTTCTCCCTCTCCACCGGGAGATCGCGAGTGACCGGCGGACATCGGGTCCGCCGGTCACACGCGCGGACATGTCAAGGAGCTCGCCCCCTAGAGTCTCTCAGGCTAGCGACGTAGTACTACGTCACTTTGCCTGTACAGGGTTGACTGCCGCAGTAAATATACTTGCGGTGGTCGGCAAGTGGTTAAGGAATGGCACATGGCAACTTGCCTATTTTGGTAAGTGTTTCATATATATATATATATATATATATATATATATATATATATATATATATAATGTGCCAGTGCAAATTAAATCCATAATCAAACATATAATGCAAAAAAGGCCAATGCAATAAATAGTAAAGCTTCTTATAGCTTGTGATATCAAAAAAGTCTCTATTTGATAAAGTGCTTCATAGGGATGACACCACAGGGTAAAGACAATTTTCCACTTGTGCTCCTTTCAGGTGAAGTGCCAGCTCACCTCCATTATAGACCCCTAAGGGTCAACAAAGCATAAACCCAGATCAATCTGATGGACCAAACTCTGGTTCAGGTTCCTTTAAGAAGGATGGAATTCCCTCTTATTTGCACTGGCACTTTATATATGTGAAGCATTTACCTATTTAGTAATTTTTTTGTCACTTTCTAGTGATTATGTTTAACCTTGATTTAGAGACAGCTGGTCACACAATTTAATATTAACCACTAGACGACCACCGGCCGCAGACATGCTCCTGGGCGAAACCCCGTACATGTACGGGGCTCGCTCTTGTGAGTCTAGGGGGCGAACGCGTGTGTCAGGCGGCTCTGATTGCCACCTGACACCCTCGATCTCTCCCCGCTTAGAGAGAAGAACTGTCGGCTGTTGTAAACACAGTCATCCGTCATTCTCCCTGGAATGATCACAGAGACCATGTGATCCTGCTATATAGGATCGCATGTCTCTATGGTCATTTCACATGCCCAACCCCCCCACAGTTAGAATCACTCCCCTAGGCTTACACTTAACCCCTTGATTACCAACAGGGTTAACCCCTTCCCTGCCAGTGTAATTATTACAGTAACAGTGCATATTTTTAACACTCATTACCGTAATAATGTCACTGGTACCCCCAAAAGTGTCAAAAAGGTCAGTCAGGGGTCCGATCTGTCTGCCACAAAGTGGCTGAAGTGGTTAATACAGTATTTCCAGGCCTCAGGCTATTCAGGCTGACGTCCTCTCATTCAAGGATTCAGACAGAAATTAGTGCCCCTGTCACTACAGATATTTGATCAGTTTACTCAAAGATGGGATGTTCCTGAGGTAGATTTGTTTGTGATACCATAAAACTCAAAATTTCCACAATTCATGACAAGTTTCCCAACAGACAGACTCTAGTGGTAGATGCACTCTTGGCCACATGTCCATTCACCATGGTTTATACATTTCCTCCTGTTCACCTCATCTCTCACTTTCCCAAAACGCTGGTGCAAGAAAACCTAGTGATAATGGTGGTAATTACATACTCATAGTTGCCAACATGGAAAAAAAAAAAAAAAAATCAAGGACACTTTATTATCCAGCAAATCCTTGTAGGCAGAGAATGTACTTTAAATAGGGGTGGGGCATTCATGTAAAATGGGCATAATTCTAAAAGAGGCATAGCGTTAACCTATTGTGCAATTTAGTTTTAAAATACTGTACATACAGGAAGATTTATCATAATTAGGACAGAAACATGGCCAATAATATATTGTTTATGGTAATTTTTTTATGTGTTTGTTTAGTTAGTCACACTATTTAGGCCTTGTTCACATGGGGCATATCAATGCACACCCCACTGCCTGAGGCTGCGTTTACCTGCACAGGGTAGCAAAGTTGTTTTCTGCACCCCTGTGCAAGCAGTCCCATTGATGTCAATTTGGGGGGGGGGGGGCAGCTGCACAGACATAGTTGCTGCTTGTGGGTGCAGGTGTGTGCGGGTGCAAGTCCCTAAATGTACACCGTGTGAGTTCAATTTGTCAGTTTTTCAGACGGATCTGATCAGAAGCTCCATGCAGCTCTATGGGCAGGCTGATGTAAACAGACTTGTGCCCATTTACAATAACCTACCTCTAAGTTTGTCCAGGCCCAGAAAAAAAATAATGGAAAAGGACTGCATCTTTTTATACCTGGCCACCCATAGAGCTGTCATGGGTCCACCTGTGTGCACCGGACACAAACTGAACAGGCATAGATGTCATAAAACTGACATCCATCCTATTCAGCTCTGATTCAGCAGGGGATCCGCTCACAGAGCCCTTATAGGTATATTACAAAGCAAAAGTAGTTTGCAGAATCAAAATATTGCATTTTTAAATTTAAAATTAAATAATAGAACTAAACTACATAGTATATTATATATTTTTTTCAAGACTCACTGTAAGAAATTGCATTTTTATAGGTGTTATTTGCAACTGATGACTGGTTTGCTGCGGCAGAAAATTTATTGAAAGTAAGTTTTCAAATTCTTTTGTGCGTTATTTTTATTTAAATTGTAGAAATCTAAATGTTAAGCAGGGGTCAAGCAAGTGTTGTTGAGCCTCTTCTTTTTTATCCACACCTAACTTTAGTTTACTAAAGAACATGTGCACATGATTGTCCTTTGCATAAAATGTACTACTCTGTGCAGGCCAGTCAAGTTCCTCCACCCCAAACTCTCTCATCCATGTCTTTATGCACATTGCTTTATGCACTTGCCCAAATCATTTGGTGGAGGGGGGATTATGGTGTAGGATTGTTTTTCAGGGGTTGGGCTTGGCCCCTTAGTTCCAGTGAAGGGAACTCCTAATGGGCCATACACACTATAAGATTTTCTGAAGACTTTTTCCTTTAGATTTACCAAAACCATATAATATGAGGTCAAACCTAAACACTTTCAATTTGTATGCAATCTGGCAGGCCCTTGTACTACATAGAAAAGGTAAATCTGAAGGAAAAAGTCTTCAGAAAATCTTATAGTGTGTATGGCCCTTAAGACGTCAGCATACCAAGACATTTTGGACAATTTCATACTTCCAACTTTGTGGGAACAGTTTGGGGATGGTCCCTTCCTATTCCAACATGACTGCACACCAGTGCACAAGGCAAGGTCCATAAAGACATGGATGAGTGAATTTGGGGTGGAGTGCCTAACCTCACAAATGTGCTTCAGGAAAAATGGTCAAACATTCCCATAGACACACTCGTACACCTTGTGGACAGCCTTCCCAGAATAGTTGGAACTGTTATAGCTGCAAAGGGTGGGCCAACTCAATATTGAACCCTACAAACTAAGACTGGGATGCCATTAAAGTTCATGTGCGTGTAAAGGCAAGTGTCCCAATATTTTGGTAATATAGTGTATATATAGAGATAGTATATACAGTATATTGCTTGCTATAGAATATACACTTCAGTATCCACACATTTGCTGCCTAAGCCATGGCATGCTTAAAATAAAAATAAGATTTTCTCTACTTTCCTGGGTCTACCTAACTGCTGTTATCAGTGTTCAATTTTTATAGGGCTACAACTGCACCACGTGCACATAGCTATGAATAAAGGAGACTGTAAAAACTTTTAAGTACTGTATGTCTAAACCTATTAGCGAAAATGTAATATACTGCAGCTTACCAGTCCTTAGACGTGGTGGTTACATTAGCTTTCTTTCATTTCAATAAAACTTTCAGCAAGTACAGTAAATATCTTCTAAACTTGGCAGAAATCTAATCCCACTGTAACTTTCAGTACTGAACTGAAATCTCAAACAATGTTGTAAGTCTCCCAAACGATTTGGTCTGACCTACTAAACATCGCCCCCAATGTAACGAAGATTGGAGAAGGAAGAGGGATTTGCATTTCAAGCCAGGAGATCAGTTTAAGACTCCATGCATATTGGGCTTAAAAAATGCCAATTCCCTTGGCAGAGAAAAAACGCTCATATAGAACGTTTTTGTACACGGTTTAGACGAGCTTAGGGGAGTTTAGCATTTTTTTCTACCAGAAAGCTCCAATCAGAAATGAAACCAGAAGGTGTTTTTTTCCTACCTCTAAACGCTGAGCTCAAAATATGCCTGTAATCGTCCTAATGTGCATGGACACATAGGATAGCATTGAGCTACTTCTACAGGTGATTTTTAAAGGGTAAATCCAATTTCATGGGAAAAAAATAAACAAAAACAAATATAAAAATATATAGCGTATACAATTGCTACATATTGTACCTGAATGTTATTAACAATTACTTTTCCTTTTTAATCTGCAGCCGCTGTAGTTTTCTGAAAATGCAATGCAATATGGCTAACCTGGAGGTATTCTGTACACAGAATGTGTACTGACCACACCCCAGAATCATCATTTCCTGCTTGTGTGATTGGCTCACTGATTTTTTCAGAAGTCTACACTAAGATACAAATCAGATTTCAGGCATCCCCTGGAACAAAAATTTAATTTTTGGTGAGATACTCCCAATAGAAACACGTCTAAAGGGATGCAGACCCTGCAGCTTTCCTCATTAGAGCCCTGAAGCTGCACAGCGGATTGATAATTAGAAAACCACTCCCATTTGATTCCCTTTCCCACATGGGCATAGAGAAACACACTGGGATTTCTTTAGAATAAACAAAAGGTAGAAATCTGCAACAGAGGGAAATGTTTTTTTTCTCAATAAAAGTGAAGTTACGCTTTAAGTGTGCATGGAGCCTAAGGTAACAATGCTGCAATACAGTGATGAGCATTGTCACCCTAGGACTGGAAGTGTGGCAAAATCACCATGGGAAAATGAAGTAAAAGAAGCCTCAAGAAAAATAAACGGATGTAGCCACTACATTTAAGAAATGGCAAGCTGCAATAGATTACATTTTTGTTTTTTGTTTTTGAGGCTTTAATTTGCCGCATTTGGACAGATTTTTATACTCATACACAGGAGTTCAAGAACTAGTTTCTGTATGAGGCTCAATGCACTGGTACCTAGCATACAGATCCCAATGATGAATGTTCATCAATTTTGTTTTCCTTCTTCAGTTTGCAGATTTTTTTCATAATGCTCTTAAAGTGTTACTAAACCCACAACAGTAAAATCAGGCTGTATTTTTAGTAAATCATGCTTGTTATATTGTCTGCATTGTGTTTAAAGGCTGTTTGATTCTGTCTTCCCTGTTCCTCCCCTTCTTCCACTGTCTCCAATCCATCTCTTGATAGAACAGAGCATAGGTGAGAGGCTGCACATGCTCAGTTTGGTGTGTATTGCTAGAGCGTTTTGTTTTTCTTGGGATGGTACATGTGATCAGCACAGGGCCAATCAGCACTGTCCAGACAGAGGGTCAGGGGTCCTGCAGCCACAGAGGGCAATCAGAGGAGAATGAAAACTCCTCCTACAAGCTTTACTCAGACACTGATAGAAGTCACAATACTGCTTTAACTGCTAATGAGAAAAGGTATTTGGCAGTTTATATTTACTAAAACATTTGCATTTCTATGTTCTGTGTACTGTGGGAGACCAGACATTGTGACACATAAACTTATCTTTGTGTCAAATAACAGCATGCACATTTTTGCCCGTTGTATCTGGTGCTACCATCATGGATCTTGTCAAGGAACTAGGATTCTTTAATGATTACAATGAACTCATATTGCACATATTCATAGTGAGCCCCCTTTCCAGCTGTACAGGCACTTCTATCTAGTCAGTCAGTGTCCTTCTTGCACATCTGCACTGCAGACTTGATCCACTGTTATATCCATATACCGTAGTCATAGGGGTTGATTTACCAAAGGCAAAAAGACTATGCAAGTGCAGTCGCTCCAGACCTTAGTAAATGAGCAGAAGCTCTGTTGACTTCAATCATCCAATCATGAGCAAGCAAAAATGCTGTTTTTTTTTTTTTTTTTAATTTTACTTGCACGTGATTTGGTACTCTTTGCAAAGTGAAGTCTTACCTCATATACTAAGCTCTGAAGCAACTGCTCTTGAAGATGACAACTGCACTTTGAAAACTGAGAAGTCTATTTGCCTTTAGTAAAAAAAAAAAGAAAAAAAGCCCCATGGTCTCCACTCAATATACTCTGCATTGAAATGAATGAAATTCAGAGTGCACATGCATAGTGGGCAGACTAAATGACTGGGAAGACTTTTCAGAAGAGGCTGTGCAGTGCTGGACAGGTTGCCCAGCAAGCATCTTAAAGGAGCAGGGTGCAGGTATGTAAGTGCAATTACAAAAAAGCTGGAGAAGGGGTGCTTACTAAAGCTAGTAGATTTCCAAAGCAGGTTTGTACAAAAACTCTCACTGCATTGAATGACTTGGCAAATATATTTCAAAAGTCGCTTAAAACTTAATTTGCTTTTAACATTTGGTTTTGGAATGAATGGACTTTAAAATAAACACCACATACACTGCTGCTGAGCCTCCATTATGGAGATTCACCCTCTCTGTGTGTCCTTTTTACCATTATCACTGAAAATGAAACTTAAAGAAAATGCTAATTTTGGTTTGTCTACAGAACAGAGGACACTAGTTCTGGGGACCCTGGTGATAGCCAGAGATTCCCTCCCTTTGGGGAGATTCCCTCTTACTTTCTGTATGGTTATGGGAAAGGAAGTGAACAAAAAATGTCCCCCAATGGAACACATGGAACACATGGCAAAATAAAATAAAAAAATGCCCGAATTTATAACTCTCAGTTACTCGATCCAAAATAAAAGAAAAATTTTTGCCTTTAGTTTTACTTTATGGGTAAATGATCTTTAATGAACATATTGGCAAATACAGGATTATATTTTATACCAAATGCACCATATAAAAAGGCATTATCGGAAATAATTTTTTAAATTTATTATTTAGAAAAATGACCCAGAATTTAAAGTTGACCTCTTTACAGAATATGGGAAATGGATGGATGGTTGGGAGACAAGAAGGAAGAGAATTCCAGGTAAGAAGTATATATATTCTTGGCTCTGCCTCTTCACTATTACAATTACAAATTATAAAACGGGAGAAGAAGTAAGGCCCCATCCTAACGTAGACCCCCTTTTTTTTTTTTAAATCTTTTTATTGGATTTTAACACAAGTAAGCAAAACATACATGAACAGAAACATATGCAAAGACTGTATAATGAAAACAGCATGACAGAGGATTAAACCAACGTATCACACATGCGGTATTATGATAACAGCATGAAAATTATCACCGGATTGTCTCAACTCTCCTGGCAATCACTGTCAACATGTAAGGGAGGGGACGATCCGGAGGAGCGGGATCCATGCATACCTCAAGATATGCTGTTAGCGGATATGCCGCTTTTTCGGGAGACGTCCCATTAGGGTTCACACTGCATCTCCCAAGCACTACCGGCCCCCTCCCCACCGCACCCACACCCCCACACACACGCCATGAAATGAAGACACAACTTAATTAACTCCATGTCCTACCATATACTCGTTCCAGAAAGACCAATTGGCCTGAAATTTTTGCATTTTAAAGTCTGTGAGAGCCAAGATTTTTTCATATTCATATGATTCCTTAACAATTTGGATAACTTCCCCTCTAGATGGGATAACATTGCTTTTCCACTTACGGGCTACTGAAAGTCTCGCTGCATAGAGGATATTTTGAACCACTGTTCTGAATTGGGAGCGGTATCTGTCAATGTCAATGCCCAAAATGGCCTGCTCCACTGTCACCCTATTAAGCATCCCAGTAACATCCGCTATCAACTTGGTTATGGATGCCCAAAAGCTTCTCAAAGAGATACATGACCACATCACATGGAGCAAAGTGCCCACGTGCCCACATTGCCGCAACCATAAGTTAGATGTGGCTACGTTATATTTAGCAATGATATAAGGGGTTTTATACCATCTAAGGTGGATTTTTTGTGTGCCCTCTCTAAAGTTAGAGCATTTGGTATGCGTAAGGGTAAGTTTGTATGATTTCAACCATTGTTCCTCTATGAAAGTTTTCTGTAGGTCCCCCTCCCATTTCAAATGATATTTGTTTTTCGTGAACGTCTTTTTGTTGTGAAGGGAGAGGTAGAATTTACCGATGCCCTTCAATTGCAGTTTGCTCCCAAAGCACAAGAAATAGATCTGCTCTGGAAAAGTCACCGGAGCTGGACCTATGTGGGAGATTAAACGAGAAAGTCGGGTATACGTTAGATGTTCTTTGATAAATGTTGGGAATTTAGCACACCAATCAGTAAAGGAGACCCCCTGGGAATGTCGTGTAAAATCTTGGATCGTGTACAGTCCAAACTCTGACCAATGAGACATTGATAAGTTTGGGGAGAGTAAGGAGAGAGCAGCCAGAGGCACAGGGACATCCACTTGCCTCCCTCCAGCAGCCTTATAGGTAAAAAATAGTGCCACGCGTTTATCGTGGCAAGCACCGTGGGATGCTCTGTACGATATTTGCACGTAGATAGCGGGATGCTCAAGATAAGATCAGCAAGAGAGCCCTGTTTTACCATCGACTGCTCAATCTGTCTCCAACTAGGTGAGTGGTCTGGTTTTAGCCAATGGATCGATTGGAAGAGGATGGCAGCTAGGTCATACTCTTTTATATCTGGAATTCCCATTCCACCTACGTGAGGATGTATTACTAATTCTTTGTGTGAACAACGGGGTTTCTTGCCCGCCCAAAGAAATTTAGAGAGGAGAGTTTGCACCGTTTTATAGAACGAGAATGGAATCTTAATTGGGATTGCTCTAAAGAGATACAGAAGTTTCGGGAAAATCAGCATCTTAAAAGCTGTGTTTCTGCCCGACCAGGATAGGAAGTATCTGTTTAATCTATGGAACTCATGGGCGACTATGTCAATGAACGGGACAAAATTTGTCGTAAACAAATCTTTTATTCTACTAATGAGTTTTATGCCTAAGTAGTCAGTATGTTCCTTTCCCCACTGAAATGGTACTAAGCGCTGAATATCCTGTTTTGAGTTTTCAGTTATCGCCACGCCTAGCATGTGCGACTTAGTATCATTAACTTTATAGTATGAAAAAGAATGGAATTCATGTAAAACAGCTTGAGCTGCCTGTAGGGAGGTCAAAGAGGAAGTCATGGACAGGATAACGTCGTCCGCAAACAACGATATCTTGTGAACCTGGCACCCTATCTTAAGACCCTGAATCTCCGGGTGAGTCCTAATACGTACTGCTAGGGGTTCCATTAAGAGTGCGAACACTAAAGGGGAGAGTGGGCACCCCTGTCTGGTACCGTTTGTTATATTAAATTTAATAGAGAACAAACCCTCTGCATAAACATAGGCCGATGGCTTAGTATAAAGAGCTGTGATAGCGTCTAAAACCATACCCCCCAAGCCGAATCGTTGTAAGACCTTATGGAGGTATCCCCAGTGTATCCTGTCAAAGGCCTTTTCGGGATCAAGCGACAGGAACACTGTGGTCATGTGAGAATATTCGGCATGGTGGATGAGGTCTATCAAGCGTCTCGTAGCATCGGTCGCACGTAGACCCTTCTTAGTCCTTCTGGGAAAAATGATATTGGAAACCCAGCTGTTACTTATTTCTGGAAGACATCCATGGTCTATTCAGAGCCTAGACTATAATTTCATCCTCTGGATGTAATCCTTGTCAATTCTGGAGTGATAAAGTAGACTTGTTTAAGGTTATATTTTCACTGTCTCTATGTAGAATTACATTAAACATTAAAATACCATTTAATTGACGTATGTATTCATGAAAAATAGTGAACTGCATTTTAGGTACAACAAGTATAAATACCTGAAACCATTTTACAATAGCTGCCCCTATTACCTTCCACAGCAAAACGTAGAGTGGAAAAAAAAAGAAAGCTAGCAATACAAACCAATCAGTCTGCTGCATCTGATACATTGTCAGTCTAGAACTGGTAAAATGCTGATTGGAGAACAGGTTGTTGACCCTAATGGTGTGGAGATGCATTTTTACTGTCCAATAACCAGGTTATGGAAAGGTTGGGAATAAGCAGTATTGTTTTACTGCAGAGAAATCTTTAGGCATGTTCTTACTTCTGTGTATTTCATTTCTGTATTTACCTGTTTTTCCTTTAATTTTAGAGAGCGATGAAAAGATAAATACTAATTACTAGAAAAGAATAGCTGTATTAAAGAGTAAGAGGTTAAAATGGCAAAAGTTGAAGGAAAGGCAAAGGAAACATGGGGAAAAAATGAGACAAAAAAAACAATAGGACTAGTTTGCAGAGACTCGGATGATCTGCTAAAAAGCCTTTTGATGATAAATATTACGTTTCTAAAGTTATGGGGGAATGATATTAAGTTAGCCTCAAAGTTTTTAGAAAAAAAGAGTTTATAGATTTGGTTGACCCTATCAAGCGTGCTTTACTGTCAAACTGGGCAAAACAAGGCGTTTTATTTAGCAATTACCAACCTAAAAAATGCATAAACAGAAAAAAAACTAAATCAAATCAATGTTTGGTGTGTCAACCCTTTGTCTTAAGAGCAACACCAGTTCTCACAGGTATAATTTCAAGGTTTTCTAAAGAACTACAGATAAATTGTTCCAAACATTTATCAGAACTAAACACAGTTCTTCTTTGCAGTTAGGCTCTCTCATTCCCAGACAGACTGAATGATGCTGAAGTCTGGGAGCCATACTATCTCTTCCAAGGCTCCTAGTTATTCGTTTCACTGAAGATAGTTCATTATGACTTTTTTCAGGTCATTGTCCTCATGCAGAATGAATTTATGATCAATCAGACATCTCCCTGATAGTAATGCATGATGAATAAGTGTCTGCCTATACTTTTCAGCATTGAGATGACCACTAATTCAGACCAAATCCCTGGTTCTACCTGCAGAAATGTTGCCCAAATCCTCCACCATGCTGCACCTTTACCTACAGACACTCATCCTTGTACCTTTCGGCAGGCCCTTTGCAAACAAACTGCCTTCTGTTCTCACCAAATATTTCAAATTTGAACTCATTGGTCCAAAGTACCTGTTGCCGTTTTTGTGTACACCAGTTCCTGTGTTTGTGTGCATAAGCAAATCAATTGGCAAATCAATTGGCCTTATTTCCGTGTTAAAGTTATGGCTTTTTAGTTGAAAGCCTTACATAAAGGCCACTTCTGACCTGACTGAAGATTAGTGTACCAGGCTCCCCTTGGTTTCTGCCACGTCTCAGTTGATGGTAGACATCTTCAGAATGTGAAGGGAAGTCAGCATGATGTGTCTTTCATCTGCTACCCTATTTTTCTTTAGCCAACCACTGCTTTTTCCATCCTCAGTGTTGCCAGTTTCTTTGTGTTTCTGCAAAAGAGCTTGCACAACACATCTGAAAGCATCTGTCTTCCTTGAAATTCCTACCTGCAAGATATCTTGTTGATGCAGTAGGATCACCCTGTGTCTTGTTACTGTGCTATTTCTTGCCATTGTGTAAGATGTTTTAGGCTGTTCAAAGTTGAATCGAAAAACAAATGCAAAATTCTTTAGGATGGTCAAGTCTATCGTTTTTCGCATCATTAGTGTGCCAGCTGTGACATGTGATTTTCATTTTGCAATTGAAAGTGCCTGATCCAACATGCTGGATTTTTTTTAAAGAAAAATGAAATGAATGTTTCTGTTTTTTTTTTTTTCCTCACCCAGGTTCAATCCTCCTACACAGTTGATTGATCTATTGATTGTATTTAAGCCTATATGTTATCTTATTGGTTATTACCACCCTTTTGGTATAACAGTGCAGTACTGTAGTTTCTGAAGCTAAAAACCTATTGCCTTTTGAAAGGTTTTGAATTGTGACTGGCATTAGCCTTTAAATTCTTGTGACATCCGTTAAATGTAATTGTAACATTTACAAAGAATGGCTTAAAACTTAAACACTGTGCACTCTGCCCCCCAAAAAATGTGCAAACTAAAGGCAATAGTTTGAACTACTTGAGCATAACACTGGACTTTGCTTATAGATCACAGTATCAAGTGGAACAACGGAAAACATAATAAACTGCATTTTCTTCTGTTAGGTCATGATTGGTGTATTATCGAACTAGGTGTTCCAGGGATAATTTATGGATTTCATGTGAACACACAATTTTTCACTGGAAACTACGCTCCTCAAATTTCTGTCCAAGCTGCATGCTTAGAGCCAGGTAACTGATATTTCTTATAAAATGAACAGATCTATTTATCAGGTGTTTTTTCAATGATATGGGGATGAAACATGTAACAATATGTCAGGATAACCAGCACGTAGAACTGGTTACCTAGTTACAGCCCAGAAAAATAACTTTTCCCAGTCAAGGTCGAATACCCACCGTTTTCATGTCAAGCTACAACAAGTCCATGCATAATGCATCCTAATGTAACTTTACAATGGTACATTGGTGGTTTGACGTGGGTCTAAAGCAATGTTTTTCCTGTTATTATTAGATTTTAAATACAGAACTTGTTGCAACAGCATGTGTCCTGTGCCCTGACTGTTTCCATATATCAAGCACTAACATTATACAATAAAAGGGCTTACTTAAGCTTAAGTGTACCTAAACATATGCCCATGCGAGGGCTGTGTTTGCATGCATTAGGATGCACAGGTTTCATGTTAATTGGGATGCAGCAGCTGCATGGACACAGCCCTGCTCCCAATTTTACAGTTATCAGTATGAGTGTGTGAGTGCAGGTGCTGGTCCTCTGAATTCAAACAGTGTACATTTGGGGACTCATGTCAACATGGGAGCAGCAGCTGTGTCTTTGCAGCCTCTAATTCCCAAATTGCATGAATAGGATGGCAAGCACAGGGATGCACAGGATACCTGTGCATCCCCCGTGCAGGCAAACACAGCCCTTGCATACGTAAGTACGCCCTTGTGAACGAGGCCTAATAGTCAAATATTCATGCTTGCAACAGAATGAAAGCATTGTAATTGGCTCATACCTAAAGGCAAAATAATACTTTTTTAAATGTATTTTTCACTGACATGTTGGGCATTCTTAATTAGCCTGCATTTTTTGCTTATGGTCTATAGGTTTCTAGACAGACAGCAACTGGACTATGATTATAAAATTACATACAAATAGTCAAATTATAAAAGGCTTATCAGAAAATATTTGTGGGTTGGATAGGGAGGTAAATGGCGTTGTCAGGTATATGAAGGTGTATAAAGATAAATAAGTATAAATGTGATTGCACTGTCACAAATAAATAGCTAAGTGTTAAATACGTATGTTGATAAAAACTTATAAACACTTAATATACTCTAAATGTATAAATAAAACATCAAATAAATATTAATGCAGGTTAACAAACTACTAAGTGACCAGTATTGATATAAAAAACAAGTGATCCTCCTGCAAGAATTAGGGTGTATATAAAGTGACTGAGTGTCTCCAATTAATAATTCAAATAGAAATAGAATCATTTCTCTAATTTGCTTAATGGTAATCCTATGCTGCTTTCAAAATCTTTTACCTCTGTCCATTGAACACTGATGTTTGTTTTGCTTTCTCTTGTCTATACCCAAATTATGAGCTGTCCTTATCTTTATTACTCTGCCATTCTGCTCTCTTGCTATTCCTTGTAGTCTGTTTTTGGTGTGAGAAGTTTATTCTGTCAGCCATGTGTCCCTCCTATGCAATCCTAATTGATTAATTGGCAATGCCTCCACCCAACTCAGTATAAATGTAAGCCCTTTCTAGGGGAAGCACAGGCAGGGGTTGCATTGGCAACTATCATCTTGGATAAAGTATTAATATTGGATTAAGTATTGCACTTCTGCTCAGCACTTCAGCGAATGCACAAAGCATACAACTGCAAGCCAACAGACAGACTACAGGTGATCTGAGACTCTATACAACTTTTCCATCTCACATTCAGTCTACTTCTCAATCTCACCACCCTGTAATATGCAATCCCTAATTCTCCTTCTCATGTTTGCATCCTCTCTCCTAAAACTTTCTCTCCTTCACCCCTCTTCTCCGCCCCACAGCTTGTATATATCACCCTCACTCCTATCTTCACCTTTATACTGCACTCATCAACTCCTGCTGATTCTGAACCCACACACCAATAAAACCTACAGGACACTGAGATGTTTCCCCCCTCATAAATCATACTCCCATATCACCTCCCTCACCCTTCTGCTTCTCCTAACCTCTGGAGATATTTCCCCAAATCCTGGACCCCCATCATTTACCTTTGGCAGTCATACCCGTCACCCCCTATCCTCTGACACCTGCCGAAATCCACACAATCTGGTTTCTATTCCTCTTCTGCCTAGAGCCAACCTCCCCTTCTCCTGCGCCCTCTGGAATGCCCGCTCTGTTTGCAACAAACTCACCTCTGTCCATGACCTATTTATCACAAACTCCTTCAACCTGCTTGCAATTACTGAGACCTGGCTTCAAGACTCTGACTCTCCTTCTCCTGCTGCCCTCTCCCATGGTGGCCTCCTGTGGACTCACTCTCCCAGGCCTAGTGGACGGAAAGGAGGTGGGGTTGGAATTCTGCTTTCCCCTCAAAGCACTTTTCAGGTTCTTCATCCACTCCCTTCTCTGTCTCTCTCCTCATTTGAAGCTCATTGTATTCGTCTATTTTCTCCAGTTTCGTTGAGAATTGCTGTGATCTATCGGCCTCCTGGAATGGTATCAGGCTTCCTTTATGACTTCTCTGCCTGGCTACCCTACTTTCTCTCTTCTGAAATTATCAAAATCATTCTTGGAGACTTCAACATCCCTGTTAATCTTAACACTCGTGCTACTTCTAAACTTTTGAGCTTAACCTCCTCTTTTGACCTAAAACAATGGACACACGCTTCTACACACTCTAATGGCAACAGCCTTGACCTCATGTTCTCCTACCTATGCACCCCTCGCAACCTCTCCAACATTCCATTCCCTCTCTCTGATCACCACCTCATTAGTTTCAGTCTCTCCTTGTCCTCCTCCTTACCTTCCAACTACCGAACAATTACCCGTAGAAACCTTCGCCATCTTAACCCTTCACTTCTTTTTTCTGCTACAGATGATCTCTTCAACACAATCTCATCCCTCTCCTGCCCCAACATGGCCACTTTTGTCTACAACAGTTCGCTGTCATCTACCCTGGATGCTTTGGCCCCCCTCACTACACACAGAATCAGGCCCCGACCGCTTCAACCCTGGCAGACAGACAATACCAGAAGCCTCAAAAAACGTAGTCGCGCTCTTGAGCGTCTGTGGCATAAGACTAAGTCACAGCAAGATTTCAGCCAATATAAATCTGCCCTCCAAAAATACAGTTCCTGCCTCCACACTGCCAAACAGACCTACTTTATCACTCTCACTAACACCCTCTCACACAGTCCCCGTCAACTCTTTTCGACCTTCAACGCTCTACTTCGTCCTCCATTGCTTCCTCCCACTAAATTACTCACTGCCCAAGAGATTGCCAATCACTTCAAAAATAAGATTGATACAATTCGTGAAGAGATCTCTACACTACAGATATCTCCCTCACCTTACCCACCTTGTCCTCCTGCACAATCAATACTTCCCTTGTTTAACCCAACTACTGTAGAGGAAGTCACTAAAATGTTTTCTAATGCCCACCTAACTTCCTGCCCCCTGGACCCTGTTCCTTCTCAAATACTACGGTCACCCTCTGACTCTATCCTACACTCTTTAACTCATATCTTCAACCTCTCCCTCTCCACTGGCATCTTCCCCAGCTCTCTAAAACATGCGCTAGTAACTCCCATACAAAAGAAAGCCTCACTAGACCCCTCCAATCTTAATAACTTAAGACCCATCTCCTTACTCCCCTTTGCTTCCAAACTCCTTGAACGTTTAGTCTACAACCGCCTGAGCAAGCACCTCATTGAGAATAACCTCCTTGATCCCCTTCAGTCTGGATTTCGCCGGCAACACTCCACAGAAACTTCTCTCCTAAAACTTACAAATGACTTACTAACAGCAAAAACCAATGGTCACTACTCAATGCTCTTACTCTTGGACCTCTCTGCTGCCTTTGATACTGTTGACCACCCCCTCCTTCTCAAAAAACTCAGTTTGCTCGGTCTCCGCACCTTCAGTGTCACTTACAATTCCACTTACTCCTCTGCAACTCCTCTTGCTGTTGGGGTCCCCCAAGGTTCTATCCTTGGACCGCTACTATTCTCAATCTATGCGTGTTTCGTCACTGCGTCACTTCCGCCTGACAAGTGCGTCATATTCATTAGCCGCAATCTATTTTTATTGGCCGCCCCCTGGGTTGCTTGGTAACCTACTGTTATTTATAGGTGGTGTATGGCGTAGTGACGCCACTCCTGATGACGTCAGACAGGCGAAACGTGTAGAGCGTCACTGCGTCACTTCCGCCTCCATTTGGAACGCACATCCGGTTGCGTGGAACGCATAGCTTTACTGAAGAGCCCCAGCGCTGCATACCACATGGTTTATGCTTACTCTTATGCCTGATTTGCTTCGTTTTAATGTGAGTACTTTTCTTTAATAAATTATAAATGCTTTTAAACGGTACTACACTATACGAGCCTTCTTTCCTCATATGTGTACCCGGAGTACATCTGGACACTGAGCTACCATGCCATAAGAGCCCCATTGACAGTCCCCAGTCATCCATGGTGATAGGATCCCCACTGATGGTACATCCAGAGGAACCGAGGGAGGACCACTGAGGGGCATATGAACTACGTCCTATCCGGAACATAGGCCAATTACCCCTGTAGGGGTTCCCCTTTCTGGTAAGTGCGGTCCTGGGAGTGAGGGGAGCACAACTGACCCATCACACTGGCCACATTTGAAGAAACACTGGAAGCACTTAAGTCACCTTTGAAGGGATTTAAAGAAAGTGCCAGCGCTTAGGTAAAAATATGAGTATATATAAATTATATAAATATGTGGCTGCTGCTGATAGAAAAGGGGATGCCTTTTTAAAATGGATTAAATAGTATGTATGAGCGCTGCTCAATAAATATATGCAAAATATATAGTGCAAAATATATACCACAATAACAATAAATTGCATATAAAGTGCTATCAAAGTAAGGTGCTCCACCGTGCTTATCAAATAAATAAATATAAATCCATGTACAGTACAATGTAAATTGATCATAGATTGAATAAATAAATATTCTATATCATAAAAGTGTCCAGTGCTTATGTGACAAAAAATATAAATATAAATGAATAAATCATTTTCATAAACCAGTGCTCCGTGCTTAACCACTTAAGCCTCGGAAGATTTTACCCCCTTCCTGACCAGGCCCTATGTTGCGATTCGGCACTGCGTTACTTTAACAGACAATTGCGCGGTCGTGTGACGCTGTACCTAAACAAATTTAGCGTATTTTGATTGGTTTGCACAAAAGTTATTGTGTTTATTAACTAAGGGAAAGATTTTTGTCATTTTTATTGTTTTTTTTTTAACGGGTAATGGTGGGGATCTGCGATTTTTTTTTGCGGGACTGCGACATTGCAATGGACAGATCAGACCCTTAACTGACATTTTTGACACTTTTGGGGGTACCAGTGACATTACTACAGTAATCAGTGCTATGCATATGCACTGTTACTGTACAAATGACACTGGCAGGGAAGGGGTTAGCTTTATTGGAGAAGGAGGGGTTAAATGTGTCCCTAGGGGCGTGCTTCTAACTGTTATGGGATGTGGCTGTTTGTGTAACTACAGAGATATACGATCCTGCATAGCAGGACCGTATGATCTCTGCACTTGCACAAGGGAGAATGACAGGCGGCTTTGTTTACATTAGCCGCCTGCCTTTCTCCCTCTGTACCGGACGATCGCGTCTGGCCGGCGGACATCGAGTCCGCCGGTCACACACCAGGAGATCACAGTGAACGAGCGGGGGCGGGAGCGCGCTTCGGCGGCGCGCGCTCGCCCCCTATTGGCTCGCAGGCGAGTGACGTACCCATACGTCACTTTGCTTGCACGGGGCTGACCGCCGCAGTATATGTACCTGCGGCGGTCGGCAAGTGGTTAATATGTGATAATAAATATTAAAAAATCTATGTAAAAATATAAAATGTTCAATTTTTCAAATCTTCTTCCTTATTAAGTGCTCAGTGCATGTCTGTAAACACAAAAAAATTCCAAAGTGCTGGTGTTTGCTGGTGCGCTCGGGTGCTCCCCTCTCAGTCCCCTACTCACCAGACAAACAATGGTAAACCGGCTTAAGCAATCTTATCCTCACTGATCGTCAACAGCAGACTGCAGCACCATACACTGCTATTTCCTCCTAATTGCACCGTGTTACAGCAGCATTCAGCTAGAAGCATCCAAGATTGACTTCCACATGTGGGATTAATAGACAAAGAGAATCCTCATCGTGCAGTATATCCATAAACTTTATTCTAAATCCAAGCTTTTGAGAATGCTCTGATTGGCAGAGCGAAACGCGTCAAGCCGTCAACCTCACGTAGCACGTCACTTCCAGATAGCACGGGTAGAACGCACAGACATGTTTGGCGTCCCGCCTTAGGAAAATTATCTCGCTCGTTTTACATGCTGAATATTGTAAGTGCAATTTTATTGGATTTAGAATAAAGTTTATGGATATACTGCACGATGAGGATTCTCTTTGTCTATTAATCCCACATGGGGAAGTCGATCTTGGATGCGTCTAGCTGAATGCTGCTGTAACACGGTGCAATTAGGAGGAAATAGCGGTGTATGGTGCTGCAGTCTGCTGTTGACGATCAGTGAGGATAAGATTGCTTAAGCCGGTTTACCATTGATTGTCTGGTGAGTAGGGGACTGAGAGGGGAGCACCCGAGCGCACCAGCAAGCACCAGCACTTTGGGATTTTTTTTGTGTTTACAGACAAGCACTGAGCACTTAATAAGGAAGAAGATTTGAAAAATTGAACATTTTATATTTTTTATATATTTTTTTTATATAGATTTTTTTATATTTATTATCACATATTAAGCACGGAGCACTTTTTATGAAAAGGATTTATTCATTTATATTTATATTTTTGTCACATAAGCACTGGACACTTTTATGATATAGAATATTTATTTATTCAATGTATGATCAATTTACATTGTACATGGATTTATATTTATTTATTTGATAAGCACGGTGGAGCACTTTACTTTGATAGCACGTTATATGTAATTTATTGTTATATATATTTTGCACTATATATTTTGCACTATATATTTTGCACATATTTATTGAGCAGCGCTGATGCATGCTATTTAATACCTTTGAAGGGATGCTGCACTGATTTAACTATGCACTAGAGCACCTATTGTGCGATTGGGACTATTAAAGCGGAGTTCCACCCATTTTTAATAGGTTGGAATACATAGCTGTATGTAATCCCCTTTAAAACGGCTTTTACCAATGGAAACTTTTTTTTTTTTTTTTTTGCTAGTAAATACCTTAATTTCTGCTTTATTCCTCCTCTCCTCACTTCCGGGTCCGATCGGCGATGACGTCATTCGGCGATTCGCAGTGTCTGCTGGGATGTATTCTATTCCAGAAATCCCGCAGTAGCTGAGCTGTAGTGAGCCGTGCCTGCCCCGCCTCCGCCCCGCCTCCTCTCATTGGTTGTATTGTATGAATGTATTAAGGCTGTTCTCTGCCCCACCTCCGCCCCGCCTCCTCTCATTGGTTGTATTGTATGAATGTATTAAGGCCGTTCTCTGCCCCGCCTCTGCCCCGCCTCCTCTGCCCGCCTCCTCTCATTGAGTTGTATTCATACAATACAACTCAAAGAGAGGAGGCGGGGCGGAGGCGGGGCAGAGAACGGCCTTAATACATTCATACAATACAACCAATGAGAGGAGGCGGGGCGGGGCAGAGGCGGGGCAGAGAACGGCCTTAATACATTCATACAATACAACTTAATGAGAGGAGGCGGGGCGAAGGCGGGGCAGGCAGGGCTCACTACAGCTCAGCTACTGCGAGATTTCTGGAATAGAATACATCCCAGCAGACACTGCGAATCGCCGAATGACGTCATCGCCGATCGGACCCGGAAGTGAGGTGAGGAGGAATAAAGCAGAAATTAAGGTATTTACTAGCAAAAAAAAAAAAAAAAAAAGTTTCCATTGGTAAAAGCCGTTTTAAAGGGGATTACATAGATCTAAAGTTCCAAAAATGGGTGGAACTCCACTTTAATATTATCTTTTGGAAAGTTATATTTCACCCTAAACTAGTGTTAGATAACTTATTATACATGCCCTTTAGTACCTGAATTTTATCCAAATTTTTTCCGTTTATTATGGGATTTTGGAATCGCATCACTTTGCACTATTAATTATCAGCACTTTTTTGCCTAGATTATTAGTTGTGATACTATTCAGTATCCACTTGCACCTTCCCCTTTGGGGCTTGCTCTATTGGTTGGAGCTTATTCACAATCAGTCACTACAGCACTGTTATCTTGGATCTTGATTGTTATTTACACTTTACTTGGTTCACTAAGGATATTTGAATTGTTATTTGGAGACACTCCCGTCACTTTATATACACCCTAATTCTTGCAGGAGGATCACTTGTTTTTTATATCACTACTGGTCACTTAGTAGTTTGTTAACCTGCATTAATATTTATTTGATGTTTTATTTATACATTTAGAGTATATTAAGCGTTTATACATTTTTATCAACACACGTATTTAACACTTAGCTATTTATTTGGGACAGTGCAATCACATTTATACTTATTTATCTTTATACACCTTCATATACCTGACAGCGCCATTTACCTCCCTATCCAACCCCCCATTTGCTGTTCATTTTTGTGAACATTTAAGAGGTAGGCTGCAGTCAAAACTCCCACACTCTCACCTATCCTAAGCGCAGATTTTTCCCTTTTCCTCAGAAAATATTTGTGCATATTGATTTTTTTAAGTTCTCTGTTCTCAGAAAAAAGAGCATTGCCACCACGTGGGGACAGAATGGGATCTGCTGCCTCAGAGGAAGACTATCAAGTTGCAGAAAAGGTAGGATAAAAAAACACATATACAGTACATGTATATTAAAGTATTTTGTAAATAAAAAAATATGTACACACCCACTATACATTTAAAAAAAGATAAGTGTGAATATCTGTCTCTTCAATTAAAGTGTACAAATACATACAGTGCATAAGCAGAGAATGCCATAGAAAATGTATATTTTTCCTAAGAAGGGCAACTATACAGAACAGAGAGGAGTTAATAAACATGTGTCCCTAATAAAAACGTTGTATTAAATAATGTGTTCAATTAGATACCTGTAAAATATTAACTAAATGAAATGAATAGCATACGTACAGTTTTTGCAACCAATTCAGAAAATCAATGCTTTTTTATTGTATGAATCACCAGGGCATTTTTTCAGAGGGAACGCTGGGGAACGGAGTTCCGGCACCTCCAGCACTGGATGTATGTAATGGCAAGAGGTGCTGGGGTGTGATGGAGGGTCTGCTGATGCTGGCTGCTGGGGAATCTATTGTTGCTTGAGAGGATCTATTTTTGTGTGGTGGCCTATTGTTTCTAGGGAGGTCTATTGTTGCTGGTGGGGGATCTATTGTTTCTGGGGGGAGGGCTTAAGTTGCTAGGGGGTCAATTGTTTCTGGAAGGGAATTACTGTTGGGGAAAGAGTCAATCATTCCTCTCTGTTGGAGCGTCTATTTATGCTGGCTTCTGAGAGATCTGTTCTTGCTGCCAGGGGGTCAGTTGTTGCTGGGGTGATAGTTTGTTGCAGGGGTCCCATGTTGCTTGGGGGGGGTCTATTGTTGCTGGGGGCTATATTTCTACTGGCTGTGGGGAATCTATTTTACTGCTTTTTCTTGTTGTTATTACCAAATTCCATACAAATTACTTAGCATGATATAATGACACTTGGCTCTGTATACTCTAAATGAGGTGGTTCTGGGAGGTGGGTAGGGGGTGGAACCAAGGGTCGGTGCTCGGAGGTGGGTGGTGGGGGAGTTCCTGCACCTATTCTCTGAGAAAAAAAGCCCTGTGAATCACAAATTATTTAGTAAAGTATGTTTAACAAACCTGGATAAACCAGAGCACTGTCCTCCACGTTCAGGACAAAAAAAGTACTATACGAAGCTGAAATTATATGTGAGCGTATGAACTTACACAGATTTACACAGGTCAAACTGGTGCAATATGCAATTTAATATGTATATTAGGCCAAGACAGGGTTTGAAACCGTATCAGGTTTTACTGCTATTTGGGGCTAAATTAGAGCGATTTTCTCTGACTTTTTCTTCTGCTGACAACAAATCGTCAGATGGAAAATGAGGGAAAATCTGCAACAGCAAAACAGACACAAATAGACGTACATTCTTCTTTGCTTTTTATGGAAGTATGGAAGAGGAAATCTCTCTAACGGAGCCCTGCATAGCAGTAAAAATCCAATAAGGCTTCTAATCTTTCCCTAATCTATCCAGACCTAAAAAAAAAAAAAACTTTTACGGTCCACATGAAATATATTTTGGAATTTTGTAGCAGATAATTTAGTTTCTATATGTCTTAGACTCCATTCACACTAATACGACTTGTCAGGCGACTTGTCAGCCTGACAAGTCGTGGACCGTAGCGGTCCATTGTGTGGTACAGGAACGGTTCTAATAGGAGCGACACAAGTCGCTCCGACTTAGAAAAAGGTTAGTGTACTACTTCGGGGCGACCTGGAGTGACTTGCATAGACATTCATTTTATGAAGTCCGTGCAAGTCGCGCCTAAGTCGTGTTGCACGCGACTTCACAGGTCGTCCCCCAAAGTCGTGCAGCTGCAGTGTGAATGCGGTGTTAGATGCTTCAACAGTAAGGTCTCCCTACCTTAATTATTTTTACTCTCTTCATATCAACATGGAAAATCTGGGTTTTACCACTAAATATACAATAGAATAAATAAAAGAAAATTTAGAAGGAAGATTGGGAACCTTTTATAATGCCCACTGCAGCTATGCAGACCCAGGAACTGGAGGACAAAGGTCTCTATAAAAGAGTTCATTATAGATAAAAATAAACTGGTGCATCCGTTTTGAGTGCAATGATCCTTTCATTTAAAAAAAAAAACAGAGATTGTGGTGAGATAATAATGCTGCTGAACACTATATCAGGTATACAGTAATCATAAATATAAACCAATCCGTTCAGCGCATTTACTATCATCCTTTAGGACATCAAAGAGTGAAAAAAAAAATAAAGTAATACAGAATAATTAATTTGTGACACTGTCATTAATAAATAGTAACTAAAAACTTGTATACAGTGAAGAACAATGACTATTAATACACAAAAAAAGTGTCCATAAATTGTCCAAAGACATGAAGAAAGGTGACCGATATGAACAGTCAAAATGAAGTACCACAAGCCATGATGGAAAACGGAAAGGCTCCTAGAATAGCTAAGGTGACACCAACCACTGTCACACAAGGCTTATCAGAATGCCTGTGACCCCCTAATAAGGGTGGTCAGCTCAAAAACACATAAAGACCAACATCATGGGAAAGGGTGCAACCTTCAGAGATCTATTGGAATAATTCAAACACAACTTCCTTTGATAACTGGAAGAGGATCGCCAGACAACCAGCTCAGCCAATTAATTCAGCATATGCCGTGTAATGCATGAAAGAAAAATTACTCTACATAGTGTAATGCTGCATACCATTAAAATGTAATAAAACGGGGATACACTTACATTACATTAGAAAGTAAAAGCATGTCTCATGAATGCTAGAAAAGAGGTCTTCCTCCAATAATAAAGATGGCTGACAGCCGGCTGCACATGTGTGGTAGCGTGTGTGTGGCTCCTCCTTACACACGACTAATCATACTCTTATATATGGAAACCAGCCAAGGAGAATCATTGTGATTGGTTAGAAAATGCTAAAGGGAGGACTAAAAACCCTGAATGGTAATGTCATGTCACAAAAGAATCGGGGGGGCTACACGAACCTAGCTTGTAAGGCCGAACTAAACAACACATCTCAGGAAATACCGCCATGGCTAACAGAAGATAGACTTAAAACTAAACTAGAGAAACTTAACATAAATAAATCACCGGGACTGGATGGCTTGCACCCGAGGGTTCTTAAAGAGCTCAGCCAGGTGATTGTCAGACCATTATTCTTGATCTTTAAGGATAGTTTACAGACGGGTATGGTGCCAGCTGATTGGAAAAAAGCCAACGTGGTACCAATATTTAAAAAGGGGCCGAGATGTATCCCGGGTAACTATAGGCCGGTCAGCCTAACATTTGTAGTCTGCAAGATTTTGGAGGGATGTTAAGGGACGACATACAAGACTTTAGTAATGAAAACGGTAT
The DNA here is from genome assembly GCF_965119305.1 of Pelophylax lessonae. Taxonomy (NCBI): domain Eukaryota; kingdom Metazoa; phylum Chordata; class Amphibia; order Anura; family Ranidae; genus Pelophylax; species Pelophylax lessonae. The sequence goes on along the minus strand of NC_138770.1, from coordinate 157,130,646 downwards.
TATTAGTAGTAATCAGCATGGATTCATGAAAAATCGTTCTTGCCAAACCAATCTATTAACCTTCTACGATGAAGTGAGCTGCCACCTAGATAAAGGTAAGCCTGTGGATGTGGTGTATCTGGACTTTGCAAAGGCCTTTGACACCGTTCCCCACAAACGCTTACTGTACAAACTATGGAAGGTAGGTATGGACCATAAGGTAAGTACCTGGATAGAGAACTGGCTCCAGGGGAGAGTCCAGAGGGTGATGATTAATGGGGAGTACTCGGATTAGGCGGGTGTGGAAAGTGGGGTCCCCCAGGGTTCTGTCCTGGGACCAATCCTGTTTAATTTATTCATAAATGATCTAGAGGAGGGGATATCTAGTACAATCTCAGTATTTGCGGATGATACTAAACTAAGCATGCCAATATCTTCTATGCAGGATGTGGAAACCTTACAAGCGGACCTGAACAAAATAACGGGGTGGGCAACTACATGGCAGATGAGGTTTAATGTTGAAAAATGTAAAGTAATGCACTTGGGGGCCAGAAACCAGAAAGCAAGCCACTCACTAGGGGGGGAACCCAGGGGTCAAGTCCTGGGAAAAAAAGTGTGGGAACTCACCCAGGATCCCCCCTCGACATTGCAAAAAAGTACCTAAAATGCCTGTATTCTGTGGTAAACAGTGCAAATATCAATATTTTAAATTATAAACATGTAGATAGTGCTATTAGCAATGTGTTTAAGTTAAACAAAAGTCAAAAGCCATATTTCTCCATTTACAAGTAGGTCAGGTTAATATAACCCAGCCAGCAAACAGTTCCTCCTTACATCAGAGTCTGCAGGATTCCCCCTTACAATGCAAGGGAACTCTGACATAAAGGGGAATTCTGCAGATCATGCTCTAAAAGGGAACTCTGATATAAGGTGACCAGAGACCACTTTATATCAGAGTCCACTGCATTCCCCTTTACATCAGAGTTCCCACTTACATCAGGGTCTGCAGCATTGCCCTTCACATCAGCGTCCACAGAGTTCCCCCTTGCACTGTAAGGGGTAATCCTGCAGACTGATGTAAAGGGGAATACCGGGAACTCTGATGTATGGGGGACTCTGGTGACCAGAGACCACCTTCCGAAGAGTGAATGCACTAAGGAAGGGGGGTGGGTCCTGATATAAGGATGAACCTTTGAAGGTGGTGCAGGTTTTTAAGGATTAAATTAAATGGTGAGGAGGCATCCTAATGCTTCCTTGCCACCTAGCAAACACCCTCTGAAAAGTGATCCATTGGGGTTCACTCTTCAGAGGGCAACACTAGTGTACCTTAATTTACAGCAATGCCCCTCAGATGTGTCACTCCAAATGTGCTTGGTATTAGTCCCAGTTCACATATATGTAATGCGGGAACCCTGCAAATCCACTGCGGGGTACCGCATTGCATTCAACTCGCAGGCAGTTCACACTGCCATATACAAATTGCTGGGGCTGTCAATACAAAGTTAACCACACCCCCAGATCAGTTCCCATATCACAGTGCGAACTGTCAGTTCCAACATGAATTGGATTGCATGGGTGTGAACACCCATGCGATCCGATCCTGGTGCAGACCCAAAAAAGGGTCCCATGCGAGTTGTGTCCCAATGCGATGCAAATTCAGCCATACAAACTGTATGGCTGAATTCGCATCACACACACATCACATGTGATTTGCACAGCAGTGCGCTGCACATCACATGTGAGGTCTGTCATTGCATATATGTGATATGTCAGAGACTGATGACGTGATACAAAAGATGGTCAAAGACTGCAGACATGATAGAAGATAGAGGAGCACAAGGGGGGGGGGCAGGGAGCACAGGGGAAGCAGAGAGCACTGGAGGAGCTGAAGGGCACGGGGAGGGGGACTGGAGAGAATTAAGGAGGGTTTGGAAAGCATTGCAGGGGGGTTGGAAGGTGCAGGGAGTGGAGAGCACTGGGGGGGGGGGGGTGGGAGGGGGGGGGCAGGCAGGGAAAACCAGGGGGATGGAGAGCATGGAGGGAGGGGGCGAACTGGAGAGCACTGGGAAAGGGGGAACTTGGAAATCACTGAGGGGGGAGCTAGGGAGTACAGGGGGTGGAGAGTAATGGAGGAGCCAGAGAGCACTGGGGGGCTAAAGAGCACTGGGGGGCTAAAGAGCACTGAGGGGGGCTAAAGAGCACTGAGGGTGGGCTAAAGAGCCCTGACGGCGGGCTAAAGAGCACTGGGGGGTTTAAGAGCACTGGGGGGTTTAAGAGCACTGGGGGGGCTAAGACACTGGGGGGGGCTAAGACACTGGGGGGGCTAAGACACCGGGGGGGGGGGCTAAGACACTGGGGGGGCTAAGACACTGGGGGGGGCTAAGAGCACGGGGGGGGCTAAGACACTGGGGGGTTTAAGAGCACTGGGGGGTTTTAAGAGCACTGGGGGGGCTAAAGAGCATGGGGGGCTAAGACACTGGGTAGGTTAAGAGCACTGGGGGGGGCTAAAGAGCACTGGGAGGAGGGGCTGGAGAGCACTGGGGGACCAGTAAAATCAGTTGTATAGGAGGGGGATGGGGCAGCTGCATAAAGAGGAATTGATCTTTGCATATTCCTCCAGCAGCCGCCGAATACCTGCAGGAGGAAGAGGAGGAGAATCAGGCATTCGGCGGCTGCAGGATGAATACGGAAAGATAAATTTCTCTTTATGCAGCTGCCCCATCCCCCTCCTATCCAGCACACAGTGAGGCTGCACAGCATGATGACAGCAGGCACTTACCTTCTTTCCGCCACCGCACCCCTGCAAGACTGAAGGAGCTGTCACAGTGCCACTGCAGCTTCCTTCACACAGCGAGGCGGCGCCGTGCATGACACCGGCCTGACATCCCCCCGCTGGTACGCCACTGCCGCCCACAGCGCCGGCCAGGGACCCCTGTGTTCCATGGGAGAGGGAAGTCAGTGGACTATTTTATCAGTTTCGGGTAGGCGGATTAATCCGCCACAGTGTTCCCAGCCTGTCACCATCTATTAACATTGAAGAAGCTGGTGACCAGGCTAGAGTTGAATAGAGCGCTGCGGCGGATTAATCCGCCTACCCGAAACTGATGAAATAGTCCACTGACTTTACCCGCTCACGTGGAACGCAGGGGACCCAAAGACTTTTTTTTTTCTACAAAGCTGCACAGCGGGGGATTGTGGTTCCCCCTTGACAGCGGCCCTGCCTGCAGGACGCGGCTGGCAATGGGAACGGCGTTCCTGCTGTGAAAAAAGTGCGGGGACGCCGTTCCCATGCGTTCCTGCAGGACTCGAGCCCTGGGGGAACCTCTGGGTGAGTCTAGGATGGAAAAGGACCTGGGGGTACTGGTAGACAACAGGCTTGGCAGTGGCATGCAATGCCAAGCCGCTGCAAGCAAAGCCAACAGAATACTGGGATGTATAAAAAAGGGGATTCACTCCAGAAATAAAGAGATTATTCTCCCGCTCTACAAGACTCTGGTCCGGCCACATCTGGAGTATGCTGTCCAGTTCTGGGCACCGGTCCTCAGGAAGGATGTGCTGAAACTGGAAAGAGTCCAGAGAAGGGCAACAAAAATAATTAGGGGAATGGAGGACATCAGCTATGAGGAAAGACTACAAGCACTGAACCTATTCTCTCTGGAGAAGAGACGATTGAGGGGGGATATGATATCAATGTACAAATACTGTACTGGCGACCCTAGCATAAGGAACAAACTATTCAGAGAAAGGAGATACAATAAGACACGTGGCCACTCACTAAAACTAGAGGAAAGGCGGTTTAACCTTAAAATGCGTAAGGGGTTCTTCACTGTAAGAGCGGTAAGGATGTGGAATTCTCTTCCACAAGCAGTGGTATCAGCAGGGAGCATTGATAGTTTCAAAAAACTATTAGATGGGCACCTTAGAGACCACAACATACAGGGGTATACAATGTACAGTTAAAAGCAAACACTCACACACATCATAGGTTGAACTGGATAAACTGGTGTCTTTTTTCAACCTCACTAACTATGTAACTATGTCACATATACCAGTCAGAATATTTGGAGGCATACCTAATGTCAATATAGAGCCTTGCAAGCAGAGTGAGACAGGGGTATGACATTTGTGACGATACTACATATGTATGAATTCTATTTTGTTTGTACCTGTACTTGGGTCAAGAAACGATAGTGCACATTTTTTTATTCTACCTAAAACACACTGACGCTCAATAAAAAAGGTTTTCTTTAATCCAACATAAGACATACAAACATGCAGACCTTTTTGTGTAGAAGATGTTCCCAGGAGAATTGCTGGTACACATCTAGGCAGTGCCTCAGAAGAGGGCCCACCTCAATGATGCTGCATATATGTGAGACACCAGTGAGAACAGGTTAAAAATGTGGCAATAGGTGGTGGACAATAAAATCCACTGTGCCACCTGCTTGCCACAAGTGGTAACCATGAAATATTAATGAGGGAACGTTACATTTCATTGGTAATAATAAACATAATAAATGAGAAAAGGAATAAATCATTTACAAAAACACCATCAATGACAATTTGTAATTTATGTTACCAGCTGCTTAAATTGTACCAGATCCTTCAAAGTGTAACCATTTCTTTTTTTAGTTTGAGTCAGAAAACTGGGACTATCTTTTAAAAATAGCGGAGTTAAAGCCGGGATACGAGGAGAGCTCTCACAAATACTTCAACGTCAGTTCAAGAAAAAGATGGACACATGTTCGTCTCAACATCTACCCAGGTAACTGGAAACACAAAGAGCTGAGAGGTATTGTTAGCCGCTTCATTTACATTGTTACAGGGTGACTCATTCTGTGTACATATATTGCAGAACCGCAGAGGCGTAACTACAACCTTCAGGGCCCGGGTGCAAGAAACCATGAAGGGCCCCCCCCCTGACCCCATCCCAGGGCCTTTCCCATGTTCTGCAGCGGGCCACCTCCTGCTGTCTTGAGCCCCCACATGGTGGTGGAACACTAGGGCCCAGACACAAGTGCGACCTTTCTGCCACTGACCTTACTATTACTAAGAGGCATTTTGGAGGATGTAAGTGAGCATTCTGGAAGATATAAGGGGGCACTCTGGAAGTACTAAAACTGTACCTTCAGAGTGCCCCCTTATATCCACCTGAGTGCCCCTTTGGGATCAGTGGCAGTAGTGGTGCTGGTGGTGGGAGGGGGTGGAATCCGTGGTAGTGGTGGTGAAGGTGGTGGGATCTATGGCGGTGGTGGTGGTGAGGGGGTGGGATCAGTGGCAGCAGTGGTGGTGGTGGTGAGGGGGGGGTGGGATAAGTGGAAGCAGTGGAGTGGTGGTGGAGAGGGACGGTGGGATCAGTGGTAGTGGTGGTAAGGGTGGTGGATCAGTGGCAGTGGTGGTGGAGGTAAGGGGGGGTGGGATCAGTGGCAGCGGTGGTGGTGAGGGGGGGTGGGATCAGTGGCAGTGGTGGTGGTGAGGGGGTGGTATCTGTGGCAGTGGTGGTAGTGAGGGGGGTGGGATCTGTGGCAGCTGTGGTGGTGAGGGAACCTGGATCAGTGGCAGCAGTGGTGGTGGTGAGGGGGATGGATCAGTGGTGATGGGGGTAAGAGGGGTGGGATCAGTGGCAGCAGTGGTGGTGGGGTGGGATCTATGGCAGTGGAGGTGGTGAGGGGGGTGGGATCTGTGGCAGCTGTGGTGGTGAGGGAAGTTGGATCAGTGGCAGCAGTGGTGGTGGTGGTGGGGGGGGATCAGTGGTGGTGGGGGTAAGCAGGGTGGGATCTGTGGCAGTGGTAGGGAGGGGGGGCGAGATCTGTGGCAGCGGTGGTGGTGGTGAGGGGAGTGGATCAGTGGCAGTGATGGTAGGGGTAAGGGGGGTCAATCAGTGGCAGCGGTGGTGGTGAGGGGGGTGGGATCAGTGGCAGTGGTGAGAGGGGTGGAATCAGTGGTGAGAGGGGTGGAATCAGTGGTGGTGGGATCTGTGGCAGCGGTGGTGGTGAGGGGGGGTGGGATCAGTGGTGGTGGTGAGGGTGGGGGGTGGGGATCAGTGGTGGTGGTGAGGGGGTGGGATAAGTGGCAGCTGTGGTGGTGAGGGAAGTTGGATCAGTGGCAGCAGTGGTGGTGGTGGTGGGGGGGGATCAGTGGTGGTGGGGGTAAGCAGGGTGGGATCTGTGGCAGTGGTAGGGAGGGGGGGCGAGATCTGTGGCAGCGGTGGTGGTGGTGAGGGGAGTGGATCAGTGGCAGTGATGGTAGGGGTAAGGGGGGTCAATCAGTGGCAGCGGTGGTGGTGAGGGGGGTGGGATCAGTGGCAGTGGTGAGAGGGGTGGAATCAGTGGTGAGAGGGGTGGAATCAGTGGTGGTGGGATCTGTGGCAGCGGTGGTGGTGAGGGGGGGTGGGATCAGTGGTGGTGGTGAGGGGGGGTGGGGATCAGTGGTGGTGGTGAGGGGGTGGGATAAGTGGCAGCTGTGGTGGTGAGGGAAGTTGGATCAGTGGCAGCAGTGGTGGTGGTGGTGGGGGGGGATCAGTGGTGGTGGGGGTAAGCAGGGTGGGATCTGTGGCAGTGGTAGGGAGGGGGGGCGAGATCTGTGGCAGCGGTGGTGGTGGTGAGGGGAGTGGATCAGTGGCAGTGATGGTAGGGGTAAGGGGGGTCAATCAGTGGCAGCGGTAGTGGTGAGGGGGGTGGGATCAGTGGCAGTGGTGAGAGGGGTGGAATCAGTGGTGAGAGGGGTGGAGTCAGTGGTGGTGGGATCTGTGGCAGCGGTGGTGGTGAGGATCAGTGATGGTGGTGGGGGTGCCATCCCCCCCGCCACTTCTGCCTCTTTCCGATCCCCCCCACCACCACCACCACAGATCTCATCCCTTTCCCCACCCTATCACCTCTGCGACAGAGGTGATGGGGGCAATAGGGATGAGATCTGTGGTGGTGGTGAAGGGGGGGGGATCGGTAAGAGACAGCAGTGGTGGAGTGGTGGAGGATGGGATCAGTTGCACTGACATCTTGCAAATAATCACTTACTAAGTCAGTCGCAAGTTAGGGATGCCTCTGGATTCCTGGGATCGCCTCTCAGAAGAGAGAGCTCCTCCCTTTAAATCTATTGGTCTTCAGCTGCTCAGCTGACACCTCCCTTTCAGCCTGTCACTGTCCACCTCCCTACAATGACAGTCCCTGTTCAGCCTCCAGTGGTGGAACAAACGAGGGAGGGAGGGACCGCGCCGCTCACACTGACAGAGCCAGGAGAGGAACGGGCAGCTCACAGCTGAAGATCAGAACGAGCGGGCCCTTCACAGCAGAGCGAGAGACGAAGGGGCGGGGCGGGGCGGCGCGGCAGGCCCCCCGCACAGTGGCGGAACGCCAGGGCCCAGTCGCAAGTGCGACTGCTGCGACTCTGGTAGTTCCGCCACTGCAGAACAGACATTTTCACTTACTATGTGCCAAGGTTTAAAGTGGTATGCCCCAGGGTTCTGTATTGGGACTAATGCTGTTTAACTTATTTATCAGTGATATTGAGGTTGGAATTAAAGCTGGCCATACACTAGTAGAAGCAAAATTAATTTGATACCTTGCCAAATGTCATTCAAAAATACTTTAAAATGTAATTTGCCTTTAACATTTGATTTTGAATGAATGGCCTTTCACAAATAAAAACAACACTCACTGGTAAAAATTGAATTAATTTGAGAAAACATTTCCATGCCACTCCATTGAATTTTCTCATTACTGCAGTCAAAAATGAACATTGATGTGACCCTACTAATGTATAGAAAAGCCAATGAATGTTCTTATATGAAAATTTTCTAACAAAATTCTACTAGCGTATGGCCAGCTTTAGTGTTCAGTTTCACTGTTTGCTGACATTACCAAAATTAGGCAGGGATAAAAAAAATTGGCACAAGATGTATCATAATAACAGGAAAATCTAGATAAATTAGAAGGTTAGGCAGCTGTCTGATAAATGAGGTTCAGTATTGAAAAATGTAAAGTTATGCACTTGGGTGCTAAAAATGTGCATGCAAAAGGGGCTTCTCTGTGAATCTGTGATGAGGTTTGTGAGTCCTTGTAGATGATGTAACAGCATGCAATGCTAATCTGCGGCTAATAAAGCTTTCAGAATATTCTCACGTATTAAAAAAATGCATTCATTCAAGAGATAAATCAATATTTCTACCCCTTTACAAAACATTGGTTTGGGTTCATTTTCAGGATGCAGTTAAGTTTTGGTCACCAATCCACAGAAAGGATGTCCTTGCACTAGAAAGAGTCCATAGAAGGGTAACACAATAAACAATTATGAGGAACAATTACATTTGTTCTCTCCAAATAAAAAGGCACTTAAGGGCATATGATCACAATGTATGAATATATCAAAGGTAATGATGTAAACTGTAATAACCAATTTACTTTAAGGTTTTCCATTGAAACACAATCTATGAATGGAGGGGGCAGACCTTTCAACCATCCAACCATCCTCCATTCAAAGATCACATTTTATTCATAGAAGCTGTAGTACAGCTTCTGTGAATGGAGGAGGGGGCACAATTTGACGCTCTTGATGAAGAGAGAAATTTCTGGAAGAAGGCGGCTGAGAGAGACTACAGAAAGGCATCCTGTAGAAACCTTAAAGCGGAGTTCCACCCTAGAAAATCTTTTTTAGATAAAAATACCCCCAGGACAGCCAGGGCTAGTGTATTTAAGCAACGATAGCCTCTGAACTGTCCCCCTTTTCACTTACCATTTAGAAGAAATACTTACCTTGAAAATGTCTTGTCCAGCACTGCCATCTCAGGTGTGGGCAGCTGAAGCCGGAGCGTCCTCTTCGGTGATGTCGGAGTCCCAGAATGCCCTGCTCGTCACTTCCGGTGCAGGTGCACCATCCCTGCACAGCTTCTGGTCATGCCCAGAAGCTGTTCAGCAGGGAATGACGCGCCTGAACCGGAAGTGACGAGCAGGGCCGGTGCAGGCGCATTGACTCCTGGGATCGATGACGCTCATCTCCCAGGAGTCAATGCAAGGAGGAAGTGACAGCGAAGGCCGGGGCCGCAGAGGGAGAAAGAGGAAGGAAGGTAAGTATATTTTCATTAACCACTTAAGCCCCGGAGGATTTGGCTGCTCAAAGACCAGGCCCTATTTTGCGATTCGGCACTGCGTGACTTTAACGGACAATTGCGCGGTCGAGCGACGCTGTACCCAAATTAAATTGACGTCCTTTTTTTCCCACAAACAGAGCTTTCTTTTGGTGGTATTTGATCACCTGTGCGATTTTTACTTTTTGAGCTATAAACAAAAAAAGAGCGACAATTTTGAAAAAATAACAATATTTTCCACATCTTTTTATATGAAATTCTCAAAAAAAAAGTAAAAATACATTTTTTTAACATTTTAGGCCAATTTGTTTTCTTTACATATTTTTGGTAAAAAAATCGCAATAAGCGTATTTTGATTGGTTTGCGCAAAAGTTATTGCTTTTACTAACTACGGGAAAGATTTATGTCATTTTTATTGTTTTTTTTTAAACTAGTAATGCCGGCGATCTGCGATTTTTTTGCGTTACTGCGACATTACGGCAGACAGATCGGACCCTTGACTGACATTTTTGACACTTTTGGGGGTACCAGTGACATTACTACAGTAATCAGTGCTATAAATATGCACTGTTACTGTAAAAATGAGACTGGCAGGGAAGGGGTTAACTTTATTGGTGATTAAGGGGTTAAGTGTGTCCCTAGGGGCATGATTCTAACTGTCAGGGGGCGTGGCTTGTTAGATCATACATAGCAGGATCGCATAGCCTCAGTGATGATCTAAGGGAGAATGACAGATGGCTGTGTTTACATCAGGAGGCTGTCTTTTTCCCTCTCCTGCGGGAGATCGCGAGTGGCCAGCGGACATCGGAGCCGCCGGTCACACGCGCGGGGATGTCAGTGAAGGAGCGGGGGTGGGATCACGCCACCGGCGGCACGCGCTCGCCCCCTACAGGCTCGTGGGCGAGTGACGTACCCATACGTCACTTTGCCCAGGAGAGGCTGACTGCAGCAATATATAGTCGTGTGGCAGTCGGCAAGTGGTTAAAAAGAAGGTAAGTGAAACAAAAAAAATTTTTAATTATCCAATTCTTTTTCAGGTAAATTAAAGCAAGCGGACGGTGAAAAAAATTTTTTCAGGGTGGAACTCAGATTTAAGTCAGATTGTTGTTTGTTTAGGACCTGCAGGACAGAACAGAGAGGTTGGAGCAGAATCCGCCTGATTCTTTTGTCTGTCTTGAGTGGTCATACAGTAGATGGTGCCATTTTCTTTCCTGAAATAAAATAAATAAAAATGAAAGAAAGAAAAAAAATTACATTTAAATTGCCAGCAATATAATACCATTGCTGGCAATACAAAAATTATAGAAAAAATGCCGTTGGGGTCCCCCCAATCCATACCAGGCCTATTGGGTGCTTGAGGGTGGGGGAGGTTCATGATAATAAGGACAAGGGCCTCTTCCCGACAATTCTGGGCTGTGGTTGTGGGGCTTTGCTGGCAGGGGGCTTATAAAAAATAAATAAAGACAGGGGGCAGTTTTTGACGATTCCTTTATTAAAAAAATAAAAATATATTTTTCCCCAATGTATCCATCGACAATCACGATGCCCGCCTCACTGCAGGAACACGAAAAAAAAAAAACAACATAGGCGTTTTTTTCTTTTTTCGGTTCCGGGGATGCGCCGGGCGCCGTGATTGATGATGGATCTACCTCGAGGGACATTGTTTTTTTTATTTTTTAAATAAAGGAATTGTCAAAAACTGCCTCCTGTCTTTATTTATTTTTGGCACTTTTTTGGTGAATGGGTAGGGGTACAATGTACCCCATACTCATTCACATGGGGGGAGGCCAGGATCTGGAGGCTACCTTGTTAAAGGGGGCTTCCAGATTCTGATAAGCTACCTGCCCACAGACTCCTCTACAACCATCGCCCAGGGTTGTTGGGAAGCGGCCCTTGTCCCCCATAAACATGGGGGACAAGGTGCTTTGGGGTGGGGGGGGATAGCCCCCAGCCCCAAAGCCCCACCATGTTGAGGGCATGTGGTTTGGTATGGTTTAGGGGAGGGCAAGTGCTCGCCCCCCCATCCCTTTCCTGTCCTGCCAGGCTGCATGCTCGGATAAGGATCTGGTATGGACCCCAGGAGTTTTTCTTATTTTGGTGTGGGGTTCCCCTTAACCACTTTACTACCAGTCACGTAACCTCTACGTGATCAGACTTTGCGGGGTTATACTGGGATGATGCCTCTAGCTAGAGGCATCATCCCGGTACCGTTATTTGAAGCCGACGGTCGGCTTTCCGTCGGTAACGATCGATGCGGCTCGGGAGCCGCTCGATCGTTACCCGGGGGGGCGGGAGGGGACGTCCCCCCCCTCCCGCCGCCTTCCGCGGCTTTGCTCGGGGCTACTGTCCCACCGGGAGCCCCGAGCACCCAGCCGGCACGTCCGCCGGCTGGATGGAGTCCCGATGAATGCCGGAAACGGCATCGATCGGGTCTCCGATGACGTAACCCGGAGGCGGCGTCCATGACGTCACGTCCGGGTTACTGTGCTGCAAAAGGCGGCAGATTTGAAAAACGGCTGTATGCAAAAATGCCGTTTTCGGCGTTTTGCATACAGGGAAGTGTAGTGGAGGGGTCTAGGGTCTTTTAGACCCTCGATCCCTCCATAAAGAGTACCTGTCACGACATATTGCTGTCACCAGGGATGTTTACATTGCTTGTGACAGCAATAAAAGTGATCAGATTTTTTTTTTTTTAAAAACCTGTAATAAAGTTTAAAAAAAAAGAAAAAATAAATAGGAAAAAAAAAAAAAAAAAAAATTTAGCCGTCCCCGTCACCGTTAGCTCGCGCACAAAAAAAAACGTATACGCAAGTCGAGCCGCAAATGAAATCGCTGTTCAAACCACACATGTGAGGTATCGCCGCGATCGCCAGAGCGTGGGCAATAATTAAAAAAAAAGAGCTACACTCTAACTCTAAACTGGTAACCGTTAAATAAATTTAAAGCGTCGCAGATTGAGATCTCTATTGACCGTAGTTTGTCGCCATCCCACGGGGGGGCGCAATTTTAAACCGTAACATGTTTGGTATCTATTTACTCGGCGTGACATCATCTTTCACAATATACAAAAAAAATGGGCTAACTTTACTGTTTAGTATTTTTTAAATGCAGTGAAATGTGATTTTTCAAATTTTTTCCAAAAAAATGGCGTTTTAAAGACTGCTGCGCAAATAGACAAAAAATTTTGCAATGACCGACATTTTATTCTCCAGAGTCTTTGCTAAAAAAATATATATAATGTTTGGGGGTTCTAAGTAGTTTTCTAGGAAAAAATACTGGTTTTAACTTGTGAACAAAAAGTGTCCGAAATAGGGCTGGGGCTAAAGTGGTTAAAATCCATACCAAAGCAGAAGGGCCTGGTATGGATTGGGGGGGGGGGGGGAACCCCCACGCCATATTTCTTTAAACTTTTATTTATTGCTGTAATGTTTTTTTTATTCATTCAGCTGTCAGCGGCGAAGCCCGTTGACAGCTGATGACTCATCCTTTGTTAAGGAAGCAACAGCCGGCTTCCTGGCTAGCTCCTTAACAACCAGTTATTCACTGTACCCTGATTGGACAAAACTGCACAGTGTATTGTGGGGCACTCAGTGGGTTAATATCCCGCCGAACGCCCGGCAAATTCGGGTGTTCGCCAAACGGGCAAACAGGTGATGTTTGGGATGAACTGTTGCTTGGCTCGAACTGTTTGCCCAGTTCTACTAGTGGCTATGAAAATGTTTGATCAACTAATGTCATGATATTTTGTCTTAACAGCTTTTTGGCATTTTTTTTTTTTTTTTACAGATGGTGGCATAGCAAGATTTAAAGTGTATGGCACTGGACAGAGAAACTGGTCCTTGTGTAGTCCAAATGACTTGGAGGATCTTCTGTCAATGAATAATGGAGGGGTGTGTCTTGGATTCAGTGATGCACATTATGGACATCCTCGCAATCTAATAGGTATCTACAAAACCAACTAATCATTTCTATCATATGCTATAACTAGAGGACATCAGATTGTGCAAATTAATCATTATGTACATCACTTTCCTTAATATTTTTTTCTTTATAACTGTGCTGATTTATCCTACAGGAACAGGAAAAGCAGCTGATATGGGTGATGGCTGGGAAACAGCGAGAAGGCTAGATCGGCCTTCAATATTAAAGGTAAACAAATATACCAGGATATGCATGCATCAGGCCCGGACTGGGACAAAAAATAGGCCCGGGCATTTTAGGCTGAGCAGCCCATTTTTTTTTTTTTTTTAAACAAAATGACCAATGATGAACAACTACCGGTTTCTCTATGTTTTTTAGTTATATTTAACCTGCACACCCATGCGATCCGATTCTGCAAATCGCACTGCCTTTTGAAAACTGATTGCAGGGTGTCGTTAACCTAACATACACTCCACAATCTGTTTGCATGGACGGGTTGCTATTTAGATGCAGTCCGTATTTAGTGTGAACCCAGGCTAAGAGATAGCAGGTCATTTTAGGGTACATTCAAAATATATTACCCAATTTTTGGGTAAAATATAAAAGATGAGTTTGTGTCAAGTAAATAAAATACCCAACATGTCAAACCTTAAGACTATGCATGCCCGAAAATAGCAACACATTTCAGTACCCTATATTTTCCATAGGCAAAGCTATTAAAGATCATAGAGGTCATCAGTTCAGAGTTAACCATGAATAATGATCCTATAATTATTGCTCTCATTCTAGTGTGCAGGGTCATATATTACACGTGTAGTAAAATCAAGGTTTTTGTTCACAGGCGCCCCCAAAATGTGTATGTAGTTTCTTATGGTATTGGTGGGATAGGGGTGACATCTGTAGCAGTGGTGGTAGTGGGGATAGGGATGACATCAGTAGTGGTGGTGGGATAGGGATGACATCAGTAGTGGTGGTGGTAGTGGGGATAGGGATGACATCAGTAGTGGTGGTGGTGGGATAGGGATGACATCAGTAGTGGTGGTGGGATAGGGATGACATCAGTAGTGGTGGTGGTAGTGGGGATAGGGATGACATCAGTAGTGGTGGTGGTGGGATAGGGATGACATCAGTAGTGGTGGGATAGGGATGACATCAGTAGCAGTGGTGGTGGGGATAGGGGTGACATCAGTGGTGGTGGGGGATAAGGGTGACATCAGTGGCAGTGGTGGTGGGGATAGGGGTGACATCAGTGGCAGTGGTGGTGGGGATAGGGGTGACATCAGTGGTGGTGGGGATAGGGGTGACATCAGTGGCAGTGGTAGTGGGATGGCATCAGTGGCAGTGGGGATAGGAGTGACATCAGTGGTGGTGGGGGATAGGGGTGACATCAGTGGCGATTGGGATGACATCAGTGGCAGTGGTGGTGGGGATAGGGGTGACATCAGTGGTGGTGGGGGATAAGGGTGACATCAGTGGCAGTGGTGGTGGGGATAGGGGTGACATCAGTGGCAGTGGTGGTGGGGATAGGGGTGACATCAGTGGTGGTGGGGATAGGGGTGACATCAGTGGCAGTGGTGGTGGGATAGGGGTGACATCAGTGGCAGTGGGGATAGGGGTTACATCAGTGGCAGTGGGAATAGGAATGACATCAGTGGTAGTGGGGATTGGGATGACATCAGTGGCAGTGGTGGGGATAGGGATGACATCAGTGGCGGTGGTGGTGGTGATAGCGATAACATCAGTGGTGGGGATAGGGATAACATTAGTGGCGGTGTTGAGGATAGGGATGATATCAGTGGGAATGATGAGGATAGGGGTGACATCAGTGGCAGTGGTGGTAAGGATAGGAATAACATCAGTGGCAGTGGTGGTGGGGATAGGAATGACAATGTCCACTGCCACCGATGTCATCCCTATCCCCACCACCACCGCTACTGATGTCATCCCTATCCCCCCATCACCACTGCCTCATGGGGGGGGGAGAGATCAGACAGAGGGCTGGCAGTGGGAGGGATGGGATCAGGCAGAAGGATGACAGTGGGAGGGATGGGATCCGGCAGAGGTATGGCGGTGGGAGAGATGGGATCAGGCAGAGGTATGGCGGTGGGAGAGATGGGATCAGGCAGAGGGATGGAGGTGGGAGAGATGGGATCAGGCAGAAGGATGGAGGTGGGAGTGATGGGATCAGGCAGAGGGATGGAGGTGGGAGAGGTGGGATCAGGCAAAGGGATGGAGGTGGGAGAGATGGGATCAGGCAGAGGGATGACGATGGGAGAGATGGGATCAGGCAGAGGGATGTTGATGAAGAGATGGGATCATGCAGAGGGATGGCCGTGGGAGAGATGGGATCAGGCAGAGGGATGGCCGTGGGAGAGAAGGGATCAGGCAGAGGGATGGCCGTGGGAGAGAAGGGATCAGGCAGAGGGATGGCGATGGGAGAGATGGGAGCAGGCAGAGAGATGGCGATGGGAGAGATGGGATAAGGCAGAGGGATGGAGGTGGGAGAGATGGGAGCAGGCAGAGGGATGGAGGTGGGAGAGATGGGATCAGGCAGAGGGATGGTGGTGGGAGAGATGGGATCAGGCAGAGGGATGGTAGTGGGAGAGATGGGATCAGGCAGAGGGATGGCAGTGGGAGAGATGGGATCAGGCAGAGTGATGGTGGTGGGAGGGATGGGATGAGGCAGAGGGATGGCGGCGGGAGAGATGGGATGAGGCAGAGGGATAGCGGCGGGAGAGATGGGATAAGGCAGAGGGATGGCGGTCGGAGGGATGGGATCAGGCAGAGGGATGGCGGTGGGAGAGATAGGATCAGGCAGAGGGATGGCGGTGGGAGAGATGGGATCAGGCAGAGTGATGGCGGTGGGAGAGATGGGATGAGGCAGAGGGATGGCGGTCAGAGGGATGGGATCAGGCAGAGGGATGGCGGCTGGAGGGATGGGATGAGGCAGAGTGATGGCGGTGGGAGAGATGGGATGAGGCAGAGGGATGGCGGTCGGAGGGATGGGATGGGATGAGGCAGAGTGATGGCGGTGGGAGAGATGGGATGAGGCAGGCTGTCACATCACATGTAACAAGCAAACTGGCATGCCGCACGGCACATGTTTTCTAGCAGCAGTGACTCACTGCTGCTAGAAAACATGTGCCATGCGGCATGCCAGTTTGCTTGTTACATGTGATGTGACAGCCAGGTGCACATTTTCAAGTTGAAAATGTGCACCTGGCTGTCACATCACATGCAACAAGCAAACTGGCATGGCATGATGGCACATGTTTTCTAGCAGTGACAGTCAGTTCCAGACCAGTCTGACCAGAACACTGCTCTGCCGGTGGAGACCAGCCCAGAACCACAAATCCCAGCAGTGACACACGTTGTGTTGTTTCCTTTCCTTACCTTGTTGCAGCAGCCGGTGTTGTTCTTGTCTCTCACTCTGTCAGTGGCTGGCTGTCTGCGGTGCAGTGCGGTGCCGGCGACTTCCTTCCCGCTTCTTCCCGACAACAAGCAGGGGGTCCCCGGCCTCTAGCTCCACCCCCTTCAGCCTTCAATCACCTGACGCCGGTCCACCCCTCCTGAGCGCCTATACTGGATGCCGCTGCGGAGCCGGCCGCAGTGAGCGGCGCTGGGCTCAGCTCAGCATCAGCACGGCTGCCAGCTGAGCCCAGTGCTTAGGAGTGAGTGGCGGGGAGTCGGGGACAGCAGCGGGCGGCCTTCAGTCTCCGCGGAATCGGCCGCGGAGAGGCCAGCAGCGGCAACCGCCGGCATCGGTACACAGTCCAGACATAGTTACACTGTCTGTGACTGCACTTCATGCGCCCGGAGCGGAGGCCTCGGCCCACCGGGCATATGCCCGGTCTGCCCTATGGTCAGTCCGGCCCTGGCATGCATTGAAGTAGTTGTGCGCCTTGACTAAATGATATTTCCTTTTCTAAAGCACTGTGTATCATAAAAAACTGCCACTTTTTTCTTTTTGTTTTTCTTTGTTTTAACCTTTTTTTCAATCACAACCCCTAATGATCTCAACTGAAAGCAAATGTGCCAGGGTATAAAATACACTAGCACAATTAGAAGACAGGAATAGGCATTGTCCTATAACAAGAGGTGCTCAAGCAAGGACGAGAAATTATTTTAATGCAAGCAGCAGATTATGATATATAAAATGACTTTTGAAAATACGTCATACATTACCATACTAAAGATTGCGAGATTTTAGTGATTGGGTTTAGATCCACTTTAAGGTTTATTAAGTCTTCAGAAGCTACTGAGTTTTCTTGCTTAGTGAGTTTCTTAGTATTTTTATTACTCTTGTCCATAAATTGAAAAGTTGGTTCATCAAAAACAGATATTTCAAACATATAAGGAAATCATAGGTACCTCAGGTGGGTAGACATAGAACTTAGATCAGAGATGTGCTCAGTCCTGTGAAAACTGGAATACATACAATACTGATGGGTGGGGAAGCCTGTCAACAGCCACCAAAATCAAAAATGTCAATTCTCGGTCAAAAAGAACTGTGTCCCGGGGTTGTCTCCGAAAATTTGAGAAGGTGTGGAAGGCTTGGGTGGAATCTACTGAGACAGTGGGATAGTTTTATCTAGGTAACGACTCCACCGTGGTTGTCTATTTAGGCCCGTTCTTTTCCTAGTTATATTCTTTTCAGTCTGGGGATGTCTCCATTATTTTTAACTTTTAATTTTATGTTCTGATCCAGCTGTACTGTGCTGTATTTGTATCCTGCACCTTTATGGATGGAGGGGCGGCCTGGGGTGGGCTGCTCTGCTCCAGTCGCCTCAAGGCCCTGTTACTCCGTTCTGTTGGATGTGCTGCCCAGGGGGTGGGGGGGGGGGGGCGGTGGGTGGGGTGGCTTATGTTGGGTTGTTGTGCCGTCCCGCCTGTAACAGGGACTGGTATTTGTTGTTGTCTGTATTTTTCTTGTTGCAATACTCAATAAAAAGAATTTTTCAAAAAAAAAAAAAAAGAACACTGCTGTTATTTTAGACTATCATTCCTTGTTGTACTATCCGAAAAAATATGTGCAATAGATTTACATTTTGTCATGATTAGTCAAAAACATTTACTGTGTTTGCATGTTTGCTTGGTGTTTTACATATACAGTAAATGCCAGTTGTAAAAAAATGTCCCATTGAGACTTGAGTCTCAATTGAGTTTTAAGGCCTGGTTCACACTAGTGTGATTTAAGATATGACTTAAGTCACAAATAATCACATGACGGTGGAAATCACATTGTTTTCAATGGTACCGTTGTTCACGTCAATGCAACACAGCACGGCGCAATATTGTAAAAGGGTCCCCTACATAGATTTTAAAAAAAGTGCTCCAAAAACGCATCTACATACGATTTGATGTGTTTTTTATGCAATTTCAGTGCTTTTTTCCCTCTTCACAGCAGGTATGCTTATAATTGGCTAAAACTAAAAATGGAGAGGCATGAAAATCACATAAAATCACAGTCGCAGTAGTGTGAACGTAGCCTTAAGAACTCTCAGTTTAACAGTAAATAGAATTCACTTTTACTTTAATTTTGCAAGAAGACTGGACTTTCTTCTTCAACTATAGGTAAGTAATGCCTCCTCTAGGTTGGCCTCATACAATTCTCTCTGAACATGTGTCCATAACCCTTTGAAAGAATACACCACCCTATAGTTGCATGACTTTAAATGTTTCAAAGTATGATGTTTAATCAGTTACATTTTTGCCTTATAGGTAGATGATAAAGGCATTCTCCAGGTTCCAGGAAATGAATGGACAGTTTTTCGTCTTGGTCACCCAGGTCTCATAACACATATAGAGATAGACACCAACCATTTTAAAGGTATGGTCCTTAAACCAGCCTGCCATTTACCTGATCTATAGAATATACAATAGGTACAGTCAAACCTTATGGAAATGCTGGTAGTACAAAAGCAGAATGTTCTGGCTGATGTCTGGAATTGGTGTTGGGTGCAATGTAATGGGTGTTTAGTGCAAAGCATAAATGTTGCAAATAATAATAATTATAATTTTTTTTTTATTTATTTATTTATACAAAAGAGACAGAGAAGATATTCCAACATCACATTCCAAATCCAAATCACATGGCACAAATATTAACATATAATTATTTCAATCATAGTCCATTGTGTATAGATCATCCATCTTAACAGATATAATCATAATTATAGAACTTATATTAAGCCATATCATGAAAAACAGCGATACTCTCCCGTGTCTCTTAAACATTTTCTTTTTTTTCAAATATTTAAAAAGTATATATAATACAACTAAAAGAAAAGAAAAAAAAATTGAATAAGAAGTAAAGACAAAAGGATAATAGGAGAGAGAAAAAAAAAAAAGGGGAATTTTCCACAGCTGGTATCATGCCAATATTTGTCATGTATCATTTATTCTACCAAGACCATCTCTGTCCTGCTCACAGATCCATCCAGCCCAGAGGTCAATTTAGTTATAGGAGGTCATGGCCACCTTCTCTATATCACATGCCCACAAAAGATGTATGTTCAACTTTTATCTTCTAGCTTATATTTGTTACAGAGGATCGTCATCACCTCTTCTCCTCAATTCCTTCTCTCATGTACACTACTGCCATAAGGCAACCAGTCTAAGTCGGTATAAGTATTTCTCCCTCCTCTCTCCTCCCCCCCCCCCTATAATTAGAGGGGGGAACTTATCAGGGAACCTAAGTCATTTCCCAGTTTGGAATGGTATTCAGACTTGATACTATTAGTATCAGTCTGCTTGTTACGCAGTTTAACCTTCTCTGATATTAAGGGAAAGTAAGAGAGAAGGAGAGAGAAATAGGGGGCAAACAAGAGGGAGGGCCGGGGAGGAGGGGAAGGGGATAGGAGGAAGGGAATTCGGGACATATTTTACTTAGGTGATATATTAAATTATACTAGTCCCAATGTGCCCCCCCTCAGTGCAAACAATTTACCATCTGTGTCAATCCAATACCCCCTCAGGAGGGTCATGATTCCTCATATTCCATTAGTGCTATCAGTGCTATCTCTCTACCACCAGTGTCCGGGATATCTCAGTGCCTTGAATTATCTACTTGTGGGGAAAAAAAAAAAAAGGAAAAAAGGAAAAAGGAAATGCCAATCCCAATGTGCCCCCCTCTGTGCAAACGATCTACTGTCTGTGTTAATCCAATACCCCCTCAAGAGGGTCACAATCTCTCATATCCCATTGTGATGTTCCCATTTTCCTTAGTGCTATCTCTCTACCTCCAGTGTCCAAACAATCTCAGTGCCTTTAATATATCTCTATTTATGAAGAAAGGAAAAAAAAAAAATGAAGAATTTTAAGAGGGGGGGGGGGGGCAATCCCCTCATTTGCCCCTTCCGCTTGATTCCACTCCACCTTGTGTCCATTCTTTCAACTCTTCCTTCCCTTCCATTCTCATTGTGTTCCCTTTAGTGCCCATTTTGTATTTCTACTGTGTCCATTATACCTTATGGTACTATATAAATACCGTTTCCTATGTATTCATGTTCTTCCCCTCCTCTCCATCCCCCCCCCCCCCCCCCAGATGGCCCATCTCCCCCCCAATTCCAGGCAGCACCATATCTTAATATGTTCCATTTCTTGTTTAATTCAAGACTTTGCTTCCCTTTATTTTCTTATTACAACTAAGCCCGGGAAAAGGTGTGACAATGGTCATTAGGGACCGGTGGAAAGTGCCCTCCCTTCATGTGAGACAACAAACTGGTTCCACATTGCCCATATTTTTGTATATCGTTCATGTTGCCCTTGTGCCGACAGGATCATATCTTCATACTTATTTATTTCCTCTACCTTACTCATCCACATGTTAATGGTTGGTGGATTGGGGTCTCGCCATCTTATGGGTATACAAGTTTTTGCCGCGTCCAAAAAATGACGGATAATAGAATGTTTGTATTGTCTAACTGATATATCTGGTGCATAAAAAAGAAAAAAAATAGGTTCATCAGGTATTATATATTCCGTGAATTTCTGAGATATCTCCTGTATTTGTTTCCAAAATCCCTCAAGTCTGGAGCAGCTCCAGAAAATGTGTAAAAGGGTCCCCTTTTCCTCCTGACACCGCCAACATCTATCTGATATTTGTGATGAAATTATATGTAGTCGTGTCGGTGTGTAATACCATCTAGATATCAATTTATAATTTGTCTCCTGTATCCGTGTACAAATAGAGGATTTAAATACAAATTGTAATATATGTTGTAATTGTTTTGATGTAAATTTGTAATTTAATTCTCTCTCCCAACCAGCAATATAAGGCGGTCTATAATCTAATGATGGAGTGACTATAAGAGAGTAGATTTTTGAGAGTACGTGGGATATCGTACCTGTTTGTGCACACATGTCCTCAAAGGTAGTGAGTGGTCTGTCAAATTCTCTAGGGGGGGTTAAGGATTGTAAAAAATGATTAAGTTGGAATGCTTTCCAGTTATCTAGTCCATAGTCCCCTCCTAAAGAAGTCAAGGTAGCCACTGACACCCATGATCCCGATATCAAGAAATTAGAAACTTGGAAGATCCCCATATTTATTAATCTGCGAAAGGATCTATCCTGATATCCCGGTGCAAACTGTTGGTTCCCCAGGACTGGCGTTAGTGGGGAATGTCTTGTAGAGAAAGCAGGATTAAGAAGAAATTTTGCACATATCCGAATCGTTGTTCCAACTGTCGGGTGACGTGTCATGTCTCGAGGCAAAAAGCCAAGACACCACGGTGATCTATTCAAGGGTATATCACATTGCGCCTGTTCTATATTGGGCCAAAGTTTGGTCTCCGTGTGGCGACACCAATCTATAAGTCTACTTAAATGTACTGCATGATAATATTTTAATAGGTCTGGAACCACCAGGCCTCCATGTTTTTTAGGGAGAGAGAGTAGTTGTTTTTGAAGTCTCGGTCTCCTTTGGGCCCATATAAACTTCGAGAACACTGTCTGTATCTGTCGGAAATAATTAGAAGGTATCAAAATGGGTAAAGCCTGAAGAAGATAGAGAATTTTCGGGAGAATATTCATTTTTAATATATTACAGCGTCCGAACCAGGAACTAAGTCCTGTATGCCATTTACATAGTTGGTTGCTTATTTTACTCAAAAGTGGTGGGAAGTTTAATATATATACCTGGGAGGACTCAGGAGGTAAGAGAGTTCCCAGATATTTCAAAGCCCGTTCTGTCCACTTTAAGTTAAAATTTGTATGCAATTGTGCTTTAAGGGATTGGGACATCCCTACTCCCATCGCTTCAGACTTACTCAAATTGATCTTCAAATTAGATAATGCACCGTATAAGCGGAATTCCTGAAGTAGATTCGGTAAAGAAATTATGGGATTAGTTAGAGTAAAGAGCATATCGTCAGCATATGCAGAGACTTTCTGTTGAGTGCTCGTGATTTTTATGCCACTGATATCAGGGTTATCTCGAATTGTACAAAGAAAGGGTTCTAAGGTAAGGACAAATAATAAGGGTGATAACGGACAGCCCTGTCTTGTACCATTCGAGATGTCAAATCCTTCAGACAGAACCCCATTTACCTTAACTCGGGCCGATGGGGTTGAATATAGTTGTGATATCCAGTTTCTCATCGTATCCCCCACCCCTATATGTCACATCTCGAACATAAACATAAAGTCCCAACTGACCCGATCAAATGCCTTTTCCGCGTCTGTCCCGACGAAAGTGCATGCTTGTTTGGAAACGTAGGCTATGTGTAAGAGGTTGAGGGCTTTCACGGTATTATCCCGCGCTTCCCGGGTGGGTACAAAGCCCACCTGATCTAAGTGTATCAGAGAAGGTAAATGGGATTGAAGTCTGGTGGCAAGGATCTTAGAAAATAGTTTCAGATCTACATTAAGTAGTGAAATTGGTCTGTAGCTGGGGCACGTTGTAGGGTCCTTCCCTTCCTTTGGGAGCACCGATATATGGGCTCCTAATGTGTCTCTATGAAATGGGGAGTCAGGGCTCAATTTGTTGAACAAATCAGCCATTTGTTGACCGAGGGTTAGGAAAAAGGTCTTATAATATTGTATCGGCAATCCATCTGGCCCTGGTGCTTTTCCGGTTTTAGTATTATTAATTGCAGATAACTCCTCTCTCACCTCCTCTGGTAGGCTTGGCATTCCTGACTTAGTGAGGTAATTAATCACTGCCCCTGAGTCAGGGGGCTGCGGAAGCAGATTGTAAAGTGACAAGTAATATTTCCTTAAGTCTCGTGCTATATCCTCCGGTCGTTCAGCTTTCTGACCAGTAGGGGATATAAGCTTAGGGACATAAGCCTTGGTTTGCATGTCACGTAGAGTTCGAGCTAACACTTTCCCGCATTTATCCCCCGATTCATACATCACCCTACGGCCTCTTTGTAATGCTGCTTTAGCTTTATATTGTAAAAGATCTACTATTTGTTTACGTGTATTATTAAGTTCCTTCAGCAACTCTGCCGTAGGTGCATGTTTATGTCGTGATTCTAAATCATGTAAAGTCTGTAGGAGCAAGGTCATCTGTTGTGTACGAAGTCTCTTGAACCGGGCCCCGTGTTTAATAAACACCCCTCTAATTACTGCTTTATGGGCTTCCCATGTCACCCCTGGGCTTATTTCCTCATCTAAATTGGTTTGAAAATAATGTGTAAGTTCTTTCTCCACCTCAGTGGTAACCGCTACCTCTTGGAGAAGGCTCAGATTCAACGACCATGTCTGTGATCTAGTAAGTGGAGTATCTGTTAAAGTATATGTAAGTGTCAATGGCGCATGATCGGACCATGTGATAGAACCAATAATTACCGACTGTACTGAATGTAGTTGTGAATGTGGAATGAGAAAATAATCTATCCATGAATATGATGCATGTGGGGGGGGGGAGTAAAAAGTGTAGTCCCTCTCCCCAGAGTGTAACAAGCGCCATGCATCAATCAAGCGTGCCTTGTGAAGTTGTTTCGCAATTCGCTTTCTAATTCTAGGAGGTAAGGAGGAGGTTCCTGATGAAGAATCCTCTGATGGTATCAGGGACATGTTAAGATCTCCTCCGAAGATGAGTTGACCCTCCTGGAATTCTTGGAGTTTGTCAAGACATCTCGCCATGAATACATCTTGTTGTATATTTGGAGCATATACTGAAGCTAGAGTCACCTTAATGTTTCCAATATTTCCTTTCAGAAAAAGGAATCTTCCCTCTGAATCAGCACAGACCTGTGAGCATGACCAAGGTACCTGTCCAGAGATCATTATAGACACGCCTCTGGTTCTACTATTCGAGCTGGTAGAATGATATATCGACGGGTAGAATCTATTTTTAAGTAATGGTGTTTTAACTTCCTTAGGCGCAAGCCTTCTGGGGGTAAAGGTTGGAGACTACCGGTGAGGATTTTCCAGTTTCCCCTACCCAACCCAACTTCCCCCTATTTGGGGGATAAATAGATAAATATTTTTACATATACCCTCCTGTTTTCAAAAGCATCATTTTCATACTAGAGTCTTGGCCCAGTGAGAAAGAGAAAAAAAAAATCCCCCAAAGGGAGAGGAGAACATGACAAAGGGGATCCCTTGCTTAAACTATATTATACATGTCTTTCCTGTCTATTTAGCAAGAAACCCCCATAAGATCTCAGGGGTCAGCAGGTAGATCCTTCATAAAGAACATATCTTATGTAGAATCATATTGTTGTGTAAAGTTGAAGACATTAGTCATCTTAGAGCTAATCAAACTTCACCTGTATGATACTTCACCTGCTTGAGAAAGGGAGAGGAAAGAAAAGAGAAAAATAAATAAATAAATAAAAAAAAAAAACCCCTTCCCTTCCCTTCTCCTTCTCTCTCCCCCTCCTCCCTCCCTGTTTAATAAAGGAGACCCCTGAAAAACAAGCAAGCCAACAAGATCTCATCTGCTTTCTATGCACCTCCATAAAAGGGGCCAGACCAAACATGTGGTCAGCTCCTTATCTACTAAATATGTGAAAAGAGAAGGAGGGGGGAGGGGGGGGGGCAGGAGGAAAAAAAAAGGGGGGGATATCTTTTTTTTTTAAAGGGGAAGGGGGAACCTTAAAATCCACCATTCCACCTCCCAGATACTCTCATCTGATCTTAAATAATACTTCACTCTATTCTCTCAGTTCTCTAGAAAGGATCTGCTATACATCAGAAACTGTAAAAATGTAACATTCCAGTACTGATCTTAAATATCTAATGCTTCCATATCCCACAGATCCCCCGTCAGCCCATATGATTGTTATTAATCAATACTACTCGAGATCTTTAGTTGGTATGTGTAAATGTCTTCTCATTATGGGGTGTCATTTCCTCTTAGTCTATATCGTGGGTGTCCTAATCCCACAATATATTTATACAATAATATAGTTGCCAATCAATACAAAATACCCCCTCCAAAAAAAAAAAAAAAAAGAAAATTTCTCTCTTTTCCTTTTTTTTTAAAAATGTTCTCTCCTCCCCTCTCCCTCCCCCAGTCACTGAGAACTCTCTCTTTTCAGTGCATACCCTTTCTCAAAGGGTTTAGGTGGCCATAGATATTCAATGACATCAAAGTAACAGATAATAATCTTGGTGAACCAATCATAATGCTGCTGGTACAAAAAGGTTGAAAAAGGTTGACAGATGTATATTATGACTCACGTGACCCTTCTAGCGTCACGATTTGAAGTTCCCCCTGCAGTCTCTGAGATTGGTTGATAGATCTTCCTCAGTGGGCTTCAGCAGACCTCCTGCCTCCTGGCCGGGGCAGAACAATCAGCCAGTTTGGGATCTGGATAGGA
The DNA here is from genome assembly GCF_965119305.1 of Pelophylax lessonae. Lineage (NCBI taxonomy): Eukaryota > Metazoa > Chordata > Amphibia > Anura > Ranidae > Pelophylax > Pelophylax lessonae. Next base: position 157,104,891 of record NC_138770.1, on the reverse strand, counting down.
GTAATCCCTAGACAGGTAAAAAAAGCAGGTAATTCTGCAGGGGACCTGAGAGTGAATGTAGTTGTATTTTTCCGGAAAAAGACCGCTAGGGGATACCCCCAACGGTATGTATATCCTGCCCGGCGTGCGGCGTCTAGCGCCGGTCGAAGAAGCTCTCTGCGTTGTAGTGTAGCTTTAGATAGGTCAGGTAATATTTTAACATCTGCTCCATCAAAATCCACGGCTCCCTTCTCCCATGCTTTACGCAGTATGGCTTCTTTTTGGAGAAAATGATGTACTCTACACACCACATCCCGTGGTCTGTCTGGGTTGGTTGGTCTAGGGCCCAAAGCTTGGTGTACTCTGTCCAATTCCACTGTTTCTGAGGGGTCTGAGTCTAATATTTTTTGAAAGATGGCTGTCACTGTCTCCCGCAGGTCTTCCCTGCCTGTAGCCTCAGGAATGCCACGGAGCCTCAGGTTGTTCCGGCGGCTCCTATCTTCCAAATCCTCCAGGTGCAGCTGGAGAGAAATGGCTGTATCTACAGTGTCATTGCGGGCATTCTCTAACGTTGTCACCCGGGTCTCCCGTGCCGTAACAGCCTGCTCCCCCGTACATATTCTATCAGATATAAACTGTATCTCAGATCTTACGGTCTGTAGATCTCGGCGATGAGTCTCCTCTATCCGGAGTATTAGTGTCTCTACCTCTGAACGGGTTGAAAGTGCTCTGAGCAGTGTCCGTATCTCTGGATCTATCTGGTGAGGCGTGGGGAGGTCAGAGTACCGGGGAGGTGTCACCTGCTGTTGGGGTTCCATTGCTACCGAGTCTGATGGGGTGGTCATCCCAGGTAAGTGTGTTATACTTATTTGTGTCTCGGAAACAATCAACTTCCCATCCATGTCTTGTGTTTGTTGACTAAGTCCCCTTACCCCGAGAGCTGAGTCCAAAGCAGCTGTACGTGGTGGGGATCTAAAATACTGGGCAATTGCCTCTGGCTCCCTCTGTGTGCGTGTGGAGGGTCTGTTGCCTCTGACTCCGGGTGTACGGGCTGTATTACGTGCTCCTCGCTTTCTACCAGGAGTCATACCGGAATAGATATGTAAAAAATGGTCAGGTTAGGTGAAATGAGCCACGTCCCCCTAATTCAATTCCACCTCTATTATAGTTTCCTCTTTGTTTTATGCTCATATGTATTTGCAAGGTTATAGGTAGGGGAGTCTCATTCAGCAATTTATTAATGTCCTTAAAGCAGTCCAAGAAAAAAAGGGGGTGCTTAAACCCCTCTCACCTCCTCCGGTCAGCGAAGTCTTGGCGTTCTGTTCTTCTCCTCCCGGCTCCTCTCAGATCTCAGGCAGCCACACACCGGAGCTCTCCTTGCTCACAGCCGCTCACACCGCCGCCTGCAGGGTGATCCCCGCGGTCCTTCCTCCGTGGCCGCCGATACACGCCAGACGCCAGGCACACACGTCCTCCCGGTGTCCCAGAGCACCTCCTCCCCGCCGCGCTCCCAGACACCCCGGTCTGCGTGCCGTCCGATCCTCCGAGTCACCGCAGGAGCCAGGTAATGTCAGTCTCTTTCAATACAATTGAGGGTACGGATATGCTCATGCTGGTCGGGTTGGGTGAGACAGGGGAGAGCCTGGAGCTGTTAACACATCCTCACGCGGCCATCTCAAAACCATGCCCCAATTACCATAATTTATTACTTGAAGCGAGCAGGTGCCATATTAGAGAATGCTGGCTCCAGGTTTTCTACTAAGGGAATTACTGCTGCACCATTATTAGACTGATTAACCTGTGTAATTTGAGGTCCTGCCATCCATGTCTTTTATCACACACCCCCTATCTGCTAGTTCATACAACCCTGTCAGCTCCCTTCTGCCCGACATCCTTCAATTGAAAAATTGAGGGAGCCATGCGAAAATTGTCAGCTAATCAGCGGTAGCATCCAATCAGATGCAGCCATTCTTTAGGTATTCTGCTAGCGGCCTGGACAGACCGTCTGTATACAATAGCTGTACAGCCGCGGCCAAAAGTTTTGAGAATGACGTAAATAATACATTTCACAAAGTCTGCTGCTTCAGTGTTTTTAGATCTTTTTGTCAGATGTTACTATGGTATACTGAAATATAATTACAAGCATTTCATACGTGTCAAAGGCTTTTATTGACAATTACATTATGTTTATGCAAAAAGGTCAATATTTGCAGTGTTGATCCTTCTTTTTGAAGACCTCTGCAATTCTACCTGGCATGCTGTCAATCAACTTGTGGACCACATCCTGACTGATGGCAGCTCATTCATGCATAATCAATGCTTGGAGTTTCCCAGAATTTGTGAAATTTTTTTTTGTTCACCCGCCTCTTGAGGATTGACAACAAGTTCTCAATGGGATTAAGGTCTGGGGAGTTTCCTGGCCATGGACCAAAAATTTTGATGTTTTGTTCCCCAAGCCACTTAGTTATCCCTTTTGACTTAAGGCAAGATGCTCCATGATGCTGAAAAATGATTTTCAGCATCAAACTGTTCTTGGATGGTTTGGAGAAGTTGTTCTAGGAGGAAGTTTTTGTACCATTCTTTATTCATGGCTGTGTTCTTAGACAAAATTATAAGTAAGGCCACTCCCTTGGCTGAGAAGCAACCCCACACATGAATGGTCTCAGGATGCTTTACTGTTGGCATGACACAGGACTGATGGTAGTGCTTACCTTTTCTTCTCTGGACAGGGTTTTTTCCAGATGCCTCCAACAATCGGAAAGGGGATTTATCAGAGAAAATGACCTAACCATAGTCCTCAGCAGTCCAATCCTTGTACCTTTTGCAGAATATCAGTCTGTCCCCAATGTTTTTCCTGGAGAGAAATGGCTTTTTTGCTGTCCTTCTTGACACCAGGCCACCCTCCAAAAGTCTTCACCTCACCTCGTCGTCCGGAGTAAGCTCTGCACTGGTGGTGCCCCTATCCTGCAGCTGAATCAACTGTAGGAGATGGTCCTGGGGCTTGCTGGGCTTTCTTGGGCGCCCTGAAGCCTTCTTCACAAGTGCAGTGAAAATGTTTTTTATCAGATTAAGTTAATTTTCATGGCAAAGAGGGACTTTGAAACTAAATGAAATTCATCTGATCACTCTTCATAATATTCTGAAGTATATGCAAATTGCCATCATAACAACTGAGGCAATAGACTTTGTGAAAATTAATATTTGTGCCATTTTCAAAACTTTTGGCCATTACTGTAGCTGGAGATTTTTCCATCTGTGCTGTATGTGCATGGAGGAATCTGATTTCTTCATTTTGCTTGCAGGCTAAATGAAAAAAAAATCTGTGTGTATGGCCAACCCTAAAGGTAATTAAAAACTGAACTTGAATGTATTAGAATGCCCTTTATGTTATGCAACTTCATTGTCATAGAAGTACAATGAATTACATGTTTACTTGAAAAATAGAAATTGTGAAAAAGAAGTCCAAATGGCAAAATATGTATATATATAAATTTTTGATCTTTTTGAACAAAGCCATTTGTAAGGATTCCAGGATTTTAGGCTTAATAGAGTGAGCTGGTTTCTGTTTATGTTAGGTAATGCACCCAACTCATGTAAGATAGAAGCAGCAGTTCTGACACCTAAAGAAGAGGAAGAGAAAACCAAAGCAAAATGGGATGTAAAGTTGGATGGCATATGGAAAACACTTCTTCCTATCACACAGGTATTTCAACGCTGAATGTCCTAGTATAGAATGCACTAAAGAGTATCTAGATGAGTGAATTTAAGATATGTAAAGCCCCATTCTAAGCAAAACATTTTTTTTTATTTTTGTATGAAACATAGAAGAGTTGCAATCTCTATTGGTACTCTTTTTGATTTCCAGGCACCCATGTGCAGAGTCAGCAAACTTAGTTTCTCTTTCGTTCATCGACGGACACAGCGCTCCATAAATCATAACAACTGGGTTAGATTGCCTCCTCCAGGAGTAGGACTAGGCAGAACAAAAAACCCCCGGCTTCGCCCATGGGCTGTCCTCAGCTGGTATATCTCTCTGCTCTAGGTAGTCAGTTCTAATCTTTATAGTCAGGAGTAAGGACCTAGGCTCCCAAGTGAGATCTTTACTCCTAGCAATTTTTTCTCCTTCCTTACATCTTTTTTGTTTTTTTTTTCTCTCGGGAGATCTACAATCAACTGCCGAGCTGGGCGACAGGCTGGATAATCTAGATCCAATGGTCCCCCCAGCCCAGCCAGCGAGTGCGCGCAGACTGCAGCTATGCGGGGCCATTTTCCGTTAGTGTGGGAGAACCTGGAGATGACCAAAGCCTCGTGGGGATGCCGAAGCTCATCCTCTTCCTCAGTTTCCTCTTCCTGTGCCTGGGACATATGAACAGGAATGGTGTCCATGGTGAAGCTTGTTCCGAATTCTCGGCGCTCCTCTGATTGGTAGGGTGAGTCCTTAGAGGTCCCTCTTATCTCTCTCTCTGCTGATAGGTACCCTGAGACTTGGGGGGATCCTTTAGTGGTGCCAAAAAATTTTTTTTGTACTGCAAGGTCTTCCTTTCCTTATGGAGCCTCAGGGTCACATCTCCCCCACTCACCTCCTTATGGAGGTGGGAGGTCCCTCAAAACCCCAGCTTCCCATGGTTGCACTGATGACGGTCCTGCAGTCCTTAGTGTCCCGGGTGTAAGTGGCATGTGGGCAAAGGCCCAGAAGGAAGCATCCCCCACCTTTCCCTGCTCAGTTTGTCTCATCTGATTCTGAGCCTGATGCCGCCATGGATGCGGCCCCTCCAGGGGGGCTTAATATCACACCCCCAGATCAATCCAATAGTGAGGATGATTCCTCCATGGTCGCAGCAGCGAATTAAAAAGCGCTGGTAGAAGCACTTATCACTGCAGTGCGTGAGACTTTAAAAATGGTGGATGTGGCTGATATAGCCATGGACATGACTGTGTCGTTTGGTACGCATAAGTCACCTCGCACTCCAAAGGTGTTTCCTTATGTGCCTTATTTTGACAGGTTTTTCTGTAAGGAATGGGAACAACCAAAATTACCCTTTGTGGTTCCCAAACGTTTTGCTGTACATTACCCTTTTTAGGAATCACTTTTAAAAAAGTGGAATAGTCCACCAGTGGTGGGACCCTCCTGTTTCCAGGATGAACAAAGCTACCATGATTCCAGTAGAGGAATCCCTGTTCTTTAAGGACCCGGCTGACAGGAAAGCGGAGGCTGTGGCACGCAGCATGTTTACTATGGCTGGTTCGACATTGCAGCCAGTCTTTGCCTCAGTCCTGGTGTCTCAGACACTAACTGAATGGGCCAAGCTTTTGGGCCAGGGCCTAGGGGGTGAGCAGTTCCCGCTGCTTATATTGATTTAGCGGACCAATTAGTCCATGGGCTGCAGTTTATTTGTGATGCAGCTTTTGATACAGCTCCTGTGCTGTCCAAACATTCTGTTTCAGCGGTGGTGATTAGACCCATGCTGTGTCTTAAGAATTGGTTCGCAGACCAAGCCTCTAAGAAAACTCTCATTGATCTGCCCTTTCAAGGTGATCGCCTGTTTGTGGCTACCCTGGATGACATCATTAATGGTATCATGGGGAGAAAGTTCCTGCCATAGTCTAGGAAAGGGAAGGAGCCTCTTTGCAGTTGGAGGCCCTCCTACTCAGCACATAGAAAATTATTTTGTGCTTCTGGGACAGAGAATAGATCTTTCAAATCTTCCCCGGGAGGTTCCAGGCTTCCTTGGTCTGGTAAGCCTAGAGCTAGCCTCTCTGTACCCACAGACAAGACCCCTTCTGGCCTCATGAGCATCAAGGGGATCCATGAAATTATTCTTTTGGGGGTACCCAGAAAGGGGGACAACGCTTGTCCTTTTCAGGTTTTTTAGGTCCTGAGTCTTTTTGTGTGGATTTAATTCCTGCAAAGGTTCAGGTGATATCCAAACTACCTAAGGTCCCCCCTATCCCTGTCCAGGGAATTGATTTACCTAGGTCTGATTTTAATTCTGACCAGGGTGGTCCTTCCTCTGGACAAACTTCAGGAGCCACAGGCCATGATTCACCGGCTGCTGTCACACAGATAGTTCTCTCTCACATTTTGCATACTGGTTCTAAGTCTGGGGGTATCCACCTTCAAGACAGTTCTGTTTGCACAGTCCTACATTCAGCTCCTCTAGCAGGTTTGGTTCCACGTGGCAAGATCACGGGTTCCTCTGGCAGATGCCACAGGCATCCAAGGACCACGGCAAGATCAGTATCATCCTGCAAGGAATCAAGGGTGAGGATCTTCCAATCTGTCTGGTGGCCATAAACGTCCCTTGGGGGCTTCCTCTCAGAGAGGACCAGTTGTCCCAAGGGCTGATCTACCATCATGCTTTACAGTCGCTGAGTAAATGGCTTAGCTATTGAAAGCTGGTACTGAGGGATAGAGGTCTGTCTGGATCAGTGATCCCTACTACGGTGAAGGCGAGAAAGTCGTCTTCCAACAAGATATACCATTGTACGTGGAAAGTGTAAATTTCTTGGTGTGAGTCAATTGGGGCTTATCCTCAATCCTTTTCTGTGGCTAGGATCTTAACCTTTGTTCAACAGAGCATTGATAAGAAGTTGGCCTTGAGTACCATCAAGGGCCAGATGTCTGCCCTGCCAATCTTCTTTCAGCGACCCCTAGCCACACACTCTTTAGTTCATACCTTCATTCAGGGGGCTTGACATGTGGCTCCGCCTGTTCAGTCTCTTTTGCCGCCATGTGATTTAAATTTAGTACTTTTGGTTCTCCAAAAACCTCCATTTCAGAATATTTGGGAGATTCCCTTGCCCACGTTATCCCAGAAGGTGACATTCTTGGTAGCTATTACATCGGCTCGCAGGGTATCGGAATTGGCAGCATTATCCTGTCGCAGTCTCTATTTAGTGGTCCATAGGAAAAAAGTTGTTCTTCGTCCCTGTCCATCATTCCTGCCCAAAGTTGTCTCTGACTTCCATTTGAATGAAGGCATTGTGTTTCCTTCCTTGTGTCCCAAGCCGGCTCATCCCAGGGAATTTGCTTTGCATACCTTGGATGTGGTTTGTGCGATTTGTGTGTATCTGGCAGCTACGGAGTCCTTTCGAAGGTCAGACTTGCTTTTTGTGGTTACGGACGGACCAAGGAAAGGGATGGCTGCTTCTTCGGCTACCATCTCCAGATGGATCAGGCAGACGGTGACTCAGGCCTATTCCATTAAAGGTCAGATCCCACCTTTCCCTGTCATGGTGAATTATACTCGGGTGCTGAGTACTTCTTGGGCCTTCTGTCATCAGGCAAAAATATTGCAAGTTTGCAAGGCGGCCACTTGGTCGTCGGTGCATACCTTCACAAAATTCTATACGGTAGATACTTTGGCATCTGTGGATGCTTCTTTTGGCCACAAAGTTTTGCAGGCTGCTGTTTAAGAGTGGCTGTTCCATTTCTCTGAGTTCATCGATGGACACAGCACCCAACCCTCTATAGAGGTCTGATACTTCTAATACTGCTTACTACTAAACTGATTACCTAGAGCAGAGAGAGGGGTTATATACCAGCTGAGGATGGCCCATGGGCGTAGCTAGGTGTTTTTTGTTCTGCCTAGTCCTACTCCTGGAGGAGGCAATATAACTCAGTAGTTGTGATTTATAGAGCGCTGTGTTCGTCGATAAGCTCAGAGAAATGGATTTTACGGTAAGTACAAAAATCCCTTTATTCAAGCAGCCTGTATTCTGGATCTGTAGTGGACTTTCAGAGAATACTCCAGGAAGGATAGGACAAAGGTTCACCAGTCCACCAGCCAAGCTATAACTGGGACCCCACAAAAGTGTTGCAGTCAAAGGAGAAACTCCCAGGGATGCCACAACCATGAGTCTTACTCCCCCAGGACCAAGAGACCTCTGCTTTAGGCCCAAGCCCATTTATACCTCCCTCAGCCCCCTGCTGGTCACCTTCATATAACCCAGGGATTGGCTGAAGGTATATTAGCAGCCAGGCGAGAATCTGAACTATCCCACCCACTAAGTCCCAGGATCCCTTGGGATACAGGGGGGAAGCAATTGAGCCCAAGTTGATAGAACTCAGAGCAGACCTGTTAATCTGGTTACAGGGATGCCAAAAACGATATTTAGCACAAAACACTAAACACAGTAGCTCTGAGGATGCCACACAAATATTCATTCAAAATATAACATGTATGGTTAACTATTGCACTGAGAGTAATGAACATACTGCTCCATTGTGCTATCTGGGACAGTGCTTGACAGCTACCATCAAATTACCACTGCTAAACTCTTCCAGGATCCTAGCTCTTCTTATCATTATAGATGGAGACGTAGATAATATTACAGAAGTATACAAATTCTCCATCCAAGCACTGTTCTGTAGTGTTTTAAATACAAGCCTAGCTAAAGGACCACATGAAAGGTTGGAACTTGTCTCATGCAACCTGCTAAAGCATCATTCTAACCTTGGCTTATAGTGGTAATAACTCAGATAAGCATTCACTTTATTTTTTCATGGCAGATATCAGAATTTTCTGTAAAATGTTTATTCAATATATTTTCACGTGTTTCTATGTCTTTAGCTTCAACCTCACAAGCAGCATTTCATTGAAGGAACTTCAATTTCACTGCAAGAGGTTGTGACTCATGTGAGGATCACTATTGCTCCAGATGGAGGTGTAAGCAGAGTACGGCTCTGGGGTTTTCCTCGACAGCTTCCATAAGAAGATATCATTGAAAGTGGTCAAAAGAGAGGTTGATTTGTGAACTTTTTGACCTCTTGATCTTCTGCTTAATCACTGCAAAATGTCTTATGCAAAAGACTTATGTGAGGATCCCTATTGCTCCAGGTGGAGGTGTAAGCAGAATACAACATGGCAGTTTTCCATGACAGCTTTCATAAGAATATACCATAAAAATAATTCAAAAGAGAAGTTGATTTGTGATTAGTTTTACTTTTTAATTTCTTGATCTTCTTGAGTCATGTTAAATGTAAAGAGAAGTTTTTTTGAATTTAAATAAAGATGTTGTGAATAGCAGTGAGATGGAGTCTTTGATGGGCCTCTTGTTCTTTTAAACTGTATAATCCATTCTTTTGTACATAAGCTAGTAAAGTTCAGAGAATAATGTTAATTTTTTATGTAGCTCTCTTTGAGCACAGTCCTTCTTAATGATGGTGTCCGCTGTGCACTCTGAATTTATTGTATTTTTATTTCTGTTAATCTGCCTGTGCAAACCTAAAGTGCCTTTGAATTCAACATCACCAGTAATAGCTGATTACTTAGGATAGCCAGAGTTCCCTTTCTGCCAATTCATAGCTCTCTTCTCTTTTAAAAGTATCTAATTACTGTCTATGCTGGCCCAGCTCCTTATCCCATCACCCCCTAAATAACCTTTCATGTAGTTGCCAGAGGATGAGCAAAGGGAAATAGAGTGTCATTTGAGGGACATCTCTGAATTTGCCAGGGCTGCTGAGATCACATCAAGGATGGCAGCACCCAGCAGCCATCCGAGGCATTTTGGATGTCTACACAAGAGTAGTCTTTACAAATAAATCCCATGCATATAATACATTAAAGCAGATAAAATCTTATGGGAAAATTATTGTTCAACTGAACGGTCTATTAAAAGGGTCTCTTTAGTCTGCTTTATAAGTTAGGAACAGTTTCAGAACTCTGTTGCTGTTGCATTTCCACTTAACATTATATTATATTACTGCTACTCTAAGTTGACCAAAGACCATTTCAGTGTACCTAGAGTTAGAAAAAACTGCCCTTTGTCGTGTAAGATTAAAAAAAAATAAAAAATAAAAAAGCTGTAAACTTGGAAATACCAATAATTTATGCCTTAGTCAAGCAGAATGGCTAAAAACTGGTATGCAGATCACTGTAATTGCACCATAACATTTTACAGGACAAATAAAATTCAAATGTCACATATTCTAGTCATCCATAAAAAGACAGAGATTTGGTATATAATATACACAGTGTTTTATTAGTCAGAATAGTATTTCATTATTACATTTATACAATTATACTGAGAGGAAGGAAAGTTTAACAAGCAGACTCTAGTGACGGGGCCTCAGGAGTCTTTCCGTGAGTTATTCTAATCATTGTTTTCTTACATCTCTGCCATATAAAGCTAAGAGGATCTGATGGAAAACATCCTCCTGATGACCCTCCTAGATAACAGTTTCAGCTACTCTTATCTTATGAGAAGACAACTTCATTTTAAGAAAAGTGAACTAAAATTAAACTTGTTTAGATAGGACAAGTAAATAAATAAATAAATATATAAGTGGAGCTGAAGCGGATCACAATGTTCTGGTAAGAACAGCAATTCAAACAGAGAGGCAGAGGTGAATAGAAATAGGGAGACAAGATATTTTACTTCAATTTTAAAAGGATTTTAGGTCAGCAAATCAGCTGCAAGTGTTCGCATGTCAAAATGAACAAGTTGTGCAACAAACTTCCTTTACTTTGAAGTTCACCTCAAGCATATAATTCTTTTTTAGGGAGTAGCCCTGCAGGAGTTAAAATAATAAAGCAGCTCTGATGCAATACTCACCTTTTCTCCAACAACGTTCCCTTCAGATTCATCACTGTGAATCAGTTCAAGGCTGGTCCTCTTCCAGGTTGAATGGCAACCAGCTCCATTCAACCCACTTCTTGTGAACACAGGGTGTGATGGACCCTCCCGCTGGGGTTAGTTTATACAACCACCTAGGACTGTAAAGGAGAATGCAACAGGTAATAGCGCCCACATCATTACATGGTGCCATTCTTTACTGGATTTAGGACTGCCCACTGCTGAAGGAAGAAGAGAATCTGTGTCACCTGACCAGCCTGAAGACCAAATGATAAACGGTATGTTAAAATTTATTTATTTTTATAAAAAAGGATGATGGAGGTTCAGGGAAGATAGATAGGGATTGTGGTCACAGTAAAGCTGGACCTGGGTTTTAAGGTGCAAACAATTTGTACATACCTCCATAACCTTGGCTGATGCTCCATTGCAGAGCCTGCTTAGAGGAAACTTTTCCTCGAGAGATCTTTCTCCTCCCCCCTCAATAGACAATAACTATTGTAGGTATTGTTATTTAAAAGCTGATCTTATAAAATGAAAGTGTATGCTGTGACCACAGACCTCCTTTAACACAGAATGAAGAATGCAGCTTCTAGATCTTTAACCCTTGTTAGGACACATTTCCAAGACAATTGGATCTCCAACTGCATTAAAATAACAAAAAAAAAAAAAAAAAAAACATGCGTTTTGCATGAGAAACGGTCACTTGCTGGGTGCATTTTAAATGTTTTTAGCCTTGAGTGAATGCCCTGAACTTTGTTTTTTTGGATTTTTGTACTGGACTCTTACCAGGAGCTCCGAGATCCACTGCTGTAATTTAACAGAGGTCCGAAGTGACGAACCTCTAAAGGCAATCTCTTCAATATGCCCTAGTCTGAGCTCCCTACAGAGTTACTAATGGTGAGTGCTACAAATCGGTTTTACTTCTTTTGTTCTCTCAGCCTAGATCTGGTGAAGGTGAGAGCTGCACAGTATTTAGATCTGACACATGCAGGCACAGCATTCACAGATACAGAGAGCTAACCCACCAGGCAGCTGAAATAGGTTTTTATTATATTAGCACTCCTATGTATGTGATGCTACACAATGGCAGTGCATGCATTGGATGGTGTGTGCCTGGGGGGGGGGGGGGTGAACAGGAAATTGTCCTTTCTGTTTGGCGAATAGGGATCAGCTAGCTGTAGTAACACATGGACATAGGGGAATCAGGGAACCAGCACATCATCCAGTATAGAGATTCCCTAGTTATTTTGCAGATGACCAGTTCCATTGTGTTTTTTTACATGTGCTATATCATCACTCGTTTGTGAGTATAATGTGTGTTGTCTTTGGATCATAATAAACCTTTTTTAATGGTAATGCACAAGGTCGGTGCGCTTTTCTTTTGTTGTTGTCTTTCAGTGTATTTTGGATACCCTTGGTCCTGAGGGGGCAGCAAGACCTAGTGCGGTGCATACCAAGACCATTTAAGAATACTTATCCTTCATTACATACCACCCGAGCGCAGGAGAATTTTTGTTTTGTTCTTTACATAGGGGAATCAACCAACTATGAAATCACAAACTACAGCCACAACACATGGACATAGGGGAATGAATCAGCCATGGCAACACAAAGTACAGTCACAATACATGGACATAGGGGAATCAATCAGCCATGGCAACACAAAGTAAAGTCACAATACATGGACATAGGGGAATCAATCAGCCATGACAACACAAACTACAACCAAAACACATAGACATATGGGAATCAATCAGCCATGACAACACAAACTACAACCAAAACACATGGACATAGGGGAATCAATCAGCCATGACAACACAAACTACAACCAAAACACATGGACATAGGGGAATCAATCAGCCATGACAACACAAACTACAGCCACAACACGTGGACATAGGGGAATCAATCAGCCATGACAACACGTCTGCGTTAGTTGCACTTTTTTATGATGCTCTATACCTCACAATGCTAAAACTGAATGAACAAAGAACAAATTGATATGATTATATGATGGAATGAAAGGATGTTGCCCTTTTTTATGGCCCCATACAAACAGGGCATTAGCTAACCTCTCCTAAACACCTTTCCACTTGTCAGCTATGTTTTTGAAGAAAAAAACATTGACACGTGTAAACGCATGTAAACGCATTTAGCCGCGCCAAGTGCTTAGGCTTTAACTCATGTTACTGGCCAGAATTCTGGCCATAGAAATGAATTAATACTCAATAGTGGATACTAATGCGATGGTAATGCGTGTTTTCTTTCTGCTGAGATTCAGCTGTTCCTAGACAAGCTGGCACCTGTAAATGCCTATGTGTGTATGAACACATAGGCTAACATGGAGAGGCATTTAGAGGCAGAAACAAACATGCCAGATGCCACTAAAAGCAATGTTAAAACTGTTGTGTGTAATTGAGCCCTGATTCAGACTAGAATGTTTACTACAAAATGAAATACATTCTGTGAAGTTATTCAAGTTCCAACAAACAGAGCCCCCTCCCTTCCCTTAATAATCCTATAAACATATCCGGTCTTGATTAGAAGTCCCATGACATAGAAGCTAAGCTGTTATGAGCAGACAAGCAATATGTTGACCAACAGACTGTGTGCTAGACATGTGGGAGTAATGGCTGTGCACAGCAACGAGACCACAGCTTATTATCCTCTGTGCACTGCCTGGTACAGCACTCTCTCGAAATCATTCTCATGATTAATAGTAGAATTTGCAGCAATCATTTTAAAAGGCACTATGTAAATGGCATCAGTATTACATTAAGTACTTTCATATATACACTGAGGGAAAAAGGTATTTGATCCCCTGCTGATTTTGTACATGTTCCCACTGACAAAGAAATGACCAGTCTATAATTTTAATGGTAGATTTATTTTAACAGTGAGAGACAGAATAACAACAAAAAATCCAGAAAAAAAAACATTTCAAAAATTGATTTTCATTTTAATGAGAAGTGTTTGACCCCTTCACAAAACATGACTTAGTACTTGATGGCAAAACCCTTGTTGGAAATCACAGAAGTCAGACATTTCTTTTAGTTGGCCACCAGGTTTGCACACATCTCAGGAGGAATTTTGCCTCACTCTTCTTTGCAGATTCTCTCCTCTCCAAGTCATTAAGGTTTCAAGGCTGACGTTTGGTAACTTGAACCTTCAGCTCCTCCCACATATTTTCTATTTTATTAAGGTCTGTAGACTGGCTAGCCCACTCTAGGAGCTTAATGTGCATCTTCTCGGGCAACTCCTTTGTTGCCTTGGCTGTGTGTTTTAGGTCATTGTCGTGCTGGAATATCCATCCATAACCTATTTTCAATGCCCTGGCTGAGGGCAGGAGGTTCTCACCCTAGATTTGACAGTACATGGCCCTGTCCATTGTCCATTTGATGTGGTTTAAATTGTCCTGTCCCTTTAACAGAAAAACACCCCCAAAGCATAATGCTTCCACCTCCATGTTTGATGATGGGGATGGTGTTCTTGGGGTCATAGGTAGCATTCCTCCTCCTCCAAACATTACAAGTTGAGTTGATGCCAAGGAGCTAGATTTTGGTCTCATCCGACCACAACACTTTCACCCAGTTCTCTGAATCATTCAGATGTTCATTAGCAAGGTTCAGACAGGCCTGTACATGTGCTTTCTTGAGCAGGGGGACCTTGCAGGCGCTGCAGGATTTCATTCCTTCACAACGTAGTGTGTTACCAATTGTTTTCTTGGTGACCATGGTCCCAGCTGCCTTGACATCAATGTCAAGATGCTTCTGTGTAGTTCTGGGCTGATTCCTCACTGTTCTCATGATCATTGAAACTCCTTGAGGTGAGATCTTGCATGGAGCCCCAGATGGAGGGAGATTGACAGTTGTTTTGTGTTTACGCCATTTGCATAATCGCACCAACTGTTGTCACCCTTTCACCAAGCTGCTTTGCGATGGTCTTGTAGCCCATTTCAGCCTTGTGTAGGTCCAAAATCTTGTCCCTGACATCCCTGGACAGCTCTGTGGTCATGGCCATCGTGAAGAGATTAAAATCTGATTTATTGATCTTTTCTGTGGACAGATGTCTTTTCTTTAGGTAACACGCTTTATTGCGTGTGTGGCGGCAACCAGGTGAGGAGTACAAAGACAAGTGTGTCTTGCCTACAGTCAAGCATTGTGGTGGGAGCGTCATGGTCTGGGGCTGCATGAGTGCTGCCAGCACTGGGGAGCTACAGTTCATTGAGGTAATCATGAATGCCAATATGTACTGTGATATACTGAAGCAGAGCATGATCCCCTCCCTTCAGGGACTGAGTATTCCAACATGATAACGATCCCAAACCCACCTCCAAGAAGACCATTGCCTTGCTAAAGAAGCTGAGGGTAAAGGTGATGGACTGACCAAGCATGTCTCCAGACCTAAACCCTATTGAGCATCTGTGGGGCATCCTCAAACAGAAGGTGTAGGAGCGCAAGGTCTCTAACATCCACCAGCTCTGTGATGTAGTCAGAAGTGGAAGAGGATTCCAGTGGCAACCTGTGATGCCCTGGTGAACTCCATGCCCAAGAGGGTTAAGGCAGTACTGTAAAATAATGGTGGCCACACAAAATATTGACACTTTGGGCCCAATGTGGACATTTTCATTTAGGGGTGTACTCACTTTTGTTGTCAGCGGTTTAGACATTAATGGCTGTGTGTTGAGGTATTTTGAGGGGACAGCAAATTTATACTTTTATGCAAGCTGCACACTCACTACATTGCATTGTAGCAAAGTGTAATTTCCTTTAGTGTTGTCACATGAAAAGATATAATAAAATATTTACAAAAATGTGAATGGTGTACTCACTTTTGTGAGATACTGTATATATGTATATATATATATATATATATATATATATATATATACACTGCTCAAAAAAGTTAAAGGAATACTTTTATCAGAGTATAGCATCAAGTCAATTTTAACTCCTGGGATATTGATCTGGTCAGTTGAGTAGAAAAGGGGATTTTTAATCAGTTTCAACTGCTTTGGTTTTATGAAATTAACAACAGGTGCAATAGATGGGCAACAATGAGACGACCTCCAAAACAGGAATGGTTGTTACAGGTGGAGGCCACTGACATTTTTTTCCCTACTCATCTTTTCTGACTGTTTTTCACTAGTTTTGCATTTGGCTAGGGTCAGTGTCACTACTGGTAGCATGAGGCGATACCTGGACCCTACAGAGGTTGCACAGGCAGCCCAACTCCTCTAGGATGGCACATCAATACGTGCCAGTGCCAGAAGGTTTGCTGTGTCTCTTAGCACAGTCTCAAGAGCATAAAGGAGATTTCAGGAGACAAGCAGTTACTCTAGGAGGGCTGGACAGGGCCATAGAAGGTCCTTAACCCATCAGCAGGACCGGCATCTGCTCCTTTGTTCAAGGAGGAACAGGGTGAGCACTGCCAGAGCCCTACAAAATGACCTCCAGCAGGCCACTGGTGTAAATGTCTCTGACCAAACAATCTTACAGGCTTCATGAGGGTGGCCTAAGGGCCCAACATCCTCTAGTGGACCCTGTTCTCATTGCCCGGCACCGTGGAGCTTGGTTGGCATTTGCCATTGAACACCAGAACTGGCAGGTCCGCCACTGCCACCCTGTGCTTTTCACAGATGAGAGCAGGTTCTTCCTGAGCACATGTTACAGTTGTGAAAAGGTCTGGAGAAGTCCTGGAGAACGTTATGCTGCCTGTAGCATCGTTCAGCGTGACTGGTTTGGTGGTAGGTCAATGATGGTCTGGGAAGGCATATTCATGGAGGGATGCACAGACCTCTACAGGCTAGACCAGGGTTTCTCAACTCCGGTCCTCAGGGCACACTAACAGGCCAGATTTTAAGTATTACCTTGGGGAAATGCAGACTAGAATACTGCAATCACTGAGCAGCAAATTATATCACCTGTGATGTATTTCAGTTTTCTTGCAAACCTGGCCTGTTAGTGTGCCCTGAGGACCGGAGTTGAGAAACACTGGGCTAGACAATGGCACCCTGACTGCCATTAGGTACAGGGATGAAATCCTTGGACACATTGTCAGACCCTACGCTGGTGCAGTGGGTCCTGGGCTTCTACTGGTGCATGACAATGCCCAGCCTCATGTGGCGAGAGTGTGGTGCAGCCAGTTCCAGGAGAATGAAGGTATTGATACAATTGAATGGCCTCCATGCTTGCCTGACCTAAATCCAATAGAATACCTTTGGGACATTATGTTTCGGTCCATCCGATGCCACCAGGTTGCACCTTAGTCTGTTCAGGAGCTCAGTGATGCCCTGGTCCAGATCTGGGAAGAAATACCCCAGGTCACCATCCGTTGTCTCATTAGGAGCATGCCCCAACATCGTCAGGCATGCATACAAGCATGTGGGGGCCATATAAACTACTGAGTACCATTTTGAGTTGCAATGGAATTTCAGGAAAATGGACTAACCTGCTGCATCATTTTATCACTTTGATTTCCAGGGTGTCCTGGAATTCTGCCCTCTGTAGGTTTATCATTTTCATTTCCATCAAACGATGTGGCATCCTTTTATTCCTAACACTTTACCCAGTCCACATCAGTATAGATATCCAGCATGATATTTTTCCCTATTAAGATCTGATGTGTTTTCAAAGTGTTCCTTTATTTTGAGCAGTGTATAGAGAAATAAGAGAAGAGACAGGATCTCCAATGCAAAAAGTTTACTAAGTCAATTGTCCATACTGTTCGTGAAAGAACTGCTTGATGAAGAGCATGCATGATATGCTCAAAATTGTACAGATGCTAGTAATTTCACGAATTGAGTCAGTAAACTTTTTGCATTGGAGATGTCCCTTCTCTTCTTTCTATTGAAATTGGTGGATGATTGGGAGCCCACCAATACCAAGAGGAGTGACTCACTCAATCAGTGGCGATATATAGATATATATATATATATATATATATATATATATATATATTATATATATAGCGCTTTTGAACAACTGAAGCACAATATGGACAGCATTAATGACAAGGAGCTTATGGATGAATGGTATCAATTTTTCAATCAGAAGGAAACGGAACTCCTACAGCTAACAGTTAAGAGAAGACAATTTAAATTAAAGAAAATAGAATCATTGATACTACAGATTAAAGAACAGTTGGTGTCTCATACAGACACCAAAGAATACAAAGATAAAAAAGAGAAAACATTCTCAAGGAAGCCATACAGGAGTATGATAAAGAAATCCAACAAAAGAAGCAGAAAAAATTCAAAAGGGATGTGCTGGACTACAGGAACCAGCAGACCTACAAATGGCAGGCGGATGATGATTATGGAGAAGAGGAAATAAATGATGCAACCATGATTGACAAATCAAGAGAAACCTCAGTGGAGAGAGCGGAAGAGGATGGAGAATAGAATGAGGTCAGGTATCAAAACCAGAGGACACCTAGGAATAATCAAAGGGAATCCTATGGTAGGACCTCCAATCAGAACCGCAGACCCACGCAGGACATTCGAAACTGCAGCCCTAGAAGGGGCCAAAATCCAGGCTATCACACACCTAGAACTCCTAGGACTCCAAGGGGACCAACCACCACCCATAACAGATTCTCACTGCTTAGGTATGTGGATGAATATGGAGTGAAAATGCACAAAGAACCCCAGCACAGAAGGGATTTTTTACCTATGGAAAACAGAGGACGCAGAGGAGGTCAAGGGCCGCCAAGACCCAATCCATGGTGGGGCCCCCCCAAGGCATCAAGGCTGGCAGAATACATAGACACCCCAGAGAACCCACAATCCATAAAACAGGGAAATAACATGAAAACAGCAGGGAAATGGATGGAGGAATGGCCAAGGGGCACCTCACAGACAATGCGGATGGGAAAGAGAAAACGGACCAGAGGCAAACGAGGGGGGACTGAGGGTTAAGATGATGACTGGCCAAGCATGTCTCCAGGCCTAAACCCTATTGAGCATCTGTGGGGCATCATCAAATGGAAGATGGAGGAGCGCAAGGTCTCTAACATCCACCAGCTCCGTGATGTCGTCATGGAAGAGTGGAAGAGGACTCCAGTGGTAACCTGTGAAGCTCTGGTTAACTCCACGCCCAAGAGGGTTAAGGCAGTGCTGGAAAGTAATGGTGGCCACACAAAATATTGACACTTTGGGCCCAGTTTGGACATTTCCACTTAGGGATGTACTCACTTTTGCTGCCAGCAGTTTAGACATTAATGGCTGTGTATTGAGTTATTTTGAGGGGACAGCAAACTTACACTGTTATACAAGCTGTACACTCACTACTTTACATTGTAGCAAAGTGTAATTTCTTCAGTGTTGTCACATGAAAAGATATAAAAAAAATATTTACAAAAATGTGAGGGGTGTACTCACTTTTGTGAGATACTCTCTCTCTCTCCATATATATATATATATATATATATATTAGGGATAGACCGATTATCGGCAAGGCCGATATATTGGGGGCCGATATACACTTTCCCCGATATAGCGGTATCGACCCCGAAACTGGCCAATATTGCCGATTTTTTTGTGACGTCATTCCGCCTTCTTAGGCCACCTCCCCCGCCTTTGACAGCCTCGTCTGGAGTCGGGACTAGTCTTGCGGGCATGTATCACTGCCATAACCCACCCACAGCAGCCCTGTGTCAGCCAGCCACCCACATCCACAGGCCCTGTACCAGCCAGCCACAGGCACTGTACCAGCGAGCCAGCCAGTCACCCACAGGCCCTGTACCAGCCAGCCAGCCACCCACAGGCCCTGTACCTGCCAGGCGCAGACACTGTACCAGCCAGCCACCCACAGACCCTGTACCAGCCAGCCACCCACAGCCTCTGTTCCAGCCACCCACCACAGGGTGCCAGACAGCCACCCACCCACCCACCACAGGGTGCCAGCCAGCCACCCACCACAGGGTGCAAGACAGCCATTCACCCACCATAGAGTGCCAGACTGCCAGCCACCCACAGACAGGGTACCAGACAGCCAGCCACCCACAGGCCTCTTTACCAGCCAGCCACAGGCACTGTACCAGCCAGACGTCCACAGGCCCTGTACCAGCCAGCCATCCACAGCCCCTGTGCCAGCCACCCACCTACCAAAGGGTGCCAGCCAGCCAGCCACCCACCACAGGGTGACAGCCAGCCACCCACCACAGGGTGACAGCCAGCCAGCCACCCACCACAGGGTGTCAGCCAGCCAGCCACCCACCACAGGGTGTCAGCAAGCCAGCCACCCACCACAGGGTGTCAGCAAGCCAGCCACCCACCACAGGGTGCCAGACAGCCAGCCACCCACCACAGGGTACCCGTCAGCCAGCCAGCCACCCACCCACCACAGGGTGCCAGCCAGCCAGCCACCCACCACAGGGTGCCTGCAAGCCAGTCATTAAGCATTTAACAAAAATTAATATGTTCAGTACCAGATTTTTGTAAAAAACTGTCTTTATTTTTCAAAACTCTAAATGTACAAAATATCGGCCCATATCGGCCTATAGCGATGCGTTGTGAGCAAAATATCGGTATCGGCCCTGAAAAAAAACCATATCGGTCTATCCCTAATATATATATATATATATATATATATATATATACAGTGGGTACGGAAAGTATTCAGACCCCCTTACATTTTTCACTCTTTGTTATATTGCAGCCATTTGCTAAAATCATTTAAGTTCATTCTTCTTCCTCATGAATGTACACATAGCACCCCATACTGACAGGAAAACACAGAATTGTTGACATTGTTGCAGATTTATTAAAAAAGAAAAACTGAAATATCACATGGTCCTAAGTATTCAGACCCTTTGCTGTGACACTCTTATATTTAACTCAGGTGCTTTCAATTTCTTCTGATCATCCTTGAGATGGTTCTACACCTTCATTTGAGTCCAGCTGTGTTTGATTATACTGATTGGACTTGATTAGGAAAGCCACACACCTGTCTATATAAGACCTTCCAGATCACAATGCATGTCAGAGCAAATGAGAATCATGAGGTCAAAGGAACTGCCTGAAGAGCTCAGAGACAGAATTGTGGCAAGGCACAGATCTGGCCAAGGTTACAAAAAGATTTCTGCTGCACTTAAGGTTCCTAAGAGCACAGTGGCCTCCATAATCCTCAAATGGAAGACGTTTGGGACGACCAGAACCCTCCCTAGAGCTGGCAATCCGGCCAAACTGAGCTATCGGGGGAGAAGAGCCTTGGTGAGAGAGGTAAAGAAGAACCCAAAGATCACTGTGGCTGAGCTCCAGAGATGCAGTCAGGAGATGGGAGAAAGTTGTAGAAAGTCAACCATCACTGCAGCCCTCCACCAGTCGGGGCTTTATGGCAGAGTGGCCCGACGGAAGCCTCTCCTCAGTGTAAGACACATGAAAGCCCGCATGGAGTTTGCTAAAAAACACCTGAAGGACTCCAAGATGGTGAGAAATGAGATTCTCTGGTCTGATGAGACCAAAATAGAACTTTTTGGCCTTAATTCTAAGCGGTATGTGTGGAGAAAACCAGGCACTGCTCATCACCTGTCCAATACAGTCCCAACAGTGAAGCATGGTGGTGGCAGCATCATGCTGTGGGGGTGTTTTTCAGCTGCAGGGACAGGACGACTGGTTGCAATCGAGGGAAAGATGAATGCGGCCAAGTACAGGGATATCCTGGACAAAAACCTTCTCCAGAGTGCTCTGGACCTCAGACTGGGCCGAAGGTTTACCTTCCAACAAGACAATGACCCTAAGCACGCAGCTAAAATAACGAAGGAGTGGCTTCACAACAACTCCGTGACTGTTCTTGAATGGCCCAGCCAGAGCCCTGACTTAAACCCAATTGAGCATCTCTGGAGAGACCTAAAAATGGCTGTCCACCAACGTTTACCATCCAACCTGACAGAACTGGAGAGGATCTGCAAGGAGGAATGGCAGAGGATCCCCAAATCCAGGTGTGAAAGACTTGTTGCATCTTTCCCAAAAAGACTCCTGGCTGTATTAGATCAAAAGGGGGCTTCTACTAAATACTGAGCAAAGGGTCTGAATACTTAGGACCATGTGATATTTCAGTTTTTCTTTTTTAATAAATCTGCAACAATGTCAACAATTCTGTGTTTTTCTGTCAGTATGGGGTGCTATGTGTACATTCATGAGGAAGAAGAATGAACTTAAATGATTTTAGCAAATGGCTGCAATATAACAAAGAGTGAAAAATTTAAGGGGGTCTGAATACTTTCCGTACCCACTGTATATATATATATATATAGCGCTTTTAACCAATAAAGCACAATATGGAAAAACAGTTGAGAATATAGTGGAACATTGCCCGCTATAAACACTATACTACCAAAAGTATTGAGACACCTGCCTGTACATGCACATGACCTTTAATTTGTGTAGACTTTTATTACCTTTAATGGCACCAAGTCTTAGTCTGTAGGGTTCAATATTGGTTGGCCCACCCTTTGCAGCTGTACCAAGGCCAGACACTGATGTGGACAAGAAGGCCTGACTCACAATCACCGCTCTAATTCATCCCAAAGGTGTTCTATCAGGTTGAGGTCAGGACTCTGTGCAGGCCAGTCAAGTACCTCCACCCCAAACTTGATCATCCATATCTTTATGGACCTTGCTTTGTGCACTAGTCCAAATCATTTGGTGGAGTGGGGATTATGGTGTGGATTGTTTTTCAGGGATTGGGCTTGGCCCCTTAGTTCCAGTTAAGGGAGCTCTTAAGGTGTCAGCATAATAAGACGTTTTGGACAATTTCATGCTCCCAACTTTGTGGGAACAGTGTAGGGATGACCCTTTCCTGTGCCAACATGACTGTGCACAAACAAGGTCCATAAAGACATAGATGAGCGAATTTGGGATGGAGGAACTTGACTGGCCTGTACAGTGTCCTGACCTTAACCCGACAGAACACCTTTGGGATGAATTTAAGTGGAGACTGCGAGCCAGGCCTTCTTGTTTGACATCAGTGCCTGACTTCACAAATGCGCTTCTGGAAGAATGGTCAAACATTCCCAAAGACACACTCCTAAACCTTGTGGACAGCCTTCCCAGAAGAGTGGAAGCTGCAAAGGGTTGGCCAACTCAATATACAACCCTACGGACTAAGACTGGGAAGCCATTAAAGTTCATGTGCATCTAAAAGCAGGCGTCTCAATACCTTTTTAGTAGCTTTACCAAAATGTACTGCAGATTCTGGTGGTTCTTGTTATTACAGCTAAAAATTAAGAACAAATTACCTCCAGATCATATACAAAACTGGTCGTAAATATGACTAACTAGGCATACAGAGAGAGTCACAATGCTTGTCTCTGTACACTATGTGGCAGAGTAGCATGTTAGCTGCTGCTACCCCTTTCCCACCTGCCACTGGTTAGTTTGAGGCTTTCCACCTCAAAGATGTTGACAGTAAGAGGAGCTGTTTATTGGCTATGGAATCTGCCCACTGCCAATGGCTGGAGGGAGCACAGCTGCACTGAGGATTGAGTATACTTAGCAAATGCCATTCCTTTTTTCCTAGCAAATGGAACAGCAGTAAAGCAACAAGATGACAGGGGCAGGATGTCAGCACTGTCTATCCTTTAAAGCTGAACTCTGGGTCCAAAAACTTTAATCCAAATATATTCCTCAATATTCCAAAATATATAAAACCACTTTCTGTGCACTAAATGCCTTGACAAATCCATATAATACCTTTCTAAAAGTAGCAGTGACATCATCACTGTGTCATACATAGCCTGTGCAGAGCTGTGGAAGGGACCCAGCAGGCCCCACCCACTACAGGCTGCCTGCAGAAAACGACAGGAGGGAGCAGAGACAAGACCAGTCACCCGACACAAGGAGAGAGGGCAGCAGTGACTGGTCTTTATTGCAGGAAGTTTCTACACAGAGGCAAAGTTTTACACTAGATTACTGCGCAGATCTGGAAGAAATAGGCAAAACACAGCAAGATTAGTTAAAAGTTAGAATACATGACTCTTGTCTTTAGACAATATTTGCTTAATATGGAATTCACCTTAAAGACCAATATGCTTTAACTGTAGCATATAGACGATTATTTATGGCTCCTGGCAGTGAAGACATTGAATCAAACATGTAAGACCCCTTACAAAAGGGCGGTCCGATCAGGTCCGCCTGTTAGTTTTTCAGACAGATCTGATTGGACCCTATATTCATCCCTATGAACCAGCGGGGGTAAACAGACTTGTGTCCATTTACAACCACCTACCTCCAATCTGATCCGAACTGCTAGAAAAGAACAGAAAGGGATCTGTTCCCCCTCCGTCTAGGCGGATTGGAGGGTTGCCGGGTGTAAATGGACTCAGCTATCCCATAGAGCAGATGGGGCTCTGTCCGTGTCCACTCTGCAGAAACTGAATGGACATGACCCTGTCATCTGCCTGCTTTGTTCTGATCGGTAGGGGATCAGAGGACAGAGCCCCTGCTGATCAAATTGGAGTCTGCCCCATGTATTAGGGGCTAATGTGAGGCAAATGTTCTCTGTTCTCACTCTCTGTCCTCACCTCCTCTGAAGTTAGAATTTAAATTTAAGAAGAGCAATATTTAGACTAGATGGCAGCTCTGTGATGGCAGCTCTCAAACACAGGGAAAAAATAGACATAGCACTAGAAAGCATGCTTGCAAATTAGCTGATGGAATTGTGGGTTGTGTGTATAGTTGTAGCAACTATACAAACAACTATACACCCTAAGTAACTCCTGGATAGTCAATGTGCAAAGGTCAAATCTGAAGAAGGGGCTCTTCCAACACAACCTGGGGTAGCAATGTGGATTGCATCTCAGACCAAGGTAGCTGTGAGACTACTGAGGACTTGGGGAAAGGCTGTAATTCCTAAATCCTGAGTCAAATGATTCTTGGATACTCAATAATTCCCAATATCTTAAAGTATGTATACCAGGTCTTGGAAAAACAGTCCACAGCCATATCCCAAATGATAGTCACAAGGAAAGATAAAGCAGGAACCCCCTTCATAACAACATAGGACTTTAAAGGCTGTGTAGTTTTCTGTGGGGTAACACAATTGAATAGAATGTTTTTTTTTTTTTTTAAAAACACAACATTTTTACAAATAGATAAAACAGGTTGTGCAGGGGTTGTAGTTAGGATTAATGAGGATGTGGTTAGGTTCAGCTTGTGTTGGCAGGTTTGGTGGTTGTTGGGGTGAATTTAATTGGCTGGATTGGATGTGGGTTGGTGTTGGAGCTGATGAGTCCTACATGGTGGTACGTCTGATACGTTGGGGTGTGAGAAGGGTGTTGGTGGGGTTGTGGCTGTTGCTGTGCATGATGGACATTAGATGGAGGATGGTGGTTGCTGGCTGGGAGAGGTTTGATGGGTTGACACACTTGCAGGAGATGGTGCAGTTCGGTCTGGTCTGGTCTGGTGTGTTGGTGCGACTGTGGTCACATACTTGGTTGTCCAGTTGTTGCTTAGGGTATGTATGTTTTATGGCTGTTAGTGTTAATAGCTGGGTGGAGAGGCACCTCTGAGGGTGGTAAACATGTATGTGATGCTCTGTGGAGCTTATGTGTCACATGTCTGGGCTAATGGAGTAGTTTGTAGTCAAGTATAATGCTTCCATTGTTTCAGCTGTCACAGTGCACTCAGTTATGGTCTCTGTTTCCCCTCTGGGTGGTTCAGTGCCCATTTGGCTGCCCCCTGATGATCTAGCTGGGGGATGGGCGACATATAGATGTGGGTTCCCTTTTTGGACTGCAGTGAACATGTGAATCTAGCAATATTTACAGTTGGTAAACCTCATTGTTTTGCAATAGGAAGATTACTGTATTCTGAAATTCAATTATGTAATAATGCACTGTTGAAATGATGATTTCCTAGATATCTAAAGAAGTTCCCTGATGAAGCACATATGGTCACGAAACACATTGGAATAAACTATTTGAGATCATGAATATCAACTAATGCTAGTTGTTCAGCAACGTGTTGTTGTTTTATTATAGTTTTATTTCCTTTAAAATGATATTTTGTATGATCAATAATTCCCATAGATAACCTACCCAAGCCCAAGTTTTTATTTTGGAAAGAAAAAGTGTAAGCTTTAATTCACTTTAAAGTTTCCATATATTCTGCACAAGCAGCAAAAAAAAAAAAAAAAAAACCTTTAAAATAAGGCCTCCTTCACCTTTCCAGTTGTGTGTACTGTGAAGTAATTCAGTCTCAAAGATCCACAAAAGAAAACAGCAGAGACTCTAAGGCTTGGTTTGCATATGTGTATTACGGCAGTGTATATGCTTTCCGCACATTTTTTCGCTTGTTTTCCTTTTTCCTGAGTTGCAGTAGGGCACCACGTCCATCTGAGTGGGCAGCATCCAAATCACTCTGAAGAAGTTCACAAAAAATAAAATTGTTCCGCTCTAAAAATATAGGTTCCCAATTTCATGTGCACATTAGTAACGTGTGTTGAGTTGCCATTAAGAATTAATAGCAGCGCTACATGCCTGCAAAAGGAATTTGCACTTCTTGTGCGCTGTGGGAATGCACATGATTTGCGTGTGTTGCTGCATTGCACAAATGTACACCTAGCCTAGTTAGGGTTCAGTGGATTTCTAACAGTTCACTAACACCTGCTGCTGTGTATACAGTAAAACCCCCTCCATTGCGGGGGTTACGTTCCAGACCCACCCGCGAAAAGTGAAAATCCGCGAAATAGAAAAACCCTATTAAAATACACTGTAGACATGTTTTTTTTTTTACTGTCACTGTACTTTTATAAGCATTTTAAGGTCTTTAAACACACTTTTAAAACAATAGTAAACTCATTTAAACACATAAAAGATACCGAGAGACAGAGCAAGAGCTATGGAAAACACAAAAATATTTAATTTTCAATGATTTAATTCGTAAAATAACATTACAGAAAAAAACGCAATATACTGGGACCGCAAAAACTGAACCGCGATGGAGTGGGGGTTTACTGTACATTAGAAGGCTCTCAGACTGCCAAGATCTGCTTTCTATAAAACATTGCTGAGATTTCAGTGTTTTTGTTGTGAATTTTGAAGATTAATTTTTTTTAAACTCCTACAACTACAGTGGGGAGAGAGAAAAGTGCTGTTTGTTCAGAAAATATAAATGTACTGTATTAAACATAAAATATATTAAATGTATTAGTGTGCATAGTCTGGGCACAGGTACTCTTTAACCACTTAAGCCCCGGAAGATTTTACCCCCATTCCGACCAGGGGGTATTTTGCGATTCGGCACTGCGTGACTTTAACAGACAATTGCGCGGTCGTGCGACGCTGTACCTAAACGAATTTGGTGTCCTTTTTTTCCCACAAACAGAGCTTTCTTTTGGTGGTATTTGATCACCTGTGCGATTTTTTGATCACGCGCTATAAACAAAAAAAGAGCTTTAATTTTGCAAAAATAGCAATATTTTTCACATTTTTTTATATGAAATTCCCCCAAAAAAAAATGTAAAAATCAAAATTTTTTAACTTTTTCGGCCAATTTGTTTTATGCTACCTATGTTTGGTAAAAAAAATCGCAAAAAGCATATTTTGATTGGTTTGCGCAAAAGTTATCGCGTTTACTAACAAAGGGAAAGATTTTTGTCATTTTTGTTGTTTTTTTTTTTAACGTGTAATGGCGGCGATCTGCGATTTTTTTTGCGGTACTGCGACATTGGGGCGGACAGATCGGACCCTTGACTGACATTTTTGACACTTTTGGGGTTACCAGTGACATTTCTACAGTAATCAGTGCTATATATATGCACTGTTACTGTAAAAATACACTGGTAGTGAAGGGGTTAACTTTATTTGGGAGGGAGGGGCTGTGTGTATCCCTAGGGGAGTGCTTTCTACTGTGATTGGCTGTGGCTTCAGCTGTAAGGACACTGATCAACGGATCTACATACTAGATCCGAGTGATCAGTGTCTTAACAGCAAGGAGAATGACAGATGGCTTGTTTACACAAGCTGCCTGACATTCTCCCTCTCCCCCGCCGATCGCCGAGTGACCGGCGGACATCGGGTCCGCCGGTCACACGCGCGGGGGGGTCCGTGACCACGCGGGAGCGGGAGCGCGCCTCCGGGGGCGCGCGCTCGCTCCCTAGACCCTCACAAGCTAGTGACGTAGCCCTACGTCACTTTGCCTGTGAGGGGCTGACTGCCGACGTAGATCGGCGTTAGGCAGTCGGCAAGTGGTTAAGCATCCAGGAAAAATAATTTGCTTTAGGATTTCCTTTTACTATACCGTTCTTCATATCCAGTAAGTGATGCATTTACAGAAACCAATCTGTAAACCAATTCTGAACTCATCAAAGCTGTTGGACTGGTATGGTTAGTTATAGATTACTGCTCTTAGCACTATTTTAGTTAAGAATACACATATTATTTATTTTCATAATTCATACACAATTGACAAACATACCGTGCCTCTTTTTACAGAGTTCATAGGCCCAGTAGAAAAATGTGAGCGAATCATTAGTGCACTGAGATTTTCCACTAGATGGCTCCAAATAATCACATATTAAAACAATACAGTCTGTTTCTGCTTATAGGGTCTCTGTGAATATATATATATATATATAAGTTATTACACTTGTCATTCTCTTATAAACTTTTTTTTTGTTTTTCACACTTTCTTCTAATACAGATTTTATTTTGCAACTGCCAAATACATTATTTTAAAAGTAAATATAACTAGCAATGAACAAACAGGTTCTGAAACCAGAAAAATTCCAAATTTCTATATTTTTTATTTACTTATTTACAGGCAATCAAATTTATTTATTCATTCAAACCATGAATCAGGATTATCCAAATGTCATATTGTGTGACATTATGTAAATATTCCAGCCAATCAAAAATGTGCCAACTGCCTATTTTCCTGTTGTGTTTGTCGCTAGTATTTACAGGTAACACGCAAAATCAATATGTTGGTATGTAACAGAATCCTATGATCATTCAATTATTTCCTACATGCCAGCAGTAAGGCCCGTTCACACCTGAGCGATTTTCTGCTTGAAGATTGTAGCTCTAAAATGCTCAACAAGCAAAACCCTATTCATTTCAATGGCCCCTGTTTACATCTGAGGATTTTGTTGCCCGTAATAAAACACCTGTTACTCAAAAAAGTACATAAGCTTCTATTTGGTTTATTAGAGCCATTTGTGGCCCCAAAGACTTCACTGGAAACACCTGAAAATGTGCAACATGAGTGTTATACAAAAGTTTTGTCCCGCATTTTCCAGCCACACAGCTGGTCTCTACCCATAATCACCATCACTCCACTTCTAAACACACCTTTTCTGAAGAGCAAGATAGGGGACAGTACATCGCATCTCCTTGATCCAGAGAGCTTTGCCTGGTGCATACCAACACAGATCTATCTGAAACAAAAGACCCTCAATATAAAAACAGGGGCCAGAAGAGCCGGGCCTGGGAAGACATCTCATCCCAAGTATTTTCAGACTGGATCAGCTACCATGACTCCTGTAGACAAGAAAAATGTAATTTCACACCACCATTGCTTCTTTGCTCTGCAACATTGCAGCTGCATTTCTTGCAGAATTCTGAGATAGCCATGCGATTTCCACCAGTATATGCATCATACTTTGCCATGGTCAGGAGTGCCATTAACAAATATTGGCACTGCTTCGCATCTGTTAAGAGGCAGCGTGTTTCTGTGCATTTCAGGAATGGGGACACTTTTGCACACAGTCATGATATGCACAGGTGTGAACGGAGGCTAAATGTCTCATTTACATTGGTGTGGTCCATGTAAATTATTTTGCAACTCCTTGAGAGGCCTTTCTATATTAGTGTAAAAGTCTCACTTACATTGATAGTCAGTGTAAATCCCCCTTACATTGGTGATCACCGTAAATGCTCCTATTACCTTATTGATCATTGGAAATCACCACTTACATGGTGGTCAGTGTAAATGCTTCTTTTAAATTGATGGTCAGTGTAAATCCCCCTTTACGTTGGTGGCCAGTGTTGAAATCTCCCTTTATTCTGGTGATTGCTGTAAAACCCCAATTTACATGATTGTCAGTAGTGATGGACTGAACACCCCTCGGTTTGCGCTAACTCTTGAACATCCCAAAGGTTTGGACCCGAACAATGAACCCCATTGAAGTCTATGGGACCCAAACAGGAAAAATCAAAAGTCCCTATTTTGAAGGGTTATATGCAAGTTATTAGCCATAATAAGGGTGGGGTGGGGGTCCGGATACTGCCTAGGGGACATGTACCAATGCAAAAAAAACGTTTAAAAAAGATTGTTTTCAAAGGAGCAGTGATTTTAATGATGCTTAAAGTGAAGCAATAAAAATGAAAACAAATTCCTAAATATAGTGCTGGGGTTCCCCTTAGTCTTCCTGTAAAATAGCACATCTGTACCGTGTATAGAACCTGCTTCAGCAAAACTGACATTAATAAAGAAAAAAAATATATAATTTAAATTAATTTTCCCTGCAAGCTTTCTTTATTTAGTTACAACAGCTTGGGGAGCCAGTCTGCATAATGAGAGAAAAAAACCTCTGCTAAAATCCCAATAGCTTGTAAATGTATTTAAACTATCAGGTGCTAAAGGGTGTGACCACATGTTAACTATACAAATTCTGGATGGACCCTCTGAACACTGTTATACATTCTTTCCAGCACACTATGCAATGAAAAACAGGGATTTTTTAGTTAACACATATTGCAATACATGCTTAAGCTGGCCAACTGTGTCAAATAACCTCTCTTATGGCCAATACTACACTGCTTTGCCACTGCAAATGCTACAGTGGACACCATGCCATCCTGAAGCATAACGACACTAGGTAGGGGAGAGCTACTAGGTTCAGCACCTGATAGTTTA
Source organism: Pelophylax lessonae (assembly GCF_965119305.1). NCBI lineage: Eukaryota > Metazoa > Chordata > Amphibia > Anura > Ranidae > Pelophylax > Pelophylax lessonae. The sequence continues at coordinate 157,074,470 of NC_138770.1, read as the reverse complement.
AATACATGCACAAGCTATTGGGATTTGAGCACAGGTAAATCTTTTCTCTGCTGTAACGCAGGCCAGTGACCAGACCTGAACCTAGTAGCTCTCCCACGCCTTGTGTCTTTATGCCCCAGGATGGCATTGTGTCCACTGTAGCATTTGCAGTGTAGGACTGGCCATAAGAGGGATTACTTTGACGTGGTTGGCCAGCTTAAGCATGTACTGGAATATGTGTGAACTAAAAATCACTGTTTTTTCATTGCATAGTTTGCTGGAAAGGATGCAAAGCAGTGTGCAGAGGGTCCATACAGAATTAGTCTGTATGATGAGGCCACATTTTAGTGCACTTGGAACAAGATTAATGATTTTTAGGTTAAATTCTGGTGTCTCTTTGGCAGACGTTGGATGTAAATAACGTTTTGCACCACATTGAGCAAGCCTTATGTGAAGAAGCCAAATTATAGTACACTCAGGCCAATATTAACAATTGTTTTAGATAAAGTCTGGTGTCTCTTTTGCAGACTTTGGATAGAAGTATCAGGTGCAAAAAAAATTGGTCTTTGGGTGTTGTTGGTACCCTCACCCCATAACTTTCTAGGGGTACTCTTGATGAAAACAAGAATTACCCCTGCTGTAAAAAATTTAAATGTAATGCCCCTGTCAAACAGGTGTGGAAAAACTGGTCCTTGGGTGTTAATTGTGCCCATGAAACCTATAACAAAAAATGATTCCAAGATAAAATCAACACCCACAAAGCTAGACAGCCTAGACAGCCTAGCAGAGATTCAAGATCTCAATAACACTTAATCTGCAACTTTGGCATGCAGGGGCTTGATAGCTGCTGCTAATCCAGGACCGATTCATTTTTACAAATGTCAGTCGGTCAACAGAGTCTGTGGACTCTTTTATCTGTCACAAAACCTCTGGCATCACTGAATGCCCATTCCGAAAGCATGCTGGATGCAGGGCAGCCCAGCTGCTTAATTATATACTGGGCAAATTCTGGTCATTGGTATATTTACCCAGAAACCCAGTGGATCATCTAGTGGAAAGCTCCCCATGTCTGTTTTGCTCCTAGATAATCTTCCACCATATAATGCAGATGCTGTCAATGAGATGTGGAAGCTGACAGCCCTAGGTGTGAAGGACTAAAAAATTTTGAAATGCATCACTGAGATGGCCCCTTTTCTACCGCTCCTTTTTCTGACCAACAAAAGCCTCAAAACTAGCTTTTCAATAAAAAATGTAACCTAGAGTTACAGAAAGAGTCTGGAAAGACATTACATAAACTCCTCTTTAAGGTGTCTGCAAGATATTTCGTTTTGTGCTCCCTCTGCGAGTGCTGGGTAAGTCCTGAGACTTTCCCCTTGTAACAGGGGCCAAGGAGGGTTGCCAACCAATAATGATCTTTATCCTCGATGCCATAAATTCTTGGGTTCTTTCGCAGGCTTTGAAGAATAAGGGAGCCCATGCACCGCAAGTTTGCGGAGGCATGAGAAGCAGAGTCCTCGGGGTCACTAAGGATTACAGTATCTGGAACTGCCTCCTCCCAGTCACGTACTACTCCCAAGGTTTATGAGGTCTGAAAACCATCCCCTAAGGTTTGACATATGTCTTCCTCTGCTACTATTTCTCCAAAACTGCCATAATCATCCTCTTCCTCCCTCTCCACTTGTGTATTCTGTGGTGTCGCAAGAATTGTGTCTGCATAAAGCGGGCCTTGAGAGGAAAGGAAGTCCTTCTCTTCCTCCCGCTGCTCTGCCTTGAGTGCCCTGTCTATAATGCCATGCAGAGTATGCTCCAACAGGAAAACAACAGGGATTGTGCCACTGATGCATGCACTGTTATGGTTTACCATCCTTGTCGCCTACTCAAATGGTGACAGTACAAGGCATGCATCATTTATCAGCAGCCAATGGCATGGGGAAAAAAAAGCAGAGGTGCCCTGAGCCTGTCCTTGTGCCCTACTCAAACAGGTACTTGTTGATGGCCCTCTGCTGGCTGGTGTTTATGCCATGCTTGATCTGCTTGTGGCAGAGATTGCAAATTGCAACAGTGCGATCAGCTGCACATGTGCTAAAAATGCCACCACAGCTGAGCTATGGGAAGTGGGCCAGGAGATAACTGCTCCACAATCTGATGGAATCGGGTGGCTGCACCCTATTCTTCATGATGCCTAACTCTGGAGGACATCTTGTCTTGTTGGGATTGTTTCTCCCCCTTACTTTCCTCCTCTGTTCTATCTGGGACCCAATTCACATCAGTCACCTCATCATCAGCATCCCCGCTGCCCTCATCATCACTGGAGCCAACTTGGCAATACACTGCGGTAGAGGGAACATGCCTGCCAAATTGCTGTTTATCCGTGTTCTACCTTCTCTGTAGGCTCATGCTAATCCCTTCCTCTACCTCAGAACCAACATCAGAATCAAGTAATGTCTGTGCATCCTCAAGAAGCAAGTGGCTGATGCTGTCTTCAAATAATTCAGCTGACTCCTCCATGCATGATGCTGGAGCTATGGCAGGAGTAACTGTGGACAAGGAGGCAAAGGAGGCCGCTCTGGCAGCTGCAGTGGACTGTTCACTAGTGCCAGCTTGGGTCATAAAGGATGAAGAGGATAAGGGTCGTTTAGTAAGCCAGTCCACCACCTCCTCTGCATGCTGTGGCTGGATAGCATGAGCCACATCACTAAACAGACAAAGGTGCCCTGTCTGAGGACAGACCACGTCCACTTTTGGACACAGACGCTACAGGGCCCTCTCATAGTGGCATGGGAACATCTGCCTCTCCTTGTTGGCCTCTCATGTTGGCTTATTAACCAAATTTAATAGATACTGGGAAATGTGTAATTGGATGCACGTTATTCAAAGAAAAGTGGTGTTTGGTGCACTTTAAATTGAGGATGAGGACTGACGCTGACAGAAATGTAAAAAGGGGGAAATCCAGCATTGAAGTCAGGGAAACTGCAGCTGACAATTTAACAAAAAGAGGGCTGGCACGGGACAAAAAAAGACAAAAAAACAAAAAATGAAACATGCCACAACCAAAAAAAAGGGTATACAGCACTAAATGTTATATAAAGCTGTGTTAAACACTGCACTACACTAACAGACTACACTGACACACTATTCTCACACACTATACTAACACTAAACTAATCACAATATGTGAACACACTAACTGCTAGTAGCAAACCGAGCCCTGCTCTATCTACCTCCACTCTAACAGACTACAAGAGCTGGCTATGGGAAGTTACCTTTTATAGTGTGGGTGGGACTATGAGCATTGAGCCATGATTTGAGAAAGTAATCATTACTTTCTCATGTCAGGATGGTGACAGTGCTAATTGGTGAGGCACTGCACCTGACCATCGGTCATCAGCTGTCTGTAATTGTATTCACGAAACCAGCTCACACAAATTTACAACGCCTCAAATGGAATATACAACACAATACCCCTAGCTCTAGACAAGACCCACTATGCTAGCAATAGCCCTGGCCTGGGTTTGGATTTTATATGTTAGTAGAGCAAATCAGCTTAAACTGTAGTGGGGATACTTTAAGAGACAGTCAATACATGTGTGTATCAAGCCATTTTTTTTGTGATAAGCGGTCACGGGGCCTTGTAGTGTGATCTCAGTAAGCACAAGTCTGCCTGCAGGGTTTTAGGAAAAAGAAAAAAACCAAACAACCAAACAACAGCGTTGTGTTAAACAGGACTTTTCAACTTTAGAAAGTAAGCAAATGAGCAAGATGCAGGTATTCTCAGAGACTATTCAGAGCAGACAGTCCCTGTAACTTGCCAGCCTTGTTGGGGCCCTTACGTGATGCACTAAAATGTATTCCATTGGGTATCTCTCCCTTCTGGATTACAGCAGATGACTAATTTAACTAGGGAATGTCCAACCGATGAGAGCCACTAAAGATAGGGAGGGAAGAGGTATTTGGCAAATTAACTGGTAACTGAATAATTGTTAAATGATAAACAGGAGAGAGTCTATAAGAAATAAGTCCAAGTGACACCAGTTTTCCTGGGTGTATGTGCTAAAAGTTCTTGTTCTCCTCCCCTCCTGCTGCTGAGTCTTCTGGGAACAGTAGCTTCATACCAATGTAGTACCAGTCTATGTGGGGGTTGTTAGAACTACCTGTCCCATAATCCACTCTTCTAGCACATTCTCCTTAAGGCCTGCGACCTGGGCCTATATGAGCAGAGCCTAACATATCAGCCACCTGGGACTTTTAAGCATCATATTGTCTTTGCAGCAGTACCTGGCTACACTGGACGTGTAGGAAAAAAGGTGCCCTTGGAATTTTTTTTGAAATGTTGACAACTATGATGTGGTTATCTTGGTAAACTCTTTTTAGTTGACAGGTACTGCTAGCGGAAAGAAGTAAAAAAAATAGCATCAAATAAAAAAAACAAAAAAAAAAAAACACACATTTTCAAAATCATTTCATTTTCCAAATAAAGAGAAGTAATGTCCTTATCTCACATTTGTCCAATAGCGTCAAGCTGCATGGGAGCTCTCCTATGGGAGATATAAAGAATGATGCAAATTCATCCCTGACATGTGCACCACTTGTGCTGCCATGGATTCCGGTCCACTGGGCCCTTTCCAGTGTGTGCATGACAGCATCTTCAACAAGGAAACCATCACGCTGGTGGACAAATTTGTGCCGGATACATGCTGCTTTAACTGCAGTGATTGCATAATGCATGTTAAGGCTAATTGCAGTGTGCAGAAAATGCCACTTATTACAAAGGAGTCAAAAAGCACATTCAACTACTCTTCATGCTCTGGTGAGCTGATAATTAAAAATCCTCTTCTCCACATTTAGACTATGATTACAATCGGGCCTTGGAGGGTGCTCACCCAGGGGAAAGGCCTAATGCCCAACAAACACAAATGGTAGAGCAGGACTTCTTGTTCCTGGCAATGGAGAGTTCTAAGGCAGGTCAAGTTCATTTTTGCATCTGTCCAAAGGTAGAATGAGAGAAAATACAGCTGCTCCCATATGACCCTGTGTCAATATATGGAAAGCAAGAATTTGCATCTGTCACTGCCAATAGGATAAAAGAAAATATTTTTATAATTAAAGTACTTTCTGCCACTCAGTATTGGTCTGATTATTCTTATGTGTTTCCCATCAATTGATAAGGCTGGGTTCACACTTATGCGAATTAGATGTGGGTTTCCCTGCATCCTATTCGCATGACAGGAGACTGTGACCTGTTCTTAATGGAGCTGGTTCACACAGCTCAAGGGTGGCCGTGATCCGCACTGGAAAAGAGTCTTGTGGATCTTTAGCTCCGTTTCAGGTCAGAATTCAGGCAAAAAATCAAACCTGATTCGCACCTGAAATGGAGAACAGGGACCAACCAGACCCCTGCTGCGAGCTGCACTCACAGCTAGTGTAAACCTGACCTAACACTATTAGGGAAATTACAGGGCTCCCAGAAAAAGATTAGCTATATTATAAATGACCATTCCCTCTTGTTGGCTTTGCCATAACCATATCCTGCATTACATCCCATATGTAGGAGTGTCTCGGATAATATAGGTGATGTAGTATGATGTAGATTTTTCAACCACGAATGCAAAGTGTAGATTAGCCAAATATTGATTGGTTGCTAGGAACCTAAGGGAAGGGAATGATTATTGAATATATATATATATATATATATATATATATATATATATATATCATTTTTCAATGAAACAAATTAAACAAAAGACAGCACTCCTCTAATAGCACCCATTCAAGTGCAATGCAGGGGCGTGACATCAAGGTCTGTCAGAGGCAGGGGACAGGCCCTGAGATACACCATAGATACAACAACACATTGTTCAATCCCCTGTGCTGTGCAGTGGATCCTGCTGCAATTAGGAACTCCTTTTCTTACACATCTGAGTGGATAAAGAAAATAGAAGGCACGTGGACCTAGTGCATTATCCTCAATGTAGGTCTTAAATAAGTAAAACTGAAGGAAGAATCATACTCACAAACAAATGCTTGGGTCATTGCATAACATAAAATTCATCCGCTTGAGTCCATGTATAACTTGTCAACATTGCATAGGACTATCTTGCAGAAGCATAGGCTAACACGTACGAGGTTTCCCTCTTCCTCAGTCTCTGTGGATGAGAAGGTCTGGTTTGCAGTCTCTGCTCTAATTCATCCCAAAGGTGTTCTGTTTGGTTGGGGTCAAGACTCTGTGCTTTGTGCACTGGTGCACAGTCATGCTGGATCAGAAAGGGGCCGTACCCAAACTGTTCCCAAAGTTGGGAGCATGAAATGATCCAAAATATCTTGATATGCTGACACCATAAGAGTTCCCTTCACTGAAACTAAAGGGCCAAGCCCAACACCTGATAAGCAACCACACACCATAATTCCCCTCCACCAAATGATTTGGACCAGTGCACAAAGCACGGTCCATAAAGACATGGGTGAGTGAAAAGGGGAACTAATCCTTTAAGCATCAATAATGCAGCTACAGCTTAAAGCGGAGTTCCACCCTCTGAAAGTTTTTTTCTCTAAAAATACCCCCGGGACAGTCAGGGCTAGTGCATTCCACAATGGATAGCCTCTGAACTGTCCCAGGTCACACTTACCTTTTAGAAGAAATACTTACCTTGAAAAGGTCTTGTCCAGCGCTGCCATCTCAGGTGTGGGCAGCTGAAGCCAGCGCGTCCTCTTCGGCGTCCTCTTCTGAGTCCTCATTGTCCCAGAATACCCTGCACCGGCCCCGCTCATCATGTCCGGTGCAGGCACGTCATTCCTGCACAGCTTCTGGGCATGCCCAGAAGCTGTTTAGCAGGGAATGACACGGCTGCACCGGACATGACGAGCGGGGCCGGTGCAGGCGCATTGATTCCTGGGAGCGATGACGCTCAGCTCCCAGGAATCAATGCAAGCAGGAAGTGACGGCGCGGGCCACAGCCACAGAGAGAGGAAGAGGAAGAGGAAGTAAGGTGAGTATATTTTCTTCGATAACAAGGTAAGTAAAGAAAAAAAAATTGTGATTATCCATTTATTTTTCAGGTGACACAGAGCAAGCAGATGGGGCAAAGTGTCTTTTAAGGGTGGAACTCCACTTTAAGCCAGGAAAGCATGTTTGACATGACATGGTAAAGAGCTTGGAGAATGCAGGGAACAACCACATGGTGAAGAGCTTGGAGAGAATGCAGTAAACAAACACTTGACAAAACACTAATTAAAACGCTACAAAGAGGCTCAAAAAAGCTTAAAAATTACAAAGATGTGAATAAAGCCAAAATAACTAAGACTGGACCATAAATGACCATCATAGCTTTATAAAGATTTATGCCATAGGATAAATGTGGGCAGTCTCAAGTTTGAAAAAAATAAACAATCCCTGTTGTGCATTCTACATATCTGTATAGCATATATAAAAATGTAAAGTTTTGAACATTTGAACAATGAATGTGGGTGGTAGCAAGGAGGAGAATGGGGTTGATTAAAAACTGAAACTCTGTATTCTCTTTTGTTGAGCTACTGAACTGTACAGCTGTCATTGAACCAATGCTTTTACTATTGCATCTGCATCATCTGGGTTTTTTCAAGCCCTCTTCGGAGAGTGATGACTGTGCCAGGAAGCATGATCCAAGCCAGTAAGATGGGCTCAGACATCAATGCCCTGTGGTGTGAAGAAAAAAATAGTCAACTGTAGTTTAGTGTGGTGACATCACTAGTGATGGAAGGACAGAGGCAGATCTGTCAGGCATCTGCAGCGCTAGCAACTTATTGTTGGGTGTGACAAGCAAAAAGACCCTGATACCTTGCACATCTATGAGATCCTGGAATGGAGATAATACCTTCCATCCTGCTTTCAGGGTGCAACTCTACAGCTGACTGGTGACACCCAATTCCAGCTAAGTCAGTGCAACCGCTCATGTCTTTGCACCAAAACTCCTAAGATACCTGTCTGTCTTCTTTTTCACAGATGTGGGAAAAGTAGTAGAATGTTAAGAAAAAACTATATCTGCCCATTATGGGTATAAAAAGCTGTAGTTTTATTCTGGGAGGACACCTGTGCCAGCTCTGCAAGAGAACTTTGAAACCCAGAAAGATCAGGCAGCACAGGCCATGGAAATGTGGGAAGTTTCTGATACTATTAAGAGAGAGCCTTGTAGAAAGCTTGCAAGCACTTTCAGACATAATTTCGAATCTGAAGAGGGACAAGTCAAGTTGCTCTGCGGTGGACAAGGTCCCAGGCCCTATCAGTTCAAAAGGGGGGCCCGGGCACCTGCCGAACAGAAACTGATCCTCTTGTTCTTCCCCCTGCAGTGTTGCTTGCTTCTCCTCCTCTCTCCCCCTCTGGTTTCACAGCAGGGGGATCAGTTCTAGCACCTGCACCCCATCCCCTTGCTGTCCAGGCCCCCCTGTGTGCCCCTTTCCCTGTAGCGCTGCTGGCTTCCCTCCTCTCCTTCCTGCCAGTAGCTATTGAGGGCACATAGGGGGAGTTTTCAGGATAAAGAATGGAGGAAGGGGCCGGTCAATATGCCCAGCTAAATAAGTCCATGCAAGAATATCTAAACGGGACTTTAAAGGCACCTCACTGCTGGATGGAGGAGGATGGCAGCCATCTTTAGACTCTAGAGAAATACAAAGTCCATGGATATCTCTTCATTGGTTATGGAGTCTACATGCCTTTCATCTTCTTTTGGAGGTGTAGTCTTCTGGACTTGTCCACTCATGAAGTCTTCTTCTATATGTTTTTAATTAGTTTCACATTTTGTGTTCTTCTTTGCAAATAGTCACAAAGTGTTGACTTTTAAAAAAAAAGCATGCTTTGACCTGCAAAGCACATTTAACAATCAAGATAACCCCATCTGGAAAACCTAATTAGGGGATATACATTACTACGACTATCTATGCAAGGCATTTTGTGTGTACGACTGAACAAAATATGCAAACACTTTATGGAATTTATATCTTGATATGATGGAATAATATGTTTGGTATACTTTTTTATTCATTGGTGTAGTACCTTTAAAGTCTGGTTTAGATACTCTTGTAGGGGTTTCTTTAGCTAGATATTTAATGGAGGATGGTGTACCTGTAAGGCCATACATTTGGGAGGGGGGGGGGGCATTGTGCCCCTACTCCCCGTTTGTCTATAATCCAGTAAATATGTCATTTACTAGTCCCTTCCTTTTCTGAATGAATGCAGTGAGTGATTGATACTGATTGTTCCTGTGTCCATTCATCGCTGAAGCATAGTAAACTGTGTTTACTTTGCTTCAGCTCGCGAATGAATAGAAAGTCTGTGAGCACTTCCTTTTCGTTCATCTGTGCAGCTGAGGCTACAGAGAAAGGGACTGATGGATCTATGTCGCCTTCTCAGTTTTGAATGTGAGACATCATTGGTCTGTCTAGACCCCTGATTTTTCACCAAAGCCCCCCAACAGGGCAGTTAAAATGTAAAATAAATAAATATAACAATTAAAAAAAAATTTAAACTTCTAAAAAATAATTAGAAAAAATTAAGAATACGGTCACATGTGCTTTTCTTTCTATAATTTCTGCCATGGCTGCAAAGCATAGCATCGCAACCATAGCATTTGTACACCCTAGCCACTGCTTCTGTGAAAAAGGGGGTAGCAGTTAGTGGGTGGTAAAAGCGCAGCTCAACTATAGGGTTTTTACCTCATGTGTGAATGAGCCCTAATACTGTATACCACGTTGGTGGAAGTGAAAGTGATAAAAGATTGGATTGAATAGATCCTTAATAGAAACAAAATAGCATGTTTTTTTTCCCCACCAAATCTGGTTGATCCGACACACAGAAATTTTTACACAAAAAAAACTTTTAAGTCATGGATGAAAGAGGGTCTAGTAGGTGGATCCAAAATGTTAGGGGGCACTTTATCTTTCAGGGATGGAACCCCCCTTAAAGATAACCTGGGGTCTGTCAAGTAATATGACTTTGTCATTCTTCAAAATAGGCCAGTGCCTTTTCATAGTTTTTTATGGCATAGTGTTGCATGGAAAAAGTAGTAGTCAAAGACCATGAAAATGAGTTTGATCCCTCTCCTTTATTGCTCCCTCTTTCTCCTAAAATATTTTTCCTATCTAATGATCTAGTTTCCGAAATGGTGGTATCTAAGTTGTCCCCTTTGTACCCCTTTTCCAAAAATCTCTCTCTAAGGACCTAGACTTGACAAAGTCCTCTGTTTTAGAACAATTTTGTCTGAGATGTAAAAATTGCCTACGTGTCACAGACCTGAGCCATGATTGATGATGGCAACTATTGGGGGGGAATGAAGGAGGTACCATCAGTGGACATCAAAAAAAGTACTGGTGTCAAACCTATTATATTCTTAAGTGATGTTCAAGTTCAAGAGAGCTATGCATTGGTCTTTGGCATTACGACATTTAATTTATTATGCACAAGATAAAAGTTACATAATTCCATATGGCTATGATTAAGGCTCACATAGGGTTGAAAAGCGTAAGTATGGATGCACAAATATAACTTTTAACCCTTTCGCTTCCAGGCCCTGTGCTTCTCCTTAACCACTTGCCTACAGTGCACTTTCACCCCCTTCCTGCCCAGACCAATTTTCAGCTTTCAGCGCTCTCACACTTTGACTGAGAATTACTCAGTCATGCAACACTGTACCCATACAAAAATTGTGTCCTTTTTTTCACACAAATAGAGCTTTCTTTTGATGGTATTTGATCAATACTGGGTTTTTTATTTTTTGTGCTATAAATAAAAAAAGACTGAAAATATCGTGAAAAAAACGCATTTTTCTTTGTTTCTGTCATAAAATTTTGCAAATTAGTCATTTTTCTTCACAAATTTTGGCCAAAATTTATACTGCTACTTATCTTTGGTAAAAAAACCCCAAATAAGTGTATATTATTTGGTCTTTGTGAAAGTTATAGAGTCCACAAGTTATGGTGCTATTCATTGAAAATTGATCACACTTGATCACACCTGATGTACTGAAGGCCTATCTCATTTCTTGAGACACTAAAAGGTCAGGAAAGTACAAATACCCCCCAAATGATCCCTTTTTGGAAAGTAGACATTCCAAGGTATTTAATAAGGGGCATGATGAGTTTTTTGAAGTTGTAATTTTTTCCCACAATGCTTTGCAAAATGAAGATTTATTTTTTTTTATTTTTTATTTTTTACAAATTGCCGTATTAACAGGTTATTTCTCTCACACAGCACATGTATACTTGCAACTACACCCCAAAACACATTCTACTACTCCTCCTGAGTATGGCGATACCACATGTGTGAGACTTTTTCACAGCCTGGCCACATACAGAGGCCTAACATCCGAGTAGCAGCGTCCGGCATTCTAGGAGCACAAATTACACATATCATTTCCTAACAACCTATCGCACTTTTGAAGGCCCTGGAGCACCAGGACAATGGAAACCCCCATAAAATGACCCCATTTTGGAAAGCAAACAGCCCAACGTATAATTTTTGAGGCATAATGAGTCTTTTGAATATGTCATTTTTTTCCACAAGTTTTTGGAAAATGTGGAAAGAAAATGAAAACACATTTTTTTTACACAAAGCTGTCCATTTATGCAATATTTCTAACACATCGCATGTACATAGCAAAACTTGCACCCCAAAATACATTCTGCTATTCCTCCTGAGTATGGCGATACCACATGTGTAACACTTTTTCACAGCCTGGCCACATACATAGGCCTAACATCCAAGTAGCGCTTTACACAAAGTTGTCCATTTATCCACTTTAAGACTGGGCCTATTTTTGACACTTGGTGTTTACAAGCTAAAATCATTTTTTTTGCTAGAAAACTACTTTAGACCCCCAAACATTATATATTTTTTTTTAGCAGAGACCCTAGAGAATAAAATGGAGATCGTTGCAATATTTTTTATCACACCATATTTGCGCAGCAGTCTTCCAAATGCGATTTTTTTTAAAAAAATTCACTTTTTTTAAACTAAAAAATAAGAAAACAGTAAATTTAGCCCAATTTTTTTCCATAATGTGAAAGATAATGTTACGTTGAGTAATTAGATACCCAACATGTCATGCTTCAAAATTGCGCATGCTCACAGAATGGCGCCAAACATTGGTACTTAAAAATCACCCTTAGGCAACATTTTAAAAATTTCTGCAGGTTACTAGCTTAGAGTTACAGAGGAGGTCTAGGGCTCAAATTATTGCACTCGCTCTAACGATCGCGGCGATACCTCACATGTATGGTTTGAACACCGTTTACATATGTGGGCGGGACTTGCGTATGCGTTTGCTTCTGCGCGCGAGCTAACGGGGACAGGGCGCTTTAATTTTTTTTTTTTTTTTTTTCCTATTTATTTTATTTATTATTTTTTTATTTTTACACAGTTTAAAAAAAAAAAATGTTTTGATCATTTTTATTCCTATTACAAGGAATGTAAACATCCCTTGTAATAGAAATAGGCATGACAGGTCCTCTTTATTGTGAGATCTGGGGTCAAAAAGACCTCACACCTCACAACTACACTAAAAAAGGAAAAAAAAAAAAATTGTTGAAAGAGGAAAAAAAAAAAGCAAAAAAAAAAAAGCGGCCCTTTAAACCGGTTGCTAGGCAACGTCTTTTGACGTAGCTCCGGTCCTCCAAGACCATAGAGTTGAGTGAGGGCCATCTTGCCCTCACTCGACTTCCTGTCTCTGAGGATCCGGGACTGGATAGTTTTCCCCGCTGCCGGCGGGTCCGGTAAGCTGGGAAAACGTCTGGGACGCGGCAGGAGGGGGGGGGGCACCTCTTCCCCTGCACCGTAAGGGTAATTCCGCGGCGAATCCGCCACTGGGACCACCCTTATCTGAAAGCCGACCGCCCGCCGTTTCAAAAAATACCGGGGTTATGGGGGCTATCTGCTGCCATAACCCCAGTATTTAGCTTTTAATGGCCGACGCATATAGTCGTTAGGCGGTCAGTAAGTGATTGCATGTATATGGCAAACAGGTGACGATGACTGACGGGGTGACAGGTGACGATGACTGATGGGGTGACAGGTGACGATGACTGATGGGGTGACAGGTGACGATGATTGATGAGGTGACAGGTGATGATGATTGATGAGGTGACAGGTGACGATGATTGATGGGGTGACAGGTGACGATGATTGATGGGGTGACAGATGACAGTCGCTGACGGGGTGACATATGACGATGATTGATGGGGTGACAAGTGACGATCACTGATGGGGTGTCAAGTGACGATGACTGATGGGGTGACAGGTGACGATGACTGATGGGGTGACAGGTAACGGTGATTGATGGGGTGACAGGTGACGGGCGATGGTCACTGATGGGTGACAGGTGACGGGCGATGGTCACTGATGGGTGACAGGTGACGGCGATGGTGCACGGCGGTACTGATGGCAGTCTCTGGTGACCGGTGAACTTTAGGCTATGTTCACATGTGAGCGTAGCGATCACGGGCAGAATCACTGCGATTCTGCCCGTGATCCAGAAATCATTGCAAATTGCGGGGCGCCTGTGTGTTGCCCGTGATTTGCAATAGCACCCCAAATGCTGTGCGATGTTGCTGCGATTTCCGCCTGCCGAATCGCGGTAACATCGCGCAAACAACGCATGACGCTCCAAATAAAAACTCTTGTACCTTTTTTGGGCGTCATGCGATGTTTGCGCGATGTTACCGCGATTCGGCAGGCGGAAATGGCGGCAACATCGCACAGCGTTTGGGGTGCTATTGCAAATCAGGGGCAACGCACAGGCGTCCCGCGATTTGCAATGATTTCCAGATCGCGGACAGAATCGCAGTGATTCTGCCCGCGATCGCTGCGCTCACATGTGAACGTTATGGGTGTCAATTTCTGGGCGCTGATGAGGTGACTGTTGGGTGACAGGTGACATTGGGGGGGGCTGAGGACAGTGTGGGGACCTTTATTAGTGTGATTTTACTTTGTGACATGTGTACAGAGCAGTAACTCACTATTTCTAGCTCTTCTCCCCTCACACTGGAAGCTGTATGAGGAGAGAAGAGCTAGTAACACTGAGTTACTGCTCTTTGTTTACATTTTGTGATCGGCTGTGAATGGATTCACAGCCGATCACATAGTAAACAGTCACTGTCAAGTGACTGTTTACTACCGCCGGTGACAGCTGTGTTCCTACGGAACACAGTGCCACCGACATGACCGCGCTGCGCGCTCCTGATCGCGCATGCGCGGTCATCTGGTGGGCGCCTTCATTGTGATCGGCTGTGTCATTGGAACACAGCCGATCACGTGGGAAACAGCCACGCCCATTGGCTGTTTCCCCCCTGCCGGTGACGGGGGGTGTCCCGGGGACACCCCGACACCGGCAGTGCAGGGCGGCGCGCACGCGATCGCGCGCCTGCCCTGCTTAAAGTGCCGCCGTCATATGACGGCGGCCCAGGATAATGGTCGCTCTGCTCCGCCGTCATATGACGGCGGGCGGGCGGCAAGCGGTTAAACTCAGCTGGCCAGACCATTTTTTGCACTTTTTCCATTGCGTTTTTATTTTTCCCTTACAGCTTTCAAAGTTTGTAAAGGAAGTTCGTAATATCAACTAGGGCACAATAATATTTGCGCAAATGTTTATCAAAACAATATTTTCACTAAAAATACATTAAAATCATTAACCTGTATGGAGTTAATAAATATTAACAAGTATTTGTAAATTTTAAATTGGGCCTTATTGCGAAATGGTTAAAATCTAGCATATGAAAAATTGTAAATATCCAAATTCCTCAAAAAATCTGGAGGTTTTCATTTTTCACTTACAGCTTTCAGAGTTTGTTAAAGGCCCCAAAAACATATATTTTCTGAAAGCACATGACCTGAAGATTAAAAAAAAAGGTGCTACTGATTTTTAAGGCCCTACGATATTTGCGCAAATGTTTACCAAAACGATATATTCGCTAAAAAGCTAAGCAGATATGAACACAGCAAGTTTTACAAAATTCTTGCAAAATTCCTACTAAATATATAAGAAATATCATAACAAATAGTTTTACATTTTAAATTACGCCTTTTTGAGAAATGGTGAAAATTGAATGAACACATAGCTATAAATAACCAATTTTCTCAAAAAATCTGGAGGTTTTCATCTTTGACTTACAGCTTTAAGAATTTGTAAAAGACCTCCAAACTATACATTTTCTAAAAGCATTGGACCAGTAGAATAGAAGGAAGGTGCTACAGACTTTTAAGGCATCATGAAATATGTGCAAATGTTTACCAAAACAATATTTTTGCTAAAAATGCTCTAAAATCATTATTAGCAGATACAAACACAGCAAATGTTACCCTCTGAATATAAAAGCTGAACCTGTGTTGAGGTAATAAATAACAAATATTTGTAAATTTTAAATTGCACATTTTTGAGAAATGGTGAAAATAAGACCTACGCAAAAAGGTTCTCTTAAAATCTGGAGGTTTTAGATTTTCATTTGCAGCTTTCAGAGTTTGTCAAAGACCCCCCAAACCATATATTTTTTTTGAAAGCACATGGCCGGTAGAATAAAAAGAAGGTGCTACTGATTTTTAAAGCCCCGCAATATTTGTGCAGATGTTTATCAAAACAATAGGTTCGCTAAAAATACACTAAAATCAATATTAGTGACTTCATGGCAAAATTTACAAAATTCCTGCTAAATATCTACTAAATATAAAAGTTAAAACTGTATTAAGTTGTTAAATACCAAATATTTGTAGATTTTAATTTGCACCTTTTTGTGAATTGGTGAAAACTGGAGGTGGGCAAAACAATAAATTAAAACAATTTAATCTAAGAAGTTGGAGGTTACCATTTTTCCCTTACAGCTTTCAGAATTTGGAAAAGACCCCTCAAACCATAGATTTTCTGAAAGCACATGACCTATAGAATAAAAAAAAGTGCTACTGATTTTTTGGGCCTCGCAATAATCGCGAAAATGTTCATCAAATCGCTATTTTTACTAATACACTAAATTCATTATTAGTGCGCAGAAGCACAAAATAACTTACAAAATTCCCGCTAAATTGCTACTAAAGCATTGTTCACATGTGGCATACTAAAATGTATGCCCTTGGAAGGCTATGTTTACCTGCACAAGTATGCACCGGTGTTCTGTACATCCCCATACAGGCAGTCCCATTTATGTCAATTGGGATGCAACAGCTGCACAAGCATAGCTGCTGCCTCCAATTTCACATACGTGTGTGTGTGTGTGGGTATGACCCTGAACTAAGACAGTGTGAGCTCAGGGACATGCACCTGGACCTACATGGATGTCAATTTGGGAGTAATGGCGTTGTTCGTTCAGTTGCCCCATCCCAAATGACATCAATAAGACTGCCTGCACAGGGATGCACAGAACACCTATGCATCCCTGTACAGGTCAACGTGGCCTTGCAGGGGCTTACGCTGTGTATGTCTTGTGTGAACAAGGCCTTAGGCCCCTTTTACAAGAGCAGACTGATCGGGTACGCCTGTCTGTTTTTCAGGCGGACCTGATTGGATCACCCACTGTTCTCTATGGAGAGGCTGGAGAGGCAGATGTAAATAGACATGAGTCCGTTTACGCCTGCCTGCATCTGATCTGATCAGGTCTGCCAAATACAGACGGATGGGGATTCGTTTCCCATCCATCTAGCAGATCGGATTACAATCGGATAGAAATGGACCTCCCCATAGAGAACAGCGGGCTGTGCAAAGCAGACACAGACCTGTCATCCGCGTGCTCAGCAGAGATCAGCGGACAGATCCCCTGCTGAGTAGGCGGATCTGTTTGATGAAGTCCGCTCCATGTGAAAAGGGCCTTACTATGGTTTTTTTTTGTTGTTGTTTATTTTAACTTTTTAAGTTTGTTTGCAATCATATGTTTTTAAAAACATTTTTTGGATGAGAAATCATATGTCTAAACAGATCCCTGTTGTCTATTTTGTGAGACAGAGAAAGCAATTGAAGATAGTCTCTTTCTTTGCAGCATATTATGTGAATGAATAAAGAGTCTGTATAGAGACTCCGTATACATTCATAAACTGACACTTAGTAAACTCGGTTTATAATGCTCAGTTATCAATAGACACAGGAGCGATCTGTAAGGATCACTGCCTGTATGCATTGTAGTACAGGGATGGGCTGGTAAACACATGTTTACCAAGCCCCCCCCACCAGCCCCAACCTCAACCACCGAAGACAGCTCCCCCCACTCTCCAGCCTGACAGCTTGCCGGAGCTGAGTGCCAGCCAGCAGCTGCAGGCGGTGGGAGCGGAAGGAGAGAATGCCGCCTCAAGCAGAGAGGGATTGGAGATTCGGGGGCCATTTCACGGGGAGGAGGTTGTCTATGTGTGATAGGGGACATAGTGTAATCCCTCTAAACCCCTGCAGCACCTGAAGCCGACGGGAGTGGCAGAGGAGGTAAGCTGGCTTCTTGAAGGTAGCTGCAGGGGATCGGGGTTTGGGGGGGGGGATCAGTGTGGGGGAAGGAAATTGTGTAAAGGGGGAGAAAATGGGATAAAGAACATTGGAAAGAAGGGGTGGGGAGCCTTTTTAGAGGAAGAGGATCAATGGGAGGTGGAGAGGCTTTAGACAGGGAAGCAGAAGCATTGGGGGGAGGGGCAGCGCATTTGAGGTGAATATCTCTGATCATTGGACTGTAATACGCTGATCAGAGCTATTGGATTGTTAAGCAGAATCTGCTTTACAATTTTGCTATAGGTTTATGGTCACTGAACTGACCATGAGCTTATAGCAGAAGGATGGAAGAGGTCTGTATGGCGTTAAATCAAATTTTCCCACAGTTGGTGGACTTCGATTTGGTGAGAGACCTTTGACCATCTAATATTGTGATGAACTTTGCCTATTGCTTGCAGACTACTGCTAGTCAGGGAACTTTTTAACCAGTTCTGAACCGGAAGGATTTGCCCCTTAATGACCAGGCCATTTTTTGCGATTCGGCACTGCATTACTTTACCGGAAAATTATGCTGTCTTGCAACACTGTACCAAAATAAAATTAATGTCCTTTTTCCCCACAAATAGAGCTTTCTTTTGGTGGTATTTGATCACCTCTGTGATTTTTATTTTTTGCGCTATAAACAAAACAAAGAGCGACAATTCTAAAAAAAACTATATTTTTCACATTCTGCTATATAACATTCCCCCAAAAAATAATTTTAAAATCATATTTTTTCATCCTTTTAGGCCAATTTGTATTCTGCTACATATTTTTGGTAAAAAGAAATCGCAATAAGCGTATTTTGATTGGTTTGCGCAAAAGTTATTGTGTCTACAAACTAAAGAAAAGATTTATGTCATTTTTATTTATTTTTTTTTTTAACTAGCAATGGCGACGATCTGCAATTTTTAGTGGGACTGCGACATTGCAGCAGACAGATCGGACCTCCAACTGACCTTTTTGATACTTTTGGGGGGACCAGTGACATTACTACAGTAATCAGTGCTAAAAATATGCACTGTTACTGTAATAATGACACTGGCAGGGAAGGGGTTAACCTAAGGGTGATCAAAGGGTTAAGTGTGAGCCTAGGGGAGTGATTTCTAACTGTGGGGGGGATGGGCTTGTGAAATGACCATAGAGACCTATATAGCAGGATCAGAGGCGCTCTGTCATCATTTCAGAGAGATGAATGGTCGGCTGGGTTTACAACAGCTGACAGTCCTTCTCTCTTAGCGGGGAGCGATCATGGGTGCCCGGCGGCAATCGTGGTGGCTGGCCCCATGCATCGGCATCCCCACTGCCTAGTGGGGACAGAAGTGCCGCTGGCGGTACACACTCGCCCCCCAGCACCACGCGCGACCGTCGTAGTACTACGTCATTTCGCACAGCCGAGCCAGCCTGCCGCAGTAAAACTGGGGCAGGCGGTTGGCAAGTGGTTAAGGGGCATCTCTACATGCTTTTACTTTCTGGAGTATTGGAACACATTGTGGTGTACAAATACCTTCATTAAAGGTTGCAAGCGGCACTGCTGAGTTTCAAATGGCAAACTTTGTTATAGATTTACCTACTGGCCAGTGGTTAGCTAGCATCTAGTAAATTGTAGTTAGGCCCCTATACCTAGTTGCCACATACTAGGGATAGTTCTTGAATTGTGTGTGTTGTCTATTACTACCTGCAATATTGTTCCCCACACACCTAGGGCATTTGAGGCAAGACCTGACACAAGTGACAAGAGGAACGAACGTCATCCTTTTTCTCTTCATTGAGTTACTGAATAATACCTCTGTCATTGAGTCACTGCCTTTTCTGATCCTGAGTCTATTTACAACTTTTCTTCCGGGCTTATTTCTGTTTGAATAAAGTCCATTTATCACCATCTGTGTTTCTGAGTATTGTCGGGTCTAGGTACATGGTGGTTTATCACTGCAAATGGTAGGATAACCCAACATTTTCAGCAGCAACTTCAGGGATCATAGCTACATAAAAATAGTTACAAATTAAAAATAAAATATTTTTTGAAAGAAGCTTATAAATAACAATTAACCATTTAAAAACCTACTAGTTCAAAGAAACAAAGGCACGAATGTCCATGGGACACACTAGAGTTCACACTAACTTTAATCTTCTGTTCTAACTTTAATCTTCAACCCTGTCCAGAGAAGGACTTACTAAATTGTGAAAGGTATGGGGATAAAACATATCAAGGAAGACAATCTTAAGGACACACCAAACACAGGTCATACTATCAACCAGACAACCTAAGAGCTTTACTATCAACCAGACAAACTAAGAGACCTTCAAAATCACCCAGTTCAAACAGCTTATAAGGGTCATGCAGAGGCAAAAGCTTCTAAGGTACAAGCTTCCTTTGCAGGAAAGAAAACAGAGATGGAGGTAGAAGTTTCCTGCAAGAAAGCAGAGATGGTGGAAGAAGCTGGCCACAAAAATACAGAATTAACTGCAGAAGCTTCAGACATCTTTGCACAGGTTTCATGCAAGAACGCAGAAATGAATGCAGAAAAGGCCCACAAAGATGATGACACTGGCATTCTTTCAGAGTATCAGCCTCCCAAAATTACTAAGACCCATCACAGGTATGTCAGGCCTGTTATTTTCTCAAGTCATTAAACTGAACACTCATGCTATAATAGATGACCGAAGTTCCAGACTACAGAGAAAGAGGCTATTATTTCTGGTGTCAGTGCCCAAGCCAAACCACTGCCACCACATTCCGTTAGTGATCTACTTCCAATTACATTACTCCAAAAAGGGTGCAATAATAAATAATGATATTGTACAGTGATGAAACTGTAAATTAATGCAAATATTCAATAAAGTGCTGCTAGTGCAAAGGTAAAGTGATCAGTGAACTATACACCACAAATGAATCTCTTAAAGGAAAAAAGAAATATAATATAAATCGGCGGTATACACTGAGTGAGCAAAAAAGGTCCACTGTTGTATGCACCTGTGAAATATATAATCTTAGCAGCGTGTTGTGAAACAACAACACAATGTATTTATAACTCAAAGCAGGCAATACAGTGCAAAAGAGAGTGCAGATCAAGAAAAAATGTCAGTGCAAACACTAAGTGCAATAATGACTTCTCAAAGTATATGTGCACTCCCAATTCAACATATATAGAGTATGAAGTATATATATATATATGTATATATATATATATATATATATAAATAGCACTATAGCACTACATAAAAAATCACTTTCTCAAGGTCACGATTGGTTGTGACGCAACGCGTCGGTAGGAGCCGGGTGACGTTACTTCCGGTCTATGGCTGTGACCGGAAGCATTGATTTCCACCGCAAATCTGCGGTGTCTTGCCTGCAATATATTACTGAACTGTAAGTTTACTTTTTTTTATAAATAAAATCTGTTATATATATTGCACCATGAGGTTGTCCCCATTTATATCCCTACCATGAGGGGAATATGAAGGAAACTGCCCCGTGAGCCCCTGGAAGTGCTGTGACAACTAGTCGCTGTGACAGTCCCCATTTGGAAACAAGTGACTGAGGATTAGGCCCCACCAGCCCCCACAGAGAGGAGTATCCAGAATTTACTAACAACGCTCTTTTGAGTGTTGCTGGAGGAGAGCGACCACTTCACTAATTTTTTGGGATTTAGCCACCCTGGGACACACTTTTATGGTGAAACATCTTGCTGAAACGGAAGATTCACAAGTCTTATATTTGGAGCACCTGTTGATTCATTTTTCAGCACTATGCACATGGACACTTTGTTTTATATCTAGTGCAATATTTTGTACCATTTCCTTTTTTTTGCGCTGAGCACTTGGACATTTTTATGATCAATTATTTATGATTTTTTTTATGTAGTGCTATTTATATATATATCTACTTCATATACTATATATATGTTGAACTGGGAGTGCACATATTCTTTGAAAAGTCACCATTGCACTTAGTGTTTGCACTGACATTTTTTCTTGATCTGCACTCTCTTTTGCACCTTATTGCCTGCTTTGAAATATAAATACATTGTGTTGTTGTTTCACAACACGCTGCTAACATTATATATTTCACAGGTGCATACAACAGTGGACCTTTTTTGCTCACTCAGTGTATAGCACCGATTTATATTATATTATTTTTTCCTTTAAGAGATTCATTTGTGGTGTATAGTTCACTGATCACTTTACCTTTGCATTAGCAGCACTTTATTGAATATTTGCATTCATTTACAGTTTCATCACTGTACAATATCATTATTTATTATTGCCTGTGCCCAAAAGCCTGAGCTAGGTTGGATTGGTATTTTCGCTGTAATGATATCCTGTACTGGACACACGAAAAGCTGTAGCAAGCGGCCATTTTGTTTTGTCCTTATGGGTCAGCCATGACAGTCTTTGCAGATCAGTTACACATTGCTGCAGTGATTACTCCCTCCCTCCTCCTTTATTTCATGGAATGCATAGGTTTTATACTTCAAAAAAGCCGTTATCTCAACTCAGAGACATCAGAAACCAGTGCTTACGCCTGTGCAGAGCTGTAAACTGCTAATTGAGTCCTGAAAGGATGTTAGTTTCTGCTGTCCAGGACTATCGTTAAACTGTGACCAAATTCATTAAGGATACCCAGAACTATTGGGGATCTTAAAAGGCAATCAGAGAGCTCTGCCCAATTCAAAACTTAACAAATACACACACGATTCATAAACTCAGACAGGAACATGACACATTAATAATAAGTATATATTTGGATGAGAAATGTTGTACTGAGCAAATTAAGGTCCTACATGACCACACTAGCACATATAGAAGGGAAGATAGGTGTCAGATGCCTCCTGGGTGACAGGTTTATCTGAGCTACTCTGTGTTTAGTATCTCTGGATATGAAATTCATTGCTGAACAATAATCTATCAGTTTCAAGAATGCAACCAGTACATGTTGGAAGATATAAACAGTGGTATAAAACTGTTCGTAGAGGAGGGACCTGATATTGTCATAAACTCAGGACAGCCCATGGACAGTCTGTTTTATTGGTCAGGGGCACCTGTCAACAACCCTTTTGATCCCAGAGAAAAATGGAGACGTAATGAGTTGAGAGAGCTTTCCTTTACTATCAAATCAGGAACATCTGTCAAACTTGAAAACAGATAACACCAGGCTCATCGACTGAAATCTTATAACACCCAGGACATTGATTTCAAGTATCCTTTCTTCTCAATTAAACCTTTTTTTCTATTGCTGAATTATGTCTATTTCTTTGAAACACCTTTTTTCTGTAAATATTTTATTTGCACCAACTTTAACCTTTTCATTATTAAAACCTTATTTTGAAGTGTTAACCTTGTCCCTTAGCTCTTAATGCAAGCTAACAAAGAACTTGTCTCTCGAAGAGTGCTACTGTATAGGATAAATCCTATGAACATACCTGTCTGTGGTGACAGTGTGTGTTACAGAAGATTATTCTAAAATCATAATTGGTATTGCTAAAAGTATGAGTTTCCCCAAAGTGGTTGGTGGCAGTTAAAGGGTTAATTGCCTAATTAGCCCAGTGACGATTGTTCTCAGCCTGCTGGCACCTAGATTGTCATCCCTCGAGCTGGAAAATCTTTGTGCAGGGTGCAGCTGAGAGTGACATTGTTACGTAAGTGACAGCGTGGTGTGAGATTGGCTAGTCCTTTGTCACGAGTTAGTGAGAAGGGCAGGGATCTGATACCCGCGCCCATCACAGTCACTACTTGCTTTAGCGGGAAGCAGAGTTGAAACAGGGTTAGGACTTTATAAAACTGTTGTTAAAAGAATTCAAGATAGTCCTTTTATCTCTTAGTCTCTTAAAACCTGTGCTTTGGGAACTCAAGACACCAACCTTGACACCAACATGTCTCTATGTAAGAATCATCTTACAGCAGCAAAAGCATAATACTGAGATCCCACACAACACACAACATTACTGATGTTTATCAGTTCATGGACTGTGTATCTTGTTTATTTTGTGCATTACATTGCACATAGAATTACTTATTGTACATTATACTATAGGATTTAATGGGGGGACACCTGGCAAAAGAGTGCAATACCATGGGGTAGGTTCTAGAACAGTTTGGGGTTGGAACCAGTGTTAGTATAGTAATGGCTGTTGAATGTACTGTGTTCTTGCTGTATTACTACCATTGTTATTTTTGTACAGGCCATATAGGTCTCTTTGTATGGAAGTCCTTTTTGATTGACTACTTCAACTTATTTCCTCTTTTTTTAATTTTCTTATATTTGGAGTAGAATTTCTGGGTGATGAGACTCCTAGGCTTGTGGGCATTGGCACACCTGAAGCAACATCGCATTATGGTACCCTGGTAATTGTATTTTTTGTGTCATTGCTTTTATTGTCTTTGCAGAGTTTTTCACTGGTGGGGCCACTGGATGGGATGTCCCCATGCTTCGTGTGTTTGTACATTTAGTCCACATTACCGTACTGGTGGTACACTGTATAATGTAGGATTTCTTAGTGTATGATTTTTCTAATTTCTATGAACAGAACACAACCCGTTTGTTCCCTTGAAGAAGCCTTTTGAGTGAAACATATTTCCTAATCAATTACAGCAGCTTTTGGATTATGGTGCCGCAGGCAGAATAACAGAACAAACATCTTATATTACTATCTATAAATAAATAAGACAAAATTAACACTTGGACTTGCAATGGTATAATGGGCCTTGGCCATTTATTAAATATTTTAAATGACAACCAAAATATTTTAGCTCAGCCCCAAGGCTCGAACTAACCATGTACATTCACATAAAAATGTAGTCCAGTCACAAAACTCGAACTACCCAGTTGTAAACTATTAAAAACACAAACCCACACCTTGGGCAGAGCAAGAAAACAAACATAAGGGAGGGAGGGAGGGACGAATTCTCTTGCTCCGCTCCCGGCAACTGATTTTTGACAGTTGCTGCAGCAGTTTATATAGGCAACATTTTTATTTTTTTTTTAAAAAAGGTTTGAAAACTGTCCAATCCTTGGACTGTATGTTTTAGCCAATTAGCTTGTCACTTAATTGACCAATCTTGACCCTTATATAAAAAACTACTCCTATTGTTTGAATACCAAATCTCTTTTTTTTTTTTTTTTTTTTTTTATCATGCCACGGCCCCATACATGCATGGCAGGTACCTTGACCCGCCATGCATCTCATGGTGCCGCAGGCAGAATAACAGAACAAACATCTTATATTACTATCTATAAATAAATAAGACAAAATTAACACTTGGACTTGCAATGGTATAATGGGCCTTGGCCATTTATTAAATATTTTAAATGACAACCAAAATATTTTAGCTCAGCCCCAAGGCTCGAACTAACCATGTACATTCACATAAAAATGTAGTCCAGTCACAAAACTCGAACTACCCAGTTGTAAACTATTAAAAACACAAACCCACAAGCCATGCACACTTTAAGAGCATGGCACCACCACACGGCCCAAAGCCACCTCTATACATGACTGCAAGTCCAAATTAAAAATATCATTAGCAATATCTGATAAATGGACCCTATCCCAAATATAGAATCCCTCCAAACCACCTTCCAGATCTATATGTCTAAAAGAAACCCCCCCACAGAAGGCATAAATTTAGACAATGCCCTATTAACTTTAATCCGTGACTTCTCCAGAAACAATCGCTCCCCTGAATACCAACACAACGTCGGTATAATTTCAGAGAAGACAAAAGTACAGGAAGAAAACACAGACTTAAAGTTCACAAAACCAGCTTTAATACTCAATAAAAGATCTACACTCTTCCTAGAACCCAAATCATTACCGCCGAGATGAATAATAACAACATCTGGGGTAGGCCATAACAAACACAATTCGGAAAAAACAGAAAATACGTCCCGCCATAGCATCCCACGCCTACTATACCAAAACAATGAGGTGGAAGATGAAGAAAAACCCAAGTTAGTAGAATAAATTCGACCTTCGGCCCGCTTGTGGGCCCAAAAAACAAACGAATGACCAATTATCCATATAACCTTACGAGGACCTGCAATCAAACACAAGAATTAGGCCTAATATATGATCTAAAAGCGGTCGAACTCCACCTACCTACATTCTTAATAGCATCATCAGACATACCACAATTCGCAGCAGCAGTAGCAGCGCCAATGCGGAACGAGTGTGCTGAAATCGGCAGATGACCCAAATTCAAATGGACTAAGCACTTCTTCAAAATCGCATTGAACTGAAAAATGGTAAGCGGGGTGCCATCCAAATGAACAAAAAATTGCAGAAAAGGAAGAGGCCTAATGGCCAAGTATTGTTCGGCTAGACTGACCGCGCAAACATCAATATTCAGATAGCGTCTTAAAGAAATCCACCTACCCTTACCCAGTTGATCGGTCTTACTGCGCCTAAGAAAAATCCGAAGAATACCCCTATTAACAGACACATCTGAAAATCGTAAGCCATCAAACGCCGTTTTCTTCGAAGAAAGCAATTCCGAAATGCGAAATGCACCAAAAAAGCACATACAAAACGCGCATTTCAACAAAACCGCTTCATACGCAGAAAAACAAACAACAGAACAAGCGATACATAAATCACTTAACAAAGAAAGAGAAACCGCAAATCTCCCGTAACCTTTCAACGCTAATTTAACCGAGAAAAATTCCATACAGGAATTCCCACCTTGTAACTTTGCAAAAAAAGAAATCCCTGCCAAAGTCTTAACAACATGCGAATAAGAAAATTTCTTAACAAATAAATAATTCAAGAAGCATAAAACATTCCCTTCGGAAAAAGAAAAACTATGTACACCTCGGTCAGCAAAGAAAGAAGACCATAAACGCCACGCGGCGTGGTACGAATTCCAAGTTGAAGGAGCCAAAGATGAACGAATCGCTGAAGAAACATCAGTCAGACCAGTTCCCATAGATGAGAAGGGCAAGAAAGGCCCACTAGATCCGCACCAGGAGCCTCCAACCGAAAACGGTCCATCTGCTGGCGAGATAGGGAGTCAGCAATAATGTTGCTATGACCAGGTATATACTTAGCTTTCAACCAAATATTAAACTTTAAACACAAAAGCACTAAATACCTCAAAAGAGAAACAACTGGTGGAGACTTGGAGGATAGGCAGTTAATGGCGAAAACGACTCCTTTATTATCTGAATGTAACAGTATACGCCTATTAGAAAACTCAACGCCCCAAATTTCTAATGCAACCAATACCGGAAACAATTCCAGCAGAACAATACAATTCGTCAAACCTTTAAAGACCCACTCAGGATGCCAAGTGGCCGCAGACCAATGGCCATTCCAATAAACGCCATAGCCGTGCGCGCCAGATGCATCAGCAAACAATTTTAACGCGACAGAGGTGCAGAAACATTCCTGCCAAACAGTAAATCCGTTAAATGAATCCAAAAATTGTAACCAAATTAACAAATCAGCCTTAATCTCACTTGACATTATGATAAATTGGCAAGGGGAAGATACACCCGAGATAGCTCTATACAATCTCTTAGTAAATGCCCTGCCCATAGGCATGACCCTTGATGCAAAGTTGAGCAATCCCAGCAGAGATTGAACTAATTTCAACTTGACTTTGTTCTTAGCCAAAACAAAATTCAACAGCCAACGAAGTTTAGAAATTTTAGCATCAGGTAAACGAAAAACCATTTCCTCAGAATCAATTTGAATGCCTAAAAATTCCAGGCAAGAAGTAGGATACACAGTTTTTTTCGCTGCCAGCGGAATGCCAAACTCACTGCAAATGGATTCAAAAATTCTAAGAGTAGAAATACAATCAAAAGAATCTGCTTTGCCAATAAATAAGAAATCGTCCAAGTAATGTAATATGTTGTCCGGACTGGACTTGCAAGTAACCACCCATTCCAGAAAAGTGGAGAACAATTCAAAGTAAAAACAAGAGATGGAACATCCCATCGGTAAACATTTATCGAAGTAAAAGTTATTATCAAAACAAAAACCGAGGGAAGTGAATGCCTGAGGATGAATGGGCAATAACCTAAAGGCCGATTTGACGTCAGCCTTAGCGAGCAAAGCAGAGCAACCTGCTTTCCTAATCTTAGACAATGCGTCATCAAATGTAGCGTAAGAAACAGAACATAAATTAGCATCAATTTCGTCATTCAACGATTCCCCTACAGGAAACGATAAATGGTGTATCAGACGAAATTCACCCGGTTCTTTCTTCGCTATGACCCCCAAAGGTGAAATCCTAAAATTAGGGAAAGGAGGAGCCGAAAAAGGACCTGCCACCCTTCCCCCAGAAACTTCTTTAGCAATTTTCATTCTAACCACATCAGGATGTACAGCCACAAAAGGCAGATTATCACGCAACACACAACCTGAGCCAGAAAAAGAAGGCAGTGGAAAGCCAAAACCATCGATCAAAATGTTAGCAGATCTACGGTTTGGGTAAGCTAGTAGCCACGGGAGCATTCTTTCCAAGCTCACTGTAGTTTCCGCCTTTAAGAAAAATTTGCTCCCTGTTTGAATGACCACCAAGCGAAGATTGCTTTTTAAAGCACTTAGAGACCGGGTGAGCCCCAGCACAGTGTGAGCACTCGTGCTTAAACCTACAAGAGTGAGGCCATTTACATAGACCGTCATTAAATCCAAAACAAACTCCCTTTCTGTGCTGAACAGAAGTAGAAGGTTTTGAAACAAAATAATTCTTTTGAGGCAACAGCAAATTCAGCCACAAACCCACATCTTTAACTCCCCATTGTAAAGATTTATCGACTGAAAGCTTTTGCCGAAAAGACTCGTCATAATTCAGCCAACCAAAACCAGGGAAACTCCTGTAAGCTTCTAACACTATGTCTAAATGTTGAAACAGACCAGTACATAGTTCAGGCCTTCTTTCACCCAATACACAGGAATATATACAGAATCCCTGTAACCAATTCGAAAAAGACCTAGGAGCAATCCTGGATCTATCCTCAGTAGACTTTTCGTTTTCAAATTTAGAAGGCTTATTACCAGGAAGCAAAGACAATATGTCCACGTAATCACCCCTAAAAATTCTCTCTTTAACCGAGTCCTTAAGGTGAAACCCTAAAGGAGAAAGGGGGCACGGCAAAGCTTCTTTTAAAGAAATTTCAGGAACAAGCTGCAATTGAGTAGATAAAATAGATTCCCTAGCAGCAGGCATATGATCACTAACACCCATAGGAGAAGTAGCTTCATCACAAAGCATACTATCACTCCAAACATTGCGCACAGATGTAGGAACATTCGGTTCCACAACACATTGACTTACCGTAGAGCTGTCAAAAACTGCAGGTGCTGAAACATTATCAGAAAACTTTGCACAAAATGTGGACATTACTATAATTAAAATTCCGACAACATATTATTAGCAGGGGGCTCACCTGCAACAACTGCGTCACCAATGACCGCAGTACCGACAGTTGATGGCAGTTGGACCGGAACTTGGCCAGAAGAAACAGCAGCAGTAGAACACGTAGAGGCTGAGGACACCGCCGCCGACACTGAACCGGGCAAAGCCACACTGGTCGACTGGTCCAAAGCAGATGAACGGACATCCTGTAAAAAATGAACATGTTTACCCCGAGGGGCAGGCAACAAATGGGTACCACAAGTACCTTTATTAACCTTTGATTTCTTCTTAGAAACTGCGGACACCGAAGACGGACCAAATCTTCCGGGCCTCTTCACGTTCCGCAGAGATCTTCGATCCGGATGCACAGAGGAAGCCGTCGCCCGAGAGTGACGATCACCGGATACGTCACTCGGGTCACCGGAGGCGGACGATGCCATTCGCGAGGCCGGACGTGCGGAAGCGGCGTCACTCCCGGGGTCAACCGGAACAGGAAACACGCCACAATCCCGAGACAACGATGGCGGAGGATCAACAGGAACCGAGGCGTCCACAGGAATCGATAGGCATCTTCTAACCCATTCTTCACCGTTGGCACCTCTAGCTCTCTCAAGTAAGTCACGCAGAAGGGACTCCATCACTCCAACGAATTCTCTTGCTCCGCTCCCGGCAACTGATTTTTGACAGTTGCTGCAGCAGTTTATATAGGCAACATTTTTATTTTTTTTTTAAAAAAGGTTTGAAAACTGTCCAATCCTTGGACTGTATGTTTTAGCCAATTAGCTTGTCACTTAATTGACCAATCTTGACCCTTATATAAAAAACTACTCCTATTGTTTGAATACCAAATCTCTTTTTTTTTTTTTTTTTTTTTATCATGCCACGGCCCCATACATGCATGGCAGGTACCTTGACCCGCCATGCATCTCATTCTCTTACATCTTTCAAGCTATAGTGATGTATGAAAGTATTTTTTTTTTTTTATTATTTCCTGTTGGGGTGGGGTTACCATACTCACATGAGATGGTTTTAAGTACTAGCGGGGGTATTGTCCCTATTTTTTAGAGTAATGTGTAAATAAAGTCTATTTACTTTATGTTTGTTGCTGTGTAAATTTCTTTGAGAGATTATCCACCTTGAAAATCCCGTTTACATTTATTTCTTCGGTATATCCGGAGTTAATTTCTGTCTAGTTTCCAACATAGAGGCCGAAAATCAAAGATTACATTTATGGAAACTGCTTTATCACAATTTTCTCAGCACTATATTTTAAACTGCTGTCATTTTTTTTGCAATTGTTCGGTCTTTATTGTCTTCTAGGAATGTTTAATCCAGAAATTTTATTCTGACACAAAAAATATTTATCACAAAATGTGGTGCCTGCAACTTGATAAAAATTCAATCTGGAATGAGAACATTTTATGCTTTTATTACAGCCATTATGAAGGATTTAAGGCTTGTTTATTGCTGGATTGGTGTAAATGGGCATCTGCCGCTTGGTTCTTTCTAAATAAAAATAATAAAATAAAAAAACTGGCATTAACCCTGTAAATGCTGTGAGCCAAAGGGATGCATCTTGTTTAGAACAAAAATGTCACATGGGAGGCATGATCACATTGAAAAGAAGTTTTAAACAATGTAGATATTACATTTGTGAGTCACTCTACCCATGACCTCCCTATGTCCTTGTTCACTTCTAACAGTGCTTATTCATAGAGCTGGGTCCTCACACCTACCCCTTTTTAATCAACCACATCAATATCATCCTATGTTTAAAATTGGTGGTGTGGTGGACCTTTATTTCTGAAGGGCCATTTATAAACAACACTTTAAATAGCACACTCAGGTGGCCAGTGTGCCTGTGAATGGCTGTGATCTAAACCATCACTGGACAGCTCAGATCACAGACACAATGTACATAGATGATCCAAACTGCTCTGTACCTTGTGATCGCTGTGATGATCAATTTACAGGGATCACAAATGTGAACAATCTAGTGTTTACATCTGAGAGCCTTCCCCTTTCTGACACAATTGAAGAAGTACTTATCAATGAATAGGGAATGAATGAAGGGAGCAACAGCCACAGATTCATGGTAAGGGGATTTATCTGACTGAGTGTTTTTTCACCCTCCTCTTATCCTGTATCTCATCTCAATGCTCTCTACATGTGACCTCTATATTAATCCTTCGCCTATCTTATACTGAAAATTAACCCCCTAGTCTCTAATCTCCCACTGTATATGACCAGTACGCTAACTCTTTTATATTAATTAATACGGTAGATTTATTTTTGCATATTAGTTTAGTGCATCATGTAGTACTCCAACCTCCATCTTTCAACCACCTCATGTCCAGCATGTTTCTTTATTTCCTGAAAATATGTGGCAAATATGATATACTCTAGGAGTGCCTACTTTCTAAAAAGGGGTAATTAAGTAAGGAAAAAAGTTTTTTTTTCGAAATTTTTTGTTTTTTTCTCTTTACATAGTTGAAAAATACAGTAGTTATAAATACCACTCAAAAATAGAATTTAAAAATATTTGAGTACTATGTTGCATGACTGAGTAATTGTCAGTTAAACTATGAGATCAATGAAAACTGAAAATACCCTGGCAATAAAGAGATATTGGAAACAGGTGTGTGGGTGCCTTTACCTTCCCGCATTACAGCTCCAACCCAATGTTTAGACTTTGAGGCTGCTGACACCTCAATGCAACATGGATCACAGGAGAAATGGTTGGCTCTCGGGATGGCATCAAATAATAGTCTTCCTTCATTGAAAAAGCATAGCTACTGTTTGATGCCATCCTGAGTGCTGACCATTTCTCCAAGAAAAGGATATTACAGGCTGTTACTCAAGCAGTTAAGGTTGCAGCCTTTATAAACCACAGTCTGAGCACAGAAAGTTGCATGTAAATTGTTTGCTGCTTCCTGGACCCTGGTCTTGCATGTTATCCTGTTTATTTGTTATAACTGCAACATGGGCCTTTGACTATAATTTCCAATTTGAGAAGGATCAATATGTGTCAAGTTGACCACTTTTACATAAGTTTAAAAATAATTTAAAATATTACTTGTTATAAATATCTGCTGTTGATGAGTAATGCCTTGATAGAGTCATGTGTTTTTTTTTATCATTCTGAAAAGCAGCACAAAAAGCTGTCATTTTAATAACCCAATCCCACATCCAGAAAGTTGTGCATGTAAAAATATTATAGATCAGTAGTATGTTTTACAACGGGCATCTCTCAGAGTCTGTTGAAAGCTTGGTCAACATACTCAGTTTTATTTTTGGTTATTTGCAAGACTAAATAATGTCTGTCCTTTGTATCCTAACATTTGTAGTAGAGTAGTAATTGCATTCTAGATAAAGTACATACACATAAAGGATTTTAATGCAAATTTTAATTTTATGTTTGCTGTGAACTGACCCAGTGTACTGATGTGCATGCCCCTGATGACGTCACACATGGCAAAACCAGTTGGGAAAAGCTAGGGCACACACATGCACACTGGTCGGCTGGCCCTGATCTTTGATAGTAGATATCCTGCGTAGATTGTTAATGCAGTGCAGTCAGTCTAGGAAATGTTTTGTGAGTGTTCTACTTATTTTAATAATGCATTTTAAAAAAAGGTTTTATACTACTGGGAGCACTGCCCTTTTCTTTTATTCTTTACATGTATGTCACTATCATCTTGGCGGAGAGAGGAATATTAAGAGCAGACTCTTTTTAACGTGAGTTTTGTCTGTATTGTCCGCTCTGGGCTTATGAGAGCCGGGCTCTCTGTGGAGCATTTGGTCTTTCTTGGCTGGATTCTTCCTGGAGGGGTTTTATGCTACTGGCTACTGACACAACTGCTTTCATGACCACTCTGGTAAAGGGGAATATGTTTTTTGGGTAAATGGATTTGTGATCACAGCATGGTGGTGTACAAGAAAATGGCACCTATGTTTGAAGTGGATACACCTCACAAGCACTTTACAGATTACTTATGGACATTTTTTACTTTTAATGATATGGTATTTCGCTTAACAGGTTTTTTACTGCATTTTTTTTTACCGGTGTTCCGTGAAAAAAACCTACCCGTGAAAATTTCATACCCTCGTCACTTCCGGTCAGTGAACAGCTGAGGAGCTTACTAGTGCGCATGCTCGGAGGGTATGGAATGTATGGAATGTGTGTTATAACGTTACGCCGCATCAGCTGTTGCGGCGGTTACATTAAAACATCTCCGCTGCAACATCAATCATCTCCGCTCCTACCCCTGTCACTTTCCTGATGTCGGCTACTAAATGTAAAAGCGGATCACGGAGCCGAGATCTCCGTGATTTAGATTTCATACACCCGCCGCCGCTTTTACATTTATTAGCCAAGATCAGGGAAGTGACAGGGGAAGGAGCGGGGATGATTCATGTTGCAGCCGAGCTGTTTTAATGTAACCGCTGAGTCGGTGTAACGTTACACACACTACCATGATAATTTCATACCCTCCGAGCATGCGCACTAGTCTGCTCCTCAGCTGCTCCATTTAGTTTCTAACAGAAAGTGACGTGGGTATGCATTTCTCACGGGGTATGCTTTTCTCACGTTACCCGACACTAAGTTGGGAGATTATGTCATTGTCATTTATTGTTGGTACCTTTGTACTGTTTACTTATTGTGGGTATATATATTTTTCACTTTGCTAATATTTTATGTGTTATATACAGTGGGGAAAATAATTATTTGATCCCCTGCGGATATTGTAAGAGAAGATCTGTAAAGAAGAGTGGACCAAAATCCCTTCTGAGATGTGTGCAAACCTGGTACCCAACTACAAGAAACGTCTTTCCTCTGTGCTTGCCAACAAGGATTTCTCCACCAAGTACTAAGTCATGTTTTGCTTGGGGATCAAATACTTATTTTACTCACTGAACTGCAACCTAATTTATAACATTTGTATCATGCGTTTTTTATGGATTTTTTGGTTGATATTTTGTCTCTATCATTTAAAATACACATATGACAACAATTATAGACAATTAATTTCTTGTAAGTGGGCAAACTTACAAAATTTGCAGGGGATCAAATAATTAACGTATTTATCGGCGTATAACACGCACTCTTAACAGCTATCTTTGGCTCCTTTCGTGGCTCCTTTTGTGGCTCAATTCGTTTCCTGCTGACAATGATTTTACCAGACAAGACATGAGAAAAGATCTGCAACAGACAGAAATCAAATTTTTACAGGGGTTCTAGCTTGAAATATCTGCATTGCATAAATGTCCTGACTTAAATCCTGTTTGACACAAAATGTGTGGATATCAATACTTGTAATAAGTATTCACATTGGAACACCTACTATACCTGACTCCATCAAGTATTGTGGAAATAGAAATCCTTCTTGGATACACAGAGACATGTATAGATAGGCCCACTTTGTGTTTGTCTTTAAGGTTTGAGAGACACTGCTGATAACCCAGAGCTTATGGCTTTTGATGACAATGCATTCAGAATGTATTCATGTAAATGTAATGCCTATAGATAAAGAAGTAGCAAGGGGTGATTGTTATGGCCCGCACACACAATCAGAAAACTGTACAAAAAATACCTGCAAAACTATCTGATGGGACAAGCACAAATTTTTTTCTCTACGATACCAGACCATACGATTTTCGTTTAATCAGTGCAGTTATTAATCGAAAATATAATACAAATACACAACAACACATTACATCACTTCCAAATTTTTATTCTGTCATACAAGAATTTTTGTAACTTTAATAAACTTTTAATTTATGATATGAGGCTAGCATTAAAAAGAAAAACATTTGTCCGAAAATCTCATTGTGTGTATCAGGCATTAGTGAACAACTGCTGACAAAAAA
This sequence comes from Pelophylax lessonae, assembly GCF_965119305.1. Classification (NCBI taxonomy): domain Eukaryota; kingdom Metazoa; phylum Chordata; class Amphibia; order Anura; family Ranidae; genus Pelophylax; species Pelophylax lessonae. The sequence goes on along the minus strand of NC_138770.1, from coordinate 157,039,809 downwards.
AAACATACCTTCTGTCTAGGTCAACTAGGGCTTAAATAAATGAAAACACTGCTGAAATAGAATGTTTCCATAGTGGTTTGTTGCATCTAAAGGCTTCTGTAGACCACTTTAAGTTTCATGGGGTTCCCTTATTATTATAAAGCTGTGGACTTTTTAATTAATTTAGTAAAATTAAAAACCTCTTACCCAATTGCTGGTACCTTAGAGAAATTCTGTGGACATTCCTTAATGCAGCCATCTACAAGAAATGTTTTTGGAAAATAAATCCATCAATCCACTAAGGTTCACCTTTTATGTTAAATCTAAGATGGAATAACGCATATTTTACATTCTAGGAAGTATATACAATATATCTTCTTTGCATATACTTGCACAGACTGCTTAAGTAAAGGACTGGGGCCAATGGGATATTTGTTTTTTTTTTGCTATGCAAGAGCTGTTCACTGCTATGCCACATTTAATTGAAAGTTCTGGATAAATGGAAATTGTTCTAAGTACATTCTTTTGATGAGCAAAATGTGCAATTAGCAAAACTTTAAAAGTCCCTCCTAATACTTCACTGGTATGAAGAAGAAGACATTGAAGTAATCAAACAACTCCATGGACAAACTTATTTATAGGTCAGGTATACCTTCTGCTCTTACAGCCATTTCAGTATTTCAGTTAAAAAAAACGAGCAAGGATAAAACCTTATGTTGACCATACACATTTAGATTTTTTTTTTCATTCAACCTACAAGCTGAAAAAAAAACAATGTAACATATTTCTTCACTGCTCCTACAGCATGTTAGGGAGCACATTTCTCGCTGTGGCTATTGTATTCTGACAGCCAGCAGTGGTGGCTCTCAAAATATCCAAACAGCTGTTGTTCAGCTGACATTTTCCATCAAATGTTTTAATAAAGGGATGTTGGGCACAAAATATATGGCAGCAGGGCCACCTACAGAGCACGTTTTGGCCAGTTCATCAAGACCTTGTGAAAGAGCTGTGTAAATCTCAGAGCTGGCTATACAGAATTACAAAACCTTTATCAGGTACAGCAAATATATGTATTTTATCTACATATTAGGCAGTATTTTTGGTATTCATTTTTAAACTTTATCTAAAGACCTTTTTTCACCCTTAACCCAACTGATTTGTCTTTATGACCATTGTCTTTGGGACTGAAAGTGAGATAAAAATCTAAACATTTGAGTTGTCACCAGAACAGTAATAGAGGGAAAATCTTGAAAAACACACACCTATTGAGGGACAGCTGTCTAGCAAAGTTTCCTGCTGTGTCTATGGGGCGGGATGTGACGTAAAATCTACCTAGTGGAACAAAGACATAAAAAATAGAAATACATAAAATGCCAGAGGTTTTAGCCATTCCTTACTCTATCCAAGACTAAAAAAAAAGTTAGGATTTATATAACCTAAATCATAGAATTGATGGCAAAATGGGTGGAACCTGTATGAAGGACATAGAATGAATGCTTCATACAGCCCTGCATAGTGGTAAACTTCCTCTGGCTCGCCTTTGAAAAACATACAAATAGAAATACAGCCATAGGGCTCAATTTACAAAGCTAATACACCAAGATAAGAGCCCAATGACATTTGAAATTTACAGTCACTGGACTGAAATAAAGATTTTTACTCATGTGTTAAAGCTTTGTGAATTCTGCCTAAAGTCTACTTCCCAACAGATATATCCTTTACATGGGTTATGGTAAATGGTGCAGTTGTCTTTGTGCTGTGTATGTGTTTATTCCAAACATATTATGAGTCACCTCCCTTAAACATTACTCCTCAGAAATGTCTTGTTGGATCAAAATTTAGCAAAACCTTGATCCCCTCTCCATTTTCTCCTTGCAAAAGGTGTCTAAACTTACCAAAAAATGATTCATTATCTCTAAATTTAAACACCTATTACTCATTATTATAAATTAAGTCTAAAGATAAAAGAATGCAAGAGAAAAGTTTGATTCCTTCATAAAAGGGAATAATCTGCAATTTTATTCTAAAGCATATTCAATTAAAGACTGAAGCAATTCTGCATGATAAAGACAGTCGATATAAAGACTTCTATTATACCAGTTTATCCTTTACTGGTTCAGCGATAAATTAAATTCCATTTGTAATGATTTTTCTGTATCCATGGCAAAATGTATAGAATTGTTCCTTTAGGATGAAAGTTTAAATGTGCATTAAAAATGGAATAAAATATTACAGACCACTGTTTGTACAAAGTGGAAAAATAATTAAGAATTAAACTTTAATAAAAAAAGGATTTCTTGATATTTTATAAAAGTGAGAGATAAGAAATGTAGTACTGTATAATCACTGTAAATGTAAATAATTAAATTAAATTAAATTAAACCTTGCAGCAGTGAAAAAAAATATTTAACACATTCAAGTACTGTGTTACTAAGTTATGTTTAATGGAAAAAAATGCATGTAATTTTAATGTAATACCCAAAGAGATTATGTATATATTTATTCCTGATACAGTACAGTGTAGAAAGAAAACAGTGTACATAAGGGCCCTACAGCTAGGCTATACTGGGGACTTCTGTGTTTTCATCCTACTCTGTAATGGTATAAGAACTGGTAACTGTCACAGATACAGGGAAGACAAAGGAAAGGAAAAGTTGTGATTCTTGTAGGGCGTATAGTTTAATTTTTTTTCCTTTAAAATAAAAAACATGGTATACTTACCTGCTCTTTGCAATGGTTTTGCACAGAATGGTCCCAATCCTCCTCTTCTGGGGACTCCCTCCAGTGTTCTCGAGTCCTCCACATCTGTGCGTGCAGCCATAGAAAGCTGTGTGCTTTGGGGGCACACATGCGGGCATGCTCCCCACCTGGGCTGTGTGCATCCATAGAAACAAAAAGTGTGGCTTGGCCTCGGACATCTCCCTCCTCACAGGATTTGATTGACAGTTGCAGGAGCCAATGGCTCCCACTGCTGCCTCTCTGTCCTGTGAGGGAAGGAACAGAGAACCAGTGTAAACAGGCACAGTGCTGAATCAAGATAGGACTCAGGTGTGTATATTTGGAGGTGGGGGGTGGGGGGGGTACACAACTACTGGGACATTCTTTAGCTTAATTCTGGGAATGAATTAAAGAAAAAAATGTCTTGCCTTTGTAACCACTTTTCAAAATGTACCAGCATGTTGACCAGTAATGCAAAAAAAAAAAAAAAAAAAAAAACAGTTCTCCAATCCATCAAATCGTATACACAAGAGCTGCCACTAATCGGCAAAATACAAGCTTGGCCCCCAGAAGATAATAGGTTAGTGCACAGATTTTTGCAATGCTGCCTTTTATGACAGTTAAACATTTAGCTAGACTAGTCACTTCACCTAGTGCAGTCACATACAACAAAGCACTTTACGGTCAGTTTTGAGCTTTTAAACCCGCGTTTTTTATGATTTTTTGCATGCAGTTTTCATGCATTTTGCATTTTTTTCCCTCTGTAAACACACTGTATATAGCTGGTTGCTTAGGAGCTGGCTGCGGCGTTCTTAACAACCGATGAGTCATCAGCTGTCAGTGGGGTTTCCCAGGTGGCCCCGCACCTTACCTATTTGGGGAACTGTCACACAGCTGAGCATGCATTTGGAGGTCGGCTTTCCTCGCAGGTGGAGCCCCCCCGTCCCAAAGCATCCCTCATGTTGGGGGGGAATGTGGCCTGGTATGGTTCCGGGGGGGGGGGGCGCTTGCTCGTTCCCTCCCCTTACTGACCTGCTGGGCTGCATACTCGGATAAGGGTATGGAATGGATTTGGGGGGGACCCCACACCATTTTTTTTTCTGCTATTTTTTTTGCCAGAAATTCTTTTTTTTTACATTCAGCTGTCAGCGGGGAAGCCAGCTGACAGCTGATAACTCATTGGTTGTTAATGGTGCGGCTTCCAGCTCCCCCGGCCTGCCCCTTAGCAACCAGTTATATACAGCGTGTTTAAAGGGAAAAACCAAAACGCATCAAAAACGCAACACTTGCATTTTTGGTGCGACTCCATTGAAGTCTGTTACATGCAAAACACAATCTGCTGTGAGAAAAAATCTCAGACCCTTTTAAAAAAATGCAGCACCGCAAAACGCACAAATGTGAGCTACATCTATAGAAAACCATGTTAAATAGACTGTAGTCCGTTTCTGCAAAATGCACCAAAAAGCACATAGTTGTGAACGCAGGGTAACTTGGGACTTTGATTTTTAAAAGTGTAAAATGGTTTACAAAATCACCCTTTAGCATTTGGACCCAAAGCTGCTGTGCCAGACTGGTGTCACTGTAAAATTATTTTTACTGTGTATACAAAATATATATATATATATATATATATATATATATATTTTTTTTTTTATTTATTTTTTTCCCTACAAATAGATTTTAAAGGTATTTAATCACGACTGCTTTTTTTTTTTTTTTTTGCGCTATAAACAAAAAAGAGCGACTATTTAAAAAAAATAAAAATAAAATGTGTTACTTTCTGCTATAAAACATATCCAATAAAAAAATTGAAAAAATCTAATTTCTTCATAAATTTTGGCCAATATCTATTCTACTACATGTTTTAGGTAAAATAAAAATCCAATAAGCGTATATTGACTGGTTTACATGGACCTTATAGCAGCCCTCAAATTTACCACTCGCCTGGAAAATTATGTAGGGCGAGCTCCGGGAGCAAGAGGAGATGAAAGCCGGCCAGCCGCCAGAGCGCGGATCATCCCACTATAACAGCTTTAATTGTAATTGCCGGGCGCTCGCTGACACACACAGTCCCGCCTCCTAGCCCGGCTTCTTTGATGGACGTGTGACGTCTATCAAAGAAGGCGGGCTAGGAGGCGGGACTGTGTGTGTCACTGAGCGCCCGGCAATTACAAGCTGTTACAGTTGGATGATCCGCGCTCTGACAGCTGAAAGCAAGGGGAAACCGATATCGGCACAACACCTGCCAGCAGTGGCATACCAATGGGGGTTATCTTCATGCTACACTGGTACTCGCACCGATCATCTCTTCTCCGTCTGTGCTGCGCTGCTCCCGGGGGCTGGAAGAAGGTGAGTGCCCGAGGATTGAGCAGCCGCTGCCTCCCTGTGTGTCTGCATAGAAGGAGCAGTGGGGCGGCTGCATATAGAGGAATTGATCTTTGCATATCCCTCCTGCAGCAGCTGGACTGGATGCCTGATTCTCCTCTCTGCAGGCATTTAGCGCTTGCAGGAGGAATATGCAAAGATCAATTCCTCTATATGCAGCCGCCCCATCCCCCTCCTATCCAACTTCTTTTTTTTTTTTTTCCTGGCTCCCCTAGTGCTGTACAGCCCCCCCTCTCCAGCCCCTTAGTGCTCTTCAGCCCCCCCCCTCTTCAGCCCTCCCAGTGCTCTTCAGCTCCCCCCCTCTAGCCCCCCCTCTAGCCCTTCCCAGTGCTCTTCAGCCCCCCCTCCAGCCCTCCCCAGTGCACTTCAGCCCCCCCAGTGCACTTCAGCCCCCCCTCCAGCCCTCCCCCCAGTGCTCTTCAGTCCCCCCCTCCAGCCCTCCCCAGTGCTCTTCAGCCCCCCCCTCCAAACCCCCCAGTGCCCTTCAGCCCCCCCCCCTCCAGTTATTAATATTTATTTTTGTAACTTCTGCATTAATGCAAAAACGTTTAACAGTTTAATTTTATGAGATCATTTATGAGGGCGTGTTTAGGGGCGGAATTAGGGGCGGGGCAGGGTAGGAGTTGGGTGGTGCAACTGGTGGCGAGTAACCCTTAAGGCCTGGCTAGTAGCTCAGGACTTTAAATTTTGAGCCCTGCCTTATAGCGTCTACTAACTATGGTATAGATTGATGGATTTTTTTTAATATACTAGTAATGGCAGTGATCAGTGACTTTTAGCGGGACTGCGATATTGCGGCGGATAATCGCACACTAACTGACACTTTTGCCACTTTGTGGAACCAGTGACACTAATACAATGATCAGTGCTAAAAAAATGCGCCGTCACTATACTAATGACACTGGCTGGGAAGGGGTTAAACATCAAGGGCGACCAAAGGGTTAACTGTGTGCCTAGCCAGTGGTTTTATATACTGTTTTTGTGCTGCTTTTACATAGGGAAGAGATACATTTTAGTCCCTGCTTTGCAAGACCACAAAATCCACCCCCCCCCCGTCAGAATGGAGATCTGCTATGTTTACATTTCTGAGTCTCTGCCTGACGACTGGTGGGTGCCGGCAGGCATCGAGTGCCTTGCACCCGCAGATTGGCTTTTACTGTGAATAATCACAGGCAGAAGTGCAGGGTCATGTATATATACATGATCTGGCACACAACTGCCACCCTGTAGCAGTAAAACCGTTATAGGGCGGTCAGCAAGTGGTTAAGGTGCGATCATTGTACTAACTTGCCAATATGTGAGGCTTCCTGATGTTTGTTTTTTGAATTGCTGCTCTAGGAATCCAGAGTTGAGGAAAATGGAAAACAGGGCTCAACCTGAAAGGTTATCTTATTGGTATTGCTATCTTATAGTATTGCTATGAATGTAAATAATCTGGTTCTTGGGCAGGCAGCTACTACTCCCCAGAGGATCTCCACTGTCTCCTTGGCTTGTAGTGTAATATAACAAAAATGGAAACTGAAGTGCTATATCATTACTAACAGGTTCAGGTAGGGCTGTCGAACCGCCTGCTTACATGGCGGGTGCTTGTATGACACTGGAAGACATAACATGAAGTTCAGTTCCCTTCTAGTCCATTCACATTGTTCAATCAAGCCCTGATAAGGAGGGTGTTTTTGGACACCAGAAATGCATTGGCTTCTCTTTGGACTGCCCCCCCCTGACTTTTTATTGAATTAAAGTTGCATCTGGATCTCATAGCAGTGGTGTGGTACTTCAATTTCCATTTTACTACGAATCCAGTGAACAGCAAAAAAAAAAAAAAAAAACACTGATATATCTGGCCAATTTTGTCTCCAAGGGGTAAAAAAATATTTTTCGCTCTAAATAAGGCAATAGGTTTTCCATGCTGGATCCCACATAATCCCACTGCATTGCATACTACTGCAAAATATGTGGAAATACCACAAATGGACTTATAAAAAGCTTTCTTTCTCATTTTATTTTCATTCCTTTCTTTTAGTCTTGGGGTCCTTTTTCAAAGTGCTCTCAAGTTCATCTTTTATATCTTAGGACAGGATGCACATTACTGGCAGGATCACCAAGTCAAAATAAAGGAAAAAAAATCCCAAAAAGGAAAATGATTTCAGCCACCACATCTAAGGACTTGCAGGTTACAATATATCACATCTTTGTTTTGGGGTTTAAGTGCACCTAAATCTTAATTACTTTCTTTGCTTTATGTTGTTACATAAATCCCTGCATGGAAAAATTGTAAATGGGGGTTATCAGAAACTTTTAAACAACTGTTCATTGTGGAGCATTTCAGCAAACTTTAGATTGATGTGATATATCAGTATTCTCAGCCCGCCAAAAGAAAATAAATGGAGTGCTGTGAAAGAACTGTATATTATAGATGAAAAGCAGGCTATCATTTGTCTTTATTAACTGTATGAGTTTCTACTGAAACCATGTTCTGTAATAATGTGAAAGATTAGGACATAAGCACTGTTATTTGAAAAATAGGCAGTAAATAATTAGTTTGCATTGGTGAAACAATTAAATTCTACAGGATTGTTCTTCCTCATATGTATAATAAATCATGTGTGTGTGTGGGATGTTCACACTGTAGGCGCCTCTGACTGTTCTTTTGTAGCTATGGACTGCGGCAATTGAGGAGTAGAGGTTAACATTGTGATATAAACAGGTTAGTGTGTAGCTGAAGTTGCTTTAAGACCATGGACCTGGTACAATAACATCCTAGACATTTATAACTGATGTTGTATCTCTCAAAGCCTGTGTACGAAATGATGTATAATAAAATATATGGTAATAGGGGATGTTTGCAATTAAGATTTAATTTTTATGGGATTATTATGAGATATGGGCCTTGTTTTTTTTGTTTTTTTTGTTTACAAGACTGTCAAGACTGTCCCCTGTCTTTAAGAGGACAAAAGCTTCTGTTTGGAGCCTTTAATGGCATGCTAAAGCCAAATTATATGCATGGTAATTAAGTTTTCCCTTTGTCTTTCGAGGGTTGTTAAATATAGGGGGTGGCCCTTTTCTAGGCTCTTTGGCACCATAGGTCTTGTGGCTTTGGGATGCAAAGCTGTCTGACTATTTATGTCAGGAGATAGGATAACGAACTTGTAGATACTGAAAGCCAGGTTCAGACACCATGACTTCATCAATATTGGTTAGGCAGCATTGCAAAGTAGGACTTGAGTTCCATCCAATTGCTTTCTTGGGAAAGATTTGATTGTGCAGTTTGGGCCAATCAGAGATTCCTCCATGAAAATGAGTGGGGAGAACTAGTATACGAATGGCCAAAGAAGGGACATTCAGGGAAGAGCTTCACTGAGGAGTACCTGGTGTGATCCTGACTGAATAGCTAGATTGGGAGAGAGACTTGAGGGAAGGCTGAACTTCCCTCCCTGGTAATATTGGATGTGCTTGGTAGCTAGATATCTTGCCAGTTTATAAATGCTTGCAAATTGTATTTAGTTTGATAAGAATTTGTCTTTGGTGCAGAGATTGCATTATTTGCCAGCAATAAAGGAGTAACCAATCTGTACTTCTCCTGAACTCCTGTGACCCATTTTTAGTCGGCAGATGCCACAAAGCTGGTCAAGGCTCAGGCAAGATCGGGACAGTGAAGTCGGGATCCGCCCACATGCCTGGACTGGCACGCGGCTAAGCCTGAGCTGAGAACCTGAGCCGGCCGCTTCTGCCCCCTCCACAGTCCAGCTCTCCAGTGAGCACAGGGGGCGGGCAGAGCAGAGAGCAGGTGACTTACACTCAGGGAGCCCTTAGAACCGAGTGATCGGCAGTGTTTGTTCACTCAGTTCTCAGTGTTAGGGCCAGGGGGACAGGTGCAGCATCAGACCGGTGCTGCATCCACCTAGAAAAGTATGATTCAGAAAAAAAAGCCAAACCCCATACTTCCCTTTTAAATGTGGCTGTTAATACGTGTCTGTAATTTCTTTGCCTCTAGAGCAGTGATGGCGAACCTTGGCACCCCAGATGTTTTGGAACTACATTTCCCATGATGCTCATGCATTCTGCAATGTAGTTGAGCATCATGGGAAATGTAGTTCCAAAACATCTGGGGTGCCAAGGTTCAACATCACTGCTCTAGAGCATTGTTTTCAGTAATATTGAATTTTCTGTAGAAGGGCTATTCATATTATTTATTTGTACAATATGATCTTTTCCACCTATGGTATGTGTTGTGTGTTTCATTGCTGACCTACCCCTAAAAGAATGGTGAGAAGTGGGCGTGGATTATTATTATTGATATTTTTTATTAATGTCCGTATTATTGTGTAATTATTCCTCCTGTTCTTACAACTGTAGAATAGGGATCCCCTTTCCTTCACATAATGCTTTGTAATATATAAAAATGTGCCAGTTTTACCCAGGAGAGTTCATCTCCTATGGCAGACAGGTGAAGCTACTAATCAATAAGGATGATCTTAATGGACAGGGGTGTCATGCACTCCATTCAATTCATAATAATAAAATATTTTTTTATTTTACTAAATAGATTTTCCCAATTCACCCTCTGCAAAAATGCTCTGTATTGAAGGAACAACTGGGTTTGAATTACTAAAAAATAGAGAATGTTTGCATAGCTTTGTGAATAAAGAAATGCTGTATACACATCAAACATCCAGCGATGTGCTGGATGTTTGATGATAATATGCTGATAATTCCCCTACACATAAATTTTACTTTATTTTACTTTACTTTATTCCCTAAGCCAAGTGAACACTTTGGAGGCATTTACACTCAATCCTATTTAGACCTGCCCTGACTTCTGAAAAAGGAAATAAAAAGAAATTTCCTCAATGGGACACAAACACAAAAAAATAAACTCCTAATGGTTTCTGTCAAACAGTATGGTTACAAATAGTTACAAATTAACATGGTGGATGCACGTATAGACTAGGTAAGGCAATTTCAAAACTTCCAAACCAGAACCTTCATCACAAGTACTACCATGGTAAATTTTCTATCTTCCCTTCTCCTTCATAGTTTCATGTTTATTGCTAAATTAAACGTGCTCTAAAGGCTTCTTTGCATAGTTGCATGCATTTTTTTTTTTAAGGAAAGCAACATAATATTTAGCTGCATTAACAATGTGGTTGATTTAGACTCCGTTCCCACTGGGGCGACCTGTCAGGCGACCTGGTCGCCTGACAGGTCGCCGTAGGTTGCCTGCCATAGAGTAGCTGTGGACCCGTTCTAATAGGAGCGACACAAGTCGCTCCGACTTAGAAAAAGGGTCCGGAGCTTCTTTGGGGCGACCTGGAGCAACCTGCATTGACTTCAATGATATGAAGTCCGTGCCGGCCGCTCCGAGGTCGCGGTGCGAGCTGCGCACCGCGACCTGTGAGGTCGCCCCGGCAAGTAGCGTCGCCCCAGTGTGAACGGGGTCTTACTAAAACTGGACAGTGCAAAATCTGGTGCAGCTCTGCATAGAAACAAATCAGCTTCCAGGTTTTATTGTCAAATTTAATTGAACAAGCTGAAATTAGAAGCTGATCAGCTAGCATGCAAAGCTGCACCAGATTTTGAACACTCCAGTTTTAGTAAGTCAACCCCTATGTGTATTATTAGAGAGTTTTGGAGTTCTCGTTTTGTTATGGAATATTTTTTCAGAGCATCTGATTTCTTAATTTCCTAATTTTAATTTTGAATAATTTTGAATTTTTTTAATTTTGAATAGAATATGCATATGAAAAAAAGTCAGCCCAGAAAACAATCAGAAAACATAATTTATTATTTAGCAGAAATATGATTGCAAATGATTACACAAGTTAACCTGCTCTGGGCAATTGTTTGGCACAGGGCAGCCCTGATCCTCCTCTTTTCGTGTCCCCCACCAGTGCTCTGGGCTCCTTCCCCCTGTTGTGTGCCCCATAACAAGCCGCTTACTATGGGGGCACTCGTGTATGCTATCTCTTAAGCCCCACCCTGTGTATCTATTGATACACAGAACAGGAATAAGCCCCGCCCCCTGCTCCCTCCTGCCCCCTGCTCCCTCCCTGCTGGCTGTGATTGACAGCTGTGGGAGCCAATGGCTTCTGCTGCTGTGTCTTAGCTAATGAGGAGGGAAAACCTGGGAGAGCAGCTGAATACTGAGTGCCGGGTCACACTTATGCGATGCAGGAAGGCTGCGAATTCCCGCATCGCAAACGCACATCTGGCAGTTCACACTGCCATGTGCGATACGCAGGGGGTGTCAATTAAATGTTAACGACACCCCCAGTTTGATCGCATATCGCAGTGCGATCTGACAGTTCACACAGGATCGAATTGCACAAGTGTGAACCACTGTGCGATCCGATCCTGATGCGGCTGAAAAAAAGGGTCATGTGCGACTTTTGTGCGGGTGCAGTGCGAATTTAGCCATACAAAGTGTATGGCTGAATTCGCACCGCACATCCGATCGCATGTAATGAAGGAGCAGTGCGCTCCGATATTACATTCGATCGCCGCACTCGCAAGAGTGTGAACCGGCAATCAGCCTTTACAACCACTTTAAGGTAACCTTTTTTAACCAGAAGTCATTGTTGTCAGACGTTATTGATGGCCAGACCCAATTTGGCAGCAAAATGCAATTGTTAACTTTTTTGCCTGTTCATTATTACATAGTTAGTTCAGCTTTTTAAAAGACCTGGAATGCTTTTTTTTTGTTACAAGGTTCTAATAAATACCATGCTCAAATTTTTTATTATGGGCAAAAAAAGTGAAATTTTTTTTGTTATTTTTTAATTATAGCCCTATTATTATTATTAATAATAATAATATAAATAATAATAATATTTTAGCACAGACGCAGGGCTGGGCTGGTTGTATTATTCCAGGTTCCATTCCCTGTTAGGCACATGGCAGCCAGGCACACAGCAGTTCACCGTCACTCAACTTCTAAAACAGGCAGTGCATGTCTTTTTGTAGTTTATTTGTTGTTATAACTTGGGTAGGGTGCGGGTGAGCCTTGGGATACTCTGAACTAGCAGAATTATAATAGAGGACACCTCTAACTGTGCTGCCTCTTCAGGGTGCAGCCACCCGTTTGTATTTTGTAACTACAACTCAGGGGACTGCTTTGCGAAGGTACAGGTTAGAAAACTGTAGCGAGCTCTCCCAAAAATGTGACATGGAGGGGGTTATGAGAAATGACTCTCCCTAAACAGAATATTGCACTAAATATGTAGGTAAATAGAAAAACTAGAACCCTTGCTAAGTGGTAGAGAGGGTTGGCAATGCCCCCACCCAGGACAGGGCCTCTGTGAACAGGAGATTCAAAACCTAATCAAAGCAATTTGGCACAGTATTGTGGGATGGACAGACTCTGGGATCTTTACAGCTGTACTCACTGTTCTTTGGGTTAATTCATGCATTCCTGAAGTATCAGCCAGCCTCTGTACTGGATGTCCCAGGTCAGATCCTCGGTGGACTTTCTGCACTGCCTTTTGGGAACTCCGGACATGGGTCCACTAGCTCTAGCTGGGACCCACATAGATTTCTTCTAAGCTTCAGCTATCAGCCAAGAAAGTCTCAGCTACTAAGGCTGGGTCTTTTCCCATAGGAGTAGGGACCCTGCTGTTCCAGGCCCCAACCTATTTATACACACCTCAGCCCCCTACTTGTCATTCTTCTTGCCACGGCTTGGCTGAGGCTGCATCCTCCACCCACTAAATTCTGGAACCTACCATAATCTAGAGGAAAGCAGCAGAGCTTGCAACCTAACTAGGAGGGTGCTGCAATCATTATTTAGCCCTCTTTTTGAGAAATGACTCTCCCCAACAGGTTATTGTACTAAACCTGTAGGAAAATAAGTAACCAGAACCTGGAATGGTAAAGGGGATTGGCAATTCTCCCATGCAGGACAGGGTCTCTGTAAAGAGGAGATTTCCTTCCTGGGAAATTAACCAGTATTTGGTGCAAAGGAACTACTGTTGCCAGCATATAACATTAACCAAAAGTTTACAGATGCATATCAGTATGGAAAAAACACAAGCTTTTTATTTTAAACAATTAATACAGCCAAGGTACATACAGGTAATATTAACAAAGGCATCAAAAGTAGGTAGGTAGCCGCTCAACTGCAAGGACCCTCTGGAGCTGAAACCACTGCTGCTCTGGCTTGAGTGTCTCCACACTCCTAGTAACAATCCATAAAACGAAAACAGGCCAGGTGTCATCAAGGGATACAAATCCTAATTGGCTACATAATGAGGTACAGCACAACTATAAAGGAGGTACAGCATGCTATGAGTAAGGCTCTATAACCCAAAACATGTTAGCCTGTCCTGCTGTGACTCGCTATGTAGCGTAGGTATTAATAAATACAGTGCCTTGCGAAAGTATTCAGCCCCCTTGAACTTTTCGACCTTTTGCCACATTTCAGGCTTCAAACATAAAAACATAAAACTGTAATTTTTTGTGAAGAATCAACAACAAGTGGAACACAATCATGAAGTGGAACAAAATTTATTGGAAATTTCAAACTTTGTTAACAAATAAAAAACTGAAAAATTGGGCGTGCAAAATTATTCAGTCCCTTTACTTTCAGTGCAGCAAACTCTCTCCAGAAGTTCAGTGAGGATCTCTGAATGATCCAATGTTGACCTAAATGACTAATGATGATAAATAGAATCCACCTGTGTGTAATCAAGTCTCCGTATGAATGCACCTGCACTGTGATAGTCTCAGAGGTCCGTTTAAAGCGCAGAGAGCATCATGAAGAACAAGGAACACACCAGGCAGGTCCGAGATACTGTTGTGGAGAGGTTTAAAGCCGTATTTGGATACAAAAAGATTTCCCAAGCTTTAAACATCCCAAGGAGCACTGTGCAAGCGATAATATTGAAATGGAAGGAGTATCAGACCACTGCAAATCTACGAAGACCTGGCCGTCCCTCTAAACTTTCAGCTCATACAAGGAGAAGACTGATCAGAGATGCAGCCAAGAGGCCCATGATCACTCTGGATGAACTGCAGAGATCTACAGCTGAGGTGGGAGACTCTGTCCATAGGACAACAATCAGTCGTATACTGCACAAATCTGGCATTTATGGAAGAGTGGCAAGAAGAAAGCCATTTCTTAAAGATATCCATAAAAAGTGTCGTTTAAAGTTTGCCACAAGCCACCTGGGAGACACACCAAACATGTGGAAGAAGGTGCTCTGGTCAGATGAAACCAAAATCAAACTTTTTGGCAACAATACAAAACGTTATGTTTGGCGTAAAAGCAACACAGCTCATCACCCTGAACACACCATCCCCACTGTCAAACATGGTGGTGGCAGCATCATGGTTTGGGCCTGCTTTTCTTCAGCAGGGACAGGGAAGATGGTTAAAATTGATGGGAAGATGGATGGAGCCAAATACAGGACCATTCTGGAAGAAAACCTGATGGAGTCTGCAAAAGACCTGAGACTGGGATGGAGATTTGTCTTCCAACAAGACAATGATCCAAAACATAAAGCAAAATCTACAATGGAATGGTTCACAAATAAACATATCCAGGTGTTAGAATGGCCAAGTCAAAGTCCAGACCTGAATCCAATCGAGAATCTGTGGAAAGAACTGAAAACTGCTGTTCACAAACGCTCTCCATCCAACCTCACTGAGCTTGAGCTGTTTTGCAAGGAGGAATGGGCAAAAATGTCAGTCTCTCAATGTGCAAAACTGATAGAGACATACCCCAAGCGACTTACAGCTGTAATCACAGCAAAAGGTGGCACTACAAAGTATTAACTTAAGGGGGCTGAATAATTTTGCACGCCCAATTTGTCAGTTTTTTATTTGTTAAAAAAAGTTTGAAATATCCAATAAATTTCGTTCCACTTCATGATTGTGTCCCACTTGTTGTTGATTCTTCACAAAAAGTTACAGTTTTATATCTTTATGTTTGAAGCCTGAAATGTGGCAAAAGGTCAAAAAGTTCAAGGGGGCCGAATACTTTCGCAAGGCACTGTATATTTCTAGATTAGCGATCTCCCTGAACTACGACCCTCCAGCTGTTGCGGAACTACACATCCCATGAGGCATTGTAAAACTCTGACATTCACAGATATGACATATACTGTATGACAGGCATGATAGGAAATGTAGTTCCTGAACAACTGGAGGTCCATAGTTTGGAGACTCCTGCTCTAGATGAATGTTGCAACAAAGATCAGTTGCAGGGGCCCCTGAGGATGAGTGGGGTGCAGTATTTGTCATGGTGCCAAACACCTAAAGACAGAAATTATGGGGAGACCCTCCAGCCATTGTCCAATCGTCTTGGAACATGGCTTATCACCAGCAGAAACCATGGTGTGGCATTAGAACTCAGAGGCAGCCTATCCACTCTGCTTCTTACTCCCTATTAGCTTCTAATCTGCCATGCAACATGGATCTACCCTTTGCTGGTTATTGAGCTCTGAGCTAAAACTAGCTATAGAATCCCAGACCAGAAGGGACAGGGTTAACTAGAATAACAGGAGCTGCATCTAGACTCTATTGCAATAAACAGATTCACCTATATTAATATACTGTATGGTGACCCTTACACATATGCAGTAGAACAGGCCTAGCTATATGGCACTGTGCGTGTGAGATAACAACAAGGGGACATAGATAAATCTATCACAAGGATTCATAAACACATTTAATAATCTATGGGCTGCTGCAGTTACTATCAGAACATAGGAATACTTTTCTAACAGTTTCTGCTTCTGGTCTGAGTGAAATACAGCAGCAGTTCCTGTATGTGTAAGGTCCTGTGGCTCAGTTCTGTGTTTGCTTCCTGTAAAAACTCCCCTTTACATAAAATGTCACCATCCTCCAATCAGGGTTTCTGACCCAGTTAGCAAGGACAGGGGGTACCTGTCTATAGCCAATTAACTCTGGGGTAATTATTATACATCAGCTGGTTACAAATTCAGACAATAGAGGACAGAAGATCCCTACAATTATTAAAGCCCAACTCTGGACAACTAGAAATGTATGCCTTGCAGTGGGACTGTGTTTGCAGTGCAGTAGGGTTACATAATCTAGTAAGTCCAGAGGAATACTTACCCAATCATCCATTCCCCCTCACTGCTAGACCGGTCTACACAGCATCTGTATCCCCCAAACTCTAGCGGTCTAGGGGTCCTGACATCATCAAGACCAAAGTAGGATCCATACCCCCACATTTAACTGAAGATGTCTAAGGACAGTCCACCACAGGAGAGAGGGGGTGGGAAGAGGTGCCATCTACGAGGGGGGTGGGGGATCAAGTAAGTAAAAGTGTTTCTTCTTTGTTCAATGGGGACTGCTATCTCCAGAGATGCGGGGCATCTATGGGGGCCAGGTTTTCCCCCTCCCTAGCCAACTTCTATATGGGGTCATGGGAGAGGTCCTGGCTCTTTGGACCTAGCAGTTCCCATAGTTCTGACACTATGTTCTACTGTCCCTATATAGATGACCTGCTTTTCTTATGGGACAAGCTTATGTTTTATGGGACACTGGGACCCTAAGTCCATTGAGTTTCAGGATGTCCCATTAACAGGTGAAGGTAGTAAGTTGGTCTTCAGTCTCTATAACAATGCCCTTTAAGGGGTGATTCCAGTCATCCAAAGCACACATTACAAGGTATACCTGTGGGCAAATTTTTGAGATTAAAATGTATCTGCAGTAAGGATGTAGACTTCAAGAAAGAAGTGGTAGATATGGCCCATGATTTTGAGGATAGGGGTTACTCTAGGTATGTCCTTAACAGAACCATTGACATTGCAGTGAATACTCCTTGCAATAATTTACTACAAGATAAAAAGAAAAATCTCGGCAGGCCAATATTCCCATGTTCTCCACTCCTTTCAGTATTGAATTTGGGAAAATTTGTAACACTGCTCCTAAATATTTACCTGTATTGTTCAACAATCTGTGTTTGCCCAAACTCTATCGAAAGGAAAATAGTCTCTCGCAGAGCCCCTATGTTAGGCAGGGTATTGTTTCCCAGTTTGTATACCAGCATAAAACCTCGCCCACATTGTTAACAATTTAAGGGCACTTTTCAGTGTGGCATGAATGGATGCTCCTGTTGCTCTCATATCAAGAGAGGGGACAGGATCCATTCAGCTATGACTGATAAGCAGTCTAAGATTTCATCTTTTATTAATTGTAATAGTTGTTTACGTTATCACCTGTGAGTCATGTCAAATTCAATATGTGGGTTGAACGAATCGCAGGTTGAGAGACCGTCTTCATGACCATCTGTACGAGATGTTCCCCAGCAACCATTTAAATATATAAGCTTTTCCTTGACATATCTGCAGCAAGATGAGCACTTTCCCATACATGGTGTTTATTTTATATATACTTCAAATTTTATTTTTACGTTCTGTATGATTCTTTATTCTTTATATTTTACATTTCATTTGAAGGGGCTTATAAAAAAGGGGATGTTTTCACAATATTAAGGGTTAATGTAGAGCTTCGATAACACTTATCTTATTACTTCAATTATCCTAATCACCTCCGTGTGTGTTCTATTGTTTACACATGATAATCTTAAAGATGACACGTACGGTCATTTAGTCATTTATATTTGCATATATATCTGTGTTTCTAGCCTGTTATTTTAGCTATGACTAAGCACCAGTAAGGGTGTGAAACGTGTTAGCTATATCTGATTCCTTCACCTCCATTTGCTGTATGGACTGTCTTTTTATTTAATAAAGGTGTTTATATTGGAGTGCGGCTGTTCAGATCCTTTCATTCACACATCTATTGCATACAGAGCCAGCACCCTTTCATGTGCAGGGAAGGTGTAGCCGTAAGACTGCCACCTGGAGCAGTATACCATTTGTAAACATGTTTCTTCTCTCCCCTAGACAAAATAAGAAACTAGCTTTTGCGTTGCAGACGTATTCTCCACAGCAAAGGTAGATTTAAAATTTCTCAGGGTTGGGCTCTAACCACCTCCCACCCACCGTATAGACAAATGAGAGCAAGGCTGGGTGCTTTCTTGTTCTGGGACAATGTCATATGAGGGGTATCCCCAGGCAGGGAAGCCATCAGACATTTTGGGGCCCCTTACATAGCTGTAGGCCTGGACTCCTCCGGGCCTGACAACCAACATTCCCCACGGTCGGCCCTCTGGCCGTCCCACCAAATCTGCCCGCTGGCCATCCCACCGAGTCCTTCAGTGCACCCACTTTTATTTTAACACTTACAACTTAATATATGAAAATGAATCCAATCCAGCAAAAAGACATCCCCATAGTTTCAGCAACGAGACATCCAGTCCAGCAAAGAGACATCCCAATCCAGCAAAAAGACATTCCCATATATTCAGCAAAGACAGCCCAATCCAGCAAAGAGACAGCCTCATATATTCAGCAAAGAGACAGCCAAATCTAGAAAAGAGACATCTCAATCCAGCAAAGAGACATTCCCATATAGTCAGCAAAGAGATGGCCTCATATATTCAGCAAAAATGACAGCCCAATCCAGCAAAGAGACATCCCTTCGGCTACATCAGCTTACTCTGTGGCCACCCTGCTTTAGCAATTGCTAGTTACTACAGCAGGAAGAACTTGATCTTGTTAGTTGGGCCTGGGCGGCCGGGCCCCTTGGAACGCTTGGGCCCCCTACATGTGTATGGGCTGTCTCCCCCTGATGGCAGCCCTGTCCCCAGGGGGCGCCCAGTGTGGCGATCACAGGGCGCACTGTGTCTCTGGGACATGGTGCGACCCCGATCTCGGTAAGGAGCCGATGACAAGGCTCTTGACCAATGTGATCAGCTCTGACCAATCACAGCTGATCACATGTAAACATGGACGTGCTAGTTGTCAGCTCTCCCTGCCTCACACTCACAGAGTGTGAGGAGAGGAGAGCCAATCAGAGGCATCTCCTCACAGGAGAGCCCTGTACAGATAATCAGGGCACTGATCATCAGTGCCCTGATTATCAGCGCAGCCCCAACAGTGCCGAGCAGTGATGCCAGTCCGTGCCAATCAGTGATGCCAATCTGTGACCATCAGTGGTGCCAATTTACATAGTTACATAGTAAGTCAGGTTGAAAAAAGTCCATCTGGCTCAACCAATAAAAACAAAAAAACAGTAATGAAAACCCAACCATACAATCCCATATACAAAATCCTATACCCTCAGTTGATCCAGAGGAAGGGGGAAAATCCCCAGCAAAGCATTATCCAATTTGCTACAGCAGGGGAAAAATTCCTTCCTGAGAGACAATCTGATATTCCTTGGATCAACTTTACCTATAAATATTAGTACCCACTTATATTAAGTCCACCCAGGAAAGAATCCAGGTCTTTTTTAAAGCAATCTAGTGAGCTAACCAGAACCACCATTTGTGCCCATTTGTGATGCCAATCTGTGCCCATCAGTGATGCAAGTCAGTGCTGCCTTTCACTGCTGCCTTTTAATGCCCATTAGTGCCTGCTCATCAGTGTCACCTATCAGTGCCCATCAGTGTTGCTCATCAGTGCCTCCCATCAGGGGCCATCAGTGCCGTCTATCTGTGCAACCAATCATTGCTCATAAGTGCCACCTATCCCTGCCCATCAGTGCCAACTATCAGTGCTTATCAGTGCTGCATATCAGTGCTATCAATGCCCATCAGTACGGCATATTAGTGCCTCCTCATCAGTGGCACCTCATTAGTGCCCTTCAGTGTCACCTATCAGTGCCCATCAGTGCCACTTATCAGTGCCCATCAATGCCGCCTATCAGTGCTCATCAGTGCTGCATATCAGTGCCACCTATCAGTGCCCATCAGTAGGGATGATCGAACGGTTCGGGTCGACCATCGGTTCGGCCCGAACATTGGGTGTTCGAGGTTCGGCCGAATTTAGAACTTTTTGCCCAAAAAGTTCGGAATTCGACAACCAGAACCGCCCAAAATGCAATGCTTCAGGAAATGGGCTTTAAAAGCCCGTGATTGGACCAGAACCATTAGCAAAAGCCAATTGAGGGGGCAGGAGAATGCTAGGAATGTGATTGGAGTGACTAGGGGGTCCCTAGACCAATCATTAGTGAATACGCCCCCCAGTATAAAAGATCGCCCCGCCATATTCCTAGCATTGTTATACTGGACATGGAAGAGAGTGGAAGCAGTTCTGTTAATTTTACTTTAAAAGTGTCATTTAGCTATTTTTAGTGTGAGAAAAGGGATATCTAGTGTAGTTAGAGTGCTCCTTTACACTTAAGTTAGCTTCAAAAATTGAGTTTCTGTAGGGAAAGTGTTAAGTGTAAGGGGACCGTAGTGTAGTGTAGGGTTAACTGGCAGTGACTGCTATGGAAGGGTGACAAAACCCTTCCATAGCAGGGTGACCGCTATAGAGAAAAGATAATTTCTCTGAATAGCTTCGGCACACCCATATGGCTTCTCACCAGCCAAGCATTTTTTATGCTGCAGGGGCTGCCACTGCCAGTGCTTTTTTGAGGACATGTTTGATGTCAGATGGGGGTATATATAGACATATATGTCTGAATATATACCCCTAGACATATATAGGTGTGATAGTAGCAGAAATAAATGCTTGCGCTAATGAAATCATTTACAGTAATATATTTCTGCTACTATCACACCTATATATGTCTAGGGGTATATATTCAGACATATATGTGTATATATACCCCCTATACACATGTTCAGATGTTTTGCCTGCCTCAAAAGAACCCCAAAAAATGCCAAAAAAACGCTAGCGTCAAAAAAAAAAATGCCCAGGTGTGTTTTTGCTGCCATTTTTTGGGGGTTTTGGAGGCAGGCAAAACATCTGAACTTGTGTATAGTGGTGTATATACACACATCCATATATTTATATACACACCTAGACATATATAGGTGTGATAGTAGCAGAAATATATGCTTGTGCTAATGAAATCATTTACAGTAATATATTTCTGCTACTATCACACCTATATATGTCTAGGTGTGTATATAAATATATGTATGTGTGTATATATACCACTATACACAAGTTCAGATGTTTTGCCTGCCTCAAAAGAACCCAAAAAATGCCAAAAAAACGCTAGCGTCAAAAAAAAATGCCCAGGTGTGTTTTTGCTGGCATTTTTTGGGGGGTTTTGGAGGCAGGCAAAACATCTGAACTTGTGCACAGTACCACTATACACAAGTTCAGATGTTTTTCCTGACTGCAAAGAACCCAAAAAAATGCCTGCTTTGAAACCGGCAAGGTGTGGAGAGAAGCTAACCCCCTGAGCTGAAAGTTTTCTAATACATACAATCCTTTTTTATTCTGGTTCTGGACATGCTACAGAGCTGAAACTTCACAGGTACACCTTTTAGACCCCCCAGACACAAAATCACACAAAAAAAGTTCTTAAAAATTGTCATTTTTGATAAAAAGCCAATTATTGAAAAAATTAAAAAAAAAAAAAAAAAAAAGGGATTTTTTTATTTTTACTTTGGATTTCAGATCTGGGGGGTCTAAAAAGTGTACATGTGAAGTTTCAGCTCTGTAGCATGTCCATAACCATAAAAAAAGATTGTTTGTATTAGAAAACTTTCAGACAGGGGGTTGGCTTCGCTGCTGTAACACCTTGCCGGTTTAATAGAAGGCATTTATTTGAGTTCTTTGCAGTCAGGAAAAACATCTGAACTTGTGTAGAGTGGTACTGTGCACAAGTTCTGATGTTTTGCCTGCCTCCAAAAACCCCCAAAAAATGCCAGCAAAAACACACCTGGGCATTTTTTTTTTGACGCTAGCGTTTTTTTTGGCATTTTTTGGGGTTCTTTTGAGGCAGGCAAAACATCTGAACTTGTGTATAGTGGTATATATACACACATACATATATTTATATACACACCTAGACATATATAGGTGTGATAGTAGCAGAAATATATTACTGTAAATGATTTCATTAGCGCAAGCATATATTTCTGCTACTATCACACCTATATATGTCTAGGTGTGTATATAAATATATGGATGTGTGTATATACACCACTATACACAAGTTCAGATGTTTTGCCTGCCTCAAAAGAACCCCAAAAAATGCCAAAAAAAACACTAGCGTCAAAAAAAAAAAATGCCCAGGCGTGTTTTTGCTGCCATTTTTTGGGGGTTTTTGGAGGCAGGCAAAACATCAGAACTTGTGCACAGTACCACTATACACAAGTTCAGATGTTTTTCCTGACTGCAAAGAACTCAAAAAAATGCCTTCTATTAAACCGGCAAGGTGTTACAGCAGCGAAGCCAACCCCCTGTCAGAAAGTTTTCTAATACAAACGATCTTTTTTTATGGTTATGGACATGCTACAGAGCTGAAACTTCACATGTACACTTTTTAGACCCCCCAGATCTGAAATCCAAAGTAAAAATCAAAAAATCTCTTTTTTTTAAAAATTTTTTCAATAATTGGCTTTTTTATCAAAAATGAAAATTTTTAAGAACTTTTTTTGTGTGATTTTGTGTCTGGGGGGTCTAAAAGGTGTACCTGTGAAGTTTCAGCTCTGTAGCATGTCCAGAACCAGAAAAAAAAAAGGATTGTATGTATTAGAAAACTTTCAGCTCAGGGGGTTAGCTTCTCTCCACACCTTGCCGGTTTCAAATCAGGCATTTTTTTGGGTTCTTTGCAGTCAGGAAAAACATCTGAACTTGTGTATAGTGGTACTGTGCACAAGTTCAGATGTTTTGCCTGCCTCCAAAACCCCCCAAAAAATGCCAGCAAAAACACACCTGGGCATTTTTTTTTTTGACGCTAGCGTTTTTTTGGCATTTTTTGGGGTTCTTTTGAGGCAGGCAAAACATCTGAAATTGTGTATAGTGGTATATATACACACATACATATATTTATATACACACCTAGACATATATAGGTGTGATAGTAGCAGAAATATATTACTGTAAATGATTTCATTAGCGCAAGCATATATTTCTGCTACTATCACACCTATATATGTCTAGGTGTGTATATAAATATATGGATGTGTGTATATGCACCACTATACACAAGTTCAGATGTTTTGCCTGCCTCAAAAGAACCCCAGAAAATGCCAAAAAAAACGCTAGCGTAAAAAAAAAAATGCCCAGGTGTGTTTTTGCTGGCATTTTTTGGGGGTTTTTGGAGGCAGGGAAAACATCAGAACTTGTGCACAGTACCACTATACACAAGTTCAGATGTTTTTCCTGACTGCAAAGAACCCAAAAAAATGCCTTCTATTAAACCGGCAAGGTGTTACAGCAGCGGAGCCAACCTCCTGTGCTGAAAGATTTCTAATACAAACAATCTTTTTTTTCATGGTTCTGGACATGCTACAGAGCTGAAACTTCACATGTACACCTTTTAGACCCCCCAGATACTAAATCCAAATCAAAAAATCTCTTTTTTTTTTTTTTTTTAATTTTTTCAATAATTGGCTTTTTTTTATCAAAAATGACAATTTTTATGAACTTTTTTTGTGTGATTTTGTGTCTGGGGGGTCTAAAAGGTGTACCTGTGAAGTTTCAGCTCTGTAGCATGTCCAGAACCAGAAAAAAAGATCATATAGGTGTTAAAGTTAAAGGAGGGTCCCGACCCACATCCCTGTTCTACTGAAAAATTATCTTTTTTTTTTCATGGTTCTGGACATGCTACAGAGCTGAAACTTCACATGCACACCTTTTAGACCCCCCAGATACTAAATCCAAAGTAAAAATCAAAAAATCTCTCTTTTTTTTTAATTTTTTCAATAATTGGCTTTTTTATCAAAAATGACAATTTTTAAGAACTTTTTTTGTGTGATTAATAGTTAATGGGGCATGACCCAGAACCCTAGGCACTTTTTAGGGGCATTTATTGGGTTTTAGGGCTTAAAAATGGTGTTTTTTGATTACCAAAGTTCGGGGCCCATTGATTTCAATGGGGTTCTGAAATCCGAACCGAACTTTTGGGAAATTCGGGTGTTCTGGTCGAACCGAACTTTTCAAAAGTTCGATCATCCTTACCCATCAGTACTGCATATTGGTGCCTCCTCATCAGTTCCGCCTCATTAGTGCCCATCAGTGCAGCCTATCAGTGCCCATCAGCACACATCAGTAAAGGAGAAATATTACTTATTTTCAAAATTTTCTGATAGAAACTAAGAATTTATTTTGTAAAAAAAAATAAATAAAATTATAAAAATGTATTTGGGAACAGCGTTGCATGACAACGCAATTGTCATTCAAAGTGCGACAGTGCTGAAAGCTGAAAATTGGCCTGGGCAGGAAAAGGATGAAAGTGCTCGGTATTAAATTGTGAATAAAAAAAAAACAGTGTACTTTTCTCTTTTAGGAAAAGTATTTCTTTATATGTGTACTACAAATAGTCAAACAGTACACTGACAGCTGTTTGCAAACAAAGCCATGTGTTCATATCTTATCTGACATGGTAATCACAGGATCAGGAAGCACACTGATTGGTTCTCAGTTGCTATTCCGATAGAGCGAGCTGTCAGTGACAAAATTAAATGTACATTCATTATGCCTCTGCATAGGGTATCATGCACAAACGTTAATCTACAGACTGGAGTTGCAAAGGGGTTAAAAATCTAGACTGGGTTATCCTCTTCTCAGAGTGGACATAAATAATCATTTCTGTTTTAAAATAATGTAATTTCAGTACAAAATGTCATGTGGAGCAAACTATAAAAGAAAATGTATTGGTATGGGCAGTATTAATTTAAGATGTTTTCATCCTTATTTAAATGTTGAAACCGATTTTGGGAAAAGCGGAAGTTTATTGTGCGCTAAAAAAATTAGGATAATGCTTTAATAACATTGTATGCTAACTTCATACAGCCATACACCACAAAGCACAGAAATGTCAGAATATCCTAGAATGAATGTCATATTTATCATTTGTCATTCTAAGCCTTACAAATTGCATGTGATATATGGTTTGAAATCTTTTCTTTTCTTCCTCTCCGGCTCAAGCTGAATTTAGTAATATGCCAAGTTATCCACACAGTACTTCTCTATTGCTTAGTGAGCTAAAAGCCTGCATGTCCAGTAATATATGGGATAATGCACCCAACAAAGAGCATTAGATGAGTTCTGAGATCTGGCAACTATCAAGGTCACAAAATGCTTAGAAAATGTCTAGGGAAGTTTATTCTGGAGCCCCTTTTGTGCATCTATCTTTTGACCCTTGAGGTTTTATGTTTAATACACTTGGATAAAATCTCACCTTTTTCATACTTTATAAACCTAGCAGAGTCTGAAAGAGCAGATAGGAAAACAGAAATGAATGAGAAGGATAGAAATTGTCTTTTTCTTTTTTTCTGCAAGAAGGTCATGTAAATAGAAAGATCAGGTCAGGAATGGGATCACATCTCATGGATCCATCAAGGGTTTATGCCCCCTCATTTTCATAGTTACACCCTGGGTGGTATACATATTGTAGACTGAGACACAACTATAGAAAATATATAATCTTTTGATTTGTTAGATTTGGTTCTAAATGTATTTTAAAGCTGGCCTCTGAGAACAAAAACCTTTATTTGTGAACAGAAAAAACAATCCCCTTGGAGTGATCAATGTACATTGCATGGGATTTTAACAAACTTTGTGCTGATTCCTACCTGTTTCTACTCTGAAGAAAAAGATGTTTGTCCTTTGGATAATGTTTCTGAGTGGTAGTGACTAATTCATTTTAATGAGCTGGTGCACTTTCTATGTTCTAAAGAGAAAATTTACAGTGTCTGCATCTCTTTATAAATGTAAATTAACACTTAAAGAAGTGCACTCCCCGCGCCTGGTGTTTTTAAAATAAACTAATTATTAAGTTATAAAAATGTGAATGTAGCAGCAGCAGTAGTAAAAATTGTATGGAAGAAAATAGTCCTATTTTGAACTATCTACAGCGCATGCTAGTATTTATAAATATTCAAGTTGTGCAAAATAATCTGCAAACAATATATAATAAAGTGATCCCAATGCTTGATAAAAATATATAGAGATTGTAAAATAAATAAATAAATAAATCATGTGACAAATGAATCAAAATGTGACATAAATGGCATATAAAATGTTATATTTAAAAGTTCATCACGTGATATAAATTAACCACTTGCCGACTGCCTAACGCAGATCTACGTCGGCAGTCAGCCCCTTACAGGCAAAGCGACGTAGGTCTACGTCGCTAGCCTGTGAGGGTCTAGGGAGCGAGCGCGCGCCCCCGGAGGCGTGCTCCCGCGCGGTCACGCACCCCCCCGCGCGTGTGACCAGCGGACCCGATGTCCGCCGGTCACTCGGCGATCGGCGGGGGAGAGGGAGAAAGTCAGGCGGCTTGTGTAAACAAGCTGCCTGTCATTCTCCCCGGTGTATGAAGGATGATCATACGGTTCTACTATGTAGAACCGTCGATCACTCTTCATACATCTGAAGCCACAGCCAATCACAGTAGAAAGCACGCCCCTAGGGACACACACAGCCCCTCCCTCTCAAATGAAGTTAACCCCTTCACTACCAGTGTATTTTTACAGTAACAGTGCTTATGTATAGCACTGATTACTGTAGAAATGTCACTGGTAACCCCAAAAGTGTCAAAAATGTCAGTCAAGGGTCCGATCTGTCCGCCGCAATGTCGCAGTACCGCAAAAAAATCGCAGATCGCCGCCATTACGCGTTAAAAAAAAAACAACAAAAATGACAAAAATCTTTCCCTTTGTTAGTAAGCGCGATAACTTTTGCGCAAACCAATCAAAATACTCTTTTTGCGATTTTTTTTACCAAACATAGGTAGCATAAAACAAATTGGCCGAAAATGTCAAAAAATTTTGATTTTTACATTTTTTTTGGGGGAATTTCATATAAAAAAATTTGAAAAATATTGCTATTTTTGCAAAATTGACGCTATTTTTTTGTTTATAGCGCGTGATCAAAAAATCGCACAGGTGATCAAATACCACCAAAAGAAAGCTCTGTTTGTGGGAAAAAAAGGACGCCAAATTCGTTTAGGTACAGCGTCGCATGACCGCGCAATTGTCCATTAAATTCACGCAGTGCCGAATCGCAAAATACCCCCTGGTCAGGAAGGGGGTAAAATCTTCCGGGGCTTAAGTGGTTAATAAGTGACAGTGAAAGTTCCAATTTTTTTGTTGGAACAAAAAATAACCCCTGAGGATTGGGACTTTCAACGGCAAGAACCAGGACTTGAGTATGAAAATATATAAATTTTATTACACGTATTACAAAGATGAAACATACATAATCACACATAAAATATATAATAAAAACAAGGTCATAGATACGTCTTGGAACCAAGAGGGTCTGAGGTGTCTGGATCGGACTAGACGCGTTTCGGTCCAATTGCCTTTCTCGATAGTCCAGAGAACACCAGAGCTCAGACTAGGAGCATAAAAGGTAACAATGAGTATGATGCAAATGGTAAGCATAGAATTAGATTTCACATGTATTAAACAATGTTAGAAACAATATATGACATAATTCATTATACACAGTGTTTGTCGTATTTAGATGTGAAAAAGGGGGCAGAAATGCCTCTAAAATTAGAGGCATTTCTGCCCCCTTTTTCACATCTAAATACGACAAACACTGTGTATAATGAATTATGTGATATATTGTTTCTAACATTGTTTAATACATGTGAAATCTAATTCTATGCTTACCATTTGCATCATACTCATTGTTACCTTTTATGCTCCTAGTCTGAGCTCTGGTGTTCTCTGGACTATCGAGAAAGGCAATTGGACCGAAACGCGTCTAGTCCGATCCAGACACCTCAGACCCTCTTGGTTCCAAGACGTATCTATGACCTTGTTTTTATTATATATTTTATGTGTGATTATGTATGTTTCATCTTTGTAATACGTGTAATAAAATTTATATATTTTCATACTCAAGTCCTGGTTCTTGCCGTTGAAAGTCCCAATCCTCAGGGGTTATTTTTTGTTCCATATTCATTAGGGATGTTGGCAAGATTCCAGGTTTAAAACACAGAATCCGAATTTATCTTTTCCAATTTTTTTGTTGTGTTTCTTCAGTGCAAAATGAATTTCTTCAAATAACTTTATGATAAGGGGAAGGTGCTCAGTGATAATTTCCACAATTTATGGTGACTTTTCTTAAAAGTGCAGGTGCTGGTTTCTTTTATTCTGTGGTATATTAGAAGGTGGGTGACTTACCAGATATAATGGGTCTCATATATCATACAATATTGAGACCAATCACACTTGTAGGCCCTCAGGGCCACGGTAGGTCCCCTTGTGGGGCCTCCTGGATATGTGGGTGATGATTCCCTCCTCACCGCTCCATAAATCAGCATACAATAGATGTATAAAAGAGATAAAAGCTCCAGATAGTGTAATAAAGTTTAAAAAGGGTTTTATTCCCATAAACAGCAAGGTTCCAATTTAAAATAAGCAGCAATGATCGGCAAAAAAAGTTAAATTCCCAAGACTGGAATGTACAACTGTGCAGAGTGGCGAGCGGAGGTGATTCCGGCTTGCGCTCCAGTGTACGTCACGTAATGCGTTCCACGTCCTGATGCGTTTCGTCACATCCGGTGAATATTCATAAATACTAGCATGCGCTGTAGATAGTTCAAAATAGGACTATTTTCTTCTCTGCATCTCTTTAGAAGTGATTACTGTTATAAAGTATCTCACGAAAAATGTAATTTTTTTTGTTGCAGAGGATGCCTAAAACCTGACTTGTGGCTTAGAGCAGACATCTTCACCCAAGCAGGAAATTACATTTCTGAAGCCGTTCTGTATACCAACTGTTTACAGAATGTCTCCAAGTTGCCCTATTGCTTAGAATTACACAGAAAATGAGATTTCTGCAGTTTGAAAAGTAAAGGTAATTTTTGTAACATTAAATTACATAATGGCTTGTGTAGCAATTGTAAATGCTGCATTCATTTTTTTTGTTTGCTATATTTTTTCCATGAAAATGGAGTTACCCTTTAATTATATTTACAGAGCTAGACTATGACAGATCTCAGATGTTCCAAATTAGCCACAGAGAATATAAATCCACTTTGTGTGCGCCAAATGCCTTTTTAACCGATTGCCGACCGCCAACAGTAATATTACTGCGGCAGGTCAGCTCCCCTGGGTCCAGCGACGTAGACCTACGTCACTGGACTCCTAGTGATTCCGGCGGCGCGCGCTTTAGACACAGCGGGAGTCCGGCCAGGGGAGGAGCGGCTCTGATTGGCGCCTTCCTCCCCCTATCATCTGGGAAACGGTGAGAAGACCCGCCTGCTTATGTAAACAAAGCAGGCGGATCTTCTCAGTGACAGACAGGAAGAGATCAGCAAATTCAGCATAGCTGAACCTGTGATCTCTGTGTCTGTCACAGAACTCCCCCACACACACATGTCAGTAAGCATGAGGCATACATTTAACCAATTGATCACACACAGTATTAACCCCTTTCCTGCCTTTGTCATTATTACAGTAACAGTGTATATTTTTAGCACTGATTACTGTAGTAATGTCACTACCACCCCCAAAAGTGTCAAAAATTTAATTTAGGGGTCCGATCTGTCCGCCGCAATGTTGCAGTCCCTCTAAAAATCATGGGTCGCCGCCATTACTGGTAAAGATAAATAAATAATAAAATTACATAAATCTTTCCGCTAGTTTGTGGACGCGGTGGCTTTTGCGCGGGCCGGTCAGGATGCGCTTATTGGGATTTTTTTTACCAAAAATATGTAGCAGAATACAAATTGGCCTTAATGATAAAAAAATATGATTTTTAAATTTTTTGGGGGGGAATGTTTCAATAGCAGAAAGTGAAAAATATTGTTTGTTTCTTTTTCAGAATTGTTGCTATTTTTTGTTTATAGCGCAAAAAATAAAAATCGCACAGGTGATCAAATACCAAAAAAAAACAAAAAACAAAACAATAAAAATGACATAAATCTTTCCCGTAGTTAGTAGATGCAATAACTTTTGCGCAAACCAATCAAAATATGCTTATTGCAATTTTTTTTACCAAAAATATGTAGCAGTAAACAAATTGGACTAAAACGTTAAAAAAATTTAGATTTTTAAACTTTTTTGGGAATGTTATATAGCAGAATGTGAAGAATATTGTTTTTTTTTTTTCCAAATTGTCGCTTTTTTTGTTTATAGCGCAAAAATTTAAAATCGCATCAGGTGAATAAATACCACCAAAAGAAAGCTCTATTTGTGGGGAAAAAAAGGACGTACATTTTGTTTGGGTATAGCGTCGCACGACCGCGCAATTGTCCGTTAAAATAACGCTTTGCCGAATCGCAAAATAGGGCCTGGTCAGAAAGGGGGCAAATCCTTCCGGTCTTAAAGTGGTTAAACCCAGATATCCCTTTAGAAAAATAGCAGGGACGTCACCATTGTGTTGCATATCACTTGTGCAGAGAGCAGCTCTGTGGGCGTAAGGCAGGCCCTCTCTCTACAGACTGCTTGTATAAAATACAGGAGGGCAGAAACAAGACCAGTCACCCTGCAAAAGGTGAGAAATCTGCAGTGTCTGGTCTTTTTTACAGGATATGTCTGCACAACGGAAAATGCAGGAGTTATTTCAGGCAGGATTACTGCACAGACCTGGGAGGGATAGACAAAGAACACCAACATTTAGCTGAGAATACCTATGCTTCTTGTGTTTAGATAATATTTTTTAGCGTTTACTTCAGCTTTGATGCATTTTTTAACATACTATATGCTCAGTTTTAATCACAATCAAAGTTTGTTAGAGGTTTCTAAAAGAACCCCTTATAATCCATTCATAAAAGAAGACACTGTACTCAGAAGTATTAAGAGATGAAGAGCTAAACAAAACCACAAAACATTTTCTCACAATATATGTGGAGGCTCGTGTCAACATTTTTCACCAAGGCTCTGTCGCCTTGTTGTGGGATTGGTTGTAAAAACATAGTTTGTGAAATGTACTTAACCACTTCAGCTCCTGAAGGTTTTACCCCCTTAATGACCAGGCCATTTTTTGCGATTCGGCACTGCGTTAGTTTAATGAAAAATTGCACGGTCGTGCGACGCTGTACCCAAATACAATTGATGTCCCTTTTTCCCACAAATATAGCTTTCTTTTGGTGGTATTTGATCACCTCTGCTGCATTTAGATTTTGCGCTATAAACAAAAAAAGAGCGACAATTTAGAAAAAAACACAACATTTTTTACTTTCTGCTATAAAACATTCCCAATAAATAAATTTAAAAAAATTTAAATTTTTTATCAGTTTAGGCCAATTTGTATTCTGCTACATATTTTTGGTAAAAAAAATCTCAAAAAGCATATTTTAATTGGTTTGTGAAAAAGTTATAGCGTTTACAAACTACGGGATAGATTTTTGGACTTTGTTTTTATTTTTTGTTATAATTAGTAATGGCGGTGATCAGCGATTTTTAGCGGTACTGCAACACTACAGTGGACAGATTGGACCCCTAACTGACGTTTTTGACACTTTTTGGGGACCAGTGACATTACTACAGTAATCAGTGCTAAATATTATGCACTGTTACTGTATAAATGACACTGGCAGGGAAGGGGTTAGTACTGGGGGTGATCAAAGGGGTTAATATATGTCTAATTGTGATTACTGACTGTGTGTGGGGGAGGGGGGGAAGGTTCTGTGACAGGCACAGAGAGATCAGGGTTTCAGATTAGCTGAGACTCCTGATCTCTCTCTGCCTGTGTGACAGAAGACTCGCCTGCTTTGTTTACATAAGCAGGTTGGTCTTCTGTCAGTTTCTCTGACGATTGCGGGAGGTCGGCGGCAATCATCACCGCTCTTTCTGCTGCCTGACTTCCACTGTGTCTAATCACAGCGGAAGCGCGATCTCGCGCCGCCGAGACCTCGTACACATAATCACGTAGTACTACAGTAAATCTGCGTAGGGCAGTCGGCAACTGGTTAAACTAGAACTAAGTACATTTTTAATCCCTTTGCCCCCCCACCCTTTGGTAAAATGACGCCCTGGAGGGGGGAAGCATATTATCCTGGGTGGACATCATATGACGTCCTCCCAGGATCACGCCTCGCACAACCTCATAGGCCAAGCTCCAGCAATTTCTGTCACTTGCTGTGTCCGCATGACAGGTCAGTGTACTGGCCCGCTGCCGGTACCATGTGATCGCATGACAATTGTAATAATATTTTATATTCAGTAAAATGGTTGTTTATAACAGTGATATTCACTGTTATAAACAATCACAGTGTGTAAAAAAAAAAAAAAAAATTCTTATCGCTTACTTACCAGTTTTTGACAAGTTCTTTATTAAAAAATAAAAAATTAGTGTCCCCCGATGTAAATCCATCGTCAATCACGTTGCCCACCGCGTATTGAGCTGTTTGAGTTTGACAGCTCTTTTATAGGAATCTGACTTCATGAGCGCCTCATAATGCACTGCTTACGTGCAGTGAATAAATTACTGATGTCGTCAGAAGGGGCGGTGCCACCGAGTGGTGTCCCCGCCCCTTTCCTATAAAAGAGCTGTCACAGCTCCAGCCACTCATTACGCTGGTGGTGTCTCAAGAGGCGGGAGCGTGTTTTTTTCGTATTTGGTCGGGTGCATCGGCGGGCGAACTTCCCGTGAACGGCCCCATTTGTTTGTGTGTGGCGAACACACGAACGCCCGATGTTCGTGTCGAACTCGAAGCTCATCCCTACTTACTACTTACTGTTCTGCCATTTTCGAGCCTCAAGAAATGATATATACATACATATATATATATATATATATATATAGAGAGAGAGAGAGAGAGAGAGAGAGAGCGTGAGAGAGAAATTTTATAAATAGGTAGTCATTACATCAGGAGGAATGATTGATTTTCACAGATATATATATATATATATATATATACCACAATTTGTGGACTCTATGGGAGAGATTTACTAATACTGGTGCACTCAGAATCTGGTGTAACTGTGCATAGTAGTCAATCAGTTTTTAACTTCAGCTTGTTTAATTAGGCTTTGGCAATAAAACCTTTAGGCTACATTCACACCTGAGCGTAGCGTTTTTCGCGCGTTTTTTACCGCGATTTTTGCGGCGTTTTTTACCGCGATTTTACCGCGATTTTTACCGCGATTTTTGTGCAGGCGTTTTTAGATTCAATAGAGATCAATGGAAAACGCCTGTAATCTGCCCAAAAAGAAGCTCATGTACTTTTTTGAGCGTTGGGCGTTTTGTATACAGCTTCAAAACGCTCAGATGTGAACAGGGGCCATTGAAATGAATAGGATTTGTCTTGTTGGGCGTTTTGAGAGCTGATCCTAGAGCAGAAAAACGCCCCAAAAACGCCCCAAAACGCCTACATGTGAACGGAGCCTTAAGCTGATTGGTTTCTATGCATAG
This sequence comes from Pelophylax lessonae, assembly GCF_965119305.1. Taxonomy (NCBI): domain Eukaryota; kingdom Metazoa; phylum Chordata; class Amphibia; order Anura; family Ranidae; genus Pelophylax; species Pelophylax lessonae. The sequence continues at coordinate 157,006,405 of NC_138770.1, read as the reverse complement.
CTGCTCCAGATTTTGCACTCTCCAGTTTTGATAAATAACCCCCAGCAACTTTCCTACAGAGTATATAATATACACTGATTTGGGTTATTTTCACCAAAGAAATCTAGCACTATACATTTTGACCTAAATTTAAAAAGAAAGATTATGAACAATTTTTTTTTATTTTCTTTGTTTGCTTAGCAAAAAATAAAACACCCAACGGTCATTTAATACCACCAAAAGAAAGCTCTATTTGTGTGAAAAAACATAAAAAGGTTTTATGAGTACAGTGTTGCATGGCCACAGAATAGTCATTCAAAGTGTGACAGTGCTTTAAGCTGAAAATTGGCCTGGACAGGGAGGGGATGAAAATTTTTTCCGATATCGAAGAGGTTAAAGAGGATCTTCACTCATTTATTTAACTTGGCTCCTCTGCATCTCACTAACTCTCAGGTTCTTTTTTTTCTTGTTTCCTGTTTTTTTTTTTTAAATTAAGTTTAGGTCCACCGCTCCCCCCCTTATTCTCCTAGGTGAATGACGTCAGTGCTCCCGATGCTTCCTGGGATATTTAAAGTGTATATCCCAGGAGGCACCAATAACCGCATGTCATCCCATTCACTAACAAAGGAGGAGGGCGGGCCTAGAAGCATGTCATCGGTAGGCTGCACCAGAACCAGAAGAGCCAGCGCAGCCTCCTGATGATGTCACAAAGGAACATGGCGGTGCAGGACTCGGCAGGACAAGGCTGGATCCTCAATGTGGGTGAGTATCCCAACTGTGGCCATCTGGTAAGCAGGTGACAAGAAAAAGTAAATAATGGGGGGGGGGGGGTGAAATTCCTCACTATAATTTTCTTTTTCAGGTTTTTATTGTTTTATCTTTTACTACACACACAAGTCAACGTTTCTGTACAACCCTTGTAAAATTGGCCATACTAAGTACAAAAAAAATGACTGTTAACTGAAAAAAAGTCCTCAATGTAAATACAGATTAGCTAGTCCAACACCAAATGCTTGATGCTGTATTTATGCATTTATGCCACTAACAGCAAGAGATACGTTTCCAATTTTATATTTTTTTTAATATTTTCAGTAAAGTGACATAAGCCTATTTATGAGAGCCAACAGTTGATAACCAATTGCCATGAATTACGAACAGTTTCGAGAAAGCTGCATAACGAGAGCTTAACATTTTTTCTCATTCCTCTTTGTCCAGGGTTGATACATTGGGGAGGAGTAGTGGCTACACCTAAATACTGCTGATAAAATTAATATTTTCCTGCAAGTTCCAAGCAATAGTAAAGAATTATAAAAGTTTTTGTCCATAGAGAAGGTTGTAGTTTTTCCAGATCTACAGTATAATCAGGTTAAAACGTGCCTATTTCAGATCGAAATAGTGCTTAGTGGATTTCTTCTATGCCTTTTGTTGCATATTTCCTAAAGATAAGAGAAAAGAGTAAAATCTACCCTTAGAAACACTTTTGTCAGACAGGTTAGACCTCAGAAAGAATCTGTTCTGTTATTTGGGTGTTAGTCACAAATCAATTGATTCTATTACCCTTTAAAAGATTTCACATACTTCTCCTGGGAATCACAAGGACGTTTCTCTGAGCAGCACAGAGTGTAATTGAATTTTGTCTGTACTGCACATACAATGCGGCATTTCCAGCTTGTCAATAAGAGATGAGAGTCAGATCATATATGAAATAAATTAATAGGATAAATCTATGTAAAAAATGGGTTTTGTCCAGTATGGCACAGAATGAGAACAGGATGTATTTTCTCATATTGTCCATCTGAAGGAGAACTTATTTTAAATTCCAATCATTTTCCTGCAGTATTTGTAATTCATTGAGCCTGATGAATAATGCAGTTTTTATGACTGCATACTCCTCCATTGGTACACTGCTGTTTTAGCTCCCCAGTTCTCAGCAGTCAAGTATTTACGAAGGCTAAAATAGGTGAGTCAGTAAACTCCAATACAAGCTCTAATTTCTAAAAGTCATTAAGTTAAAGAGTGATTCCAAACAATGAAGCTAATGGGTTAGTTACTTATACTATCCAGCAAATATTGTTACTGTTCTAAAAGTTTGCTGTTTAATATAATCTGTGTTTTCTGCAGTCCAGAGCTTCTTACATAATCACAGGAAGGGTCATTTTTAAAGCCTCTGCCGACTAAACTACCCTCCTTACACTTCTTCCATCGCCAGTCACATTCCAACTTCTAGTGCAGCTTTGAATCTGATTAGAGGCTGTAAGAAACATCTATGCATTGACTTTTTTACAAAATAAATTTCTGTATATAAGAGACAGCAAGGAGCCTATGAAGGGTGTGACTGAGAATCCCACTTCTGCATGACAAGTAGGAGTTCGCAGATCACCAGATTACTGAGAAAGGGCAGTGGAATGGCCCAGTGCATTTCAGTAATTACAGAATGAAAACTAAAAAACTCAGCAAGTAGGGCATGCACCCTTCGTTTATTTTAAGGTTTCTATTTCCATTTTGACTGATATGTACCTTTAAAGCAGTATTATTCCCAAAAGCAAACATTTGCAAATAGAGGTTTGATTGTGTTAAGATGCAAAATTGGTGCATGCAGTAGTTTTTGTTATAGTCTTTTGACTAAAATGCCATTTTAGTTTTAGTCCCATTTTAGTCATCTGCCTTTGTTTTAGATTTAGTCATAATCTTTGACTAAATAATCTTTTTAGTTTTAGTCCCATTTTAGTCACCTGCAATTGTTTTAGTCGTATTTTAGTCGACTAAAATCTCCAGTACATTTTAATTGAATAAAATCATTTTGGTCAACTAAAATCCAATGTGTTTAGTTAAATTGTAACACATTATTTAAGCATTTCTTTAGAATTTCCAAACTCATTATATACTCTTGGAATAAAAGAAAATCTAATATTATGTTATTTTTTATGGTATTAAGATTTGAACAACAGATACAGATTAAGCCACTCTGGATTGTCTGATGAGGCCTGTAATTCTGCACAGTGCTCTGGACGGTGTTCTGTCTGAGGAGGCCTGTAGTGCTGCACAGTGCTATAGATGGTGGTCTGCCTGAGGAGGCCTGTAATGTTGCAAAGTGCTCTTGATGGTGGCTGTAATGCTACACAGTGCTCTGAATGGTGATCTGAGGAGGCCTGGGATGCTTCAGTGCTCTGGATGGTGGTATGAGGGGAGACCTTTAATGCACACTGCTCTGAGATGGTGGTCTGACTCTGAGAGGCCTGTAATGCTGCACAGTGCTGGATGCTGGTCTTAGGTCTGAGGGATGGCCTTTAATGCACAGTGCTCTGAATGCGGGTGGTAGGAGGAGGCCTGTAATGCTGCCCAGTGCTGGATGGTGGTCTTGGGTCTGAGGGATGGACTGTCAAGCACAGTGCTCTATATGCCAGTGGTCAGAGGAGGCCTGTAATGCACACACAGTGCTCTGGATGGGTGGTGGTCTGAGGGGAGACCTCAGGCCTGTAAGGTACACACTTACAGTGGGTGCTCTCTGCTCTGGAGGGTCGTTGTCGTAACTCATGAGTCAGGAGTGGGACTCTTGTCGGGACTCGGAAGGCCTGTAATGCACAGTGCTGCTCTGGAAGGTTGTCTGAGGCCTCGGAGGCCTGTAATGCTGTCTGCACAGTCGCTTTCTTGCTGGGAGTGGAAGCAGGCAGAGCTCCATTGAAATCGGAAGTTATTTCACGAGGGTAAATGTCCCTGCTGCACATTTTCATTTAGTTTTCGTTCGTTAACGAAAACAGATTGATTTTTGTCATAGTTTTCATCAGTGGACAAAAATGTGGTTTACTTTTCATTTAGTTTTCGTCAATGTAAACATGCCGCTGATGAAAATTTTGGCGAAAAAGTTTTAATTGCCATAATTGACACTGCTTGCTGAATATATTTCCGAACTATGAGCATGACTGCATCTGAGCAATGTGTTTAATTACACTCCTATTTGGAGTGGCATCTTGCTTTCATGTTTCCTAAGCTACAGTATATCCAGGAGTCATAGGCACATCTATAATAAAAATGTCAAAGGGGAAAAACCCTGGGAAGGACTGTGGCACTTTCCCTATTGAGAATATTAAGTATGGTAACGGGAAAGCACAATCTTTTTCCATGTTTATTGACCACTTTCTAGTATACCTTTCAGAGTTCTATTGAACCATTCTATCAGTCCATGAATTTGGGGGTTTGGTACACTGTGATGCATAGGTAAGTGATTTTAAATCTCTGATACAGCTTTTTGGTTACCTTGTACACAAAAGGATTTTGTATGGTCTGCCAAATTTTCTTAGGAATACCAGTGTAGCACTATTCCCTTGGGAGCTGCTGGATACGGGTTCCCCTGGGTTACCATTAGCAACAGTAGCACAGTTCCACATTTTCAGAGTGATTTTGGCTCAGTTAGGAAACAGTCTAGGAGCTTTGGTTTTTTGTGTTTTTATTGAGAACTTGGATGGGAGAAGGGAATGACTGGGATACTCCAACTTGTATAACTATGCACAATTAGCTCTGATGACTGATTAATGCTGATTAACGCTGAGTAACGCTGAGTAGCACTGTATAATGTTAGTCACGACTAGGCCGCTGCTTCACCTTGTCATAAGCAGTGAAATGGAATTAAGTGAACTTCCTGAGGTAAACTGAACTGTACTGCAGAACAATCTTCAGGGCCCTTCCTGGCACCCCCTTTGTTCCTATTCTTCAGGGTCAACTACACGGCACCCCCTTTACTGTGTATACTTCCTGTGTTAGCTAGCTCCACGATCCCCTGACTTCTCTGGAGTGGTCCCCTTTCCTAGGCAGACCCTTTGGCAAATCTCCTGGTACTCACGGACTTTTTCCTGAGAGACTCTGCCAGCAGCTCCACTTTTCAGCACTCTGGATCCTCTGCAGCTCAGCTTTACACCTGGTTCATTAGGCCGACTGCCTGAACCACCTTTCTCACACCTGCAGGAGGAGATACAGCCGTCCACCTCCTCCTGGGACTTTGCTCCCGCCAAAATATGCCCTGTCACATGCCCCCTCAGTATTTATGGTCAGTCCCAGGATGCATTGCAAGAATGCCCTCCCACTGGGACTGGCATAAACCCTGATGTGCCACTGGCTAGGTTTCCTCCACTGTCCAACAAGTTCCCTCATTGGATACAGTGGGGACACTCCCTCAGACCCAGTGAATCACACCTGGAAACATGCGACTGGCAAACTAACAGATCAAGCTCTCCTGATAAGCAGCAGGAGCAATATATGCTTTTACCTAGCACCTGTCTAGGAGGGTGCTACGCCAGTATGGGAAAATGTTTGTTAAAACCTTACAGTATATGTTTCTGAGTGAGATTGTTTTTGGAAAGTGGGTAGCATAGTAAAGGACTACTAATATATGCTGGTGCCCCCTGGCAGACTTCTGCAGTGGTCCAGCCATGCTTAAGTCAGCCTGCCTTAATGGGACCTAAATTTTTAGGCAAGGGTACCAGCTGACATTGACAATGTGGTTGGGGTGCATTCCTTTGACACCAAGGGCTACATTTACAGTATTCCTCAACTGCTTTGTGAATATTTGATCGAGAAAACACCTTTCAATCTATTAATTTGTTTTTTCCACCCCTAAATGACCAACACACATCCTTGTGTTAGAGACCATACAACTTGTTCCTTCTTCAAATGTTACAGTAAGTCATGGTTTACTGTAAAATGGGAGTAATCCAACCTAACTTTTAGTTTTTGTTTATAACATTTACCTTTTTCCTAGTTTTTGCCAAATTGGAATCCTGCAACTGTGCAGTCCCTTCCATGCCTATTTCTGTATTATATTTAATATTGTCAACAATAAATGATTGGGTGTTTACTTCCTAAATGTTACACCGCAATTAAACTTGTTTCCCAGCTAGAATCCTCTACAGCTACAGCCTGGATACTGAAGGTGTTTAAAAAGTTATGCGCCTTGTTTTGTTAGCTGGATTTTTGGGACACAGAAAAGCCTGGAGCAAAATATGAAAGATCTAAGCAGAGGTAAGCTTCTTTTTTTAATAGTTAAATTATGAATTTTATAATGTTAGAAATGAGGGTGGGGAACATTTTTACATTTTAAATGACAGGTGAGCAGGTATAAACACCTCTTTAGCCATTCTTCAATGAAAGCCAAAATCTACTTACCCTCCATGGGGATCAGGGGGTTCTAAATGAACCCTTTCCAAGCTCAGTAACCTGACTAAGACATCAGTAGCACTAGGGTGTCTAGCGCATGCTACCATCACCACTAGTGCTTTCAGAATAATTATTTTAAATTGAGATGCCTTTCACACACACCTTGTTGTTCAAAGGCATGTTTGTTGCAATGAGCAATGAGCATAGTGGGATGCACATGCTGACTGTCCTCCAGCAAAAGGGATACCAACACAATACAATGCTAAAAAGCATGTATTTGCTAATATTTCTTACTGTGTTCTTCTCTCTCATTTTGTTATCCTCTGAGAGCTCTAAAATCTCTCCTCTACCTCCTCACTTCTGTTTGCTTAGTACTAGCAGTGCGTGTTAGTTATGGACATGTGCACTGCTCTATGCACACTACACATCCCATAGTCCATCTCAGAAGCAAGCAAGAGAGGGTGGCTACTTTCCTACACACAGTGAGACCATGGAGAATGTACATAGCCACCCCCTAACAAGAAGTTAGATCACAACAGAAAAAAAAAGAAGATTTGGAGGCGGCTGAGAGCAATATAATGTACTTTTATGAGTTAAAAATATACTGCATGCTTGAATAGAGTTTTTTTTAAACCAGAGTTTAGTGTTACTTTAAAAAGTGATCCAATGCAAAAATGTTACTTTGCGCACATAGCTTGTCTATTATTATTATTATTATAATACAGGATTTATTTAGCGCTAACAGTTAACGCAGGACTTTACAATATACATCAACAATTCAGATCAATAGAAGAGGGTTATGCCTCGTACACGCACAACGATTATCGGCCGACCGATCGGCCGTCTTTTGTCCAGTGTTGTTGCGTTGGTTGAAATGTGCTCTAGACTGCACATAAGTTTTCTCGGCCAACAAAAACCAACTTCAGAAGCGATGTCATGTGCTGGTTTACTTTCCGTGTGTTTTTTCTTCTCTGAGCATGTCCAGTCTTGCTCATCAGATTTTTGTCTGCTGAAATCTGTACTGACTGACGAAAAATCGGCCGTTCTGTTGACGGACAAAAAAATTTTATAGCCTGCATACCAGATTTTGTTCAGCTGAAAAGTCAAAGTCAGTTGTCGAAAGCATCATACTAACAAGCCGAAAATCAGCCAATCGGACATTTGCCGAAAATTCACGGCCAACTATCGATGCGTGTGTACGAGGCATTAGGAGGGCCCTGTTCATGGGAGCTTACAATCAAATACAGAAGGGCTAGTGGAACAAAAGGTAAAACCTGTGAAGGATGAACTGATGGGAGAAATAAAAAATTCAGTTGCTAGCTGAAGGCAGAATGGGAAGTGGGAGATAGCTCGACAGATTGGGACAGGGAGTTCTAGAGGATGGGAGGGGCTTTAGAGAAATCCTGAAGACGAGCATGGGAGGAGGAGACAGGAGAGCTAGAGAACAGGAGGTCTTGGGAGAAGCAGGGGGGACAGTTTGGATGATATTTGGAGACAAGATTGGTGATGTAGCTTGGGGCAGAGTTGTAAAAAGCTTCCTGTGTTGTTGTTAATATTTTTAATCTTATTCTTTGGGCAATGGGAAGGCAGTAGTGGGATTGGCAGAGTGGGGTGGCAGACACTGAGTGGTTGGTAAGGTGGATGAGTCTGGCAGCACCATTCATGATAGATTGAAGAGGGAATGGCTTGCAAAGAGGTAGGCCTATGAAGAGGGAGTTATGGTAGTCAAGACAAAAGATAACAAGGGAATGAATAAGTTGCTTACTGGTTTCAAATTGGTTAAAAAGGGGCATATTATGGAGATGCTACAATGGTGATGTCTACAAAATTTGGACAGTGATTAAATTTGATGCTGAAAGGAAAGGTCAGAGTCCAGGATTACACCTAGCAACTTGACATGAGAGGAGGGACTGATGGTTGTATTATTGATTTTGATAGAGATGTCAGAAGAGAGGGCATGGGCAGGAGGGAATATATGAGCTCAGTTTTAGAAAGATTGAGGTTGAGGAAGTGGTCCGACATCCATGCTGATATGTCACTTAATAAGTTAGTAATGCAAGAGGAGATGGAAGGGGTGAGGTGGGGAGTAGAGAGATAGATTTGGGTGTCATCACCACAGAGATGGTACTGGAAGCCATGGGAGTTTATCAGGCTATTTAAAAATGTATTTGTGCCCATGCTGACAGGCCTTTCTTGCCATGCTTGAGACCATCTGTGCATCCAGTGCTCCCAGAAGTAGGGTATAAAACGTGCCCTGTGTTTCTCTGGTGTTTCTGACACTTGGATTTGATATGAGACATTTGAGGTGCTGAAATAAGTATCAAAAATTATAGATATTTTCATCCAGCAGATAGAAATGCTGTTTTTTAACCACTTAAGCCCCGGAAGATTTTACCCCCTTCCTGACCAGGGTTTTTTTTGCGATTTTTTTACTGCGTGAATTTAACGGACAATTGCGCGGTCGTGCGACGCTGTACCTAAACTAATTTGATGTCCTTTTTTTCCCACAAACAGAGCTTTCTTTTGGTGGTATTTGATCACCTATGCGATTTTTTGATCATGCGCTATAAACAAAAAAAAGCGTAAATTTTGCAAAAATAACAATATTTTTCACATTTTTTTATATGAAATTCCCCCCCCAAAAAAATGTAAAAATCTAAATTTTTTAACATTTTCGGCCAATTTGTTTTATGCTACATATGTTTGGTAAAAAAATCGCAAAAAGCGTATTTTGATTGGTTTGCGCAAAAGTTATCGCGTTTACTAACAAAGGGAAAGATTTTTGTCATTTTTGGTGTTTTTTTTTAACGAGTAATGGCGGCGATCTGCGTTTTTTTTTGCGGGTCTGCGACATTGCGGCGGACAGATCGGACCCTTGACTGACATTTTTGACACTTTTGGGGTTACCAGTGACATTACTGCATACATATATATGCACTGTTACTGTAAAAATGACACTGGCAGGGAAGGGGTTAACTGTATTGGAGAGGGAGGGGTTAAGTGTGTCCTAGGGGCGTGTTTCTAACTGTGATGGGACATGTCTACTATTGTAAAAACAGAGATCAACGGTTCTACATAGTAGTACCGTCTGATCTCCATTTTTACACAGGGGAGAATGACAGGCGGCTTGTTTACATTAGCCGCCTGCCTTTCTCCCTCTCTACCGACGATCGCCGAGTGACCGGCGGACATCGGGTCCGCCGGTCACACGCACTGACTCCTTAGTGAACGAGCCGCGTCGGGCGCGCGCCTCAGCGGGCGAGCGCTCGCCCGCTATTGGCTCACAAGCCGGTGACAGGGTAGTGACGTACTGGTACGTCACTTTGCCTGGCTGGGGCTGACCGCCGCAGTATATTTACTTGAGGCGGTCGGCAAGTGGTTAATGGATACTTTAATACCTTGTCTATGAAAAATGTGCAGGAAAAGCAGAATACAGGCCCTAATTTAAATCTTAAAAGGAAACTATAATGTTTTTGGTTAATTTTATTTCAGCTGTTTTTTATAAGTCCTTAACCTGCTGTTTTAAAGGATTCCCAGAGCACTATATGTTAGCAAATAAGAGTTTTCTGATAAACAATGAATTATTGCTGCAATAACTGATTGAGTTTTGTATGGGACAGGCTTCTTTTAGCATAGCTGAGAGTGATACAATCCTTCATCTTAAAAGCAGACTAGAGTTGTACCTGCTGGCTGAATAAGACTACATAACGTTAATGCAATATTTCAAATTTTCCTGACAAAAAAAATGAAATAAATACATTTAAAAATTGTATTTTTTTGTTGTCCTGACTGTAATAAACCAATGAGTGGTTGGCATAGGCTACTACAGTGTGCATGTTACTTGCCTTGTTGAGAATTTTAGATGATTTAATAGATGGTTCTTTTGGTGAAACCATGTGGAGATGACCTTAGGGCCATGTCACACTAGAGCTCCTGTTACCGGTAAAAACTCACCAGCAGCAGGATTGCTATACAGGAAAAATGAGGACAGTAAAATACTTTCCTGTTTTGCATGTGTTGTGCCCTCACTGTCTGGATGGGCATTGCTCTCTCTTTGGCTACCTACATCCTATACTAGTTTCCTCAGTGAAGGAGCTCATCCAGCTGGCGAAGGAGTGACATATGTAAGCAGGTGAGTATTTCACTGCACATTTCATTGATCCTGTCCCTGGGGATCTTCAGCAACTATTTCTCTGGTGTGACATGGGCCTTACTGTTAAATTGAAGAGATGATGACTGCTACAACCAATCCTTCCTTTTCTTGTCATGGCGGTAGCAGTGAGCTCATCTAATTTGTATTCAATGACGTAACACCATGTTAGTGAAGTGAAGATCTTGTACGGGATTAGTAACAGCAGTAACACTATTATACACTATATCGATGCCGACATCAATCAACCATCTTATTAGTGGCATATGTGGGTTTACAATTAAGGCAGTTGAGGTAATTAAAGTGACTTGTAATTTATCCTGTAACTACGTTCACATATAGAGCAGTTCAATATATTGACTGTAAAAAGGAATCCAGTTTGGTTGTGCAATTATATCACTGCACTAACACACCTATGGACATGTCCTTCCTGGTTAATTGCATGCAGTATGTTATGCGGTAAGACAGGCAAAGTAGTTGTTTATTTAAGCATCGCTGCATAACCCTTTTTACCTGAAGTCACATGTCCTAGTGTGACATTGCTCTGAGACAAAGTTGGGTCGTGACACGCTACAGAGAGGGAAATAGATGTTATGCTATAAATATTCTTGCATGGCTATTCATGTCACAAGCAGTTTTTGTACCATCTAATGGGTCAGAGACAAAACAGACTACTTTGATAATATTAAGCTGTGGCACTTACGGAAATATCCAGGGAAGTTTACTGAAATTTGTGATGTGATTTTTTTTTTTTTTTTTTTATAATTTTTTACCTGCATTCTTTGCCATAGTTTAAGAAATTTTATTTTATAAACAGTGGTTAATCGATTGATACTGAGTTGTATTTTCATCTAAGACAACGTTGGCCCCTAATCAATATAGAGTTGTTATCATAAAGTGCTAACCCATAGGCCTAATCAGAATTAATTCTGTGAATACCAGGCCAAGGGGAAGTCTGATTTTTTTTCTAATGGTTACTGTACTCAAGAATTAAAGGGATTGTAAAGGCAGAAGGTTTTTTTTTTTTTTAAATCTCAATGCATTTTATGCATTAGGATAAAAAAAAAACTTCTGTGTGCAGCAGACCCCCCCCCCCAGACCCCCTAATACTTACTTGAGCCTGTCTTTATCCAGCGATGTTGCAGGAGTGTCTAGGCTGCCTGGGACTCCCCTCCTCATTGGCTAAGACAGCAGCACGGAGCAATTGGCTCCGCGCTGCTGTCAATCAAAATAATTTAGCCAATCAGGAGAGAGAGAGGGTGGGGACGTGTCCTGGCTCCATGTCTGAATGGACACACAGAGCTGTGACTCAGCTTGGTTGCTGCTAGCTGCTTGCTGTGGGAGCACTCAACAGGAGGGAGAGGCCAGGAGTGCTGAAGAGGGACCTGAGAAGAGGAGCATCTGGGCTGCTCTGTGCAAAACCAACTGCATAGAGCAGGTAAGTATAATTTTTTTTTTTTTTAAAAACAAGACTTTACAATCACTTTAACACTCAGCAATGACCGGTATTATTAGCAGTCTTATTCTTTAAGACCTTATTGGGAAAGGGTCTCTATGTTCTACCTTCTCTGTTTCCTCTGTATCGTCTGCTTTCCTCCTGAATCTTAAAATATACTGGTAGGTTCATTCCATACACAAAATATAACTAGATATGCAAATTAATATTTAACACCAGAGATTGGTAATCGAGGGAATATCCAATTGCCTTCTGGGGGATCAGTAAGGAAATTATGTTTCCGTTACGGAGCAAATTTGACCATTCTTTATAGGGTTTTTGCATTCCTCTGGATGAACTGTGGGTATATGATTCTTTATATGGAGGTTTTCTATATATTTATCTTGGTTGAACAAGATGGATGTTTGTCATTTTTCGACCTGACTAACTATGTTACTATGTAATTGCTTTAAAGCCAAACTTCAGCCTTCCCACCCTCATTTCTTGTCTCCCTTCTGTTCTGACTTTCCCCACAACCTTATTTGTTTTTAAATCCGCATATATTCCTTTTCTCCTGGTGTCTCAGTCATTCAACACTTCTGGGAGTGTCGAGTGTCTGTGTCCCTCATTGTGTGCTGTGGTTCCCCTCTCTGACCTCCATGTTCCTATAGGACTAAGTAATGACATTAGGAGTCAGAGGAACAAGCCATAGCATGCAGTGGGGGGTCACAGGCATCCTTTATGTCTGGAAGTGTTAAATGATAAAAAAAACACTGATGGGGGCTGCAGAGCTGGAACAGAGGGGATGTAGGAGAGAGGCTTCCAGGGACGTGACTATAATACCTATTCTCTAACCAAGATCCTTTATTTTTATTTCTTGATTCCTCCTGACAAGGTTGGTTTAACCACTTCCTGACCACTTACCTCATATTTACTGTGGCAGGGTGGCTCGTACAGGCAAAACGACGTAGATCTACGTCGCTTGCCTGGAAGGAGCTAGCGGGCGTGAGCGCACCGCCGCCGGCACGCTTCCGCCCTGATCATCAGCGGGGAAGCAGATGTGCGTGTCAGGTGGCTCGGATTGCCGCCTGACACCCGCGATTGCTCCCCGCAGAGAGAGAAAACACAGCCGACCGTCCTTCTCCCTGAAATGATCACAGAGCTCATGTGATCCTTCTATATAGGATCACATGTCTCTGTGGTCATCTCAGAAGCCACGCCCCCCCCACAGTTAGAATCACTCCCCTAGGGTCACATTTAACCCCTTGATCACCTATACCGTTAACCCCTTCCCTGCCATTGTCATTATTACAGTAACAGTGCATATTTTTAGCACCGATTACTGTAGTAATGTCACTGCTACCCCCAAAAGTGTCAAAAATGTCAGTTAGGGGTCCGATTTGACCACCACAATGTCGCAGTCCCACTAAAAATTGCAGATCGCCACCATTACTAGTAAAAAAGAAACAATAAAAATGACATAAATCTTTCCCGTAACTAGTAGACAAGATAACTTTTGTGCAAACCAATCAAAATACGCTTATTGGGATTTCTTTTACCAAAAATATGTAGCAGAAAACAAATTGGCCTAAAATGTTAAAAAATTTTGATTTTTAATTTTTTTTGGGGAATGTTATATAGCAGAAAGTGAAAAATATTGCTTTTTCTTCAAAATTGACGCTTTTTTTTTGTTTATAACGTAAAAAATAAAAATCGCACAGGTGATCAAATACCACCAAAAGAAAGCTCTCTTTGTGGGAAAAAAAGGACGTGAATTTTGTTTGGGTACAGCGTCGCACAACTGCGCAATTGTCCGTTAAAATAATGCAGTGCCGGATCGCAAAATAGGGCTTGGTCATTAAGGGGGCACATCCTTCCGGTCTTAAAGTGGTTAAGTCTGTGATCCACCAGACTTTTCCCCATCAATGATTTACCTAGTTTTACTTCTTGGTTGTATGCTGCATGTGTCTGATAAAATTTACATATACCCACATTAACCATGATTTGCCATGTACTTGACCAATCACACACTGCATTCATGTCAGCTTGTAAGAACTGTATTCTGCTACAAAGTAACAGAGTGTGGAATTTTTAAACATAGGAATAATACTTTTATTCTAAAACTCTATATAATTTATAAACAGGTTAAAAAATAATGGTCCTAAAACAGAACCTTGGGATATACCGTTTACAGTCATTAATCATTACTCTCTAAATTACAGATAACACTTTTTTTATTAATATATCTTAACTTGTAAATTAGACATTTGCAGGAAACGTTTTATGCACTTAAGCAAAGTCTAAATACATTACATTCACGGTCACCCCTTAGTCTAGTTTTCTGCTTACTTCCACATAAAAAGAACATTAGCAATAATAATCAGTTGTCTGCCTACATGTTCTAATCTGCACTAGAAAGCTGGCTGGATGCCCTAAGTGTCCCTTAAGCTTTCTTTTCCAGGTGTATAGGCATGCCTGAAGGGTTTCCAGAAGAATAAATTAGAGGACCTGTGTAATCATTGCTATAAACAGTCCATCTAAAAATGTAGAATAATCTGAAGTGATTGCATTGCATGTACTATTAAAGTAAATTAAATGATTTATATGGTCCATTAATGAGGGAATAGCTGGGAGACATGGCTGCTCCTATGCTGTGCCATATAGGTACTATGTACAGCAGACCTGTATTGCTGTGTTGATAAAGTACAATATGTAGAGAAGAAGTTCTGCTTACTCGGTGCATGACATGAACAGTAAGAGTGGCCAACGGGGAAATAGATAACACTGCACAATTACGATTTTGCTTCCTGAACACTTTTAGGTTTTTCTTTTAGATTTCTGGCTGCTAATCATGAAAATAACCTATAATTTAACCTATCATATATCATTTTATAGATATGTTCTATTTTTGCAGTTTCTTCTTACACATTTTACTGAGACATCTGGGGTCGCTTATAGCCAAACGCCTGCAGCTCAAAAAATTTCTGGAGCTTTATTTTTATAGCTTGAATAGGGCAGTTTCGAGCATCTTTGGCGCGTTTTTATTCCCATAGAGCAGTGGTTCTCAACTCCTGTCCCCAGGACACACTAACAGGCCAGGTTTGCAAGATAAATAAAATACATCACAGGTGATATCATTTGCTGCTCAGTGATTGCAGTATTCTAGTCTGCATCACCCCAAGGTAATACTTCAAATCTGGCCTGTTAGTGGGTCCTGAGGACAGGAGTTGAGAACCACTGCCATAGAGATTTCGTAAAATGCGCCATTTGCACATTTTTGTGCACATTATCGCGTTTTTGTGTGTTTTTATGCTCAACTGAATGAATGTAAAAAAATAAAATAGTAATAGTATATGAATAAATATGTAGCACTGCTCCCTTGAGGACTGCTGGATAATACACTCTCGGGTCCCCCTGGGTTACCGTTAGCAACACTGGCATTCACAGATTAACACTTTACTTCTTGGCTCAGTCAATGATCAGTCCAGGGGTATGTAGTTGTTTTTGGTGTTTTATTTTAAATAGGGATGGGAGAAGGGAATAGTGGGATACTCCAGATTAACTATTCACAATGGATGAGGACTCCTGTCTGAAGATGCAGCCCGGCTGCAGATTCACCTTGCCACTAAATGAATTTAGGTTAAGTCTCTATACAGATGACCTAGTTGGGTAGATTATCTTCAGGATACCTGCCTAGTATCCCCTTTCAGTCCTCAGACTGACACCCGTCCTCTCTGACAATCCTACACCGGGGTGGCCCCCCTCAGGTCAGGCCCCTAGACACGATCCCCTATACTCACGATACTGTTTTTCAAGGGTCTTCAGTGTCTCTACCCCTCCAGTCAGTTCTCCTGGACCTCTGGGTTCAGTTCCTTTCCTCTGGTTCCCAGGCCGACTGCCTGTGACCACGTGCCACTGCTACAGAGGAGGAGGCAGCCGCCACCCTCCCTCCGGGACTCTGCTCACCAGCCAAAGACCCCGCAGCACATGTGCTCCTGGCTTTTATACAGTATCCCATAATGCACTGAGACAGCCAGTCTCTACCAATCACTGGGACTTTATCAATGCCTGTGTACTCATTGGTCAGGTTTCCTCCCACTGTCCAACATGCCTCCCTATTGGACCAATGTGAAAACACTATCTAGACCCAATGAATCACATACTGAACACACTGAGCAGACCTAACTCACAGATCCTGCTCTCTGGTAGGCAGAAAGCAATATAGATTTCCCTGCTGCTCCTCTGATAGGCAGACAGAGCCAAAGACTATACTCTCTCACTAGCACCTACCTAGGAGGGTGATACAAATAAATGTATTATAAATACACAAATAACTAAAAATCATCATAAATAAATAGTAAATAAATAAAATACATCAATAATATTTAAGAATACATAAATAAATATTAATTAACTCCTAACCTTAAAAAATATTAAATAAATGGGTATTATTATTATTAATATTATTATTATTAATAATAATAATAATAATTTATTTATTTTGTGTTGGGGTTAGGATGTCTAGTTATTCATACATTTATTATTATTAATAGTAATATTTTTTTTGTTCGGGTTTGGATGTTTATTTATTAAAAAATATAATAATAATAATATTAATAATAATGATTTATTTACTTTGTGTTGGGGTTAGGGTGTTTAGTTATCATTATTGATTTTTATTATTATTATTATTAATAATAATTATTAGTATTATTTTTTTAAGGGTAAGGTGTTAAGGTTAGGGGTTAATTATTTATTTATTACTTAGTATTCATTTATTAAATGTATGTATTAATTATTTATGATTATTTATATTTATTTGTGTATTTACTTAACTCTAACACCTTACCCCAATGAAAAAAAAAAACAACAATAAATGAATAATGAAAAAATAAATAAAAGCTAATGGAAAAGCTAAAAAGCTGAAAAACCTAGCAACAAATGATGCAACTGATTATAGTTTTCTCTACTGGCTAATAAAAAACTCCAAAGTTAGAAAATGCTGTATAAAAACACACTAATATTGTGCATACAAACACAAAAAAACCCCCCGGAAAAACGCTGAAAGACGCTATGCTTAGGTGTGAATGCAGCCTAACAAACCACCTGTATAAGTGTGCCCCCATCTTAGGATGAAGGAACACAGGGGACACAGCAGACAGCAGCATTGACAGTCTGGGGTAGGGAACTGCTAGATTTACTAGCAGATCTAAATGCAAATTAAAGCCCAACGCCAGATAATACTTTTTAAGCAGTGATAGCAAATATTTTTTTTTCCTTTTAGGATAAAGCTTTTGCATAAATAAATAAATAAATAAAAATTGATCATAGTAAGTACCCCTGCTATTGTTAAATGGTTTATCTCATCTCTGTAACTGATACATTCTGCTGGAGAGCTTGTTCTGTTAAAAAAAAAAAAAAAAACAACATCCTTATTGGCTGGATCACCAAGATGAAGATAGAGGAAAGAAAGCCTAAGAAAGAAAAATATTGCAGCTATCACATCCTATAAATGTTTGCTTTTGGGTGAACCTGTTGCCATGCTCCCTTTTGGAAAAAGCACAGGTTTACAATAAATAGGCTATATTAATTGGCTATAAATAACATTTATTATGGCAAATGACAAAAGTTTTCTATCCTAATGAATTCAATATTTTATCAATTTATTTCCTTCCCCAAAGATGTATTCATTGAAACTGTTTGTAGGGCTGTGTAAGTAGTAAGTTAAATAGAAGAGTTCTTAAGAGTTGTCCTTCTTTAAAAATTTCCATTTTATTTTCTTTTATAACAGAAAGACAATACTCAAAGAAATAAAACAGAAAAAGAACAGCTCTGCTAAAATAACGAAACTTGATTGGCAGGCAGGAGTGGATATTACATTCATTTTTTTTTTTTGTCTTGACATTTCAATGAAAGGACATTATTGTTGCCTTGTTTTGTTTGCTCTTTTTTTGAGCAAGATTTTTACCACTCACTACCTAAACACTAAAATGGCAGGAAAATGAAATGATCTATCATACTTCTATTATTGGGCATTTGGATGGATTATGTGGTCTTAAAGTTTGCAATAAAAGATGGTGCTCGCTTCTTGCTTCCTGGCATTGCCTCTTCCTTGTTTGTTGTTTTGCTGTTGTGGCCATAGTTTTCCTGATTTATTGGTTGATAAGAGAAGCCTTAAGCTGCTCAGAGTGCTATTTCTGTTCATCAGAAAGTTTTTTGCTGTGCTTGATCTTGAACTCGCAATCACCAGTTTAATGATTTTCTACACTACCTCCTGCTGGTGCTAATTTTGTTAAAGGAATACAATTTTCTGTTTTCATAACGTTTCCGTTTGAGCTGTTATTGGAACACTTTTACCATGTACATTTTCACATTTCTGCAAAGGTTTTAGGCTCAAGCACTGAAAGAGGCTCTGGACTCTGTTTAAAACAAAATTCCTAACATCTATTGTATGTAAAAAGCCTAAGTCTTTGGCTATAAATATTAGGGGTTCTAAGTTTTAGCTAAAAAGATTTGGTTGGGTACCCTAAAAGTTTACTTTTGTCTTGTGTCCTACTCAGGGCTTTTTTCAGCTGGAACTTGGGGGACCTCAGTTCCACCACCTTTGGCTCAGGCACTCTACTTCCTGCTTACCAATATCACTTGTAAACACAGATGTCTGGCTTCCTGTGTTTTCCAAGTGCAGTATGGGGACAAAGGAGATGTCGGTGCCTGGGGGTGCAGTGCTGACACCCCCCACTGGATTATCTACCTGCAAGTGAGATAAGCAAAGCCATCTACAGTGTGAGGGGAGGTACTAGAGAAGAAGAGGGGTGAAAATGAGATTTGGATGGGGGATGCAGAGCTAAGCAGCTGTGGAAGAAGGCTGAACTTTGCACTCTCTGTGTAGCGCACCCCTGACCTCTGTACGCAGAACACCCCTGTGCACTATGTACCTAGCACACTCCCGAACTCTGCAGGTAGCACACCTCTGAACTCTGCACTCTGTGTGTAAGCCCACCGAACTCTGCACTCTGTAAATAATGCACTCCTGGTATTTATTGACCCTTTAGGACCCTCCCACTCTTAGTGAAATGGTGACCAATTTGGAGAGGGGGTTTGGGGGGGGGGGGTCATGATTGAGTTCCTGCACCTATTTTCTGAGAAAAAAAGCCCTGGTCCTACTAAAAAGAAGTCTAAAAAAATATAAAAATAAACATAGTAAAAAGCTGATTTTCAGACAGACAGCTAAAATGTAAATAAGAGAACCCACCAAAAGGTTTTGTAATTCTGTGCAGTTGGTTTTGTGATCCAGGAACCCCTTTTAAACAGCACGGCCAGATTCATGCCCTCCATTGCACTTCCTCCCACTGACAACCAACACTGGGGCATTTTATACTCCCAGTGACCACTAATGCTGAGGCATTTCTCATTCTACTGGCCACCCATGCTGAAACATTCTTTCTCTTACTGACACCAAGGCCAGGGCATGTTTACCTTCCACTGACCATAAACACTGGAGCTGGCAGTTCTTCCCACCAGAATGTTGTAATTTGGGTAGCTGGGGATCACCAGCCATTGGAATAAATAAGCCAAGTGGAGTGCATGTGCAGTATTGGCTGGACATGACGATACCTACTTTCTGTAAAAGATGTATGATGCCAGGCAGGGCTGCACAGTAAAGAAGGGACAGTAAGTATTTTGGTAGGTGGCTGCAACTCAGGTTTGTGGGGGGAAATTTTTTTAGAACAACTTCAAAAATAAAAAACATATAAATGAGTCAGATTATTAAGCCAGCCCTTACATTGGAAGGGTACTTCCATTTACACAGCTACACAGGCTAAACATACACACTATTCAATGAAGGGTACAAAGGGGAATAGGGATATGCAAAAGGTAGTAACTTGCAGCAGACATATTTATGGGTTATATCAATTGGCATCCTAATATGTGGTGGTCATAACATTTCTTGGTCTATGAATTTCGCTCACAAAGCTGCTTCTTCAGGACCGTGGACATATAGTATCTAACTTGATCATCAAAAAAGTAATTACACTGATAAACAGTACATAGCATCAGATATACAGTATATATATATATATATATACATAATAATCAGAAATGAAATTACCATATGATCCCAGAATAATACCAATATAAGAAAACACATAAACAAAAAAAACAAAACAAAAAAATACCATAAACAAATGTCTATAACATCAGGACAAAATTACTGGAGAGAAGAAATACCCTAGTGTTAGGCTCCCAATTTATGTTTAATTGCTGAGGAAGTTATTCACGACAAATCATCTATACGATATACATAATGTAATAAAAGGGTGTATATACTGTATGTGCACATGTACACCCTTAAATTACATTATGCATATCAGGTAGAGGATTTGTCATTATTAATTTCTTCAGCCATTTTGATATATCTGATGATAGTTTGGTGATGTTAAACATGTATCGGGAGCACTAGGACATTTTTATCATAAGAACACTAGAGCACTTACTGTGGGTTTTTTGTTGCTCATTTGTTCACGTGGTGTGTCACATATATTTATTTATTTATTTATTTTATATTTTTGATTTATTTTATGTTGTTTAGTATGTGCTACATCCATATTTGGATCTATGGGGGGCATCTGTCTTATGTGGGGATGCATTTTTGCCCCCCAGCTTGTGTCTCCGCTTTCTTTGTTGACATCTGTGGCACTTTCTGTCCCTTTCCGTCAATCCCGATCACAATTCAAGAACAATTCAAGAGCAATTCAAGAGCAATTTAAAAGCAATTTAAGAGCAATATCCAGATAAGGCAGCGAGTATCAGTGACAGATGGTCAAGAAGTAACAGTAACAATAACAATAGAAAACACATAACGTTATAACAGTTTTTGCTGTGTTGCAGTATGGTCAGAAACTGTGTTGACCATGTAGGGTGTGCCAGAAGAGGGGTTTTCACTTCTTTGAGCCCAGAAACCCCAGTGTTGGTCGAATTTGGCTAGGGAAAGTTTGTTTATTGCCATGGAACGTTCAAATTTGTGGTTGGTTTGTACCAATGTAATGACTTCCTGCATTAAGGGAGGTGTAGTGTTTTTCCATTTACGCAATATCGATAAACGAGTTGCTATAAGGACATGGGTGATCCAGGCATGGAAACTATAAGGGTGGTCCTCAATACCCAGGTGGAGAAGGGCCAGTGCGGGATTTGGAGGAATGATGCAGCCGGTGTGGATCGATATATATTTAAATACAGCGTTCCATAAGCTCTTCAGGGAAGGGCACTCCCAAAGCACATGGAGGAGAGTTCCCACTTTACCACAGTCACGCCAACATAGAGGAGAGTACGTATTGGAGAACCCCGCCAAGCGGTACGGTGTGTAATACCACCGATTTGTTATTTTCATGGCCATCTCCCAATGTGTAGCGCAATGTGTATGTCTATGTACTATCGAGAGTTCCCTTTGCCACTGTGTAATGGAAAAGGTTTTACCAATGTCAAGTTCCCATTTGAACATGGGGGGGGGGGGTTTAGGAATGCGTTTATGTCCATAAGTATGTCATAGTAATATGAGAGGCCTTTAGGTTTGTTAGGTGGGTTAGTATATTGGTCCCAGATACGCATATCAACCATAAGTGTTCCTAGTGGGTGTGCGGAAAGAAAATGGTGGATCCGTAGCATGGTGAAATGGAGGGAGACAGGTACTTTGTATTGTCTAAGGAGTGTGTGGAGAGGCATCAATTTGTCCTTCTCATGAAATTGGGCCAAGTTTGTGAAATTGTGCCGATAGAGGAGTCCAATAGGGAGGTCTGGAATAGGAGGAGTCAGCACGGACAGCGGCAGTCGAGATTGTGGTAGGATGTCTGTGCAATATTGCGGGGATGTGGACTTACGCCAGGCTTTCAGAGAAGCTTGCATGGGTAGAGTGAGTCCATTGAGATCCCAAGGAATCCATCTATCACTTAGAAGGAGAGAGCCAAGGTCTTTAGTAGGTGACAAAGCAGTTTCTAGGTCAACCCAGATAGGAGGAGAAGAACGCCGGAGCCATGATTTGGTCTGAGAGAGATTCGTCGCCCAATAGTAAGAGCATAGGTCCGGCAGTCCCGCTCCTCCCATCTGTTTTTTCCTGTGTAGAACCTTGGGGGCACATCTTGCCTGTTTTCCTTCCCATAGGAACTTGTGTAGGGATTTGGTCAATAAGTTTATACTGGTATATGGAAAGGGGATGGGCAAGTTCCTAAAGAGATATAGAATTTGCGGGAGTGCTATCATTTTATACGCCGCCAAGCGGCCGCACCAGGCAAGCTCTGTTTTTGCAATATGTTTTAGGGTGTCCTCCGTTTTCTTAAGTATTCGTGTTAGGTTAGTATGGAGTAACGTGTGTGGTGTACTTGTGACATCAATGCCCAGATAGTGTACGCTGGTTACAGCCCAGGGAATGGGAACCGTCGTTTGTAGTATGAATTTCGTGGAGCTTTGAACTCCTAAGTCTAGAATTGCGGATTTAGACGCATTCAGCCTATAATAGGAGATTTTGCTAAATTTTTGTAGGGCATGGTAAGCAGCTGGTAGCGAGTGTAAGGGGTCTGAAAGCATGAGAATTATGTCATCCGCAAACAGATTAATTTTGTGAGTCATGGATGCAATAGGGAAGCCTGATATAGCAGGATCTATGCGTATGGATTCCGCCAGAGGTTCAATGATTAGATTGAACAATGTAGGGGACAGTAGGCATCCCTGTCTGGTGCCATTTGTGATAGCGAACACTTTTGACAGGGTACCAGAGGTATTCACTTGAGCAGAGGGGTTGGAGTACAATGCCTGGATAGCTAGTAGGATGGGACCAGTGAAACCAAATTTTTCCAGGGTTGCATACATATACCCCCAATGTACCCTGTCAAAAGCCTTTTCGGCATCAATTGTGAGAAGCACAGACGGGATTTTGTGGAGGGAAGCGTAGTTGGTGACATTTATATCCCGCCGAGTGGCGTCAGAGGTATGTCGCCCTGGCATAAATCCCGTCTGGTCTCGCTGTATAAGGTCAGGTAATACGCATTGTATTCTTTTTGCTAGGATTTTGGCAAAAAGTTTTGCATCGGAGTTGAGGAGGGAGATCGGGCGGAAATTGGCAGGGGTCGTGGGTTCCTTACCCGGTTTGGGGAGAGTGGAGATATATGCCTGAAGCATATCAGGGGGAAGCGAACCAGTAGAGGAGGCTTTCCCAAATACTGTGGCTAGATGTGGTGCAAGGATAGATGAGAATTGGTGGTAGTACTCATTAATAAGCCCATCTGGGCCAGGGGATTTGCCCTTAGGTAACGACTTAATGCAGGTTTCAATTTCCTTGACGCTAATTGGGAGGTTAAGGGAGACAAGTTGAGATGTTGTAAGGGAAGGAAGGGACAGGGAGGATAGGAAGTGATTGATAGCAGTATCTGTAGGATGTAGCTCCTCTGGGTTGTCTTTCAAATTGTACAGAGATGCATAAAAATCGGCAAAGGAGTCGGCTACGTCCTGAGGGTGAAATATTTTTTGGGTTGAGGAGGGTGATTTAAGAAGAAAGGGTATTCTCGCCTTAGCCTGTTTTTGTTTGACCCTAGCTGCTAGGTGTTTGCCAGCCTTGTTCGCTTGTGTATAATGAGATTTTTGTAAATTATTCAGTAACCTATCAGATTGGTCTAGAAACATGAGGCGCAGTTCATGTCTAAGGTTAGACAGTTTGTGTGAGGTTGCATCCGAGGGGGACTGTTTGTTCACCGTTTCAAGAGAGTGCAACTGGGATAGGAGATCTTTCAATTTCGCTTGTCTTCGTTTTTTTGCCCTTGCTCGCTGCTGAATGCACACTCCCCTTATAAAAGCTTTGTGTGCACCCCACAACACCCAAGGGTCATCAACAGACAAAGTATTGATCTCAAAGAATTCGGTGAGATTTTTTACCATGTGTGCATGGGATTCTTGCAACGTCCTATTGTCACATCTCCAGATGAACTGTGTTCTGACAGGTGTCCCCTCCTCGATGGTCAGTTCTACCGCCGCATGATCGGACCAGGTGATATCTTTGACCACCGAGGAGGAGGACTTCTCTAACAGGCGTAGAATGTGTAGTCCCCCTCGGATGCGTGTAAACAGCGCCAGACATCAAATACATTCTCCACTCTCAACAGATTAGCTAAAGAAATTTGTCGGCCCCCGGAAGAAAACGAGGAGTCCAGCCCGGGGTCGACCACCAAATTAAAATCACCACACATTAATAGATGTCCATACTTCACCCGAGAGATCTGTTTGAACAGTCTGCGCAGGAAACGCAGCTGGTGCGTATTTGGGGCATAAAGAGCCACCACCGTTAAGGGAAGATTGTTAATGTCACCGGTGAATATGATAATTCGTCCCTCTGGATCCTGTATTGTAGACTTTAACTGAAACGTCAATGAGTCTCTGAAGGCCAACATGACGCCTGCCCTTTTTTCGGGGCCATTGGCATAGAAAACATGGGGAAAATTCTTGTGAAGGCAGCGCGGGTGGTTATTTGATTAAAAATGCGTCTCTTGCACCACGACTATGTCCGCTTTGCTATCTTGCACTTCCTTCCAGAGCGAGTGCCTTTTTGCTGGGTGATTAAGTCCATTGGCGTTAACTGTTAAACATTTAATGGTCATGGAGGTTTATGCAAATGGTATGGGACACAGAGGTGTATTGGTGCTGTAGAAAACATACCATGGATACACGCACATCCTAGAGCACATATGCAGTCCAGGCGAAACAAGGCAGTCAGTAAGATCAGACAGAACGCAGGTGGGATCAGGGGATGACGGTCGGTAACCAGAAAGGAGAGTACAACAAGGAAATGTAAGAAAGGGACCGTCTCAGCAGTCCGTGAACAGTCTATGCTGTTAAAAGAACAGTTGAGGGCCATAGAGAATGCAAGCATTCATAAGGCCAGGGACACTGAAAATTGTAGAGGAGGATAAGTGAGCAGCCCTAAAAGAGAGATCACTTGTGTTTGGCAGACCTCTTGCGGGAGACCACATGCCAGGGTTCTTCCTGTATCATAGGTTGGGCTGAAGTGGGCATCCCCGCTGGTGGTGGAGGGAGAATGTTCCAAGTGCGAAGAGCCGCCAAACCCTCATCTAGGGTCCGGATTACAACCGTGGAGCCTGCGTTAGTGACAAGCAAAGTGGCTGGGTACCTCCATTTGTGGGGGATGTTGTTGTTTCTCAGCGTTTTGGTAATTGTGGCTAGGTTGCGCCTGCATTGAAGGGTGTGCCGGGACCGGTCCGGTAAAAGTTGAATGCTGGCATATTCAGCTGGTATAGGGGAGGGTGCACGGGTGGCCCTCATGATCTGGTCCTTAATGTGGTAAAAGTGGATCCGTAATAACACATCCCTGGGTAGTTCTCCTTCTATGAAGGAGGGCTTGGGGAGCCTGTGGATCCTATCTATCATTAGGTCTGAAGGTGAGGCAGAGGGTAGAAGAGTGCGGAAGAGAGTGAGAACATAAGGCTGTAGCTGGTCTGGAGAAACTGATTCAAGTATTCCTCTGATTTTTATGTTGTTCCTTCTGGAACGATCCTCCAAATCAGCCACTTTAGATTTCAACCATTGGATTTCATCCTTCTGGGAATTCACAGCTTCCACCATATCATTAAAGGAGGTAGTGTGGGTTGAGACAGCATGTTCCACACAGTCCACTCTGGTGCCCAGGGAATGCAGTTCAGATTTGAATTGTGTTATGCAGGACATCATGTCTGAGTGCATGGAGGTTTTAAGAGTATATATCATGTCCTTCAGCAGTGATACGGAGACAGGATTATCCCCAGAAGGGTATGCTGCAAAGGGGTCTGGTGCACGCTGTGATGAAGCAGAAGGTGCAGAGGGAGAGAATGAGGCAGGCATACCTGGATAAGTGGAGGTTCCAGGAGGGGAGGCCGTCCTAGGCTTGTTCTTGGCTGGGCTTCTTGAAGTAGGCGATAGAGGGGGTGAAGGAGGAGAAGCTGAGCCAGATGAGGTCCCGCTGTCCGGGTTAGCTATAACCCTGGCTGCAGGAGGGAGCAGGTGCAGCTGAGGAGAAAGCAGGCGGTTGTCAGTGTTATGGCGCGGTCCGCCGCCATGTTGGAGCATGCCCGGACCGGACTTGGAGAAGAAGTTCTCTAGTTTGTTTAGCTGTCCAGGAGTCTTCTTGCGGCGAGTCATCTCAGTCACGGGTGTTCGGTAAGGTAGTCACGGTATGTAGGAGTCGACAGCGGTGTCTTTAGGGCCGGTGCTGCGGTCAGTGTCCCTGATGGCTAGCAGAGCGGTGCTAGAAAGCCGCCATTCACTCCGCCAGAAGCCACGCCCCTCATAAATTTAATTTAAAGTAAATTTAGTGTAACATTTTCATAGTTGCATTTTTTTTTTTCAGTAAACTGAATGTTTGTTTTTACTTGCTTCCTGTACTTTTTCTTCAACTAGCCAAACTAAACCAAATTTTCAAGGATGCACATGAATAAAACGATGAATTTTGATACTGGATTCCATCTCAGAAAATTCAGCAGAATGTTTTTCAAGAAAACGATTTGGAGATGTGCTGATGTCCTAAATCAGTGCACTTATTTATTTTGTAGCAGGCCTTTGATCTTGTAAACCTGCAGATTATATTTAAAGCTGTGAGTGATCAGGAGGTGTTGGGTAATCCTTGTGCAGTATACTTTATAGCTATCTGTCTAGATTTCAGAAAGCCTCACCGGCTTCATTTTCTTCCTCATCTGACAAATAGCTCCCTTAGGAAATTTAAACCAGTTACTGGCTGAATTTTTTCATGTGAAATACATCACAGCAGCACTTCCATCTTCTTAAATTCCTTGATCAACTGTACTTTCACATTGGACGGAAATTTTGTTTCAGATTACATTCCCTTTCCCAGTGCACACCTATCAAATATCAATTGTGTACTTTGTAGAATCTAAATGTTTGTCCCTTGCTGCAGTAAAAAAAACGAAATGCCACCTCTTCATGTTATTAGGTTTCTTTTGAAACTTTTACAGAAATATTTTACACCACTGTTTCTCAAACCATTCTTAAGGCTAAGCTCACACATGTGCATCTGCATTTTCATGTTTTTTTTTTATACATGGCGGGCAAAAACACATGGGACAGGATTTACTAAAACTGGAGAGTGCAAAATCTGGTGCTGCTGTGCACAGAAACCAATCAGCTTCCATTTTCTTTTTTTTGTCAAAGTTTATTTAAACAAGTTGAAATTAAAAGCTGATTGGGTACTATGCATAGCTGCACTAAATTATGAGTGCTCCAGTTTTTGTAAATCTCCCCCACTATGTCCCACTAAAAGAAATGACTGTACCTCATAGGCATGCTGCATAGGTGTGAAGGGCCTCATAGACAGATTCCTCTTGTTGTGCATTATCCCACGACAACATACACATGTGTGAACAGGGACTAAAGGGCTTGTAGTGCAGGTCAGGGTAACAGTGTGGTCCTCACGTCCTTTTTTTCCTACCAACTCATTGGGCGCCAAGTACTGGGACACATAAGAGGACCTACCCTGGGGTCGGTTCTTCTGGGCTACATTAGGCACGTTGTACAGGATCACTTTACCACACACATGGGGTACATCTATTTTGTGCGGTCTCCATCAATGCCTTGGGACAAGGCTGAGGCTGCCATTGAGGAACACTTGACCCTAAGGTGGACCCCCTACACCTAGAGATGAATGTACACTATGTACATTGGCACTGCAACTGTTCCCCAGTTAACTCTCAATTCTCTGTGACAATGTATACCTTCTCTGTAATCTGCATTTATGACGGGCACGCTGAGCTAATGTCCACATCCACCACCAGCGTTTCCTACTACAATCCCACAGTAGCAGAGTGTGCCCCGCCGTGCACATGCACACACTTAACTTGACTCTTGAACCTCCATTCCTTTGTAAAGGATAGGGAACCTCTGCTGTGAAACCAACTCTGTTTGCTATGGGAGACAGAATGCTGGTGGGTGGAGTGCCGACATCTCCCTCACTGCTAGAGGCCGTGCTACCTATACCAGGTACACATCAACAGGCTGCTTGTAACTCCTTCTTTACTCTTGGAAACCACATGTGTCTTTATATTACTTCACTCCATACTGATGTCTTCATCAATAAAAATGTATATTTCCATCAAATAATTTTCACAAGAATTACCATTGTTTGAGTAATTGCTTGGAAGAAAACCAAGACTAATGAATCCCAGTGCACACTGGTTTGATTTAACCAGTCTATAATACACCTGTTAGTTGGTACC
Organism: Pelophylax lessonae; assembly: GCF_965119305.1. Classification (NCBI taxonomy): domain Eukaryota; kingdom Metazoa; phylum Chordata; class Amphibia; order Anura; family Ranidae; genus Pelophylax; species Pelophylax lessonae. The sequence continues at coordinate 156,978,435 of NC_138770.1, read as the reverse complement.
AGGCTATAATAGAATATTGTACCACCATAAACAGCTAATTATTGTCCTATAGTGTAATGCAGTCTCTGGGTTGGGCAGTACACAGTCCCAGCAACCAATCCCAACTGTCACTGGTGTGCAGTAATGTCATATAGACAGCTCCAATGCCAAGTCCAGATGAGGCAATGAACAAGAGAGTCACCAAGGAGCTCAACAGGAAATTGACTCACAGAAAAAGTCCCAACTAAAGGCAATCTTCTTTATTGTAAAAAGCAAGCTGCCATTTACATGAAAGAATGACAGACAGCTGCCCAGAAATCAATGTGCGCTACCTAGTGTTGATGAGGGTTTGCTCCGCTTGTGTCCACCAGGGGGCTTGGGATAAGACACAGATGATGCTGCTGAGAATAGTGCTAAGTGTGGGCGGAAGAAAACTCAAATAGCAAGGGACACAGGAAACCATTGGTCAAATCCAACCACGGTGGCCCAGAAGTGACCTTGTACTGTCAAATGCTGCTGGAATTCCGGATCCACAGGAGCTAAAAACTAGGTCTCTAGGCACCTGCCTCTTTCTCAAGACCTCAATACCGCATCACTGCTCTCATGCACAGCTCTGGATTGGGAATGAGATCAGGTAAGGGGATTTTGTGAAACAGAAGGTTTTTTTTTTACCTTAATGCATAGAATGCATTAGGGTAAAATAACTTTAGGCTTTAGAACCATTTTAACTCTGGCAGGGGTGCTTAAAATGGTCAGTTATTATTTATTTGGGTTAAAACCTTTATCCCATAAGGAAAAAAAAGAAACTGTTTGCTGTAACTGGTTTTAAAGTTTTAGCTATAGTTTCAACTTCAATTTGTTACCGAATTTAAATCTGCTAGTACTTTTAAACACTTCCCTCCCCCAGTCTGACTGTGCTGCTGTCCAAATCTGCCCCTGTGTTCCTTCATCCAGAGTGGTGTCTGTGTAATACAGGAGGTGTGTTACTGGACAGATCCCCAGGTCAACAGAGGGAAAAGGCCAAAAAAAGAAAAGGAATACAGCCACCACATCTAATGATTGGTAAGCTGCAATATAATACATTTTTAGTTTTGGTTTAATACCACTTTAATAACACTTACATTCCCTTTATTTTGAATGCTTTAAATTTTTCTGTTAACAATGGTATTTTTTTTAAATTATTTTAAGGTCAGTGCAAGCAAAAGTAGTATTTCAGTTGCCAGTGTAGGAGTCACTGTCTGGTTTCTTTTATTTACCTTTGCACTGTTCAGTTTAGTCTCTTCCGTTCCCATGGTGACCCTTAGACCCCGTTCACACTGGGGCGACCTGTCATGCGACCTGGTCGCCTGACAGCTCACCATAGGTCGCCTGCCATAGAGAAGCTGTGGACCCGTTCTAATAGGAGCGACACAAGTCGCTCCGACTTAGAAAAAGGGTCCGGAGCTTCTTTGGGTTGTGGTGCGAGCTGCGCGCCGCGACCTGTGAGATCGCCACAGCAAGTCGGATCGCCCCAGTGTGAACCGGGTCTAACTCCCTACGTATTTGTTTTTTTTTCCCCACCATGTTCCAATTTTGATTTCAGTAGCACATTCTGTTTTAAAAATTATGTTTAATCTGCTCTTTATTTGTAATGTCTTAGACAAGGTGACATCATACCTGTAAAGCTTGCAATGTTTTTTCAATACAATTTAAAACATACATTTTTATTTTATTCACCACAAACTTACATTTTGTATTTTTATTTAGAAAAAAAAACAGGCTGTTTGAGTACAAATTAAGTGTAAAAATCCATGGTAAAATGTGTTTCTTGTTACTAATTTTTTATTGCTGTGTTGTATTTTTTCAATACTAAATGTATTTATTTTGTTTACTTGTGTACTTGTTTTTTTTTCTTAAATTTTCTAAAGTGTTTAAAGATTCTGGACAGCATTATGTTGCAGACTTTTCACTAAGACTAGGTTCACACTTGTGCAAGTGGTTGCGAGGGCAGGAATCACATCTGTTCTCACATCCGCAACCACTCACAGCCAAACCCCGCTGCTCATTCATTCATATCGGCACCTACACACATTTGAAAAATGGTTAGTACCCTCGAAACACGTAAGTAAATCTAGGATCCATGTGGTGTCCTCCCAAGCCCAGGAGCACGCAGAGTGGGCCGATTAACTTTGATATTTTGATAAGCTTTGTCTGACATGGTATTTGTGAGTAGAGTTATTTTTTTCTTCCAATAAATATTACATTGTGATAATGCGCTAGGCTGGTGCACCCTCTCTCTTTTGTGTTTTTGTAGTACAACATTGGGGCTCCCCCAGTCTTAGGAGGGCAGAAAAGTGTGGTGTCTTCATATTACCAGTTACAAGTTTTTGTATATGAAGAACTGGTGCCAGTTGACCACCATCTCAGCAGTCAGCAGCAGGAAGGAGGTGAGATTCTGCACCTCTCTGTGAAGCTGCAGCAGCCCCTTGTCTCCACCTTCCCTGGTTTCAGCATTTAGCAGACTCCAGCAGCTGACTCTTGTCCTCCTTGGTCCTCCTCCAGACCCTGGACTTTCTGCTTCCCAGTTCTGCCTCCAGCTTCTTCCCATCAGCATATGGTAAGAGGGGTGCACAGTGATATAAGAAAAAGTGCGGTACTCTTGACTTCTGAAGTAAGGGGGGTGCTCTGGATATCTAGTCTTTTTCTTTTTTTTTTTTTAATCAAGAACAATTTTATTGAGATGCCAACAACTATACATTTATAACAGATGCATACATTTCTAATGTTACAAAAATACTATCCATTATACAAAGTTACAAACATATAGCTCCTATGGCCTCTGCAGTTCCTCCCAGGTAACATTATAAATGCCATTATTGGCGCAGCAATCAATCCAGTACCAAGTCCGCAGGGGCCAGGCCTGGAGTAGCCAACCATCCACCCCACACCTTCTAAAATTTGTAAGGGGAGCTCCTATGTTGATATATAAGTTTTTCAATGCGTAATGTATTACCCAACTGTTCAAGCCACATCTCATGAGTGGGAGGTTCAGATGCAGTCCAGTTTACTAACAAAAGTCTAAGTGCCTGAAACAAGGCTCTCGATGCCGCCTCCCCAAGACATCTGTCCTGGGTGACTGTATCAAGCATGCCCAGCAAGCATTGTCTAGGATCCAAAGGGACCACTACACCTAGAGCAGTGTTTACTTTGGTCAAAACCTCGGACCAATATCGGTGCAATTTGGGGCATCTCCACAATAAATGGATAAGGGTTCCCGTTTCCCCCGTGCATTTACCACATAATGCATCTGGCCTCACGCCCATCAGATGTAATTTAAGTGGAGTATAGTGAACTCTATATAGTTGGTAGACTCTCTGAGAGGTATTCAATGAGCAAGCCATGACATCCTCCAATGCCCCCTCCCATTGTTCCCCAGATATTTCTCCCACATCTCTCGCCCATTTTTCACGGGCATTAGTAGGAAATTTCTCAAGGTACATCCCCAAAAGAAGCGCATAGCAGCCCGAAATAAATCATTTAGTTTAAGGGAAAATACAGGAGTTGGGGAGAGCTCAATACCCTCCAGTGCTGTCTGGGCTCTTATAGCATGCTGTAATTGAAGATAAGGATATTTCATATTTAGTGAAATATTAAATTTAGCCTGCAATTGAGCAAATGACAAAAAGTTGCCCCCTTCAAAAATATGATAGAGGTGTGTCACCCCCACAGCACTCCACTGGGCCGCACATTGTAATTTTAAAAGTTCAGGGTAGGAATAATTATTCCATATCGGGCTATATTCGTGAACCCAGACACACCTTGTACCTGCTTGGTTTTATCCCATATTTTTTGAACCAGTCTATACGTGGGAAATGATTTATTAGACTTGGCAAATAATTGCGCCTCCAGGCCCTCCGCCAAAGACTTCGCACCACTATATTGAAGCATAACGCGTAATGATGAGGCCATCGGTCCATCCGCCAGTCCCCCCACCAGATGCTATAACTTGAGGCTATATAATACAGCCAGGGGTTCGGAAGGGCGAGCCCTCCCTCCTCCTTAGGCTTCTGAAGTTGTTCCAGCCTTATCCTGGCAGTGCTTCCCTTCCAAATTAGATACCCAAAAATTTAATTTATCATCCGAAAAGTCCACAGTGGAATCACCACCGGGGAATTATTCAGACAATAAAGTAATTGAGGCATGAGAATCATTTTAACCAGACTAACACGTCCAGCAACAGATAGCCATAACTTCCTCCAGATCTTAGCCCGATCTTTGAGTTTTACCAGTAACGGTAGTACATTGAGTCTACAAAAATCCAACAGGGCTGGCGAAATCACCTGCCCCAGGCACTTAAATGAGGCCACTACCGGAACCGGACAAAAACTACTCACCAACGGATCCACCACCCCATCTAGGGGCATAAGAGCAGATTTTGTCCAATTTATAGTAAGCCCAGAGTACCTCCTAAATTCAGTAATAGTCGCCATTGTTTCCCTGAGCAAGGAATCAGTCTCCCAGAAGCAGAAGCATATCATCCGCATATAGTAGGATCTTTTCCTGTAAAGAACCGTACTTAAACTCCACAATATGCTCATTATTTCTAATACACACCACCAATGGCTTGATTGCCAGGGCAAATAACAATTGGGAGAGGGGACACCCCTGTCTGGTTCCCCTCTCCAATTAGAACCCAACAGATTGCCTTCTCCCTTCCCTAATAGATGCACGAGGGGCATTATACAGTAACCTTATCCAGGAAATAAACACAGGGCCAAACCCAAATTCCCGCAGGATGGCCCACAGATATTCCCACTCCACGCTGTCAAATGCCTTGTTGGCATCTAATGACAGTAATACCCTCTGTCCCCCATTGTCAGTTGGAGTCTGCATATCAACATATAACCTCCTCAAGTTCACTGTTGTAGATTTATTGGGCATAAATCCTGCCTCATGTATTATGGAGCTCACCACTTTATTCAATTGTCTGGTGATAACTTTTGCCAGAAGTTTGACGTCAGTCTGCAAAAGTGAGATAGGGCGGTATGAATTTGGTTCAGTCACTGGTTTATCTGGCTTAAGTATCAATACTATGCTGGCTTTAGTCATGGATTCTGGCAACCTCTGTCTAACCCTTGCCTCATTGAATACCTCTAACATTTTGGGCAACAATATTTCTGAGTAGTTTTGATATACCTCCATCGGTACCCCGTCATCCCCGGGGCCTTGGATTTGGGAAACAGACCTACCGCCTCCCACAGTTCTTCCAATGAAAGTGGGGCCTCCAATTGCGACCTTTGAGTATCCGTAAGCTGAGGGATGGTAATATTTCATAGATAAGTATGTAATTCTTCTGAAGAATAAGTCCCCCGAGATGCATACAAATCTGTATAAAATCTAACCAATTCCTGCATATTCCCCTCCTGGGAATTAACCATTTTACCATTCTGAAATGTCAAGGCACCAATAGCTGGAACCGAAGGGTGCACATTAACAATTTTTGCTAAGAGGCGGCCGGTCTGTTCCCCCTCCTCATAGAATGTTACCCTAGAAAAAAAACGTTTCTTCTCCGCCTTTTAATTAATTTCCTTAGTCAATACATCTTGAGCTGCAAGCCAGGTTGCCCTAGTGGCGTCCCCAAGGTCAGCCACATACTTCTCCTCCAACTCCCACACCCGCCGTGTCAACTCCTCCTCCAACTCCCTCGTGCAGGATTTAATTTGATTTATAACAGAAATAAACATACCTCTAAGTAAGCATTTAAAGGCATCCCATCTAATCAATGCATCCTCACAGGAGGCATTATCTAAAGAAAACATTTTCAATTTGGAAAGAGATGGCTGCACTAGATGGTATCAAGTTTAACCAAAAGGCTCTTCATTCACCATGGGGCCCTCGATAAATTGATGGAAGTTCTGGCCATTACACCCATCACCCCCGGAGAGTGATCAGAGACCCCTCTCTGTGCATATTCCACTCCACGTACCTGGCCAAAGCAGACCCAGAGCCCAGACATAGATCTATGTGCGGGAGAGAGGCATGTGTTTTAGAAAAACATGAAAATTTTAATATTAGGAAATTTTGTACGCCAAAAATCCACCAGCCCACCTCTAGCATAAAACGCGATAGGGCTGTACCCCTGGTCATGGATGTAGCTGAGACAGGGGGATGCCTATCTAATTTAGGGTCTATAACCCCATTAAAATCACCCAAAACAAACAAGGGGACATCTGGCTTTGTAAAGACATAGGCTATCAATTCCCGCAGAACTACTGAAGAAAATGGAGGAGGAATATATAGCATCGCCAGTATACAAGTCATAGTAAACAATCTACAGTACAAAAACACATATCTCCCTTCCGGGTCCACATGTGTATGCAACTCCTGGAAATCCAGGGACCTGTGCACCAGCACACTCACACCCCTCGAATGAGAGGTGTGGGTGGAGTGGTACCCCCAGCCCACCCAAGAGTACTGTAAATATGACAAAGTATCCCCCACCAAGTGGGTTTCTTGTAGACCAACAATAGCAGGCTGGTACTTACGAAGAACTGAAAATACCATTGCCCTCTTTAAGGGACTGCCAAGACCCCTAACATTCCAAGAAATTATGGGTGTAACCGCCATGACAGGTCAGAAGTAATTTCTGAGGTCACATTACCCAGTGCTGCAGCCAAGTCCAAACACTGGAGGAAGTGCAGAGGCTCTAGAGCACAATGAATATAAATAGACCATAAGCACCTGGAAAAGAATTGCAAGTTTGAACATCTCCTGAAAATACATAAACAAAATAAAGCATAATCAAACACAATAAGGCACATAAGTGCCTCTAAACATCTAACCCTGAGGACATAAGGTCGCTCAAGCATAAGGGCGGCCAGTGCATGGCCCACCCGATCCCCTTCATCCTGCCCATATACTACCATTCGCAGTCATTCAAGTAGTTAATTCCTCAGAGAGCATAAATCAGGTACCCCCCAAAAGAAAAAGAGGGGAGAAAAAACAGAACACAAAAAAAAAAAAAAAAGGGAGAATACCGTTCTCCGGCCAGGAACCCATGTGGAGTAACTATTATTAGGGTTGAGCGGACACCTAGATGTCCGTGTTCGACGGGTTCGGCCGAACTTTAAAAAAAAGTCCGGGTCCGTGTCCCGGACTTTTACCGAACTTTTCCCGGACACCGAACCCCATTGAAGTCAATGGGGACCCGAACTTTAAGGCACTAAAATGGCTCTAAAACACCAAAGGAAAGGGCTAGAGTGCTGCAAATGGCAGCAAAACGTAATTAAGAGCATGGCAAGTGCTCTGCAAACAAATGTGGATAGGGAAATAACTTAAAACAACAAAAAAAAACAGAAAAATAAAACAATGTTCTTCTTCATCTCTGAAGGACGAGGCCCATATGGAGTAGGAGGGAGGTTGAGGTGGTGGTGGATGTGGCGGTGACATAGGCGTGCGCACAGGGTGTGCTGGGTGTGCCTGGGCACACCCTAATCACCTAGGGCACATAGCATTGCCAGTGAGGAGATGGGAAAGATCTCCCTGGGACCTGCTCTGCTCTATTTCTCCTTGCCTACAGGTACATGGCCCCGATACATTACTCTCCCTGCTGGCAAACACATGCATGTGTATTTCAACTTTGGGGTGCACACCTTAATGCAATAGGCTGCGCACACCTATGGGCGGTGTAGGTGGAAGCGGCGGTGGAGGAGGACCAGGGCCGGATTAACAGCATCATGGGCTTGGTGCTGAGGATTTTGAAGGGCCTTAGGGCCGTGCCTTGCCATGCACCCAGAGGAGGAAGGGTGCAGCCATGCATGCCTAATTCAACATGGGATGCTGTCTCTGAAGCCCATAAACACATCCATGCATCGCCAACTGTCCCTCCTTGTCCGGCCTTCACGCTGTGTGGGGAGGTTCTGAGGGTGCTGCCTGGGGAAGCGAGCATAGAAGCCAGACTTCTGTGTTTACAAGTGACAGAAGAGCGGTAACAGTGAATATGGCCAACCCGGGGCCTATATAAAAGGTAGGGGCCTGGAGCTGCAGCTCCAATAGACCCTACATTAATCTGGCCCTGAGGAGGAGGACGAGGTAGCCAACACTGCTTCTTTTCACAAATTTTAAATGAGGGTACACCCCAAAAGAGTGAGAAAGAGCAAAAATGGAACAATGGGTGGGTAAGGTCGGTATCCATTGCTATTCTGCATAAGGTACGGAAAAGTCCCGTGGGATCCATGCCTGGTTCATTTTAATGAACGTGAGCTTGTCCACATTGTCTCTGGACAGGCGGCTGCGCTTGTCTGTTATAACGCCCCCAGCCGTGCTAAATACCCGTTCAGATAATACACTGGCTGCAGGGCACGCCAGCACCTCCAAGGCGTAAAGGGCAAGCTCAGGCCATGTGCCCAATTTGGAGACCCAGAAGTTGAAGGGGGCAGACCCGTCATTCACTACATGTAGGCGTGTGCACACATACTGCTCCACCATGTTGGTAAAATGCTGCCTCCTGCTAAGACGTTCCATCTGAGCTGCTGGTGCTGCTGTTTGTTGTGGCGTGCTGACAAAGCTTTTCCACATTTCGGCCATGCTAACCCTGCCTTCTGAGGTGCTGGCGGTGCCCTGGTTGCGTTGGCGACCTCCTCCTCCTCCTCCTCTGCCTTGTGCTTCCACTGTGGCCCCGCTGTCAGATGGGAATGCCAGCAGCATGGCGTCTACCAGCGTGCGCTTGTACTCGCGCATCTTGCGATCGCGCTCCAGTGAGTGAATTAAGGACGGTACGTTGTCCTTGTAACGGGGATCCAGCAGCGTGGCCACCCAGTAATCAGCACAAGTTAGAATGTGGGCAACTCGGCGGTCGTTGTGGAGACACTGCAGCATGTAATCGCTCATGTGTGCCAGGCTGCCCAGAGGCAACGAAAGGCTGTCCTCTGTGGGAGGTGTATGGTCCGTGTCCTCTGTATCCCCCCAGCCACGCACCAGTGATGGCCATGAGCTGGCCTGGGTGCCACCCTGCTGTGAACATGGTTCCATCTCCTCCTCCAGCTCCTCCTCCTCCTCATCCTCCTCATCCTCCAGAACTGTGCCCCTGCTGGACAATTGCGTCCCTGGCGTTTGCGTGTGCAGGAACCCACCCTCGGAGCCCCTTGCGAATGACTGCCCTGAAAGCCTTGGAAATGTTACCTCTTCATCCTCCTCCTCCTCCTCATCCTGTGCCACATCCTCTTCCATCATCGCCCGAATTGTTTTTTCAAGGAGGCATAGAAGTGGGATAGTTAAGCTGAGAACGGCGTCATTGCCACTGGCCATGTTGGTGGAGTACTCAAAACAGCGCAACAAGGCACACAGGTCTCGCATGGAGGCCCAGTTATTGGTGGTGAAGTGGCCAGAGTATGGAACAGGCAGCACCCTCAAAGCTTCAGAAGTATGAGATGAACCCCAAAAACTTGGAAAGGTGGATCTCACACGTACCGACACAGACTATCCCGCAATTTAATTGATCCCCAAAGGTTTTTATTGAATAGCGGAATAGGAAATATGATCAAAAAATGTGTATGTATCTCACACGTACAGAAGCACACTAGGCCCCAATTACTATTGTTTGTACACCTAAAAGGATGGATGAGGAGGAGGAGGAGTATGGAACAGGCAGCACCCTCAAAGCTTCAGAAGTATGAGATGAACCCCAAAAACTTGGAAAGGTGGATCTCACACGTACCGACACAGACTATCCCGCAATTTAATTGATCCCCAAAGGTTTTTATTGAATAGCGGAATAGGAAATATGATCAAAAAAAGTGTATGTATCTCGCACGTACAGAAACACACTAGGCTACACTTGTGCGTGTAGCTGGCACAGATCGACCATGTCCTCTCCTTGCAACAGGAGCTCTACCAGCAGCACCACGACCCAGGCCACGGCCCTTATTTGACGGTCTCCTCATATTTCTGTAATTTAAGATCTTGCCCTAGAAAGGTTTTTATTGAATAGCGGAATAGAAAATATGATCCAAAAAAAGTGTATGTATATCACACGTACACAACCACACTAGGCCCCAATTACTATTGTTTGTACCCCTAAAAGGCTAGATGAGGAGTAGGGGGAGTATGGAACAGGCAGCACCCTCAAACCTTCAGAAGTATGAGATGAACCCCAACAACTTGGAAAGGTGGATCTCTCTCACACGTACCGACACAGACTATCCCGCAATTCAATTGATCCTCAAAGGTTTTTATTGAATAGCGGAATAGGAAATATGATCAAAAAAAGTGTATGTATCTCGCACGTACACAACCACACTAGGCCCCAATTACTATTGTTTGTACCCCTAAAAGGCTAGATGAGGAGTAGGGGGGGTATGGAACAGGCAGCACCCTCAAACCTTCAGAAGTATGAGATGAACCCCAACAACTTGGAAAGGTGGATCTCTCTCACACGTACCGACACAGACTATCCCGCAATTCAATTGATCCCCAAAGGTTTTTATTGAATAGCGGAATAGGAAATATGATCAAAAAAAGTGTATGTATCTCACACGTACAGAAACACACTAGGCCCCAATTACTATTGTTTGTACACCTAAAAGGATGGATGAGGAGGAGGAGGAGTATGGAACAGGCAGCACCCTCAAAGCTTCAGAAGTATGAGATGAACCCCAAAAACTTGGAAAGGTGGATCTCACACGTACCGACACAGACTATTCCGCAATTTAATTGATCCCCAAAGGTTTTTATTGAATAGCGGAATAGGAAATATGATCAAAAAATGTGTATGTATCTCACACGTACAGAAGCACACTAGGCCCCAATTACTATTGTTTGTACACCTAAAAGGATGGATGAGGAGGAGGAGGAGTATGGAACAGGCAGCACCCTCAAAGCTTCAGAAGTATGAGATGAACCCCAAAAACTTGGAAAGGTGGATCTCACACGTACCGACACAGACTATCCCGCAATTTAATTGATCCCCAAAGGTTTTTATTGAATAGCGGAATAGGAAATATGATCAAAAAATGTGTATGTATCTCACACGTACAGAAGCACACTAGGCCCCAATTACTATTGTTTGTACACCTAAAAGGATGGATGAGGAGGAGGAGGAGTATGGAACAGGCAGCACCCTCAAAGCTTCAGAAGTATGAGATGAACCCCAAAAACTTGGAAAGGTGGATCTCACACGTACCGACACAGACTATCCCGCAATTTAATTGATCCCCAAAGGTTTTTATTGAATAGCGGAATAGGAAATATGATCAAAAAATGTGTATGTATCTCACACGTACAGAAGCACACTAGGCCCCAATTACTATTGTTTGTACACCTAAAAGGATGGATGAGGAGGAGGAGGAGTATGGAACAGGCAGCACCCTCAAAGCTTCAGAAGTATGAGATGAACCCCAAAAACTTGGAAAGGTGGATCTCACACGTACCGACACAGACTATCCCGCAATTTAATTGATCCCCAAAGGTTTTTATTGAATAGCGGAATAGGAAATATGATCAAAAAAAGTGTATGTATCTCGCACGTACAGAAACACACTAGGCCCCAATTACTATTGTTTGTACACCTAAAAGGATGGATGAGGAGGAGGAGGAGTATGGAACAGGCAGCACCCTCAAAGCTTCAGAAGTATGAGATGAACCCCAAAAACTTGGAAAGGTGGATCTCACACGTACCGACACAGACTATTCCGCAATTTAATTGATCCCCAAAGGTTTTTATTGAATAGCGGAATAGGAAATATGATCAAAAAATGTGTATGTATCTCACACGTACAGAAGCACACTAGGCCCCAATTACTATTGTTTGTACACCTAAAAGGATGGATGAGGAGGAGGAGGAGTATGGAACAGGCAGCACCCTCAAAGCTTCAGAAGTATGAGATGAACCCCAAAAACTTGGAAAGGTGGATCTCACACGTACCGACACAGACTATCCCGCAATTTAATTGATCCCCAAAGGTTTTTATTGAATAGCGGAATAGGAAATATGATCAAAAAAAGTGTATGTATCTCGCACGTACACAACCACACTAGGCCCCAATTACTATTGTTTGTACCCCTAAAAGGCTAGATGAGGAGTAGGGGGGGTATGGAACAGGCAGCACCCTCAAACCTTCAGAAGTATGAGATGAACCCCAACAACTTGGAAAGGTGGATCTCTCTCACACGTACCGACACAGACTATCCCGCAATTCAATTGATCCTCAAAGGTTTTTATTGAATAGCGGAATAGGAAATATGATCAAAAAAAGTGTATGTATCTCGCACGTACACAACCACACTAGGCCCCAATTACTATTGTTTGTACCCCTAAAAGGCTAGATGAGGAGTAGGGGGAGTATGGAACAGGCAGCACCCTCAAACCTTCAGAAGTATGAGATGAACCCCAACAACTTGGAAAGGTGGATCTCTCTCACACGTACCGACACAGACTATCCCGCAATTCAATTGATCCTCAAAGGTTTTTATTGAATAGCGGAATAGGAAATATGATCAAAAAAAGTGTATGTATCTCGCACGTACACAACCACACTAGGCCCCAATTACTATTGTTTGTACCCCTAAAAGGCTAGATGAGGAGTAGGGGGGGTATGGAACAGGCAGCACCCTCAAACCTTCAGAAGTATGAGATGAACCCCAACAACTTGGAAAGGTGGATCTCTCTCACACGTACCGACACAGACTATCCCGCAATTCAATTGATCCTCAAAGGTTTTTATTGAATAGCGGAATAGGAAATATGATCAAAAAAAGTGTATGTATCTCGCACGTACACAACCACACTAGGCCCCAATTACTATTGTTTGTACCCCTAAAAGGCTAGATGAGGAGTAGGGGGAGTATGGAACAGGCAGCACCCTCAAACCTTCAGAAGTATGAGATGAACCCCAACAACTTGGAAAGGTGGATCTCTCTCACACGTACCAACACAGACTATCCCCCAATTTAACTGATCCCCAAAGGTTTTTGATTAAATAGCGGAATAGAAAATATGATCCCAAAAAAGTGTATGTATATCACACGTACACAACCACACTAGGCCCCAATTACTATTGTTTGTACCCCTAAAAGGCTAGGAGTAGGGGGGAGTATGGAACAGGCAGCACCCTCAAACCTTCAGAAGTATGAGATGAACCCCAACAACTTGGAAAGGTGGATCTCTCTCACACGTACCAACACAGACTATCCCCCAATTTAACTGATCCCCAAAGGTTTTTGATTAAATAGCGGAATAGAAAATATGATCCCAAAAAAGTGTATGTATATCACACGTACACAACCACACTAGGCCCCAATTACTATTGTTTGTACCCCTAAAAGGCTAGGAGTAGGGGGAGTATGGAACAGGCAGCACCCTCAAACCTTCAGAAGTATGAGATGAACCCCAACAACTTGGAAAGGTGGATCTCTCTCACACGTACCAACACAGACTATCCCCCAATTTAACTGATCCCCAGAGGTTTTTGATTAAATAGCGGAATAGAAAATATGATCCCAAAAAAGTGTATGTATATCACACGTACACAACCACACTAGGCCCCAATTACTATTGTTTGTACCCCTAAAAGGCTAGGAGTAGGGGGGAGTATGGAACAGGCAGCACCCTCAAACCTTCAGAAGTATGAGATGAACCCCAACAACTTGGAAAGGTGGATCTCTCTCACACGTACCAACACAGACTATCCCCCAATTTAACTGATCCCCAGAGGTTTTTGATTAAATAGCGGAATAGAAAATATGATCCCAAAAAAGTGTATGTATATCACACGTACACAACCACACTAGGCCCCAATTACTATTGTTTGTACCCCTAAAAGGCTAGGAGTAGGGGGAGTATGGAACAGGCAGCACCCTCAAACCTTCAGAAGTATGAGATGAACCCCAACAACTTGGAAAGGTGGATCTCTCTCACACGTACCAACACAGACTATCCCCCAATTTAACTGATCCCCAGAGGTTTTTGATTAAATAGCGGAATAGAAAATATGATCCCAAAAAAGTGTATGTATATCACACGTACACAACCACACTAGGCCCCAATTACTATTGTTTGTACCCCTAAAAGGCTAGGAGTAGGGGGAGTATGGAACAGGCAGCACCCTCAAACCTTCAGAAGTATGAGATGAACCCCAACAACTTGGAAAGGTGGATCTCTCTCACACGTACCAACACAGACTATCCCCCAATTTAACTGATCCCCAGAGGTTTTTGATTAAATAGCGGAATAGAAAATATGATCCCAAAAAAGTGTATGTATATCACACGTACACAACCACACTAGGCCCCAATTACTATTGTTTGTACCCCTAAAAGGCTAGGAGTAGGGGGGAGTATGGAACAGGCAGCACCCTCAAACCTTCAGAAGTATGAGATGAACCCCAACAACTTGGAAAGGTGGATCTCTCTCACACGTACCAACACAGACTATCCCCCAATTTAACTGATCCCCAGAGGTTTTTGATTAAATAGCGGAATAGAAAATATGATCCCAAAAAAGTGTATGTATATCACACGTACACAACCACACTAGGCCCCAATTACTATTGTTTGTACCCCTAAAAGGCTAGGAGTAGGGGGGAGTATGGAACAGGCAGCACCCTCAAACCTTCAGAAGTATGAGATGAACCCCAACAACTTGGAAAGGTGGATCTCTCTCACACGTACCAACACAGACTATCCCCCAATTTAACTGATCCCCAGAGGTTTTTGATTAAATAGCGGAATAGAAAATATGATCCCAAAAAAGTGTATGTATATCACACGTACACAACCACACTAGGCCCCAATTACTATTGTTTGTACCCCTAAAAGGCTAGGAGTAGGGGGAGTATGGAACAGGCAGCACCCTCAAACCTTCAGAAGTATGAGATGAACCCCAACAACTTGGAAAGGTGGATCTCTCTCACACGTACCAACACAGACTATCCCCCAATTTAACTGATCCCCAGAGGTTTTTGATTAAATAGCGGAATAGAAAATATGATCCCAAAAAAGTGTATGTATATCACACGTACACAACCACACTAGGCCCCAATTACTATTGTTTGTACCCCTAAAAGGCTAGGAGTAGGGGGAGTATGGAACAGGCAGCACCCTCAAACCTTCAGAAGTATGAGATGAACCCCAACAACTTGGAAAGGTGGATCTCTCTCACACGTACCAACACAGACTATCCCCCAATTTAACTGATCCCCAGAGGTTTTTGATTAAATAGCGGAATAGAAAATATGATCCCAAAAAAGTGTATGTATATCACACGTACACAACCACACTAGGCCCCAATTACTATTGTTTGTACCCCTAAAAGGCTAGGAGTAGGGGGAGTATGGAACAGGCAGCACCCTCAAACCTTCAGAAGTATGAGATGAACCCCAACAACTTGGAAAGGTGGATCTCTCTCACACGTACCAACACAGACTATCCCCCAATTTAACTGATCCCCAGAGGTTTTTGATTAAATAGCGGAATAGAAAATATGATCCCAAAAAAGTGTATGTATATCACACGTACACAACCACACTAGGCCCCAATTACTATTGTTTGTACCCCTAAAAGGCTAGGAGTAGGGGGAGTATGGAACAGGCAGCACCCTCAAACCTTCAGAAGTATGAGATGAACCCCAACAACTTGGAAAGGTGGATCTCTCTCACACGTACCAACACAGACTATCCCCCAATTTAACTGATCCCCAAAGGTTTTTGATTAAATAGCGGAATAGAAAATATGATCCCAAAAAAGTGTATGTATATCACACGTACACAACCACACTAGGCCCCAATTACTATTGTTTGTACCCCTAAAAGGCTAGGAGTAGGGGGGAGTATGGAACAGGCAGCACCCTCAAACCTTCAGAAGTATGAGATGAACCCCAACAACTTGGAAAGGTGGATCTCTCTCACACGTACCAACACAGACTATCCCCCAATTTAACTGATCCCCAAAGGTTTTTGATTAAATAGCGGAATAGAAAATATGATCCCAAAAAAGTGTATGTATATCACATGTACACAACCACACTAGGCCCCAATTACTATTGTTTGTACCCCTAAAAGGCTAGATGAGGAGTAGGGGGAGTATGGAACAGGCAGCACCCTCAAACCTTCAGTATGAGATTGTGTTCACTGTACCCCACAAAGATTGAGTTCACTGCACCCCACAATGATTGTGTTCACTGCACCCCACAAAGATTGTGTTCACTGCACCTCACAAAGATTGTGTTCACTGTACCCCCCAAAGATTGTGTTCACTGCACCCCACAAAGATTCTGTTCACTGTACCCCACAAAGATTGTGTTCACTGCACCCCAAAAAGATTGTGTTCACTGCACCCCAAAAAGGATGTTGTTCACTGCACCCCAAAAAGGATGTTGTTCACTCCACCCCAAAAAGATTGTGTTCACTGCACCCCACAAAGATTGTGTTCACTGCACCCCAAAAAGATTGTGTTCACTGCACCCCAAAAATGATTTTGTTCACTGCACCCCAAAAAGGATTTTGTTCACTGCACCCCAAAAAGGATGTTGTTCACTCCACCCCAAAAAGATTGTGTTCACTGCACCCCAAAAAGATTGTGTTCACTGCACCCCACAAAGGATTTTGTTCACTGCACCCCAAAAAGATTGTGTTCACTGCACCCCAAAAAGGATGTTGTTCACTGCACCCCAAAAAGGATTTTGTTCACTGCACCCCAAAAAGATTGTGTTCACTGCACCCCACAAAGGATTTTGTTCACTGCACCCCACAAAGATTGTGTTCACTGCACACCAAAAAGGATTGTGTTCACTGCACCCCAAAAAGATTTTGTTCACTGCACCCCAAAAAGATTGTGTTCACTGCAGCCCAAAAAGATTGTGTTCACTGCAGCCCAAAAAGATTGTGTTCACTGCAGCCCAAAAAGATTGTGTTCACTGCAGCCCAAAAAGATTGTGTTCACTGCAGCTCACACACAGAAAAATGGATGTGGATCACTGACACCTGCCTATCTCCAATCCCACACCACACAGCAATATCGATTGTAGTTTGTAGAACACAGTTTCCCTAAAATTCAGCAGACTCTGTCCCTAACAGGATTGAGAAGAGATCGTAGATCAGGATTGAGTGCAGATTCACCCCACCCCCCACACAGCAATATCGATTGTAGTTTGTAGAACACAGTTTCCCTAAAATTCAGCAGACTCTGTCCCTAACAGGATTGAGAAGAGATCGTAGATCAGGATTGAGTGCAGATTCACCCCACCCCCCACACAGCAATATCGATTGTAGTTTGTAGAACACAGTTTCCCTAAAATTCAGCAGACTCTGTCCCTAACAGGATTGAGAAGAGATCGTAGATCAGGATTGAGTGCAGATTCACCCCACCCCCCACACAGCAATATCGATTGTAGTTTGTAGAAGACACTGACCCTATATAATTCAGCAGACTCTATCCCTAAAATGCCTACAACTCGCCCTGCCTAAACACTCCGACCTGTCCCTCAATTCTATCCGGACACAAATGGTTTTTTCCTGCCTATCTTTCCCTAATCAGCAGCCAGCACGTTGATGTGTGCTCTGTCCCTGAATCTAAGCAGCATAATGACGCCGCTGCGGCTGCCTCGAACTTATAAAGACTTGGTCACATGCTTCAGACGGCCAATCACAGCTACTGAGACATTTGCAGGCATGGCTGGGATGGCTTAAGGCACACCAGTTAAACGATTGTTGATTGGCTGTTGAAAGCCCGCCATGAAAAGAGCGCCAAAGCATGCAAAACCCGGAAATAAAACGACCGAACACGGATTTTTACCCGAACATACAGTAAAGTGTCCGTGTCCGTGTTCGGGTACAAAAAATCCAATTATTCGGTACGAACACGAATAATACAGTCCGTGTTCGCTCAACACTAACTATTATCACTTCAATTAAGCTAACAAAAAAATATAATGAATCATGAAGCAAAAGCAAACATCAGTCCTCAAAAGTCGCCTCAGAGGTCGCTCTATTATGATGTCGCAAAGTAGGCTCATTCACGTCCAGACATGATGCTGCTTCAGAAGCCAAGTTGAAAAAATGCACTTTCCCTTCCACCGTAATCCTGAGACGTGCCGGATAAAGCATCGCATACACCAAACCCAGTCTACGCAACCTCTGTTTTACTTCCATAAACTTGGCCCGCAGTTTTTGCACCTCCATTGAAAAGTCAGGGTAGAAAGAGACCCGGCTGCCATTATATGTAATATTAGCTTTTTCTCTGGCTAGTTTAAAAATTTTCTCTCTGTCCCGGTAATGGAGTATCCGCGCCAATATGGGCCTGGGTGTATTACCCGGTATAGCTCTAGTAGGGACGCGGTGTGCTCGGTGCACTGCAAAAATAGGGGAAAGAGCTTCATTACCAAATACTTCACAGAGCCAAGATTGAACAAAATCAGTTGGGTCTTTACCCTCCATTTTTTCAGGCAGGCCCACAATACACACATTATTACGTCTGAGTCTATTTTCCATGTCATCCGTCTTTTCCTTTATCTCATGGACCAAACGAAAATCATTAAGAGTGTCTACTATAAGTGGTAGAAGTTTATCTTCCAGGTTACTAACACGATTTTCCACTGCAGTGGTACGCTCACGGATTTTCTGTAAATCTTGGCGAATAAGATCCACTTCCTCTGTAAATCTCCCCAGCTGTTCTTAAACAGTATTAACTGATGCAGTACAGGTAAGTACTGCCTGCAGAATTTGGCTCAATGTGGGTTGCTTAACATCTTCCAATATATACCCTTGGGATTCAGAAAATAGATCCCAAAAAAGTGTATGTATATCACACGTACACAACCACACTAGGCCCCAATTACTATTGTTTGTACCCCTAAAAGGCTAGGAGTAGGGGGAGTATGGAACAGGCAGCACCCTCAAACCTTCAGAAGTATGAGATGAACCCCAACAACTTGGAAAGGTGGATCTCTCTCACACGTACCAACACAGACTATCCCCCAATTTAACTGATCCCCAGAGGTTTTTGATTAAATAGCGGAATAGAAAATATGATCCCAAAAAAGTGTATGTATATCACACGTACACAACCACACTAGGCCCCAATTACTATTGTTTGTACCCCTAAAAGGCTAGGAGTAGGGGGAGTATGGAACAGGCAGCACCCTCAAACCTTCAGAAGTATGAGATGAACCCCAACAACTTGGAAAGGTGGATCTCTCTCACACGTACCAACACAGACTATCCCCCAATTTAACTGATCCCCAAAGGTTTTTGATTAAATAGCGGAATAGAAAATATGATCCCAAAAAAGTGTATGTATATAACACGTACACAACCACACTAGGCCCCAATTACTATTGTTTGTACCCCTAAAAGGCTAGGAGTAGGGGGGAGTATGGAACAGGCAGCACCCTCAAACCTTCAGAAGTATGAGATGAACCCCAACAACTTGGAAAGGTGGATCTCTCTCACACGTACCAACACAGACTATCCCCCAATTTAACTGATCCCCAAAGGTTTTTGATTAAATAGCGGAATAGAAAATATGATCCCAAAAAAGTGTATGTATATCACACGTACACAACCACACTAGGCCCCAATTACTATTGTTTGTACCCCTAAAAGGCTAGATGAGGAGTAGGGGGAGTATGGAACAGGCAGCACCCTCAAACCTTCAGTATGAGATTGTGTTCACTGTACCCCACAAAGATTGAGTTCACTGCACCCCACAATGATTGTGTTCACTGCACCCCACAAAGATTGTGTTCACTGCACCTCACAAAGATTGTGTTCACTGTACCCCCCAAAGATTGTGTTCACTGCACCCCACAAAGATTCTGTTCACTGTACCCCACAAAGATTGTGTTCACTGCACCCCAAAAAGATTGTGTTCACTGCACCCCAAAAAGGATGTTGTTCACTGCACCCCAAAAAGGATGTTGTTCACTCCACCCCAAAAAGATTGTGTTCACTGCACCCCACAAAGATTGTGTTCACTGCACCCCAAAAAGATTGTGTTCACTGCACCCCAAAAATGATTTTGTTCACTGCACCCCAAAAAGGATTTTGTTCACTGCACCCCAAAAAGGATGTTGTTCACTCCACCCCAAAAAGATTGTGTTCACTGCACCCCAAAAAGATTGTGTTCACTGCACCCCACAAAGGATTTTGTTCACTGCACCCCAAAAAGATTGTGTTCACTGCACCCCAAAAAGGATGTTGTTCACTGCACCCCAAAAAGGATTTTGTTCACTGCACCCCAAAAAGATTGTGTTCACTGCACCCCACAAAGGATTTTGTTCACTGCACCCCACAAAGATTGTGTTCACTGCACACCAAAAAGGATTGTGTTCACTGCACCCCAAAAAGATTTTGTTCACTGCACCCCAAAAAGATTGTGTTCACTGCAGCCCAAAAAGATTGTGTTCACTGCAGCCCAAAAAGATTGTGTTCACTGCAGCCCAAAAAGATTGTGTTCACTGCAGCCCAAAAAGATTGTGTTCACTGCAGCCCAAAAAGATTGTGTTCACTGCAGCTCACACACAGAAAAATGGATGTGGATCACTGACACCTGCCTATCTCCAATCCCACACCACACAGCAATATCGATTGTAGTTTGTAGAACACAGTTTCCCTAAAATTCAGCAGACTCTGTCCCTAACAGGATTGAGAAGAGATCGTAGATCAGGATTGAGTGCAGATTCACCCCACCCCCCACACAGCAATATCGATTGTAGTTTGTAGAACACAGTTTCCCTAAAATTCAGCAGACTCTGTCCCTAACAGGATTGAGAAGAGATCGTAGATCAGGATTGAGTGCAGATTCACCCCACCCCCCACACAGCAATATCGATTGTAGTTTGTAGAACACAGTTTCCCTAAAATTCAGCAGACTCTGTCCCTAACAGGATTGAGAAGAGATCGTAGATCAGGATTGAGTGCAGATTCACCCCACCCCCCACACAGCAATATCGATTGTAGTTTGTAGAAGACACTGACCCTATATAATTCAGCAGACTCTATCCCTAAAATGCCTACAACTCGCCCTGCCTAAACACTCCGACCTGTCCCTCAATTCTATCCGGACACAAATGGTTTTTTCCTGCCTATCTTTCCCTAATCAGCAGCCAGCACGTTGATGTGTGCTCTGTCCCTGAATCTAAGCAGCATAATGACGCCGCTGCGGCTGCCTCGAACTTATAAAGACTTGGTCACATGCTTCAGACGGCCAATCACAGCTACTGAGACATTTGCAGGCATGGCTGGGATGGCTTAAGGCACACCAGTTAAACGATTGTTGATTGGCTGTTGAAAGCCCGCCATGAAAAGAGCGCCAAAGCATGCAAAACCCGGAAATAAAACGACCGAACACGGATTTTTACCCGAACATACAGTAAAGTGTCCGTGTCCGTGTTCGGGTACAAAAAATCCAATTATTCGGTACGAACACGAATAATACAGTCCGTGTTCGCTCAACACTAACTATTATCACTTCAATTAAGCTAACAAAAAAATATAATGAATCATGAAGCAAAAGCAAACATCAGTCCTCAAAAGTCGCCTCAGAGGTCGCTCTATTATGATGTCGCAAAGTAGGCTCATTCACGTCCAGACATGATGCTGCTTCAGAAGCCAAGTTGAAAAAATGCACTTTCCCTTCCACCGTAATCCTGAGACGTGCCGGATAAAGCATCGCATACACCAAACCCAGTCTACGCAACCTCTGTTTTACTTCCATAAACTTGGCCCGCAGTTTTTGCACCTCCATTGAAAAGTCAGGGTAGAAAGAGACCCGGCTGCCATTATATGTAATATTAGCTTTTTCTCTGGCTAGTTTAAAAATTTTCTCTCTGTCCCGGTAATGGAGTATCCGCGCCAATATGGGCCTGGGTGTATTACCCGGTATAGCTCTAGTAGGGACGCGGTGTGCTCGGTGCACTGCAAAAATAGGGGAAAGAGCTTCATTACCAAATACTTCACAGAGCCAAGATTGAACAAAATCAGTTGGGTCTTTACCCTCCATTTTTTCAGGCAGGCCCACAATACACACATTATTACGTCTGAGTCTATTTTCCATGTCATCCGTCTTTTCCTTTATCTCATGGACCAAACGAAAATCATTAAGAGTGTCTACTATAAGTGGTAGAAGTTTATCTTCCAGGTTACTAACACGATTTTCCACTGCAGTGGTACGCTCACGGATTTTCTGTAAATCTTGGCGAATAAGATCCACTTCCTCTGTAAATCTCCCCAGCTGTTCTTAAACAGTATTAACTGATGCAGTACAGGTAAGTACTGCCTGCAGAATTTGGCTCAATGTGGGTTGCTTAACATCTTCCAATATATACCCTTGGGATTCAGACTGTTCAACATCCACCAGGGCCATGTCAGCAGGTTTCCCTCCCTGCATATTATCAATGACCATATCACTGTCAGGCCCCACACATGTAGACAAACTTTTATCATTCTCCCAGGCCTACTCCTCCTTCACTAATGGCAAAGATTGCAGTTTTTTAGCATATAAAAGAATATCACCATCGCTCTCTTTACCTGGAGGGCGAGAAAGTTTGCTTTTAGTACCGGTTTCCTTGGGTCTATCAGCCCCTCTCATTTCCTTGTGTGATGCAGGCGCAAACGTCCCAGCGCCATTTTGGGATTCCTGGGTCGCCACATCTTCCTTGCTTTTACCCCCTCTTGTCATGACTCCCAGCATAAAGAAATGGTCCTGTTAAATCTTTAAAAGCTGGAGGGGGGCTGCAAAGTATCAACGGTCAGCTGGTAAGTTGGTAGGTGGCCAGCTGGTAGACTAGTAAGCTAGTAGGAAGGTAGGCTGAGGAGGCCATGGAGTGTCAGCACTTCTAAAGCTGAGTAAGGAGAGACCGTAAGATGTCAGTGGTGTCCGTGGTCATCAAAAGCAGCCCAGCACGTGTGCAGTTTGAGATCTAAAGTCTGGATTTGATTGAATGGGCTTCACACTGTCAGCAAAACAACTGGATGGCTGAATGGCTGGATGGCCGGATTCCTAAGTAGCTGAATAACTGAATAGCTAGAAAAACAATGAAGTGTCCGCAATCTGAGACTACTAGGGATAATATGGAGATTCAGCACCTGTGCAATAAACAGGAAGAGCAGGAGAAACAGAGGGAGCTGAATCAGCAATAAGATATCAGCAGTCTGGGACTAGCAGTGTAGACTGGCAGTGTAGACCTCATAGGCTGCGAAGACTGCAAAGGCTGTGAAGTGTCTGCGGCATCAAACAGTCAGCAGCCGCCCAGCATAGGTATCCTGTCTGGCCGGGGAGAGGATCGATGATCGGGTATTCCTGATGGGAGCTCAGTGAGAGCAGTCTTCTCCCATGCCTTACTCGGCGACGCCCCCTTGGATATCTAGTCTTACAGATACAACTGGCCCTTTGAGGGTGACCATAATGCTGATGCGGCCCGCAATGCAATTGAGTTTGACACCTCTGGATTAGTGGGTTTATCCCTATCCTTAAAGGCAAAAGTTGTTTTTTATGTTTGTGTAGAATAAGGAATGATTAAAACTCTAGTTTATACCTTTTTCATTTTTTTGGGTTGTTCTATTAACATAACAGGGAGTAAACCTGTATGCATGTTGGACATATTTTCTTCTCCCCTCTTTTTCAAGTGACAACTGTAACATTTTGTATTTGCAATCTTTTTCAGTCATAAAAGCATTGGTAACCTGGACCAATATGGTAAATCTCCCCAGGGAGATACAGTCATTAATAAAATGTTAATAAGAGGTCTTCCCCTTCCCCCACTCCAAAAAGTTATTATTTTTTAACCTTTTAAAATATTGGAATGTATTTTCATGCATTGCAGATGAAAGGATCTCCAGAGCACAGTATACAGAATGTGTGGAGGTGAAGCAGTTATTTGGTTTTCTTATTATTAATATTGTCTTACAAAAGTTTTTGTTACCCCAGCATTTCATGTTCCAGCTATGTGCCTGCTGTACCATGTATTTTTATGAAAAATTATCCTTTTCTCTACATATTGCTTCATTTGTGTGAAACCCTTTGGTGTTCCTGTCAGTCCCTCTGCTTTCCTATTAAAAACTGACCACACTAAGCAGGAGAGAACAGCATGGACAGTTCTCTAGCCATGCTATGAGCTCAGCCTGCTCTCTTCCAATGATCAGACTTGTTCTGAAATGCAGCACCGCCCCCCCCCCCACACAGCCATTCACAGGAAAGCTCAGTGTACTGTTGCTTCTCCTCCTCCCCTCAGCTCTTATACAGCTGAGAACAGAAGGAACAAAGGGAATGTGATCACTTCTAAAAAAGGGACAAAAAAGTTATGTTTATATATTTTTTTTATATATTTATACATAAATATTTTATCTTTCATTTCAATTGTAAACTACATGGGTTGTTTTACAAGGTTCTCATTTACAATCACTTTACCACTACTGGTGTAAAATATAACTGCTATTTATCAGTGTCAGAAAAGACCCTTTTGGGCTAGGATTTGTGACAGTCAGAACTTGAAGTAGTTGTCTTTTTCAGCCTAGCTTATTCTAAAAACACAGAGCAAAGATAAGCAAAGTAGCAACCAATAAAGGTTCTTCCTTCACAAAACCGAAATCTGGTTGTCACGGTTTACTGCACCTTGCACAATATCATTGCTCCTTGTACTATCTCATAGAATGATGTTACCCTTGAAGACTTTCATGCCTGCTTTCTAGCTTACTGATAAGTTTGTTTACAGGAAATTTCACCAAAAAGAAAGCAAAATCAATATCTACAGCAGCCCAGTTTCCTTGCAGAGTAACTGGGGAAAGGCAGCACAACTGCAGAACATGTACAAGTATAGAGAGGAATGTAATGAGCACAGACAACTGGTTTTACACTATGTCTCATCTTAGGCAATGATTCCTTGTAGACTTATTGATGCTGACTGCTGAAATTTAGCCCTTGGAATAAAAAATATAATGTGAAGACAAAGATTGTAATTCAAGACTATACACTGTGTACAACTTGAGAATTAGAAAAAGGCAAAGACTGACATGAATGTCTGATAATGACAGACATAAACAAATACCAATCACCCCCTCCCCCCCACCAGAACAAAAATTAATCTTTGATGGGTCACATGGTGCCGTCAATCTTTTAGGTTTCTAATATTAAAAAGCGCATACCTCCCAAAACTGCAGATTTTGGTGGAATGGTCAAACATTTTTGGATTGAAAAGGATAGAGTTTTTTTGTAAAAAAAGTATTGTGTGAATATTGTCACATAGGGTGTCAAAAAGGAAGTTTTCTTATCTTTAGATAGGTAATATAGGGTGCTTAATGTATCTCACTTAATATTTTGAAAGGTTGGGAAGGATAGAGGGATCTCAAAGTATAGAGTTTATGTAAGGGAATGGCTGGAGTTCAGAGTTCCATATTGTGGTGTGGTGATCTGATGCTGTAAAGGAGAGCCCCTGAATTCTGACCGGATGATGGTGTGCGATGGGCATGGTTTATAAAATATTTTTGAGCTTGTCGTTTGGTTATTAAATTCGAGTTGAAGTTCATACATACTGTGCAAGGGGAAAATGGGGACTCTGCAGAGAGGGGGCAGTGGTGTGTGAGCTCAGGCTCTGAGGATGCTTGATGGTTACAGGGCCATCTTAAGAGCATTATAGGCCCCCGGGCAATATAGTGCACTGGGGCCCTGTCTACACAATCACCCACGAAAAAAATGCAAATTATCGATAAGGCGATATTTATTGGTACAGAAGTGCCTGGC
Source organism: Pelophylax lessonae (assembly GCF_965119305.1). Classification (NCBI taxonomy): domain Eukaryota; kingdom Metazoa; phylum Chordata; class Amphibia; order Anura; family Ranidae; genus Pelophylax; species Pelophylax lessonae. Next base: position 156,952,752 of record NC_138770.1, on the reverse strand, counting down.
TAATGACAGATTCCAAGTTAGCAGCTGGGTCCTGTGAACACACACACGGATGAGAGTCAGACTCAACTGTCCTGTGTGTGCCTATTCCCATGGAGGCAGACAGGCATTCCTGCAGTTGTGGGCTCCCCCTCCACAGCCCAAGTGGCCTGACAGCAGCGCAGGGCCAACAGGCGCTTGCCACCTGCTAAGTTCAGTGGCAGGATGCACACGGGAATGGGGACTAATGTTTGGCTGGGGCTGGGTCGCTGGGCAGGTGGGGCCCCCGGGCAACTGCCCAGCGTGCCCATTCGGTAGGATTGCCCTGGATGGTGAATATCAACAGCAGAAGAGTCTTAGCTGGAGAACTACAGTTTTCCATAGAAATTGTGCTGTCAGTGATCAAAAGCCTCCTAAGAGTGCCAGTTCCCCTTCCCTGCATGTACATGGCAGCATGAGGTTAGGGTACATCTAAGAGCAGTGTGTAGGTAGGAATGTTACTTATTAGTTATTTCTGTAGATTATACTCTCAGAAACAGTGTCAATTACTTTATGGTGACAGGGTCACTTTGTAAGGAAAGTAAGACCGGAAGTAAAGCAAAATATCCCCAAATGGGACACGGTCACAATTTACAACCCTACCTTGCTCTATTCAAAACTAAAAAAACAACTGGTTGGAAATTAGCTCTAGGGGGTTGTAAACTTTAACCACTTTAAGACTGGAAGATTTTACCTCCTTCCTGACCAGGCCATATTTTGTGATTCGGCACTGCTTTATTTTAACGAACAATTGTGCAGTCGTGCAATGCTGTACCCAAACTAAATTTACATCCCTTTTTCCCCACAAATAGAGCTTTCTTTTGGGGGTATTTGATCACCTGTGCGATTTTTAATTTTTGCGCTATAAACAAAAAAGAGCGACACTTGTGAAAAAAAAACAATATTTTTCACATTCTGATATATAAAATTCCCCCAAAAAAAATTAAAAATCAAAATTTTTTAACATTTTAGGCCAATTTGTTTTCTGCTACATATTTTAGGTAAAAAAAATCGCAATAAGCGTATTTTGATTGGTTTGTGCAAAAGTTATTGCGTTTATTAACTACTGGAAAAATGTATGTAATTTTTATTGTTTTTTTTTATTTACTAGTAATGGCGGCGATCTGCGATTTTTTTGCGGGACTGCGACATTGCGGCGGACAGATCAGACCCCTAACTGACATTTTTGACACTTTTGGGGGGACCAGTGACATTAATACAGTAATCAGTGCTAAAAACATGCACTGTTACTGTAATAATGACACTGGCAGGGAAGGGGTTAACACTGTTGGTGATCAAGGGGTTAAATGTATGCCTACTTGGCATGCTTACTGACGTGTGGGTGGGGGGAAGAGGGTTCTGTGACACACACGGAGATCGCAGGTTCAGCTATGCTGAATCCTGTGATCTCCTCCTGTCTGTCACAGAGAAGATCAGCCTGCTTTGTTTACACAAGCAGGCAGATCTTCTCACACTTTCCCCGACGATCGGGGAAGAGAGGCGGCGATCGCTGCCTCTCCTTCTCCGGCCTGACTCCCGCTGTGCAGGGCTGGATTAAGAACATCATGGGCCTGGTGCTGAGGATTTTGCTGGTTCAGGGCTTCAGGTATGAAAGAACACAGTCAGTGATCATTAAGGATCAGTACCCAGAGAGCAGGGGGAATCTGATTGACAGTCTGGGGTTAATGGTGCGGGGGGGGGGAGCAATTATAAGCACTGATCTCCCTCTATGGCTCACAAAGAAAGCAGCTGAAAGCCCCCGGAGGGAGAGGAGGAGAAGCTTCATGGAGAGTCAAAGAGGGAGATTGGTGCTTGTAACTACCCCCACCAATGCACTGATAAACCCCCAACTGTCATATTTCCCCTGCTGCAGGAGGTGCCAGGAGCCTCTCGTGTGGCCCCCTACTGGCCCTGAGCTGAATAGTCATCTGCCCCTACTGGGCCTATATTAAGGTGGGGACCTGGAGCTGCAGCTCCAATAGCCCCTAGGTTAATCTGGCCCTGCCGCTGTGTCTAAACACGTGCGCCGCCGAGATCACTAGGAGTCCAGCAATGTATGTCTACGTCGCTGGACCCAGGGGAACCGACCTGCCGCAGTAGTAGTACTCTGAGCGGTCGGCAAGTGGTTAAGGAGAAGTATGGCCAAAAGCTTTTTTGTCCATTCTTCTCCTATAGATCACAGGAGTGCAGTTCAATCTGCACTCCTGTAAACTGTATATATCCGACAGTGGGCTATAGCCTGCTGACGGCTGATGTCACCCATATGGTCGGTATCTACGATCCACCGAGAGCCTGAGCTAGCCCCTCCCTCCCTCCCCTAGCCCAGCACTGGAGGGTAGAGCATAGAGCCGCTGAATGAGAGTCAAGGCTCTCTACCCAGAGAAATGGGGGAAAACTGAGTGATCAGCTGTGTTTGATCCATCAGTTCTCAGTGTAGAACTGGCGGGGGGACAAATGCAGCATCAGAATGCATCCACCTAGGTGACTATTAATGTTTTTTTTTTTAATCACAAACTTCACTTTTAACATTTTGAATTGCAACTGTACTAACCCTTACTAAATGTATCTATTGATCCTGCCAGTCACAGTACTGGTATGAGACTTGATGTTTGAAGGGGAAAATGCTAACCCACTGTCTTGCAAAAAAGAAGTTTCATTGTAACCCCCATGTGACTGCTCCCAGTGTAAGATTACAGGCAGCTGAGCTAACACACAGCATGCCTGTAGTATTTACTAGACAGTTCATGTCATTCTGTCAATCACGTTTGGTCATGTCCATGCTCTTCCTACTGCTGGAGGCAATACCCAGTGGCCAGGGACATCATTCGGCTGCTGCTCTGCACCTACAGTGGAAACTGTACATGGTGGCAGTGGAAACTTTAGCAGGATGGGTAATCAGTCAAATGGTCAGACCAATATTAACTGTACCTTTCAGTTTACTAAATAGATGGAATGTTAGAATAATTACTGTAATACAAAACGGGGTCAGAATGGCAAAGAGAATGCATACATTGCAGCATAATAGAAAAAAAGATGATGAAATCTGCCCAACCATTAAATATTCACAGCACTGACTCTGTGGCTTAGTCAGGGTAATATGGCTGCTAAGCATAATCTCCATCGGACTCTATAGCAACAGAGTCTAGCTGAGGATAACTACTTCAGGAAAACAGCACAAAATACAGCTACTTGAGATTATCCTAATTGATGATGACCCTCAAAGTAAAGTCCATGGTAGTTCTGGTAACTCAGATGGAGTGATCCCAGGCCCGAGAACACAGGAGTGCCACCCCTACTTGAACCGCAGTAGCCTGGTGGCAATTGGGGAGGTGCTCCATACAGTATTTCGGTCTTCCGGGGAAGCTGCATACTACAGTGGAGAGCTGCTCACTTGACTGCAGATCACTTGCCCAGGTACTTTTTCATCATCAGGTGAGGAAGGAAAATAGAAAAACTTTTCTTCCCTAGGCATGTCCAAGAGCCCAGCGAGTTGTGGGAAAAGGTTTAAATTGGGCCTGCATATGAGCATAAAGGGAAATGGGCTGCAGAATTGTTTATCTACAAAAAGTCTGCTTTAAGCGAAAATCCAGGATCCAAGGACTGGGACCCAATGGAGGCTAACATGCTACTGCAGCCTAATTTTCACCTACTGCCGTGACCAATCACAATATCACAAAAAATTGTATTTTGGGGATCATTTCTTTAACAATGGAGGCTCAAACTGCTTATTAGACCATTCCCTGCTTGTTCCAACAACCAAAGCCTTACACCAACTTTAAAGCTCGTCTTCGGACATACAACAACCCCCTTACCTCAGGGGTACCCTTTCTAAGTAGTTTTATATTACACTCCTGTATTCGAAGGCAGACTTTCCTATTTGTTGCCCTAAATGTAAAGATATGCTATTCAATAGGACTTAGAAGTATGCTGTACTAGGATAATGTCTTCCTGGTCTTGACTTAAATTTAAGTAGAAGTGCTCTTTGCAGAAAACCTTTTACGACTTGTTTTATTTGAAATGTGGATGGAAAATACTTTTTTAAGCTTTGGATAAAGAAGAGAGGTTTAAAATCCCTGTCATGTTTTTGCCACCTGTATCACATTTAAGATACTTCCCGTCACCTCTTTTCCTGTGGACAGGAAGCAAGAAGAAATGCCTCAAAAGTGCGGGAAATCTGCTCAAACAGTTGTCACGATGGAAGATTTTTCCTCTATTCTTGTTGTGGTGACGGCTCAAATTTTTTTTTCTCTTTCAGTCCCAGTGGAATTGGTAATTGGTACAATTAGGGAAGCTGAATCTCTTCAGTGAGGTCAGGGATAGCAATAAAAGACTGGCAGGTCTTCTAACCCATCTCCACTCTACCAGAATTAAAAAAAAAAAGCATTGGCTTTAGGTACACTTTATACAGGTTGTATGCCCCATTTTGGTGTTGCTGAACTGTTTTGAAACGCATGCCCCAATCACTTCTCAATTCAGCTTACTATATATAGAGTGCATGCATGTGAATGCAAAAATCTGGGAATTTGCAAAGATACTTTGCATGGAGGTATAGAAAAGTCAGCTGATACCAATGGAAGTACATAAGTGACAGTTATTTAAAGATACATCTCTTACAAAGATCAACTACCCAAGCTTGTTCACTGGGGTTCTCCCTTAAGGTAACATATATTTTCAGAGCTAATATTAAAAAGTTTTAGTATCAAGAATCCACGTTTTACTGACATTTCAGTCACAGACATATGTACATCAATAATATAAATATCAAGATAAAAGCAGCAACTGGCTTAGCTGGCACTCATCCAGTCACTTTTAAGCTGCTTATGTCTGCTCCATCTAAACCAGTGTATATAACATCCAGGGACTCATATTCAGCACATCCCGCAAGATTAATGTTAAACAGATGTTATTTAAAAGCATTACAAATTATTGACGGCAAGTTACTGATCTGTGCCTTTAGCATACAAGTACATGTAGACAGTTTATAGACTTTAAGGATTATTATTCAGCCCAGGTTTCACTAGAGATCTGTGAAAGTGGCTTAATGTAGACCTGAGTGAGCTGCAAACTGAGCTAACTATTCTTTTGAGCAAAAGCCTAAAGATAAAGCAGTTCTGCTAAAATTCCAAAAAGCTTTGCAATCAAATATGCAGGCACTATAGTATTTATGCTATGCAGGTTCCCTGGCCCATTTGCCTGTTGCCTCTCACTCAGAGTTATGATCTGCCTTTCTTCATAAATGACAACACAGTTGAGAACTGCCCATGCTATTTTTTATATTAATTGCCCTAACAGTTACATTTTCAGGACAAGCTTTCTGGTCTACCCACTTCCTCTGTGGCCCAAACACAAATAATTGGACCTTAGAATCATGGAGGTATCACAGACAGTACTCAACGGCATTGCTGCAAGTGCACTAAAACAGCTACCTTCACCTTAATGTGACATGATATCTTCATTCTTCAAAAATAATTCATACACATCCACTACTTAAAGTGATATTAAAAGCTTATGGAACAGGTGCATCCGAGCTACTACCTCCTGTGTAATGCCTAGTCAGCCTCAAGAACATGGCACTTAGCCTGGGAAGTCTCTGCCAACCTCCATGTGCAATCCATGCAAAAAAGGGAGAAAGGCTGGTGCGATGGAAGTTGGCTAAAACATTGTTTTATTAATACAAATGAACAACAGTCAAAAAAGCCAATTTGTTTTGGCCATCAGGCCTTAATCATGGCTGTTCAATGTGTTTTGTTAACCCTCCCCCCCCCCCCCCAAATTAAACGTGTTGTTCTAACCTGCTCTGTGCAGTGGTTTTGCACAGAGCAGCCTTGATCCTCCTCTTCTCGAGTCCCCTGCCGGCCCTTGTTGCCTTATGAGTTTATGTATAATCTCCATTACTGTGTTGCCTGATGATAAGTTATGTATAAATCTACATTAGTGACTGTATATAGATGGGTGTAAATATATATATTTATGAGATATTAAATTTTGATTTTACATTTAGTTGATATATGATTATCAATTATATGAATTTGTGTGACTTCAGTCTGCAGGCAATAGTAACTTGATTTCACAAGTCCGTTTAAAATGCATGCCTGAGCTACCAGGGGGCACCTGCTATTTACATTTAAACACATAAGGATAGTATCACCCTGTAATTAAATTCCGGTGAGCCAGACATCCTGGGGCCTATGCATATCTTAATTTTCAATTTCAGAGCAAACCAACAGGTATAATTAAATTCTCCCTCCAACAGAGAGGAGGGGTTAGCAAGGGGCTGAATTATGCTAAGCTAGGCAAGGAGGAAGTTGTCCAATCCTGAACGAGATACGCCCAGAGGGAGGAACAGGGCAGGATAGCTGAACCAATCAGAATAGCCCTATACAAGTCTATGTGATATGGTTCTATATTAGTGAAGGTGGAAAGAGAGAGATTTCTCTCTCTTCCATTGCAGACTAGGATGAAGCTACTGGGGATGGTAAATATAGGCTATATCTCTCACACTTAGAATGTATACATGCTTTTTCTCTTTAGTGTTTGAATACACACGGCAGGCACCATGCCTGAAGTGAAAAGGTAACTTAACTCCATGCTCAATACATACATGGTATTGTAAATATGGCTATTGTGGGTAATTTGTAAATATCATATAAGCTAGGGGATTTGTACTAACAATGTGTTGTAAATACTGTTTAGTGTGTAATTTGTATACATATATTTCATGTAACCCTTCAAATACATGTGTATTGCTGATTGAACTACCTCTTTTGTGTAAAGATCTCTCAGGATCTAGATGTGTATAGGCGTATGCTACTACAATGATTGGGGTGTATGCACATTTACACATAACAAAAGGCAACACCCTCCTGGCCCCTACTCCTTACCAAGTACTCCCACAGCAAGCGCTTACCATCGGAGCACATGTGCATGCTCACTCCCGAGCCACTTCTGTGTGTCTATAAAACACACAGAGCATGGCTCGGCCCCACCCCTGCTCCCTCCTCACCGGCTGTGATTGACAGCAGTGGGAGCCAATGACTCCCACTATGGTGTCTCAGCCAATGAGGATGGAGAGACCTGGGAGAGCCACTGCTTCCATTCACATCGCTGGATCGAGGCGGGTTTCAGGGAAGCATAAGGCTGGAATTCGAAGGATGCTGCAAACAAAAGGTTTTTTATTATTAAGCATAGAATGCAACTTTAAAGGATAAGTTTATCTTATAAACAAAATAATAATTGTGGATCTTTTTGCAAGTAAAAAAATGGGCATTTATTTATTTTTTTACTAGAAGCCTGGAAAGCAGTGCAGGACTCCTGCGTGTCAGTGCAAGTGTCTGCTTGTACCTCATATGAACAGGTAGACAAACAACTACCTAGAGCACTCAACAGCTCTTTGATAATTGATTGAAAACTACAAGCCAACAGCTGCAAAATCTGTCAGTAGTTGTAGTTCACCCATTCACAGAACTCTGCGAATGAATGACGTGGCCAGGCAGAGCTCCCTGTGTGTTTTTTTTAAATTGTGGCAGCGTGTTCAGGGAGAGGATCCCTGGATTGCTGTCACCAGAGGCATCAGATCTGGGAGCAACTGCAGGAATGGAAAAGTGTTATATGTTCCACCCAAAAAACAGGTAGAACATATAACATGTTCCCAAAGGTGAACTTATCTGTTAATGGCCCTATAATCTATTTTTTATGAAATCCTTTCTGGTTTTGCTGCCTCCTTGTAATGTCAGTGAGCTGACAAATCTCTCATTTTCCCCCTCACTTCTGTTTGTTTGGAACAAGCAGTGAACATTACTTATGATAGTGCGCACTGCTAAATAAACATTTCATTACTGCATAGTCCGTAGTCCATAGTTCCTAGTCCATCTCAGGAGTGAGCAAGAGAAGTTGGCTACATTCCTTACGGTTGGACCATGGAGAACAAACATAGCCATCCTCTATCAGAAAGTCGAATCACATCAGCAAAAAAAAAAAATTTGGAGGGGGTGATAGCAATAAAAAGTACTTTATAAGTTAAGAATATATACATGAATAGATTTTTATTAAAGCCAAAGTTTAGTGTCATTTTAAAGAGTCTTTGTTGAGAATAAAGCATTCCCTTCTGGGTGATCTAAGTACATTGTGAGGATTTTAACAAACTGTTGCAGATTCCTACCTTTTGTTATTCTGAAGATATAACTGTTTGCCTATCTGTGTCCAAGTGTAAAGTGAGTGTGAATGGGAATGATTTTTTCATTATCAATCCACTACTGCACTTGCCCGCATCTAATGAGGAAAGTGTCAGGATCTGCATTCTTTTAGACGTGAGATCCCTTTGGGCTTATTTTACCAAAAATTAAAAATAGCCATATCTGATCTCTATTATGAATGAGTGGCCCTGGATCTCCCCTTGATCTTCATTATAAATGGGTCACCCTATGCTGAAAAGAATTGCAGTCTCTGAACCCCCTTAATGGGGAAATGCCATAGGCCCCATTCTCACTTGTGAATGGAGCCGACTGTGATTTCCTGTGGGAAAACAGTCATGTAATTGGTCATGCAGTGCATAACAACGGTCATGTAATTAGTCATGCAGTGATTACCTGCAAATGATATACCCTGGACTTACAGTCTGCATCCAGAACTGATCATGAGCAGGTAATCACTGCATGACTGATTTCATATGAAAAAGCCACAAATAGCTGCGAGTGCTTTTCTCAGAGCTTGTCTCCCACAATCACAGTCGGCCACATTCGTAAGTGTAAATAGGGCCTTTAAAATTATTTCTTCAAAAACAGAACTCCATTTGCAAGGGATGGATGAAATCTGCCTGCAATTATTTACTCTGCCTTATCCTCCTGCCAGAATGTTCTCTTCAGCACATGTGCACTGTATCAGAGCCAGAATGACTTCTGTTGCTATCCATCCTACTAACTTCTCTATCTTAAATAATATATACTTACTAGTCATGAGCTGAACATACCTGAACAAATTAAATTTTTGTTGCAGGGGATGCTCAAAATCTGACTGGTGTCTCATTGCAGACTTCTGGGAAAATCAGTAAGCCAATCACTCGAGCAAGGGGCGTTCCGTACACCATCTGCGTACAATATACCTCCAGGTTGCCCTATTGCAAAGCATTTTACATTTACAGTGCTAAAGATTAAAAAGGAAAGGTCATTTTTCAGAACATCCAGTTACAGCATGGCTTGTGTAGCAATTGTATATGTTATATAAATTTTTTTATTAGCTGTTTTTTTCCCACGAAAATGGAGTAAAGCCCCGTACACACGTACCGATTGTCGGCCGTAAATATTCGGCCGACGACCGATCGGCTGATTGTAGGCTTGTTAGTATGATGCTTCCGACAGCTGACAACGCATTTTCGGCCGAACAGAATCTGTCGTGCAGGCATTAAAATTTTTGTTGGCCCACAGCAGAACGGCCGATTGTTCGCCAGTCAGTACAGATTTCGGCCGACAGACAGCAGATTTGCAAGACTGGGCATGCTCAGAAAAGAAAAAAGACAAGGAAAGTTAACCATCACATGACATCACTTCTGCAGTCGGCTGTTGTTGGCCGACAAAATTTGTGTGCAGTCTTTTGCACTTTTCAGCGGACAGGACATCCCTGGACAAAAGACAGCCGATCGGTCGGCCGACGATCGGTACGTGTGTACGAGGCATTAAGGGCCATACACACTATAAGATTTTCTGAAGACTTTTTCCTTCAGATTTACCTTTTCTATGTAGTGCAAGGGCCTGCCGGATTGCATACAAATTGAAAGTGTTTAGGTTTGACCTCATATTATATGGTTTTGGTAAGTCTAAAGGAAAAAGTCTTCAGAAAATATTATAGTGTGTATCGCCCATTACCCTTTAAAGAGTGACTCCAGTTTTTTATTTTTTTTTTTTAGATAAATACAATCATATTTTGGGAATCTATATTCATTGCAGGGATTATTGCAAACTTTTAAGTAGATTCATACATTTCTCTGTTCTGAAGGAATTGCTGTTTGTTACACCATGTAACTTCTCAGGCTAAGTCCAGAATGGAAAGATCTGTCTACTCTATTAGCACCTGTGCAAACTCAGGGGCACATTTATGAAGCATTTAAGGACTTACTTTGGTTATACCATAGCTTTAAAAAAAAAAAAAAAAACAATGAACACGTTTATTAAGCTAGCAGTGTGCTTTATAGATGTGCTTATTGATCCCCTTGTTTGTGATTTTGAAGAATGTGAAGCCCTATTAAAATAATGAATGGAAGAAAAAAAGGAAAAAAAATAGGTTGAATATTAAAGTCATGTGACTGATCATGGTGGAGTGTTCTCTGCAGCGTTATTCAGAGAATAAGCCATTGGACACTGCAACATCTACACCATGGCATGCATTTTTTGAATGAAACAAAAAAAATATAGGCACAATTTGCAGTAAACACTGCTGTGTCCATAGCCATATCTGATCTCTATTATGAATGAGTGGCCCTGGATCTCCCCCGGATCTCCATTATAAATGGGTCTCCCTGTGCTGAAAAGAATTGCCGTGTCTGAGCCCCCTTAATGGGGAAATGCCATAGGCCCCATTCCCACTTGCGAATGGAGTCAACTGTGATTTCCCGTGGAAAAACAGTCATGTAATTGATCATGCAGTACAGAACAACGGTCATGTAATTAGTCATGCAGTGATTACCTGCGAATGATATGCCCTGGACTTACAGTCTGCATCCAGAACTGATCATGAGCAGGTAATCACTGCATGACTGATTTCATTTGAAAAAGCCACAAAAAGCAGCGGGTGCTTTTCCCAGGGATTGTCTCCCACAATCACAGTCGGCCACATTCACAAGTATAAATAGGGCCCTTGAAAGTATTTCTCCAAAAACAGAACTCCATTTGCAAGGGATGGATGAAATCTGCCTGCAATTATTTACTCTGCCTTATCCTCCTGCCAGAATGTTCTCTTTAGCTCATGTGCACTGTATCAGAGCCAGAATGACTCTGTTGCTGTCCATCCTTCTACCTTCTCTAACCTAAATAACATATACTTACTAGTCATGAGCTGAACATACCTGGGCTTGGCTCAATATGGTTCAGCAAACTTTACTGAGGTTCAGATGCTGAACCCGAACCCCAGTGAAGTCAGAGCTAAATGTCAGAAATCGGTAATGGCCATTTTCTAGACCAATAGACAAGAGATTGTCAAACAAATGACATGAAGGGCTGGCCACTGTCCTGGGAGTGGGGGAGCAGTGATTATAATAATGCTTAACCACTTGCCTACTGGGTACTTATACCCCCCCTGGCCAATTTTCAGCTTTCAGCGCTCTCACACTTTGAATGACAATTGCGCGGTCATGCTACACTGTACCCATATGAAATTTTTATAATTTTTTTTCACACAAATAGAGCTTTCTTTTGGTGGTATTTAATAACCTCTGGGTTTTTTATTTCTTGCTAAAAAAAAGAAAAAAGACAGAAAATTTTGAAAAAAAAAAAAAACGTTTTTCTTATTTTCTGTGAGTAAATTTTGAAAATAAATACATTTTTCTCCTTCACTGATGTGCACTGATTAGACGGCACTGATGGGCACTGATAGGCTGCACTGATGGGCACTGATGAGGTGGCACATATGGGCACTGATGAGGTGGCACTTATGGGCACTGATGAGGTGGCACTGATGAGGAGGTACTAATATGCCGCACTGATAGGTGGCACTGATAGGCGGCACTGATGAGCACTGATAGGCGGCACTGATGAGCACTGAGAGGTGGCACTGCTGGGCACTGAGAGGTGGCACTGCTGGGCACTGAGAGGCGGCACTGACGGGTGGCACTGATGGGCACTGAGAGGCGGCACTGATGGGCACTGAGAGGCGGCACTGATGGACACTGATGGGTGGCACTGATGGATACTGACGGGTGGCACTGATGAGCACTGATGGGCAGCACCATCAGTGCCCACACTCAGTGCCCATAGTGCTGCTAGTCAGTGGCCATCAGTGCCTAGATGAGCAGGCACTGATGGGCACTGACTGGCAGCACTATGGGCACTGAGAGTGGGCACTGATGGGGGGCACTGATGGTGGGCACTGTGGGCAGTAATGGCATTTTTTTTCTCTTGTGTAATCAGGGCACTGGTGATCAGTGTCCTGATTACATTCCTATGTGTTCCCCTTACCGCTGACGGCTCTCCTCTTCCTCACACTGCAGTCTCTGTGTGAGGAAGGAGAGCTGGCGATGAGAGATGATCTCATATGTTTATATATGAGATCATCTCTCATTGCACGGTGAAGAGGGAGAAAGGCAGGCGGCTGATGTAAACAAGCCGCCTGTCATTCTCCCCTGTTTAGGAATGGTGATCATACGGTTCTACTATGTAGGACCGTTGATCACTGTTCCTACACCTCAAGCCACAGCCAATCACAGCTAGAATCATGCCCCTAGGGACACACATGACCCCTCCCTCTCAAAAAAAGTTAACCCCTTCACTGCCAGTGTAATTTTATAGTAACAGTGCATATGTATAGCACTGATTACTGTAGAAATGTCACTGGTAACCCCAAAAGTGTCAAAAATGTCAGTCAAGGGTCCGATCTGTCCACCTCAATGTCGCAGTCCCGCAAAAAAAATCGCAGATCGCCGACATTACGCGTTAAAAAAAAAAACAACAAAAATGTTAAAAATCTTTCCCTTAGTTAGTAAACGCAATAACTTTTGCGCAAACCAATCAAAATACGCTTTTTGCAATTTTTTTTACCAAACATATGGTAAAAAGAAAAAATTGGCCCAAAATGTTAAAAAATTTTGATTTTTACATTTTTTTTGGGGGGAATTTCATATAAAAAATGTGAAAAATATTGTTATTTTTGCAAAATTGACGCTGTTTTTTTGTTTATAGCGCAAAAAGTAAAAATCGCACAGGTGATCAAATACCACCAAAAGAAAGCTCTGTTCGTGGGAAAAAAAGGACGTCAAATTTGTTTAGGTACAGCGTCACACGACCGCGCAATTGTCCGTTAAAGTCACACAGTGCCGAATCGCAAAATAGGCCCTGGTCAGGAAGGGGGTAAAATCTTCCGGGGCTTAAGTGGTTAATATACCTGTGAAGTGGTGCATCTGTACGATGTATACAACCTACTACAGTAAAACTGTAATTTACACAGAAAAACAATTGCAGTTTATTTGGCTGGTAAAAGCGAACAGCTGGGGATTCCCTTCATGTTACTGGGACTATCTTTCCTCCTTCATAGCTTGCCAGGCTACATGCTTTATTTTGGGACAGAGCCCATGCTTTTTTTTTGATTTTTTCAAGGGGTGCCCTCTTAAAATGCATTTCAGTCCCGAAGGAATACATTACTGGTCCTTAGGACATAAATGTATTGTAAATGTAGTTGATAAATGTATAATTTCCCACTGTAGCCAAAGCTTCACCTCGGCCATACGTCTATTTGGTTTGTATGCTCCCTGAACCTCCACATAAGCAAAATTAGGTCTGAACATAGGTTCGGACTAAACATGAAAATTATCCTTAACACTTATTAAATCCAATGCTATCAATAAGCTGCCTGCATGTAGGAGGGTGTTGTGTGCATCTGCTCCTCTACCTGATGAGTGGTAAAATCACCTGGGTGGCTGATGGCACTGATGCTGAGATAGCTATCCATAGATAACTCTCTCACTTCCTGGTTAGCTGCCAGAGGTAAACACAGTGATCACATGATCACTGCTTACTTCTGCCGTTAGGGGAACGTTGCAGAGGATTGACATCTTTGGGGGGAGCCTGTGTGTCAAGATGATCATATGCATGGCCGTGGCCGAACATGAAGATTGTGGTCTATTGCATAGTGAGTGCTGTGCGCACATTTGCGTGTTTGTGAATGTGAGTTGGCTAATGTGTGCACTTTAGCATGAATTAGTGTGAGCCCTATTTAAATCTCAGCACAACTAAAATTAATTTCTGAGTGATTGTTAGCACCTGTGACTCATGACCAGATCTGCATCCTGCTATCCTGTGTTTGACTCAGCTTGCCCCCTGAATCTGCTGTATCCAGATCTCCTTTCACTGACCTTGGCTTTCATTGCCAGATCTTGGGGGGTGAGGGGGTGGGCTTACTCCTCCCCCAAAGCCCCCCCACACACTACAACCTCTGTGCCCAGTCGTTGAGATCCTTCTCCTTTCCATGCACTGCACACTGCCTGGGCACAGGCATCAGGGCTCCTTCTCCCAACACAGCACATTTATGAGATCGTATTCACTTACACACAGCCACGATCTGCACAGGGTATATCTGGCTACTGCAAATAATTTCACTGGTCAAAACTGCAACACAGTAGCCAGCTACACACTGTGCAGATCATAGCTGTGTGTCAGGGAATGTGTTCTCAGCTATGTGCTGTGTGGGGAGGAGGAGCTTTGCTGCCTGTGCCCAGGTTGTGTGCAGTGTAGGGCTTTGGAGAAGTAACTCTGTTAAGTCCCTCGCCAGCAGTGATCCCTGTCTTCTGTCCTATCAGTGGTGACCCCTTTTCTCTGCCCCTCCAGTGGTGACCCCTTTTTTCTGCCCCTCCAGTGGTGACCCCTGTTTTCTGCTCAACTAGCAGTGACACCTGTCCTCTGCCCCACAAACCGCTTTCCTCTGCCCTACTGACCCCCTGTATGCTACTCTACTGATTCCTTTACACTCCTCTGCTGACCTCCCATCCATTTCCCTGCTGACACCCTGTACACTGCCCTACTGACCCCTGTACACTTCTCTACAAACTAATAGCCTCTGTATACTGCCCTAAAAATTGCTGACCCTATCCTCTACCTTGCTGACACCATGTACATTGCTTTTCTGGCCCCTGTCCTCTGCCCTGCTGACCCTGTACTCTGCCCTACAAACTAATAGTCTCTAAATACTAATATGTCCTGCTCACTCCGTGTACACTACCCTGCTGATGTTCCATTTTCTGCCCCCCTGACATTTTATACTGCACCCCCACATCAGGCAGGCTAGATCTAGCTCTGTTGGTTTGTGTCTTCTTGACTTTTTCCTCTGCCTGCTGTTTTGTATACTCCTGCTGCTCGTCTGATATAGATTCCGGACTGCCTTCTGATCCTACTCATGCCTTCTTATTTGGTACCACTGCTATTTGGTTGTGCCTCATTTTGACTACACAGAGATTTTCTGGGTCAGGTGGCTTAAGTGCGTGGCCCCTCCCATCTCCTAAGCCTCACTACTGACCCAGTAGCTACACTAGTCAACAGGGAAGTTCAGGAGATGGTAGGGCTGGGCTAGCTGCTGAAAGTGGCACTATTCCGGTAACTACTCTTAACTCAGAAAAGGACCTTCTATTGCTCACAGCCTCTTCCAAATCTACAATTTTTTTTTTATATATATATTTTTTTATTTCCTGTTGAAGGGTGGTCACGTTCGTTCTCCATAGTCCCACTGTATGTAGGACATTGCTCCCTTTGTTATGAAATTGGATGCTAGACCCGAGCATTGTCACATGCTCCCTAATATCTGGAACCACTGGGTATTTTCAGAGACTGAGGCAGCAGAATGAGCAGAGGAGGAGTGCTGGCAAGGTGAGCATCATTGAGTTGGAGGTAAGAAGTGGGTCTCTAAACACTGACACTGTCACTTTTCGTACAAATCAACTAAGTTCCAAAATCAAGAAAAAGATAGGGGGTATCTATCCTTAAGGAGGTAATAGAGAATCCAACTGGATCAAGAAGGGGAGATGGGATTATGCAATACCCAACTGTATATAAAGAAAAAAGGGAGATTACAAGAAAGACAAAAATAAATAAATAAATAAATAAAAAAAAATATGGCACCCTAATGGACAACCATTGGTGAATACATGGTAAAAACAATGGGTCACAGGAATAAGTGTAAATGAATAGGGTAAACCCCAATATACACACTGCAGTTGAAAGGTGTGGACAAGGAGACCCCCAACACGTTTCAACATAAAGTCTTCTTCTGGGGGTAGAAATGTCCACTCATCGAGCATCTATTTAACCGATTAAACATGCAAGTGTATGCAAGCATAAAAGAGATAAAGAAAAACCAGCTGTGTGTCGAAAGCTTGAGGACAGCACCTCACAACCAATGCCCGAGGTTCCAAAATATCGCACAAGGGGATCATGTGACCAACAGGAGACCAAGTCCAAAGTCTTTAACAATTAAAGAGGGAACTTCCAAATAGGAGTCCCCAATAAAGGCACAAGGTTGGGGCCAAAATTTTCCCCAAAATCCTGAAGCTGTAAACCCCCCAGGAAATGACTCTTTCCTGACCAGGAGAAGGCACTTGTGCTGACCAACATGTTTAGTGGACCTGCAGGTACCACATGCTAGGGAATGTACAGTATGTATTTATATTTCACAGTAATAGAATTATAGAGCATTCACCCAATGTAACCACTCAATTTATATAATGTTTTAGCATTCTTATTCGGTTTACCTTCACACCTATTGCTAAATTATGTTTGTTTCCAACAAGAAACCTGAACAACATCTAAGGTCATGACTCACCACCACTCAATGACCTCTTGCCTTGAATGAATAATTAGCACTCCTCCTAATATCTTCAATAGGAATCTGAAGTGTTTCTTGACACCAATTTCTCTAAAAGCTTAAATAACATAGAATAATCAATTTGTGGTGTTCCTGTGGGCATTAGTATGCCAATAGGTCCATGGCCACAGTGAAGATTCTGAAAACAGCAAGCAGAATCAGCTTTAGCATTAACCTTATCTAGTACAAGCTTAGCCTCTAAATAACATGTTTAAATCAGGATAGTAGAGAACTAGACTCGCTGTTTCTCCTTATTATTGTAAACAGCTGACTCATTCATAATCAATAATCTCTTATCTGGCTTAAACAAGCTCTTGCATTTCCAATATAGTGGATGAGTCTATTACAAGTTTGTTTTAGAAATACCAAGAGGTGTAAAAGTCTTTAAAGTGAAGCTCTAGATTTTCAAAATGAGGCATTCCAAAGTGAAATTTGTAATTTACAGTGTAGGTATACACAGTGGTTGATTTAGCTGTTTCCCAATTTTGTTCTCCGACCTACCTACACGAACAACACAAAGGGGTTTATTTACTAAAGCTGGAGCGTGCAAAATCAGGCTAAATTCTGCATAGAAACCAGTCAGCTTCTAACCTCAGCTTGTTCAATTAAGCTTTGTCAATAAAACCTGGAAGTTGATTGGCTTCTATGCAGAAGTGAACCTGATTTTGCACTCTTCAGCTTTAGTAAATAAACCGCAAAGTCTTCAAACTGAATATGAATTCAGTGAATGCCACATCTCTTACTTTCACTAGTGACCATTGAAAAAACATTAGCCATTAAATTGATATCAGTAACACACAGGCTACTGTCACTTAAAAAAGCATCAGTGAGATATCAGCTACTCTCACTGGTACCACTGGTCTAAATAAAGCAACCCCTACGTGCATTTAAATTATGCACCCTATACAATGCACATAACCCAGATTTGACAAATCTAGGTGCTAGCTGGAAATGAGCCAACTTCTGAAAACTTTGATAATTTGTGGTTTAGAATTTCAGAAAAAGAAGTCTCACTGAAGTCAATAGGAAACCAAACCAGGCTGCAAAAAGGGCGTGAAAAAAAATAGACAGAGGGCGCACTGGCCTAGTGCATTATCCTTAGTAAAAAGATTTTAATTAAATAAAAGAAAGGTACTCACAAGCAAGTGCTTGATACAGGCATATCACATTAAAGGGGCTGTAGTGCCCACAGTACCACATAATGGATAAAAACGTCCACAGAAACACTGGGATACAGCCTGGGGAAATACAATTAACTATTGCAGTTTCTAGCAGCCCCTACATGTTAAACTTTCAAGAAAAAATTTTACTTTATGGGTTTTGGGGGACAGCAGTTTTGGCAATCCTCATGGAGCAGAAAATGGAATACCACTATAAGTGTAAGTGTCGAAAGCCACCTCTTTCAAAAATTGTGCAAGGGATATAAATATATTATTTAGAGTGAAGCTTCATTATTCATCATACAGTATATTACACTTTATTATCCATCATATATTATTCAGAATGGCAGCGTGGCAGGAAACAATTGGTTGTGTGGCAGTTAAACCTTGCGCTTATGGTGTGAATAAATAAATAAATAGAAAGTGTCTGTGCAATCAGTAGCTGCTTGCTGCAAGTTAAAGTGCTAGTGCCTTTAAATTAATGTGAAACCGGTGTTGCAGCGATGCTCATTATTGCATAAATAAATTAAATATTTAAATATGTGCAAAATGAAATGTATGAATATAATGTCCATCAGGTGCAGATAAATAGTTCTGTGCTCCACTGTGTGCATCAAACGGGGTGATCCCCTTGTGGTTGTCTACTTTCCACAAAGCGCTCGATCAAAAGCAATTCAGTAAATCCTGCAGTGTAGTCATAGCCTCCCCTGCCAGCCTGGAATTTGTAATCATGTGGAAATAGATCCTTTCTATGGTCCTTTAGATATGTCCCGAGTCCCCTCAGAAAAAAGAAAGGCCATCCATAGTGAAGTACATTCCAAATAGGTGTATTGAAGCCAAAGAAAATTATTTACAAACATATTTAAAATACAGGCAGTTGGGTCACGGCTCAGTGGTTTGCTGCTCCCGCAGCGTGCGCTTCACCGGCCGGAAGTGACATCAGGTCCGCTCAGCCAATCACTAGACGCGTTTCGCCTTCCAATCACGGCGTCTTTTGTAGCTCAGAAGAGGCCGTGATTGGATGGTGAAGCGCGTCTAACAATTGGCTGAGCGGACCTGACGTCACTTCCGGCCGGTGAAGCGCGCGCTGCGGGAGCAGCAAACCACTGAGCCGTGACCCAACTGCCTGTATTTTAAATATGTTTGTAAATAATTTTCTTTGGCTTCAATACACCTATTTGGAATGTACTTCACTATGGATGGCCTTTCTTTTTTCTGAGGGGACTCGGGACATATCTAAAGGACCATAGAAAGGATCTATTTCCACATGATTACAAATTCCAGGCTGGCAGGGGAGGCTATGACTACACTGCAGGATTTACTGAATTGCTTTTGATCGAGCGCATTGTGGTAAGTAGACAACCACAAGGGGATCACCCCGTTTGATGCACACAGTGGAGCACAGAACTATTTATCTGCACCTGATGGACATTATATATGGACTTAATGATTTTTAACATTTATGCATTCATGAATTTTTAATATTTATGCATTTATGAATTGGAATATTTATTGAGTGATTTTGCGAGATTTGCACTTTATATACTTTGAACATGTTTGCACATTTGCACTGATTCATACATTTAATGTTGCACATATTTAAATATTTAATTTATTTATGCAATAATGAGCAGCGCTGCAACACCGGTTTCACAGGAAACAATTAGTGGCAAGGCAAAGATGCACGCATGTGGCATGAAACTGCCAAACAAATAGCACTAAAATTCTGATTTAACTTTGGACATCCAAATTCATTAGACCTGGGTATCTTGAATGCACTGAAGGTATTATACAACTTTCTATGTCTTATTCCCTTTCACCTATGAAGGTTTAATAAATCAATGGCTAACTGTAAAGCCTGTTGTCGATAACATGGTTTGCACTACCTTTTGCTAAACTGACCCAGTGTCTGTATGTGAGAGTTCCACCACACACATCCTTCTTTAAACTATTTGGTCTTGTATATCCTAATCAGCATGTGTTCTTTAATTTCATACAGTTTGGAGCCAAAGCTAAAATCCCATGGGATCATCTTGCCCTTAGGGTGGGTGTACCAAAACGTTGGAAAGTTACTAAATCTGCAGCGATCTACTTAAAATGGAGCAACTGATTTTGACTGGACAAACACTTTATTTCAGCAGCCATCACAAGCTCTTTGTATGGATAATAAAGAGACAGGCCTCACATAAAGATTAACCTGTTTTATATATAGGTAACTCTAGTAGCTAGAATTTATAATTTAGTTGAACAAATGCTGCACATTTTAGAACGACAGGCTATATTTGTTGTTCTCCTAATCTAAAATACCATATTTGTACGGCCTGCAATGGCAGTATTATTGACTTTCTTACCATGCTCTATAAATTTTATTGCCTTTCAAGGTGATCCGCCGCTAACTTGTATTTGGTGTGATTGCATGCTATTTCTGGGCCACTGTGTGAAATACGGGTCTATTTCTACCATTTTCAGGCCTTGGGAGTGCTATCTGTCTTTGCTGGATTAAATTACCATCTGGGCATTTAACTTATTTTTCGCCATAACTTCTGCAAAGGTCAGTCTTGGTACATTTAGTTATAATTTCATGGTCCAGCAAAAGGCATAAACACAAAGGTTAGTAGTCATGTGTAGCATTAACTCCTGATAGAAGTCACTAACTTTCCTTATTAACTGTGTGCTGTAATAAATTTAGTTTATGATTCAGCAGCCTTTAAGCCAGTGATCTAAGACAGGTATGCACTATTAAGCTTGATCCAAGTACCACTGATTATACTAGGGTTAAATGTTAGCAGAGCTAAACAAAACTATGCATCCCATTCAAATACAGAAATATGCCATTGCTTTCTCTGTGCTATGATTACCTGGGTTTTGTTGGGGTGGCTGCCCCTTCGCCCTACCAATGATGTGGGAAATAATGTAAAATTAGCTCCCCTGATTTTACACCTCTGTTCCCCACATTGCTGAACTTAATTAATGCTGCCTAGTTGGTTTGTTCACCCCTGGTGCCATACATAGGATTCTGCACTGGGGTAGAGGTTTATAAGAGCGCTGCGACCATTGCATAAAATCCTATCTCACTGGTGACATTAAAGAGCCTTAAAAATATCAGCTTAGCTAAAGGCCATTTGTGAGCTCTAGAGCTGTCCATATGTTTTTCCCTGTACATGCATGTGTCTCTCGTTGTGTCTCTCTTGCTTGTTTGTTTTTACTAATGTGTGTTCCGTTAGTGCCGGCTTGCCAACCATGCTGTACTTATAATGCTCATTACTGAAGGATTTTGGCAGCTATACACGTGGCCACAGCATTAGGTTGTCTGGGAAACCTGACATGAAGGCTTGTGTAGTACATAGTGGCGTTTATTTACTAAAGCTGGAGAGTACAAAATCAGGCTGATTTCTGCAAAGAGACCAATCAGCTTCCATGTTTTATTGCCAAAGCTTAACTGAACAAGCTGAGGTTAATGTGTAAGATGCTCCAGAAGTCATAATGCAAGTATTCCTATTGCAACATTAGAATATTGTAACATACTCCAGAAGCTATGCCAGCATCTAGTCAAGTTGGTGCATAGTACATTTGGAGATTCATGGGTCTTGACGGGGTGCAGCATTAGAGTAGACAAGTCAACCCCATGACATTGGATGCAAACTAGTTTTAAGAAAGATTCTGAAGGCAGCCAGTAGTGGTAAATGTTTGCAGGAAAATTGGTAAGCATGCCCATCTGGACTTTGCTCTTTAAAAAAATTGAAATAAAAAAACATATGATATATATTTTCAAATGTTCAAATTTATTTTTCCTGGTGCCTTCATGGCATCATACATATGATTAAAGCTTCACCCCCTATCAACCCAAAGAACCAATCAGAACTCTATAACTATAACTATAAAAGATTAATCCCTAGCCCAGACCCACCCTTCTATTTTTGTCCCCAAGACTTGCAGGAACCAATTTACTGATCTCTTACGTTAGCCGATATTGGCTTCTCCATTCAGGTTATGCTCTCCTGTTTGAAGTCCTTCATTTTAGGCTGCTAAGCCCATGGGATAAGGAGTTCCCCTTTTCTGTGAATCTTTCTTGGACACATGTTATGTCTTTGAACTAGGGTGTAGCATTTGCAGAGTTTTTTCTATTTTCTCTTTATCTTTTTCTCTACCTTTCTAGTGTTTGCCCTGTCTCTCCTTTTGATTAAGGTTCTTGGGTCATTAACATATGGCTTACCGAGTGCAATGTGCACTGCCCTGCCATTTGTTAGGTGCACGGGCACACACACACGCACACACTCTTGGCAGCCTTTTTTCTGCACAAACGGAGTTGGCTTAGGTGGAGCATTTGCATGTTCAATGTGCATGCCTTCCTCTGACAGACAGAAGAAGCCAGACAGCCTCTGTGCTGCCTTTGCAGCATGTGGGAAATGCAGTGACATCTATGTGTATGTTAAAGTATATCTTTTTAGTTTTGTATAGAGTGGAGAGGGATTAGAATGCTTGCTAGTTTTTATTGTTGTCTGTGCCCCCATTAGGAAGATTCACCCTCTTTATTTGTCCTGTTTACCATTACCATTGAAAGTGAAGAGAAAAGAAAATCCCTAATTTTGGGTTGTCCCCAGAAAAGTAATAGAGGGGAAATCTTCCAATGGGGACACTAGTTCTGGTAACCTAGGGGTCCCCAAGGAATTCCCTTAATTTGCAGCGATTTCTCTCACTTCCTGTTTGGCTATAGAACAGAAAGTGAAGGAAAAGCTCCGCAACAGAACACAGATGGCAAAAAAAAATCTGACTGGGGTTAAAATCCTCCCTTGCCTTATTAAACAAAACAAAAAAAAAAAAAACGTTTTGCTTATAGTTCTACTTTAATTTTTTTCTCATTTTGCTGCAACCTTGTGACCATTTTTTGTATTGCATGTTATTTTCTGTAATCCATTCTCTTTCTTGTGAGGTAATTTCCTTTACTCTTGTGTGGGCTTCTCCTTTCACATTGGGACTAGAGAAGCCTATATTCATTTTTGGACCACCTAAAACACTTTTATATCAAATCTAGTGCATCTTTTTGTATTGTCACAGCTTTCTACATGCATTAAAGATATTCTTGGATTCCAAAAGCAATTCATTAGAGGAAGTGGAGTTCACAGAGGATATTATCTCCTCAGTGTTTAATTTTTTCCCTTATTAATCCTTTTTTAAAGAAGTTAAACCATTTGAAAAGTCTAATTTTTTTTAAATTACTATAATCAACATCATGCACGGAAGAGTCACCTTAACTATTCGATCATAGTGCCAGTGACATGCTGCTGGAGGATGCGCATCAATTTGAATCCTGAGATGTTGGTTCCCCGGTTGATGAAGGTAATAACGTGAGCCTAGAGAGAGGGGGTGACAATGACGGACAAGAAACTAGCAGTCATGTTGCCACGGCTGCAGCATACTGCCAAGTTTGCTCCTGTGACGAGGAGGGAGGGGATGATGAGGTCACTGACTATACTTGGGTGCCTGACAGGATAGTGGAGGAAAGTGAGGGGAGGAGGCACAACTACAATGAGGCAGGATGTGCTCCAGGGGTCCCCATAGGAGTAGTCAAGCTATTGCATCACATCACAGAGCTCCACAGGTGCAGGGTGCTGCAAACTCCCCGCGGACTTCCAAAAGTTCATTAGTGTGGGCTTTTTTCAACACATGTGCAGTAGAACACAGCGTTGATGTTTGCAACATTTTTCTAAAGCGGAGTGTGGCCAGAACACCAGCCGCTTGGGCACCACATGCTTGACAAGACATATGATGACCTGCCATGCAGTCCATTGGCAACAACACCTGAAAGAGCCACAAGATAAAAAGTATACTTCACCTTGCTCCTCATCTGGGATCTCTGACCCTACTACACCTCATGTCTTCTCAAAAACCTGCTTTGAGAGGGATGATGGTGTAGCAATGAGTGCCACAGATACTTGCACCCAATCTGCTAGCAGTACACCACCGCTTGATTTGAGCAGCAGGCAAACTTCACTACCCCAGTTGCTGAACCGTAGAAAGAAATACTGTCCCAGCCATCCACATGCTCAGCGTCTTAATGCTAGCTTGGCCAAATTGCTAGCACTATAATTGCTCCCTTTTCAGCTGGTAGACTCCGCTCCATTTCATGAATTTGTGGAATGTGCTGTACCACAGTGGCAGGTTCCAAAAAGACATTTCTTTTCGTGTACGGCCATTCTGGTTCTCTACCGCTCTCTCAGCAGGAAGGTTCACATTACTGCTGACTCTTGGTCCAGCAGGCATGGACAGGGACGTTACATTTCCTTCACGGAACACTGGGTAACTCTGCTGGCAGCTGGGAAGGATGCAGGACAGGGTTCAGTGATGCAGCTTGTTTTGCCACCATGCCTCCAAAAAGCTGGTGCTGGTTGTGTCACATCTGGCTACTCCACCACCTCCTTCTCCTCCTCTTCTTCTTCCTCCGTGTCCTCTTCTGCTCAATTGTCCTCTGAAGCAGAAGGGCTCCCTAAGCGCTCAAGGGGCTATGCAAGCAGTCAGGATAAAAAATGCCATGCAGTGCTTCAGTTGGTCTGTCTAGGGGATATGAGTCACACCGGGGCAGAGATTCTGTCAGCTCTGCAGGGGCAGGCTCAGCGATGGTTGACGCCACAACAGCCTGAGCCAGGAATAGTTGTATGCGACAATGGCACCAACCTTCTCTCCGCCCTCCGACAGGGACACTTGAGAAATGTTCCATGCTTGCCACATGTCCTGAATCTGGTGGTGCAGCGTTTCTTGACCAGATACCTGGGCTTCCAAGATCTCCTGAGGCAGGCCAGAAAAGTCTGTGGCCATTTCCGGCGTTCATACAATGCCAGTGCTCGGCTATCTGACATTCAATGGAAATTCAACCTGCCCACCAACCGCCTCATTTGTGACATGTCCACCAGGTGGAACTCAACATTGACAATGCTGCAGCGGCTCCACATGCAGCAGAGGGACTTCAATGAAGACCTGTGTGAGTATGGCACAAGGACAGGCTCAGGAGAGCTTGGTTTTTTTTCGCCACGCCAGTGGCTTTTGATAAAGGATGCATGCACCGTCCTGTCACCATTTGAGGAGGCCACAAGGATGGTGAGCCGGGAGGATGCATGCATCAGTGACACTATCCCTCTAGTCTACCTGCTGGAGCACACGCTTTGTGGAATCATTGACAGGGCACTTGAGGCAGAACAGAGGAAGAGGAGGACTTCCTTTCCTCACAAGGCCTCCTTTATGCAGATATCATGCCTGCGGGGACACAAAACACACAGGAGGAAGAGGAGGAGGATTGTGGCAGCATGGATGTAGAGGATAGCATACAGAAGTCTTCAAGGGATGGTTTTGAATCCCCAGAAACCCCAGGAGTTGTACGTGGTGGGGGAGAGGTTGCTCCTGACAATGTCATCCTTAGTGACCCAGAGGACTCAGAAGCTCATGCCTCCTCAAACTTACGTTGCATGGGCTCCCTGATTCTGCAAAGCCTGCAAAAGGACCCGAGGATTCGTGCTTTCAAGGAGAGGGATAATTACTGGTTGGCAACCCTACTTGATCCACGTTACAAGGGTTAAGTTGCAGAGCTCATCCTGCCTTCGCAGGGGGGAGCAGAGGATGAAGCATCTTGAGGAGGGCTTGAAAAAAAAATTGTTTTAACAACTTTCCAGACACTGGGAGGTTAACATTCTCTAGGCGTGTTTCTGAGGCATCGTTCAGCCAAAGGAGGAAGGGTGGAGAAGGCAGCCGGCTTGCTGATGCCTTTAAACAGTTCTTTAATCCTCAGCAGCACCCAGGGCTGTTAGGTTTAAGAAACCATTAGCAGCATCTCCATCATATGGCGCATGATTATCTAGGGGCAAGAGGAGACTTGGAGACCTTTCCAACTGAGCATCCACTGGGATACTGGGTCTTGAGGATGGACCACTGGCCAGAACTTGCTCAATATGCAATGGAGCTACTGGTCTGTCCTGCTTCCAGCATGCTTTCCGAATGGACATTCAGTGCTGCCAGAGGTTTTGTGATGGACAAAACAATGCGCCTATCTACAGACTCTGTTGACCAGCTGACTTTTATCAAAATTAATCAGTCCTGGATAAACAGCAGCTATCCAGCCACTAATGCTGATGTAACTGATTGAATTTGCTAGGGGTCTGCCATCCCTTAAAGACTGCATATGCTGCCTATCCTATTCCTCAACCTTGATTCTGCTAGCTTTCAACAATGTTTTTGGTTTAGGTCACCCCCCAACCCCCAAGGCCTAATTTTTCTTCACTTGTATGACAGGTGCATACAATTTAAATGTCATATGTCATTTTTAACTGCAGGCCCTGTCCCTGTGCCCTGCACCCAGCAAGAGTAACTGCAAGGGGTTATGCTGTTCAGGCACCACCAACACCTAAGGCCCAATTTTTCTGCACCTGTATGACAAGTACATGCGATTTCAAATTTGAATGGAATTTTTGACAGCAGGGCCCATTCCTGGGCCCAGCAAGAGGAACTGCGAGGGGTTATGGTGTTCAGGCACCACCAACAACCGAGGCCCAATTTTTCTGCACCTGAATGACAAGTACATTCGATTTCAAATTCGTATGTAATTTTTACCAACAGGGCCGTTCCTGCGCCCAGCAAGAGTAACTGCGATGGGTTACGTTGTTCAGGCACCACCAACAACCAAGGCCCAATTTTTCTGCACCTGTATGACATGTAAGTTCAATTTCAAATTTGTATGTATATTTTGTATATATGACATTTTTTCCTTTAGAAATGTCAGTATTGCTGCAGCAGGCTACATACATTGTACAGATGCACTACGTTACAGGCACATTAAGGGGATCCCCCAGGCATGATATCTAAAGGAATTTTTCATTTTTATAGTTTCACTTTAAGCCTCATTAAAATCAGTAAATCACTGCCATATGTGTACCATGTGCACAATGGCGGCCGGCCGATAGGGGGCGCAGGGGCACCGCCCCCCCATCAGCATCTGCAAAAAAAATTCCATTTAAAGCCTACTATGGGTCGCCAGACCTATTGCTGACTATGGGGGGGGAGGGTGGGGTTTGGCATCCCACGTGGTGGCAGGCAGAGGCGCCGATTGGCGGCCGTTCTGGGTGTCACCGGGGCGCAGAGCAATGCGCCCCGACACTCCCCACTAGTCCTGTCCTGACTGTGATTGGTCCAGACTCCTGCCTGGACCAATCATTCAGGACAGCCCGGCTGATGTCGTCGTGGGGGCGGTGCGTGCGTCAGTCACTCACCGTCCATCACCGTCAGAGCGAGGAGAAGCGGCGGCGCACGTGGACGTCTCTCCAGTCCCGTCTTCAGCACCACACAGCACAGCAGTCGGTCCAGTCGAGTGAGTCAGCCCAAGAGCAGGTAAGCGATGAAGCAGTCAGTGCCTCCGTCTCTCTCCTCTCTCTCCGCTCTCACCCAGGGCAGCGGCGGTGACTGTAAGGTGTCCATGTGTCCTCCTGTGCACGCTGGTCTCTGCATTGAAGGGGGCATGTGTAATGATATCCTGCACTGGATATACTAAAAGCTGTCGCAAACAACCATTTTGTCACGGGCAACCATTTTGTTCAGAGCGGCCATGACAGGCAGACCAGATATACTCAGTGATATTTTCTCCCCCCCTCTCCCTACCTCAATTAACTTAAACAATGCAGGGGGCTGGGCCCTTCAAAGAAACCTTATCTCAGCACAGACAGGAAACCTGGCCAGATGTTGTTCTTCCAGAACAGGCCGTCGTAAAACTGAGCAAATCCATTAAGGCTGACCAGAGCTGTGTCATAAATACCACGCAGCCAAGCTGTTCATTAGAAAATGTAACAATACATACACAATTCATAAATGCAGACAGGAATATGACACATTAACAATAAGTATATATTTGGATCAGATATGTCCTACTGATCGAATTAAGACTATGCATTACCACCCTATCACATATAGAATAGAAGATAGCGATAAGATATTCCTCTGTGTTATCATGTATTCATGTTTAGTATCTTTTCATGGCAAATGACATGCTGAATGATAAGCTAGCAGTTTAAAGAATGTAACCATTACATATTTCGAGATATTGAGAGTGGCATAACTCTGTCTATAAAGGAGGTCTTGATATTTGTCATAAAACCAGGACAGCCCATTGTCCCTCTGTTTTAATTGGTCAGGGGTATCCGTCAACGCCCTTTTGATCCTAGAGAAAAGCTTGCTCAAACTTTGTTATGGAAGTTCTCATGGTAACATCAAGAAGGAACATCTATCAAGTTTGAGAACCGATCACAACTGGCTCAGCTATTGAACTCTGAACTCTGGTAACACTCAGGACATTGAATGCAGGTATCCTTACTTCTCAATTCTACCTTATTTTTCTAATTGCTGAATTATGTCTCTATTTCTTTGAAACACCTTGTTTCTGTAAATATTTTATTTGCACCAATTCTAACCTTTTTATTATTAAACTTTATTTTGAAAAGTGTTAATCTTGTCCCTAAGCTCTTAATGCAAACTAACAAAGAACCTGTCTCTTGAAGAGTGCTACTGTATAGAATAAATCCTCTGAACATTCCTGTCTGTGGTGACAGTGCGTGTTACAGATGATTATTCTAAAGTCATAATTGGTATTTCTAAAATTACGAGCGTCCTCTGGGCTCATAACGTAGAGGTGGTGGCAGTGAAAGGGTTAATTGCTTAATTAGCCTGGTGACAATCGCTCTCAGCCTGCTGGCATCTAGATTGTGGTCCCGCAAGCAGGAAAATCTTTGTGCAGGGTGCAGATGAGAGTGGCATTGTTACACAAGTGATGGCAGGGTGTGAGATTGGCTGGTCCTTGGTCACTAGTTAGTGAGGAGGGCAGGGATCTGATACCCACCACCGTCACAGCATGTACTGCTGGTCACTGCATTGAAGGGGGCATGTACTGCTGGTCACTGCATTGAAGGGGGCACGCATGCTGGTCACTGCATTGAAGGGGGCATGTACTGCTGGTCACTGCATTGAAGGGGGCATGTACGCTGATCACTGCATTGAAGGGGGCATGTACGCTGGTCACTGCATTGAAGGGGGCACGCACGCTGGTCACTGCATTGAAGGGGGCATGTATGCTGGTCTTTGCATTGAAGGGGGCATGTATGCTGGTCACTGCATTGAAGGGGCATGTATGCTGGTCACTGCATTGAAGGGGGCATGTATGCTGGTCACTGCATTGAAGGGGGCATGTATGCTTGTCACTGCATTGAAGGGGGCATGTGCGCTGGTCACTGCATTGAAGGGGGCATGTATGCTGGTGACTGCATTGAAGGGGGCATGTACTGCTGGTCACTGCATTGAAGGGGGCATGCATGCTGGTAACTGCATTGAAGGGGGCATGCATGCTGGCCACTGCATTGAAGGGGACATGTACGCTGGTCACTGCATTGAAGGGGGCATGTACTGCTGGTCACTGCATTGAAGGGGGCATGTACACTGGTCACTGCATTGAAGGGGGCATGTACGCTGGTCACTGCATTGAAGGGGGCATGTATGCTGGTCACTGCATTGAAGGGGGCATGTACGCTGGTCACTGCATTGAAGGGGGCATGTATGCTGGTCACAGCATTGAAGGGGGCATGTACGCTGGTCACAGCATTGAAGGGGGCATGTACGCTGGTCACTGCATTGAAGGGGGCATGTATGCTGGTCACTGCATTGAAGGGGGCATGTACTGCTGGTCACTGCATTGAAGGGGGCATGCATGCTGGTCACTGCATTGAAGGGGGCATGCATGCTGGCCACTGCATTGAAGGGGACATGTACGCTGGTCACTGCATTGAAGGGGGCATGTACTGCTGGTCACTGCATTGAAGGGGGCATGTACGCTGGTCACTGCATTGAAGGGGGCATGTATGCTGGTCACTGCATTGAAGGGGGCATGTATGCTGGTCACTGCATTGAAGGGGGCATGTACGCTGGTCACTGCATTGAAGGGGGCATGTATGCTGGTCACAGCATTGAAGGGGGCATGTACGCTGGTCACTGCATTGAAGGGGGCATGTATGCTGGTCACTGCATTGAAGGGGGCATGTACGCTGGTCACTGCATTGAAGGGGACACGCACGCTGGTCACTGCATTGAAGGGGGCATGTACGCTGGTCACTGCATTGAAGGGGGCATGTACGCTGGTCACTGTTTTTAAGGGGGCACGCTGGTCACTGTTTTGAAGGGGGCACGCTGGTCACTGTGCATTGAAAGGGGGCATGCTGGTCACTGTGCATTGAAAGGGGGCACGCTGGGCTCTATGCATTGAAAGGGGGCACGCTGGCATCTCTGCATTGAAAGGGGGCACGCTGGTCTCTGTGCATTGAAAGGGGGCACGCTGGTCACTCTGCATTGAAAGGGGGCACGCTGGTCACTGCATTGAAGGGGGCATGTACACTGGTCACTGCATTGAAGGGGGCATGTACGCTGGTCACTGCATTGAAGGGGGCATGTATGCTGGTCACTGCATTGAAGGGGGCATGTACGCTGGTCACTGCATTGAAGGGGGCATGTATGCTGGTCACAGCATTGAAGGGGGCATGTACGCTGGTCACAGCATTGAAGGGGGCATGTACGCTGGTCACTGCATTGAAGGGGGCATGTATGCTGGTCACTGCATTGAAGGGGGCATGTACTGCTGGTCACTGCATTGAAGGGGGCATGCATGCTGGTCACTGCATTGAAGGGGGCATGCATGCTGGCCACTGCATTGAAGGGGACATGTACGCTGGTCACTGCATTGAAGGGGGCATGTACTGCTGGTCACTGCATTGAAGGGGGCATGTACGCTGGTCACTGCATTGAAGGGGGCATGTATGCTGGTCACTGCATTGAAGGGGGCATGTATGCTGGTCACTGCATTGAAGGGGGCATGTACGCTGGTCACTGCATTGAAGGGGGCATGTATGCTGGTCACAGCATTGAAGGGGGCATGTACGCTGGTCACTGCATTGAAGGGGGCATGTATGCTGGTCACTGCATTGAAGGGGGCATGTACGCTGGTCACTGCATTGAAGGGGACACGCACGCTGGTCACTGCATTGAAGGGGGCATGTACGCTGGTCACTGCATTGAAGGGGGCATGTACGCTGGTCACTGTTTTTAAGGGGGCACGCTGGTCACTGTTTTGAAGGGGGCACGCTGGTCACTGTGCATTGAAAGGGGGCATGCTGGTCACTGTGCATTGAAAGGGGGCACGCTGGGCTCTATGCATTGAAAGGGGGCACGCTGGCATCTCTGCATTGAAAGGGGGCACGCTGGTCTCTGTGCATTGAAAGGGGGCACGCTGGTCACTCTGCATTGAAAGGGGGCACGCTGGTCACTCTGCATTGAAAGGGGGCACGCTGGTCTCTCTGCACTGAAAGGGGGCACACTATACCTTAATTACTGAAGGCCCCTTTCACACTTTTGCGACCTCAAAGTCAGGTAATTTTTTGCAGCGTTTTTTGCCGCAAAGCAATGCCTATTAAATTTTTCTGTTTGCGCCCCCCCCCCCCCCCCAAAAAAAATTTTTTTTGAGCACCAGCCACCACTGCATGTGAATAAAGCTTTGGACCCTTGCAAGGAATCTTTTGTTGGCTGATGACATTTCTTCACACCTCAGCACACTTCTGCACCCGCTTGCTGGACAATCAAAGCAAAATTGGGACTGTCCCAGCAAATCTATGGCAGCAGGCATGTATGCTTTTATGGTCTTATTCAGTTGGTCAGATAAATTCCCCTTTTTTTTTACAAATCTCTCTTTAATCATCTGAGACTGGACCAAACAATCTCAGTCATTCGTACAATTTCTCCTTATGCGCATCATCTGATCTCATGTTTGCTTTCTTTTCACAATTATTTCTGAGTGCAGGGTGCATTTGAGATTAAAAGCCTGGTTGTGTCCTGCTTCAATACCAGTCTCTCAGTCAGCACAAGCATGTGGAATACTTGAAACCCCTGGATCATATTAAAACCCAGGCAGCTAACATTTTTAGAAGGCAAGGTTAGCATTTCCAGGTTACATGTACTCTCTGTACAGATTTCCTCTAAAGTATTTCCCTATTTATATCCAGTTATACATCTTATTCTTGAATCTTCCACCGAGATATTATTTGAAGTCTATCATCATTCCCAGAAAGATAATTTCATCAAATGTGTCTTCCGCAGCCTGCAAAAACCAACAGTCAAGTAAAGGCCTGTATCTGAAGTTCACAGCAAAGCAGCCTCCGTGATGTTTCATGTTTCCA
Organism: Pelophylax lessonae; assembly: GCF_965119305.1. NCBI lineage: Eukaryota > Metazoa > Chordata > Amphibia > Anura > Ranidae > Pelophylax > Pelophylax lessonae. The sequence goes on along the minus strand of NC_138770.1, from coordinate 156,920,789 downwards.
GGAAAGCAACATCACACATTTGTCTGAACTGAGTCAGCAAAGCTGTGGCAAAATGGAATTTTATTTCTAGAAAGCACATTTGGGTTATATAGAATTAACAATATGTTTTATTTATGAGAGAAATTTGCAGTTCCATGAAGAAATGGAAAATAATTATAAAACAAAATGAGTGTAGAACAGAACAGCAAAAAAAAAGTACATTTTAAATCAATCTCAGTTTTGCTGTGTAATGATTTATTCAGATATTACTTCTTATCTAAATTATTCTGTAGTGTTTTACAGAGAAGATGTTTGCTATTCACATCTGTCATTAGCACTGTATAGCTAAAGTGGAACTTCACACTCCCAAGCAACATTGATTATTTTAAATCCTCATGCTGCAAGCATTAGTAAATAGATAGAAAAGAATATCATATTTACTTGTTTTAAACTTTTTGTTTTCATTTCTTCTGTTACTTCCTGGTTTCTTGCCTAGGAAAATGATGTCATACATCCCAGGAGTCTTCAGAAGGTGAGGGGAGAAGGAGGGTTTTTCTCACCTAAGCACAACCTCCTGTTTGCATTCTTGAGCTAGGGTCAGATGGATGCCATAAAGTAACTGCTGCGTTAATCATTTGCCCTTATTCAAGATGGCCATGCCCAGAAATGCTAGGGGGGTGTTTTTCAAAGGGATTTCTCAACAAAATAAAGCATGGAGACATGGCTGGATGGGGGAGTTTCTTTTAAAAGGTAACTCCACTTTTGTGGAGAAAAAAATAGCAAATAAAGAGAAAACAATATAGCGTATATCGGGGATCACTAAATGGTGGACCATGGGCCAAATGTGGACCATGTCACGTTTCCATTTGGACCGCTGCGGTACTGCTATTTAGCAGCCTTTTCTTCCCCTGCCGTCACTCTGTAATCCTCACAGAGCAAACAGCAGGAGGCAGGACAGTTCTGGATGGAGGGAGGAGCTGCCCAAGCTTAACAAGCAAGGGATTGGCTGCTAGGATGAAGAGCGGTTCTAGCAACCAATCAAGATCTTGCAACACCCCCCTCCATCCAGATATGCTGTGCCTGTGCCTCCTTCCAATCTTCAATCTGTGTAAGCAAGGTAAGACAGGGAGAGAGGACACTAGTTTGTAAAGCAGAAAGTGAGGAATGTGTGTGCTGAGGACAGTGATATGGGGGGGGGGGGGCTGATGACATCAAGGTTGGAGGAGCCTGAGGACTGTAATGTGGGTGTACTCAGGACATTGAAGCGGGAGAGCTGATAAGTGAAATTACAGTGGGGGACTGAGGATTGTAATGTGGGGGGGGGCTGAGGACTTTAAAGTGGGGGACTAAGTACTGTAATGTGGGGGGGGGGTTAGTTGGGACATTAAACTGGGGGGCTGAGGACTGCAATGTGGGGGGGACTGAGGACATTAAATGGGGAAGATGACTGTGATGTGGTGGGCTGAGGCCATCATTGTGGGTGGGGCTAAGGACATTAAAGTGGGGGGCCGAGGACTGTGATGTGGAGGGGCCCTGAGGACTGTGATGTGGGGGGGGGGGCCCTGAGGACTGTGATGTGGGGGGAACTGAGGACAATAAAGGGGGGGGGGTTGGAGGACTGTAATGTGGGGGACTGAGAACTGTAATGTGGAAAGAGCTGAGGACATTAAAGTGGGGGACTGAGGACTGTAATGATGTGTGTGTGTGGGGGGGGGGGGGCATTCAATTGGGGGAGGCTGAGGACTGTAATGTGGGGAGGGCTAAGAAATGTAATGTGGGGGGCAATAAGCATGGTAATGTGAAGGGAGCTGAGGACAGTAATGAGGAGTAGCTGAGGACTGTGTTGTGGGGGAAGGGGGGGGATTGGGGGTCCGAGGACAGTAATGTGGGGGGATGATGTAAATAGGGGCAGAGGATAGTACTGTCAGGGGGTGATGGCAAGAAAGTGTGAAAACATTACTGCGAAAGGAGTGGAGGGGGGTGATGTAAAGGGGGACCTGAGGACACTCATCAAGAGAGGATCTTGATGTAAAGGGGGAGTGGATTGTGATGTGCAGTGGGGACTGAGGAAGCTGATGTAAGAATGGGTTCAGATCTGTGCATGTGGCGCACACATCGTGGGTAGGTTAGCCCATTTTAATGGGCTAAACTACCTGCGAGAAACATAGAGAAAGAAGTCCTTGACCTTTTTTGTCCAATTTCACGCAGAACCAAGTCGCATGGTGCTGCGGCAACATGCTGTTTGGCACATGCTCTATGAGATGTTACAATATGCGTACAAACATACCATAAAAAAATTTCAGTAGTGCAGGAATGGTGGTATCCCCTTACAACCTTTAAGTGCTTTCTAGTGAATATAATGAAAGCACTAATCACTCTGATGACCAAGACTATATTATGATCGCCGATTAAATACACTTAATCATAAAATCATAAAAATCATAAAACGCCCATCAAGAGTCTATAAGAGCACACATGCAAAGAATGGATTGGCAAACTCATCCACAGAGTAATACTAGTGAATTTAGAGGGAACACCTTCACTCTCCACCAATGTGCCGGGATAGTGTAGTTGAATTGGAGACTCACCAGATCCCAATGCCTACCCATTGTAAGATTCCGGTACCTCCGGTACCCTTAATCACCACTTTTCTCTGTAATGCGTCCCACCTTTCTCTTCAGGTGGTACGCATATACCTTTAAGAACGATGATGTTACTGCTGAGCACCGCAGAGCGGCTATTTCAACCGCCGGCGGTCTCACTCACATTGTTCGTTCAACCTGCCTTGCTATCCACATGCTTTCCAGCCTGTCTCTCGATTGGAACCTCCAGCTATTCCCTTTACCTGGAGCAGACCGGAACCTCGCTACTGATCCCTGTATCTCGCTACCGGATCATTGCTTATCTACTGGACCTCTCTAAACTACTAACATTACAAGTGATAAGTACCCCGCAGGGGAACCCTCCATAACCTTATTGCACTATCTACCTATGCACATTAAGGACTGTTACTACCTATCCATACTATCCTATCATCTGCACTGTTACATAGATTGCTAGCTCTTGAGCCTACTACCATCTATCATCTGCACTGCTGCATAGATTGCTAGCTCTCCTGTCTACTACTATCTATCCTTGCACTGGGTTACTCTATCCTGTATTTGTCATCTGCTGTCCTCACCACCTGTTAGCATACTCGATACTAACCTATCTGCATTCCTAAATACCATCTTGAACTCTCCTATACAAACCTATCAAGTGATTACCATCCTTGTCACTGTTCACACCTGTCCCTTCAGCACATCACCTTCATACTATCATATACATCCTATCACTCCAGGAACATCTCATTGAGTGTGTATATATCTGTATGTTGAAGCTGACAGGCCCACGGTGATGAGTCCTGGAGAGTTGGATCTGGTATTCAACACATCTCTACATGACTACTGAGTGGAGATTTTGCAGCTGCAAATCCAGCCTATACTAAAAACGCAGGAGCGTTACAGATTGAACGAACCTTAAAAATGGATTCAGCAGAATTACCCACTTAAGTGACACAATTAACACAACAAGTAAAAGTGTTAATACTTGCTCTGACTGTCGTACAAGAAAAGAATCAGACTCTGACACAGCAGGTAACCCAGCTCTCACGGCTTACTGCTGTTCAGCCTCCTGAACCTAAAATAAACTCTCCTCTAGTGTTTACAGGTGATCGGAAAAAATTTTGTGAATTCAAAAACGCATGTCAATTGCTTTTTTTGTTAAAACCTCGTACATACCCCACTGATCAAATAAAAGTCTGTACCGTTATTTCATACTTGACGGGTGATCCACGGGCCTGGGCAGACTCTCTCTTTGAGAATAATGATCAGATTCTCAACACCTATTCCTTATTCCTAGCGGAACTCGCTAGTTTATACGATGACCCCAATAGGCAGAGTACTGCTGATATTAAAACAAGGAAGGAGACCTGTAGAAGACTTTGTATCTGAGTTCAAAAGATGGACCCTTGATTCAGGGTGGAATGACACATCTTTGCGAACTCAATTCAGACTTGGGTTATCAGAAGCTGTTAAAGACTAGCTCGCCCGAGCGGATTTACCTGGCACCTTGGAGGCCTTGATACAACTTAGTATCAACATCGACAGACGACTGCGAGAAAAAAGGGCTGAAAAGATGGGAATGCCATTGTCTAGTCCTTCTCAGATTTCGGCCGTTGACCCTACTCCCATGGATGTAGGAACCATACGCCCACCTTTAACGGCTACTGAACGAGCTAGAAGAACATCCAGAAATCTCTGCATGTACTGCGCATCCTCGGATCATTTGATTTGATGATCCTCGGATCATTTGATAAGTCCCCTTGTCCGCAAAAAAGAGGGTGAGTGTTCACATGTCTTACTGGGAGGATTAACAACTTCCTTTTCTAACCCCTATCTTTTTGTTCATTTAATATTACAGTGGGACCAAACTAGGATCACCACCAAGGCTATGGTCGACACTGGATCTTGTGGAATTTATATTGATACACGCTTTGTTACCTTAAATAAAATACCTATTATTTCAAAATCTAAGCCTGTTTCTGTTAGTTTCATTAATGGTATTCCACTGTCTTCTGGTCCAATCACCAACCAGACACAGGCACTCCTTGCCACTACCAACGAATCACATGTGGAGACCATCACCTTTGACATACTATCCTCACCCCATTTTCCTATTATTTTGGGACTTCCCTGGTTACACACACACCAACCAATCATAGATCGGAAAAAACGGACTTTGGTTTTCCCTTCTCACTATTGTGAGAATACGTGTAACCTCCCATCTTATGGGAAGATTCTGTCTGTGGTGTCAGATGAAATTGCACCACTATGCTATCAGGATCTGTCCGAAGTGTTCCTTGAGGAAAATGCTCAAGTGTTGCCTCCCCATAGGGATTACGATTCTACTCCCTAACAGCAAATTGCCTTTCGGTCATGTTTATCCCCTTCCACAGGATGAACTTTCTCATCTCAAGGAATACTTGGATGAGAATTTGACAAAGGGGTTCATTAGACCCTCTACTTCTTCCACTGCTGCAGGACTTTTCTTTGTCCGCAATAAGGATTCCAGTCTCAGGCCTATTATCGATTATAGGCAATTAAACACGATTACGATAAAGGATCGCTATCCTTTGCCGCTCATCCCTGAACTTATTGAACAGGTGCGTGGGGCTACTTATTTCACCAAATTAGACCTGAAAGGGGCATACAACCTAATCCGAATCCGTGACGGGGATGAGTGGAAAACAGCATTCAGAACCAGATACGGACTATTCGAATACCTTGTGATGCCATTCGGGCTATGTAATGCTCCCGCAGCTTTCCAAAGATTCATAAACGACATCTTTAGAGACTTACTTGATGTCTGTGTTGTAGTATACCTAGACGATATACTTATTTATTCTCGATCTATGCCTGAACACATAAAACATGTAAGACTTGTGTTGTCCAGACTGCTCTCACACAGACTATATGTGAAATTAAAAAAATGTCTATTTCATAAAGAAGAAATATTATTTCTAGGATACTTCATATCCAAAACTGGAATTAAGATGGATATGAGTAAGATATCCTGTATTCTAGACTGGCCTATACCAACAACTCCTAAGGCCCTACAGCGATTCCTTGGATTCTCAAACTTCTATAGGAAGTTCATCAAGAACTTTTCCGCTATTGTGAGACCTCTCACACAACTGACAAGTATAAAAAAAACATTCAAATGGTCAGAAGAAGCAAATCAAGCTTTCTGCTTGTTAAAATCAAGCTTTACTTCTGCTCCCATACTACGCCATCCAGACCCATCCCTCCAATATATTCTAGAGGTAGATGCGTCAAATATGGCAGTAGGAGCAGTTCTCTCCCAACGACCAACAAACACTTCATCACTCCTCCCAGTTGCTTTCTTTTCAAAATCACTAAGCAGCCCAGAGGTGAATTACCCAGTGGGTGAAAAGGAGTTGCTTGCCATAAAACTGGCACTGGAGAATTGGCGACATCTGCTCAAAGGTACCCAGTTACCAATACTCATATATACAGATCATAAAAACCTTCAATACCTCCAGACTAACAAGACTCTCTCTCACCGGCAGGTACGATGGTCATTATTCTTTTTAAGATTTAATTTCCTAGTGACCTACACGCCTGCAGACAAAAATAAAAAAGCGGATGCGCTATCACGATTAACCGAAGATAACTGCGCCGAAATCCCTTCCATTCCCATAATATCCTATGAACGCATTATTGGTGTTGTCCGTTCCTTGAAGGAAGAGATTTTGCACAGTATAAGAATGGATTCACCTCCACCACAACTAAGTACTGATGCAGAAGGCTTCCTCTATTACAATGACAAACTCTACATACCCCCTACTATGCGCACCAAGATCTTGGAGTTATTGCATGATGTGCCCATGGCAGGACATATGGGTATGACGAAAACCTTTAATTTGCTCACCAGGCAGTTTTGGTGGCCTGATATGAAGACGTCTGTACAAAAATTTGTTTCTTCATGTGACATCTGTGCAAGGTCCAAAATTGACACTACAAAACCATCTGGACTACTTTGTAGTCTACCAATACCCCAGGTTCCATGGGAAGTTGTGTCCTTAGATTTCATAGTAGAACTATCACCCTCTAAAGGATTTAATACCATCCTAGTGTCAGTGGACCACTTGACAAAGATGGCACATTTCATTGCTATCCGTAGACTACCTTCATCTAAACAAACAGCGGAACTACTGATGAAACATGTGTTAAAGTTGCATGGAATTCCAAAAACTCTTTTGTCCGACCGTGGTTCACAATTCATCTCTAAATTTTGGCAAGCACTTTGTCAAATTTTACGCATTGAGCGAAAGCTCACTTCTCCCTACCATCCTCAGACCAACGGACAGACTGAAAGAGTCAACCAGTGCATTGAGCAATATCTACGTTGCTACACATCCTACTTGCAGGATGATTGGGTGGATCTCCTTCCTCTAGCAGAATTTGCTTACAACAACGCAACCCACAGTACTACGAAGCAAAGTCCGTTCTACTTGAACTATGGGTTTCATCCCACTCTTCTTCCACCACGCATCCTGCCATCGAGTAACCCAGTAGCCTCGGATTACCTTATCCAAATAAAAGATTCTATGGGTTTACTCAATACCACTATATCACACGCTCACAGTCAACAAAAAAAGTACTACGACCTTCGTAGAAGACCTTCTCCTCAGTATGCTATTGGGGACCTTGTTTGGCTATCGACAAAGAACTTAAGATTAAAAATCCCTAGCAAGAAGCTTGGACCTTTATTTTTGGGACCCTTCCCAATTAAAAAACTTATCGGGAAAGCTGCAGTACAGCTCACCCTACCAGCAGATCTCAAGATCCATCCCATCTTCCATGTGTCGCTACTGAAGCCCCATGTTCCTAACCAAGGAATAAGGCCTACCATCTTGCCTCCACCTCCAATACAAGTTGAAGGCGGAGAAGAGTATGAGATCAAGGAAATTTTGGATTCTCGCATCCATAGAGGAAGACTCCAGTATCTCATAAGATGGAAGAACTATGGACCCCAAGACGACACCTGGCTAGATACCTCTGATATTCATGCGCCTAGACTTATACGGAACTTTCACTCGAAACACCCAGAGAAACCTGTCCTATAGGCCTTCCGGAGCCGGCCTTAAGGGGGGGGGGTACTGTAAGATTCCGGTACCTCCGGTACCTTTAATCACCACTTTTCTCTGTAATGCGTCCCACCTTTCTCTTCAGGTGGTACGCATATACCTTTAAGAACGATGATGTCACTGCTGAGCGCCGCAGAGCGGCTATTTCAACCGCCGGCGGTCTCACTCACATTGTTCGTTCAACCTGCCTTGCTATCCACATGCTTTCAAGCCTGTCTCTCGATCGGAACCTCCAGCTATTCCCTTTACCTGGAGCAGACCGGAACCTCGCTACTGATCCCTGTATCTCGCTACCGGATCATTCCTTATCTACTGGACCGCTCTAAACTACTAACATTACAAGTGATAAGTACCCCGCAGGGGAACCCTCCATAACCTTATTGCACTATCTACCTATGCACATTAAGGACTGTTACTACCTATCCATACTATCCTATCATCTGCACTGTTACATAGATTGCTAGCTCTTGAGCCTACTACCATCTATCATCTGCACTGCTGCATAGATTGCTAGCTCTCCTGTCTACTACTATCTATCCTTGCACTGGGTTACTCTATCCTGTATTTGTCATCTGCTGTCCTCACCACCTGTTAGCATACTCGATACTAACCTATCTGCATTCCTGAATACCATCTTGAACTCTCCTATACAAACCTATCAAGTGATTACCATCCTTGTCACTGTTCACACCTGTCCCTTCAGCACATCACCTTCATACTATCATATACATCCTATCACTCCAGGAACATCTCATTGAGTGTGTATATATCTGTATGTTGAAGCTGACAGGCCCACGGTGATGAGTCCTGGAGAGTTGGATCTGGTATTCAACACATCTCTACATGACTACTGAGTGGAGATTTTGCAGCTGCAAATCCAGCCTATACTAAAAACGCAGGAGCGTTACACCCATTCTCATGGATTAGGCATGAATAGCATGTCACCATAAATACACCTCATTCGGTATGAAACAGCACTTTTCCAGTAGTGGTTCCTCTCACTTGATGGACTTTTTATGGCTTTTTATGATTTTTATGATTTTATGATTAAGTGTGCATTTAATTGGCTATCATAATATAGTGTGGGTCATCTGAGTGATTAGTGCTTTCATTATATTCACTAGAAAGCACTTAAAGGTAGTAAGGGAATACCACCATTCCTGCGCTACTGAAATTGTTGTATGGTATGCTTGTATGCATATTGTAACATCTCATAGAAATTTCAGTTCTTTACATTATCTTTAGTTAAGTAGCAGCATTGTGTTATATTTGTACAATCCTGAGCGCATAGGATCACTTTATTGTTGCCTGTCTTTTGATAGGCAAATTTGGAAGTGTTTTTTTTAAATTGTTTTAATCCTTGCAATGTACAGAAATCACCCAGAGGGGAGTACAAATTCAGGGTGGGTCAAACTGTACCCACTCTGCATAGATGGGGCAGAGGCATGACAGAAAACAGTCAGAAATTTTCAGTTTAAGTCATTGGTTAACCTAAATAAATTGATTGGTCCTTTAAAGGAAATGTACAATTGGTCAGTTAACATATGAAATCCATTGGTCAATTGATTTTACTTACTGTCCATTGCTTGTAATTGAAGAAAATAACGACCTAGAGGCTTAGGAATTTCCTATAAAAAAGAGGAGCATTACATTAGCCCAAAAGTCAGTGGGAGAGAAGCAAGAAAATTTGTCCCTCCCTCCCTCCCTTAATGCTGTCGTGGCCTTATTGTGTAATAGGGGATATTATATGTTATGTGAGTTAATGGGTAGCTCGAGTTTTTTGGCTGAGCTACATGTTCTAAATTGTTATTGGTTGTACAATTGGTTTAGTTCGAGCTTTTTGGCTGGACTAATAAGTATTGTTATATCCCACATGTTATGTATTGGCTTAATAAATGGCCGCAGCCAATTACACCATATTTATTAGTGTCAGAGTTATTATTTATATTAAATAGTAATGTTTACATTTTGATTGCTGTTCTGCCTTCTGCACCATGTTTTCTTTCTCAACAAAAGTGGAGTGACACTTTAAATATTACAAATTAATTAAGTAGTGTTTTTGGTTTATGGCGCTCAGATGCAGTGAAGAACCACTTTAATGCCCCTTATATAAATGTTCATATAAATTATGGGACCATTCCAGTAAAACGAAGAACTGGTGCTTTGCTGGAGTGCGAGAGTAAAACTACATAAAAACCATAAGCTATGATGATGTCACCAGTCTGCTACAGGCAGAAGCAAGCATTTTATCAGTCTTCTTTTCCCCCAGTGAACAAAACTGCTACATTGTTGCAACACTGTAAGGCCTCATGTAGGCTGGACATTTGGAAACCCCTTCTGGATGCTAGAACTTGACAGCTAGTGAACAAAATTAAAAAACGTCAGTTTGACCACTTTAAAGTGCCATGTTTACCGGCGTACATCAGTGTTTTAGTTTAGAAACATTTTTGCAGAGAACAGTTTTAACCACTTAAGGACTGCCCACTGTACATATACTGCGGCAGGGCGGCCCTTAAGTGCAAAATCACGTACATGTACATGATTTTGCTATGAGGCTCTAGGGGGTGCGCGTGCCGCCGCGCCGCACTCCTGCTGTGATTAGACACAGCAGGAGCCAGTCCGCGGGACTGGCGGCCGTGATTGCGGCTGGCTGGCCTTCCGCGATTGTCGATTGTAAACAAGCCAGACGGCTGTAGAAATCCAGTGTTCCTAGGAACACAGATCTCTCTCCTACTACAGTCACTCCATTCCCCACACAGTTAGAAAACATTCCTTAGGAGCACACTTAACCCCTTGATTGCCCCTGATGTTAACCCCTTCCCTATCAGTCTAATTTATACAGTAACAGTGCATATTATTTAGCACTGATCACTGTATTGGTGTCAATGGTCCCCAAAAAGTGTCACTTAGTGTCAGATTTGTCTGCCGCAATTTGTCGCAGGTCCTGCTAAAACTTGATGATCGCTGCCATTACTAATAAAAACAATAAAAAAAAAAAAGTCCATAAATGTATCCCACAGTTTGTAAATGATGTAACATTTGCGCAAACCAATTAATAGACGCTATTTGGGATTTTTTTTAACCAAAAATATGTAGCAGAATACAAATTGAGCTAAACTGATAAAGAATTTAGATTTTTTTATTTTTTTTATTCGGAATGTTTTTTTTTTTTTTTTCAAAATTGTCAGTCTTTTTTTGTTTATAGTGCAAAAAATAAAAACCACAGAGGTGATCAAATACAACCAAAAGAAAGCTCTATTTGTGAGAAAAAAAGGACATCAATTTTATTTGGGTACAGCATCGCATGACCGCGTAATTGTCAGTTAAAATAACGAGGTGCCGTATTGCAAAAAATGGCCTAGTAATTAAGGGGGTAAAACCTTCCAGGGCTGAAGTGGTTAATGATCTCATATACAAAAGGGGGAGGAATAAATGGACTTTGAAGGCACCGTAATAAAAAAACACAACACTTTATTTTGGATAAGTATTAAAACCACAAAAGTATGTATCGACCGATCAACATGGGCAATTTCATTGATCAGAGGATACAAATGATAGGTGAATGGGGAGGACCTCACCACCTAGAGCATACAATGCAACAAACAATACAAGATTGCATTTGAATGATATACAAAGGAGAAGTAGGGCGCTATACGCTGCACACAGGCCGCACCACGGTGCAGGCAACGCAGAGCGTCCTGTACAATAAAATAACAGCTTCCAAAAGGAAATAAACCAATATATCCAATTGCTCTACATGTTTCGCCTGGTGTTCAGACTTCATCCGGAGCGGTTTGGAATATAGATTCCATAGGAAGATGTTGCTGGAGCCAACCAATAGGCACCAGAAGAAACCAATCATGTAATTAGTAATCACGAGGGGTGACCTGTTGAGGTAGCTGGAGGAGCACGCACTGCTTATGGCCAGATTAAAAGAGAATCAGGTAATGATGGTGGTCATTCCCCATCCGGGGGTCACTGATCTGTGTCCTTGAGGAGCATCTGGAGGACGCGCTGCATGCTTTTTTCATTTTGGAGGAACTGCCTGCTATTTTACTCTATGCCCTACGTCCGGCTATGTATGGGACAGGCATACTCTATATTGTGATTACCTGATTCTCTTTTAATCTGGCCATAAGCAGTGCGTGCTCCTCCAGCTACCTCAACAGGTCACCCCTCGTGATTACTAATTACAAGATTGGTTTCTTCTGGTGCCTATTGGTTGGCTCCAGCAACATCTTCCTATGGAATCTATATTCCAAACCGCTCCGGATGAAGTCTGAACACCAGGCGAAACATGTAGAGCAATTGGATATATTGGTTTATTTCCTTTTGGAAGCTGTTATTTTATTGTACAGGACGCTCTGCGTTGCCTGCACCGTGGTGCGGCCTGTGTGCAGCGTATAGCGCCCTACTTCTCCTTTGTATATCATTCAAATGCAATCTTGTATTGTTTGTTGCATTGTATGCTCTAGGTGGTGAGGTCCTCCCCATTCACCTATCATTTGTATCCTCTGATCAATGAAATTGCCCATGTTGATCGGTCGATACATACTTTTGTGGTTTTAATACTTATCCAAAATAAAGTGTTGTGTTTTTTTATTACGGTGCCTTCAAAGTCCATTTATTCCTCCCCCTTTTGTATTTCTGACATTCAGGACGTGGCACATGTTTCTTTATTTTATTACGCCCCTGTCTTTTGCTGCACCAGGGATAGGCGTAGATATTCTATTTAATGATCTCATATGCCTACAAAAGTCTCTCTCTCTCTCCTCTCTCTCCCCCCTCTCTATCTCCCCCTCTCTCTCTCCCCTCTCTCTCCTTTCTCTCTCCTCTCTCTCTCTCCCCTCTCTCCCCCCTCTCTCTCTCCCCCCCCTCTCTCTCTCTCCTCTTTCTCTCCCCCTCTCTCTCCCCTCTCTCTCTCCCCCCTCTCCCTCTCCCCTCTCCCTCTCTCCTCTCTCTCTCTCTCCCCTCTCTCTCCCCTCTTTCTCTCCCTCTCTCTCTCTCTCTCCTTTCTCCCCCACTCTCTCTCTCCCCTCTCTCTCTCCCCCTCTCTCTCCTCTCTCTCCCGCTCCCCCCTCTCTCTCCCCCATCTCTCTCTTCTTTCTCTCCCCCTCTCTCCCCTCTCTCTCTCTCCTCTGTCTCTACCCCTCTCCCCCCCTCTCTCCTCTCTCTCTCTCCCCCTATCCCTCTCTCTCTCTCTCTCCTCTCTCCCTCTTTCCCTCTCTCTCTATCCTCTCTCTCTCTCCCCCTATCCCTCTCTCTCTCTCCTCTCTCTCCCCTTTCTCTTGCTCTCCCCTATCCTTTATCCTCTCTCTCTCTCTCCTCTCTCCCCTCTCTCCCTCTCTCTCTCTCTCTCCTCTCTCTCTCTCCCCCTATCCCTCTCTCTCTCTCTCTCTCCCCCCTCTCTCTTGCTCTCCCCTATCCCCTATTCTCTCTCTCCTCTCAAATTCAAATTCAAATAAGCTTTATTGGCAGGACCAAATACATTTTAGCACTGGCAGATGCATTTGTGATGGGGGTAATGGGTAATATAAAATGGAATGGGGGGTGAGTCTATGCAAAGGATTTTTAAATCCTCCATTTTTCATGTCCCTCTCAGTCTGTGACACACTGTCACATATTGTGTAGCTATTCTCACTATTGGCTCCTCTTCTCCCAGTAGGATTTGGAGTTTCCTTTTCTCTTCTATAGAATTGAAGTCCGGGATGAAAGCGGAGAGTCTCTGGAAGTGAGCGTCCCTCACTGATGAGTACTTAGGACACTGTAGCAGGAAGTGGTCCTCATCCTCCAGGACCCCCTGGTCACACTGCTGGCACAATCTTCTCTCCCTGGGCTTATAGGTCTGTCTGTGCCGTCCTAACTCAATTTACAGGCTGTGGGCGCTCAGTCTGTACAGGCTAAGGGTCTGTCTGTCTTTGGACTCTTGCAGCACCTCCAGGTATGGGGCCAGTTTGTAGTCTCTCTGCAGTGACTGGTAAACAGTTAGTTTCTTGGAGTTTGTTATTTCATTTCTCCATTCTTCAACATATTTTTCTTGTCAATATTTCATTCTGTTTTTTATTTGTGATTTTGTCAGGTCTAATTGTTGGGAGTTTGGGATAGGCAAGGCGCTGATGAGTTGTTGCAGTCCACCAGGCTTGGGCTGGTTCTTATTGGTCAGTAGGGTCAGGACTACTTTTTTATAGATGATCCCAGAATGATAGAGCCCTCTTTTGTACTGCAAGAAGTAAGAGAAATCTGTCCAGCTCAGACTGGAAGGCACTGTTAGAGGTGCTCCGGTGGACTTGGAGGAGTAGCTTGCAGAATTCCAGATGGAATATTTCTGTCGGGTTGGAGTCCCATTGGGATTGGTCTGGGTAGGTGACAGGACCCCTAACTTCACTGCCATATAGAAGGATTGGGGTGATGACGCTATCAAATACTCTGAGCCAGACTCTCACCGGTGGTTTTAGGTGATACAGCTGTCTCCTGATGGCATAGAAGGCTCTGCGTGCCTTGTCTTTTAGGGCCTCTATGGCTGGCCTCTCTCTCTCCTCTGTCTTTTTTTGTTTATAGTGTAAACAATAAAAACCACAGAGGTGATCAAACACAACCAAAAGAAAGCTCTATTTGTGGGGAAAAAAAGGACATCAATTTTATTTGGGTACAGCATCATACAAACGCGTAATTGTCAGTTAAAATAACACAGTGCCGTATTGCAAAAAATGGCCTAGTAAAACCTTCTGGGGCTGAAGTGGTTAATGATCCCATATGCCTACAAGAGTCTCTCTCTCTCCCCCCTCTCTCTCTCCTCTCTCTCTCTCCTCTCTCTCTCTCTCGCCTCTCTCTCTCTCCTCTCTCTCTCTCTCCTCTCTCCATTCTCTCTTTCTGCAGCAGGGGGCTGACCTGTGTTAGCTATTTGTGAATATACCCAATGAATGCACAGGTACCCCAGGGTTTATGTCACCGTCCCGGTTCCCACTGATACACAGAATTGCACAGTGGTTCACACTGAGATCTGCGAATTGCTGGGGGGGGGGGGGGTGCCCATGTAAATTTTATGACACTGAGCGAACTGTGAAATGGTGCAGGAATCGGATCACATAGGTCTGAACGGCAAATGTGATCGGATTCCAGTGTGAACCAAAAAAAGGGTCCTGCACTATTTTGCTGCGAATACAATTCAAATTCAGCTATACAGTTTGTATGGCTAAAATCGCATCGTACAGACAGTGCATGTGCACTGCAAATCATATGCAATGTCTGGCATCACACAACCGCAAACTGGCACTAATATGTGTTAACTATTCGTGAACATAGCCAAGAAATGCACAGGTACCAGGATTATTGATAATTGTATCATATCTGACCCAACATTAAAGTCCTAGAAGAGGTGGCTGATGGTGAATGATGTGTAAATAAAGATAACACCTTCCTTCTGGAAAGAAAACACATTTTTAACCACTTGCCGACCAGTTACGTTGACTGTACTGCGGCACAGTGGTTCGTTACCGTCTGGCGACGTAGACCTACGTTACCAGACAATCCCCTCTCTCGGCGGCGTGCGTGCGCCGGCGGAGGCTCGCTCCTGCTGTATTCAGTTACAGCGGGAGTCGGGCATGGGGAGGAGCGGCGGTGATCACCGCTTCTCTTCCCCGATCGTCGGGGATCTAGTGTGAAAATCTGCCCGCTTGTGTAAACAAAGCGGGCGGATCTCCTAAGTGACAGGCAGGGTCAGATTGCAGGGTTCAGCATAGCTGAACCCTGGATCTGTCCTTGTGTCACACAGTCACCTCCCCCCACACACGTCAGTAAGCACCAGGCATATATTAACCCCTCCCTCTCCAATAAAAATTAACCCCTTCCCTGCCAGTGTAATTTTTACAGTAACAGTGCATATGTATAGCACTGATTACTGTAGTAATGTCACTGGTACCCCCAAAAGTGTCAGTCAAGGGTCCGATCTGTCCGCCGCAATGTCGCAGTCCCGCAAAAAACATCGCAGATCGCCGCCATTACTCGTTAAAAAAAAAAAACACCAAAAATGACAGAAATCTTTCCCTTAGTTATTAAACGCAATAACTTTTGCGCAAACCAATCAAAATACGCTTATTGGCATTTTTTTTACCCAAAATATGTAGCAGAAAACAAATTGGCCTAAAATTTTAAAAATTTTAAATTTTTACATTTTTTTGGGGGGGAATTTCATAAAAAAAAATGTGAAAAATATTGTTATTTTTTCAAAATTGTCGCTCTTTTTTTGTTTATAGTGCAAAAAGTAAAAATCGCACAGGTGATCAAACACCATCAAAAGAAAGCTCTGTTTCTGGGGAAAAAATAAATTTGGGTACTGCGTCGCACGACCGTGCAATTGTCCATTAAAATAACGCAGTGCCGAATCGCAAAATATGGCCTGGTCAGGAATGGGGTAAAACCTTCCGGTCATAAAACGGTTAAAAATACGCTCATTGAGAATTTTTTTTGTCAAAGACATGTAGCTAAATACATTTTGGCCTAAATATATGACAAAAATTGAATATATTGGAGATTTTTTAACTGTCAAAGTAGAAAAATATTGTTATTTTTTCAAAATTGTCGCATTTTTTAACCACTTAAGCCCCGGAGGATTTTCCTGCTAAAAGACCAGGGGGTATTTTGCGATTCGGTGGTATTTGATCACCTGTGCGATTTTTTGATCACGCGCTATAAACAAAAAAAGAGCGACAATTTTGCAAAAATAACAATATTTTTCACATTTTTTTATATGAAATTCCCCCAAAAAAAATGTAAAAATCAAAATTTTTTAACATTTTTGGCCAATTTGTTTTATCCTACCTATGTTTGGTAAAAAAAATCACAAAAAGCGTATTTTGATTGGTTTGCGCAAAAGTTATCGCGTTTACTAACAAAGGGAAAGATTTTTGTCATTTTTGTTGTTTTTTTTTTTAACGCGTAATGGCGGCGATCTGCGATTTTTTTTGCGGTACTGCGACATTGCGGCGGACAGATCGGACCCTTGACTGACATTTTTGACACTTTTGGGGTTACCAGTGACATTTCTACAGTAATCAGTGCTATACATATGCACTGTTACTGTAAAAATACACTGGCAGTGAAGGGGTTAACTTTATTTGGGAGGGAGGGGCTGTGTGTGTCCCTAGGGGCGTGATTCTTACTGTGATTGGCTGTGGCTCTAGCTGTAAGGACACTGATCAACGGATCTACATACTAGATCCGTGTAATCAGTGTCTTTACAGCGAGGAGAATGACAGGCAGCTTGTTTACACAAGCTGCCTGACATTCTCCCTCTTCCCCCGACGATCGGCGAGTGGCCGGCGGACATCGGGTCCGCTGGTCACACGCGCGGGGGGGTGCATGACCGTGCGGGAGCAGGAGCGCGCCTCCGCGGGCGCGCGCTCGCTCCCCAGACCCTCCCAGGCTAGTGACGTTAATTAACGTCACTCTGCCTGGCAGGGGCTGACCGCCGCAGTAAATCTACTTGCGGCGGTCGGCAAGCAGTTAATTAATATCGCAAAAAATGAAAATCGCACAGGTGATCAAATACCACCAAAAGAAAGCTCTGTTTGTGGAAAAAAAAGGACGTAAATTTTGTTTGGGTATGGCGTTGCATGACTGCGCAATTGTCAGTTAAAGTTGCACATTGCCGAATCGCAAAAAGTGGCCTGGACGTAAGACAGCAAAATCCTCCGGTGGTAAAGTGGTTAAAAAAGATTTAAGCTTCAACTGGCTGATACTTCATTTGCAGAAACACTTATTATTAGCAATTGTCATGTTCATTCTTTTAGAAAGTCTGTTGTTACCTATTTTTCTTTCTTTTTTTTTTTTAAGCACGGCGCTGGTAATAATTTTCAGCCACCTACAGACTAAATACACTTAGGCTCGGTTCACACTTATGCGATGCGGGAAGGCTGCAAATTCGCAGCCTGTTCCCGCATCGCAAACGCACCCCCGGCAGTTCACACTGCCATATGCGATACGCTGGGGGTGTCAATGTAATCTTAACGACACCCCCAGTTTGATCGCATATCGCAGTGTGATCTTGCAGTTCGCACAGGATCGGATCGCACAAGTGTGAACCGCTGTGCGATCCGATCCTGATGCGGCTGCAAAAAAGGGTCCTGTGCGTCTTTGCTTCGGGTGCGGTGCGAATTTAGCCATACAAAGTGTATGGCTAAACTCGCACCGCACAGCCGATCGCATGTAATGAAGGAGCAATGCGCTCCGATATTACATGCGATCGCCGCAGCCGCATTAGTGTGAACCGGCACTTAGGGCTCTTTCACACGGTCCACCTCTGTAGGCGGATCCGTGCTGCTCAGCGGGGATCGATCCGCCGATCCCTGCTGAGCCGGCGGATGACAGCTCCGTCTCCGCTTGCAGTGCGGAGAGGGAGGTGTCACAGCTTCCGCTGCTCTCTATGGGGGATCGGATGAGGGTGGACCGCCTGTCCGCTCTCATCCGATCCGATCCGATTCCTGAATGGATGGAAAAATAGGATTTCCATCCGTCCGGATTTCACGGACAGGATCGGATACGGAAGTCAGCGGATGTCAGCGGAGGTGTAAAAAGTAAAAGTAAAAGTATAACTAAAAGCAAAACTTTCTTTTTAGTTTTACATAGAATGGAGAGGGATTAGAATCCCTGTCGGTTTTTATTGCTGTCTGTACCCCCATTAGGGAGATTCACCCTCTATATTTGTCCTATTTACCGTTATCATTGAAAGTGAAAGTAAAAGAAAATCCCAAATTTTAGGTTGTCCCCAGAAATGTAATAGAGGGGAAATCTTCCAATGGGGATACTAGTTCTAGTGACATGGGGGGGGGGGGGGGTCCCCAAGAAATGTCCTCTGACTTCCTGTTTGGCTATGGGACAGGAAAAGATGGGAGATCTCTGCAATGGGATACAGATGGCGAAAGTAAAATCTGACAGGGATTATAACTTTTCATTGCTCTATCCAAAATTAGAAAAAAAAGTTTTGCCTAAAGTTTTACTTCAACTTACTTTAATGTTGCTTCTACTTTATAAGTAAAACTGTTGATATATTTTTGGCTTTCATCTGCCATCTGTCTTCTGCAGCACCTTCCAACAGTCCTGAATATGGAGGGACTGTTCAGCAGTTTGGTCGTTTCCTAACAATGAATATGAACCTTATGACCACTGATACTGGGGCATTTTTTTTTATGACCACTGATACTGGGGCATTTTTTATGACCACTGATACTGGGGCATTTTTTTATGACCATGGATACTGGGGCATTTTTTTATGACCACTAATACTGGGGCATTTTTTATGACCACTAATACTGGGGCATTTTTATGACCACTGATACTGGAGCATTTTTTATGACTACTGATACTGGGGCATTTTTTATGACCACTGATACTGGCTCATTTTTTATGACCACTGATACTGGGGCATTTTTTATGACCACGGATACTGGGGCATTTTTTATGACCACTAATACTGGGGCATTTTTTATGACCACTGATACTGGGGCATTTTTTATGACCACTGATACTGAGGCATTTTTTATGACCACTAACACTGGAGCATTTTTTATGACCACTGATACTGGGGCATTTTTTATGACCACTGATACTGGGGCATTTTTTATGACCACTGATACTGGGGCATTTTTTATGACCACTAACACTGGGGCATTTTTTATGACCACGGATACTGGGGCATTTTTTATGACCACTGATACTGGGGCATTTTTTATGACCACTGATACTGGGACATTTTTTATGACCACTGATACTGGGGCATATTTTATGACAACTGATACTGGGCCATTTTTATGACCACTGATACTGGCCCATTTTTATGACCACTGATACTGGGGCATTTTTTATGACCACTGATACTGGGGAATTTTTTTATGACCACTGGTACTGGGGCATTTTCTATGACCACTGATACGGGGCAATTTTTATGACCACTGATACTGGGGAATTTTTTATGACAACTGATACTGGGGCATTTTTTATGACAACTGATACTGGGGCATTTTTTATGACAACTGATACTGGGGCATTTTTTATGACCACGGATACTGGGGCATTTTTTATGACCACTAATACTGGGGCATTTTTTATGACCACTGATACTGGGGCATTTTTTATGACCACTGATACTGGGGCATTTTTTATGACCACTGACACTGGAGCATTTTTTATGACCACTGATACTGGGGCATTTTTTATGACCACTGATACTGGGGCATTTTTTATGACCACTGATACTGGGGCATTTTTTATGACCACTGATACTGGGGCATTTTTTATGACCACTGAAACTGGGGCATTTTTTATGACCACTGATACTGGTGCATTTTTTATTACCACTGATACTGGGGCATTTTTTTATGACCACTAACACTGGGGCATTTTTATGACCACTGATACTGGGGCATTTCTTATGACCACTGATACTGGGGCATTTTTTATGAGCACGGATACTGGGGCATTTTTTATGACCACTAATACTGGGGCATTTTTTTATGACCACTGATACTGGGGCATTTTTTATGACCATGGATACTGGGGCATTTTTTATGACCACTGATACTGGGGCATTTTTTATGACCACTGATACTGGGGCATTTTTTATGACCACTGATACTGGGGCATTTTTTATGACCACTAACACTGGAGCATTTTTATGACCACTGATACTGGGGCATTTTTTATGACCACTGATACTGGGGCATTTTTTATGACCACTGATACTGGGGCATTTTTTATGAACACTGATACTGGGGCATTTTTATGACCACTGATACCGGGGCATTTTTATGACCACTGATACTGGGACATTTTTTATGACCACTGATACTGGGGAATTTTTTTTATGACCACTGGTACTGGGGCATTTTTTATGACCACTGATACGGGGCAATTTTTATGACCACTGATACTGGGGAATTTTTTATGACAACTGATACTGGGGCATTTTTATGACCACTGATACTGGGGCATTTTTTATGACCACTGATACTGAGGCATTTTTTATGACAACTGATACTGGGGAATTTTTATGACCACTGATACTGGGGTATTTTTTATGACCACTGATACTGGGGCATTTTTATGACCACTGATACTGGGGCATTTTTTATGACCACTGATACTGGGGAATTTGTTTTATGACCACTGGTACTGGGGCATTTTTTATGACCACTGATACGGGGCAATTTTTATTACCACTGATACTGGGGAATTTTGTTATGACCACTGATACTGGGGCATTTTTATGACCACTGATACTGGGGCATTTTTTTTATGAGCACTGATACTGGGGCATTTTTTATGACCACTGATACTGATGCATTTTTTATGACTACTGATACTGGGGCATTTTTTTATGACCATGGATACTGGGGCATTTTTTATGACCACTAATACTGGGGCATTTTTTATGACCACTGATACTGGGGCATTTTTTATGACCACTGATACTGGGACATATTTTATGACCACTGATACTGGGGCATATTTTATGACCACTGATACTGGGGCATTTTCTATGACCACTGATACTGGGGCATTTTTTATGACCACTGATACTGGGGCATTTTTTATGACCACTGATACTGGGGCATTTTTTTTGACCACTGATACTGGGGCATTTTTTATGACCACTGATACTGGGGCATTTTTTTATGACCACTAACACTGGGGCATTTTTTATGACCACTGATACTGGGGCATTTTTTTATGACCACTGATACTGGGGCATTTTTTATGACCACTGATACTGGGGAATTTTTTATGAGCACGGATACTGGGGCAATTTTTATGACCACTAATACTGGGGCATTTTTTATGACCACTGATACTGGGGCATTTTTTATGACCACTAATAATGGGGCATTTTTTATGACCACTGATACTGGGGCATTTTTTATGACCACTGATACTGGGACATTTTTTATGACCACTAACACTGGAGCATTTTTTATGACCACTGATACTGGGGCATTTTTATGACCACTGATACTGGGGCATTTTTTATGACCACTAACACTGGGGCATTTTTTATGACCACTGATACTGGGGCATTTTTTATGACCACTGATACTGGGGCATTTTTTATGACCACTGATACTGGGGCATTTTTTATGAACACTGATACTGGGGCATTTTTATGACCACTGATACCGGGGCATTTTTATGACCACTGATACTGGGACATTTTTTATGACCACTGATACTGGGGAATTTTTTTTATGACCACTGGTACTGGGGCATTTTTTATGACCACTGATACGGGGCAATTTTTATGACCACTGATACTGGGGAATTTTTTATGACAACTGATACTGGGGCATTTTTATGACCACTGATACTGGGGCATTTTTTATGACCACTGATACTGAGGCATTTTTTATGACAACTGATACTGGGGAATTTTTATGACCACTGATACTGGGGTATTTTTTATGACCACTGATACTGGGGCATTTTTATGACCACTGATACTGGGGCATTTTTTATGACCACTGATACTGGGGAATTTGTTTTATGACCACTGGTACTGGGGCATTTTTTATGACCACTGATACGGGGCAATTTTTATTACCACTGATACTGGGGAATTTTGTTATGACCACTGATACTGGGGCATTTTTATGACCACTGATACTGGGGCATTTTTTTTATGAGCACTGATACTGGGGCATTTTTTATGACCACTGATACTGATGCATTTTTTATGACTACTGATACTGGGGCATTTTTTTATGACCATGGATACTGGGGCATTTTTTATGACCACTAATACTGGGGCATTTTTTATGACCACTGATACTGGGGCATTTTTTATGACCACTGATACTGGGACATATTTTATGACCACTGATACTGGGGCATATTTTATGACCACTGATACTGGGGCATTTTCTATGACCACTGATACTGGGGCATTTTTTATGACCACTGATACTGGGGCATTTTTTATGACCACTGATACTGGGGCATTTTTTTTGACCACTGATACTGGGGCATTTTTTATGACCACTGATACTGGGGCATTTTTTTATGACCACTAACACTGGGGCATTTTTTATGACCACTGATACTGGGGCATTTTTTTATGACCACTGATACTGGGGCATTTTTTATGACCACTGATACTGGGGAATTTTTTATGAGCACGGATACTGGGGCAATTTTTATGACCACTAATACTGGGGCATTTTTTATGACCACTGATACTGGGGCATTTTTTATGACCACTAATAATGGGGCATTTTTTATGACCACTGATACTGGGGCATTTTTTATGACCACTGATACTGGGGCATTTTTTATGACCACTAACACTGGAGCATTTTTTATGACCACTGATACTGGGGCATTTTTATGACCACTGATACTGGGGCATTTTTTATGACCACTAACACTGGGGCATTTTTTATGACCACTGATACTGGGGCATTTTTTATGACCACTGATACTGGGGCATTTTTTATGACCACTGATACTGGGGCATTTTTTATGACCACTGATACTGGGGCATATTTTATGACAACTGATACTGGGGCATTTTTATGACCACTGATACTGGGGCATTTTTTATGAACACTGATACTGGGCCATTTTTATGACCACTGATACTGGGCCATTTTTATGACCACTGATACTGGGGCATTTTTTTATGACCACTGATACTGGGGAATTTTTTTATGACCACTGGTACTGGGGCATTTTCTATGACCACTGATGCGGGGCAATTTATATGACCACTGATACTGGGGAATTTTTTTATGACAACTATTACTGAGGCATTTTTATGACCACTGATACTGGGGCATTTTTTATGACCACTGATACTGGGGCATTTTTTATGACAACTGATACTGGGGCATTTTTTATGACAACTGATACTGGGGCATTTTTATGACCACTGATACTGGGGAATTTTTTATGACCACTGATACTGGGACATTTTTTACGACCACTGATACTGGGGCATTTTTTTATGACAACTGATACTGGGGCATTTTTATGACCACTGATACTGGGGAATTTTTTTATGACCACTGTTACTGGGGCATTTTTTATGACCACTGATACGGGGCATTTTTTATGACCACTGATACTGGGGAATTTGTTTTATGACCACTGGTACTGGGGCATTTTTTATGACCACTGATACGGGGCAATTTTTATGACCACTGATACTGGGGAATTTTGTTATGACCACTGATACTGGGGCATTTTTATGACCACTGATACTGGGGCATTTTTTTTATGAGCACTGATACTGGGGCATTTTTTATGACCACTGATACTGATGCATTTTTTATGACTACTGATACTGGGGCATTTTTTTATGACCATGGATACTGGGGCATTTTTTATGACCACTAATACTGGGGCATTTTTTATGACCACTGATACTGGGGCATTTTTTATGACCACTGATACTGGGACATATTTTATGACCACTGATACTGGGGCATATTTTATGACCACTGATACTGGGGCATTTTTTATGACCACTGATACTGGGGCATTTTTTATGACCACTGATACTGGGGAATTTTTTATGACCACTGATACTGGGGCATTTTTTTTGACCACTGATACTGGGGCATTTTTTATGACCACTGATACTGGGGCATTTTTTTATGACCACTAACACTGGGGCATTTTTTATGACCACTGATACTGGGGCATTTTTTATGACCACTGATACTGGGGAATTTTTTATGAGCACGGATACTGGGGCAATTTTTATGACCACTAATACTGGGGCATTTTTTATGACCACTGATACTGGGGCATTTTTTATGACCACTAATAATGGGGCATTTTTTATGACCACTGATACTGGGGCATTTTTTATGACCACTGATACTGGGGCATTTTTTATGACCACTAACACTGGAGCATTTTTTATGACCACTGATACTGGGGCATTTTTATGACCACTGATACTGGGGCATTTTTTATGACCACTAACACTGGGGCATTTTTTATGACCACTGATACTGGGGCATTTTTTATGACCACTGATACTGGGGCATTTTTTATGACCACTGATACTGGGGCATTTTTTATGACCACTGATACTGGGGCATATTTTATGACAACTGATACTGGGGCATTTTTATGACCACTGATACTGGGGCATTTTTTATGAACACTGATACTGGGCCATTTTTATGACCACTGATACTGGGCCATTTTTATGACCACTGATACTGGGGCATTTTTTATGACCACTGATACTGGGGAATTTTTTTATGACCACTGGTACTGGGGCATTTTCTATGACCACTGATGCGGGGCAATTTATATGACCACTGATACTGGGGAATTTTTTTATGACAACTATTACTGAGGCATTTTTATGACCACTGATACTGGGGCATTTTTTATGACCACTGATACTGGGGCATTTTTTATGACAACTGATACTGGGGCATTTTTTATGACAACTGATACTGGGGCATTTTTATGACCACTGATACTGGGGAATTTTTTATGACCACTGATACTGGGACATTTTTTACGACCACTGATACTGGGGCATTTTTTATGACAACTGATACTGGGGCATTTTTATGACCACTGATACTGGGGAATTTTTTTATGACCACTGTTACTGGGGCATTTTTTATGACCACTGATACGGGGCAATTTTTATGACCACTGATACTGGGGAATTTTTTTATGACAACTGATACTGGGTCATTTTTATGACCACTGATACTGGGGCATTTTTTATGACCACTGATACTGTGGCATTTTTTTCATGACAACTGATACTGGGGCATTTTTATGACCACTGATACTGGGGCATTTTTTATGACCACTGATACTGGGGCATTTTTATGACCACTGATACTGGGGCATTTTTTATGACCACTGATACTGGGGAATTTTTTTATGACCACTGGTACTGGGGCATTTTTTTATGACCACTGATACGGGGCAATTTTTATGACCACTGATACTGGGGAATTTTGTTTTGACAACTGATACTGGGGCATTTTTATGACCACTGATACTGGGGCATTTTTATGACCACTGATATTGGGACATTTTTTATGAACACTGATACTGGGGAATATTTTTATGACAACTGATATTAGGGCATTTTTTATGACAATTGATACTGGAGAATGTTTTCTGACCACTGACACTGAGGCATTTCTTATGACAACTGATACTGGGGCATTTTTTTATGACCACTGATACTGGGGCATTTTTTATTTTAACTGATACTGGTGAATGTTTTCTGACCACTGACACTGAGGCATTTCTTATGACAACTGATACTGGGGCATTTTTTTATGACCACTGATACTGAGGCATTTTTTTTATGACCACTGATACTGGGACACTTTTTATATCCACTGATACTGGGCATTTTTTTATGACTAATTATACTGGGGCATATTTATGACCTCTGAAACTGGGGCATTTTTTTTATGACAACTGATACTGGGAAATATTTTATGACAACTGATACTGGGGAATGTTTTATGACTAGGGTTGAGCGAACACGGACTGTATTACTCGTGTTCGTACCGAATAATTGGATTTTTGTTACCCGAACACGGACCCGAAAACTTTACTGTATATTCGGGTAAAATTCGTGTTCGGTCATTTTATTTCGGGGTTTTGTATGCATTGGCGCACTTTTCATGGCGGGCTTTCAACAGCCAATCAACAAGCGTTTAATTGGTGTGCCTTAAGCCATCCCAGCCATGCCTACAAATGTATTAGTAGCTGTGATTGGCCATCTGAAGCATGTGACCAAGTCTTTATAAGTTCGAGCCAGCGCCACTGCGTCATTATGCTGTGTAGTTCAGGGACAGAGCACACATCGTGCTGGCTGCTGATTAGGGACAGACAGGCAAAAATCATTTGTGTCCGGATAGAATTGAGGGACAGGTCGGAGTGTTTTAGGCAGGGCGAGTTGTAGGGCATTTTAGGGCGAGGCTGCTGATTTTTAGGGTCAGTGTTCTACAATCGATTTTGCTGTGTGGGGGGGGGGGGTTTGCAGTGACCGATCTTATCAATCCTTTTAGGGAGAGGCTGGAGATAGGCAGGTGTCAGTGGTCCACATCGATTTTGCTGTGTGTGGGGTGCAGTGAACACAATCTTTTTTGCCCACTGAGGAGGAGGGAAAAAAGTCTTTTTCTATCAGTCACTGTGTGCAGCGTTTTTCCTTCAGTGCTGCTGTGCTGACTATGATAATACACTGCTGTGTTCACATGTGCTATTATTGAGTGATTTCAAAAGTTATACACTTTTTTCTATTCCACTATTCAATATACACCCTTGGGTTAAAAAAATTAAATTGTGGCATAGTCTGTACTAATCTAGTTAAAAATTACAAACTTAAAAGGGGAATTTTTTTTTCCCTTCATAGCCTGCAGCAGAGCTGGTCCACATCGATTTTGCTGTGTGTGGGGTGCAGTGAAAACAATCTTTTTTGCCCACTGAGGAGGAGGGAGAAAAGTCTTTTTCTATCAGTCACTGTGTGCAGCATTTTTCCTTCAGTGCTGCTGTGCTGACTGTGATAATACACTGCTGTGTTCACATGTGCTATTATTGAGTGATTTCAAAAGTTATACACTTTTTTCTATTCCACTATTCAATATACACCCTTGGGTTAAAAAAATTAAATTGTGGCATAGTCTGTACTAATCTAGTTAAAAATGACAAACTTAAAAGGGGATTTTTTTTCCCTCCATAGCCTGCAGCAGAGCTGACTGATATAAGACACTGCTGTTCACATGTGCTATTGATAAATCACACCAATTTTCTATTCCGCTATTCAATAAAAACCTTTTGCAGGATAGTCTGTGTTGGTACGTGTGAGATACACCTTTCCAATTTTTGGGGTGCATCTCATACTTCTGAAGATTTGAGGGCGCTGCCTGTTCCGAACTCCTCCTACTCCTCATCCTGCCTTTGGGAGTACAAAAAATAGTAATTGGGGCCTAGTCTGGTTCTGTACGTGTGAGATACATACACCTTTTTTTGATAATATTTTCTATTCCGCTATTCAATAAAAACCTTTGGGTATAAACAATTAAATTGCAGGATAGTCTGTTGGTACATGTGAGATACACCTTTCCAATTTTTGGGGTGCATCTCATACTTCTGAAGATTTGAGGGTGCTGCCTGTTCCGAACTCCTCCTACTCCTCATCCTGCCTTTGGGGGTACAAAAAATAGTAATTGGGGCCTAGTCTGGTTCTGTACGTGTGAGATACATACACCTTTTTTTGATAATATTTTCTATTCCGCTATTCAATAAAAACCTTTGGGTATAAACAATTAAATTGCGGGATAGTCTGTGTTGGTACGTGTGAGATACACCTTTCCAATTTTTGGGGTGCATCTCATACTTCTGAGGATTTGAGGGTGCTACCTGTTCCGAACTCCTCCTACTCCTCATCCTGCCTTTAGGGGTACAAAAAATAGTAATTGGGGCCTAGTCTGGTTCTGTACGTGTGAGATACATACACCTTTTTTTGATAATATTTTCTATTCCGCTATTCAATAAAAACCTTTGGGTATAAACAATTAAATTGCGGGATAGTCTGTGTTGGTACGTGTGAGATACACCTTTCCAATTTTTGGGGTGCATCTCATACTTCTGAAGATTTGAGGGTGCTGCCTGTTCCGAACTCCTCCTACTCCTCATCCTGCCTTTGGGGGTACAAAAAATAGTAATTGGGGCCTAGTCTGGTTCTGTACGTGTGAGATACATACACCTTTTTTTGATAATATTTTCTATTCCGCTATTCAATAAAAACCTTTGGGTATAAACAATTAAATTGCGGCATAGTCTGCGTTGGTACGTGTGAGATACACCTTTCCAATTTTTGGGGTGCATCTCATATTTACAAGGATTTGAGGGTGCTGCCTGTTCTGAACTCCTCCTACTCCTCATCCTGCCTTTGGGGGTACAAAAAATAGTAACTGGGGCCTAGTCTGGTTCTGTACGTGTGAGATACATACACCTTTTTTTGATAATATTTTCTATTCCGCTATTCAATAAAAACCTTTGGGTATAAACAATTAAATTGCGGGATAGTCTGCGTTGGTATGTGTGAGATACACCTTTCCAATTTTTGGGGTGCATCTCATACTTCCGAGGATTTGAGGGTGCTGCCTGTTTCGAACTCCTCCTACTCCTCATCCTGCCTTTGGGGGTACAAAAAATAGTAATTGGGGCCTAGTCTGGTTCTGTACGTGTGAGATACATACACCTTTTTTTGATAATATTTTCTATTCCGCTATTCAATAAAAACCTTTGGGTATAAACAATTAAATTGCGGGATAGTCTGCATTGGTACGTGTGAGATACACCTTTCCAATTTTTGGGGTGCATCTCATACTTCCGAGGATTTGAGGGTGCTGCCTGTTCCGAACTCCTCCTACTCCTCATCCTGCCTTTGGGGGTACAAAAAATAGTAATTGGGGCCTAGTCTGGTTCTGTACGTGTGAGATACATACACTTTTTTTTGATAATATTTTCTATTCCGCTATTTAATCTACACCTTTGGGTAAAAACAATTAAATTGCGGGATAGTCTGTGTCGGTACGTGTGAGATACATACACCTTTTGATATCATATTTTCTATTCCGCTATTTAATCAAAACCTTTGGGTATAAACAATTAAATTGCGGGATAGTCTGTGTCGGTACATGTGAGATACATACACCTTTTGATATCATATTTTCTATTCCGCTATTCAATCTACACCTTTGGGTAAAAACAATTAAATTGCGGGATAGTCTGTGTCGGTACGTGTGAGATACACATTTCTAATTTTTGGGGCGCATCTCATACTGCCGAGGATTTGAGGGTGCTTCAGTCTGCCTCCTGCCTGTTCCGAACTCTTCCTCTTCCTCATCCTGCCTTTAGGGTACAAAAAATTGTAATTCGGGGCCTAGTTTGTGTTTGTACGTGTGAGATACACCGTTTTGTAAAATTTGTCCTATTCCGCTATTCAATATACACCCTGTTTGAGTGTAAAAAATTAAATTGCGGGATAGTCTGTATCGGTACATGTGAGATACACCTTTTTAAATTTGTTTGGCGCATCTCCTTCTACCGCCGAGGATTGCAGGGCGCTTCAGTTTGCCTCCTGTTCCCAACTCCTCCTACTCCTCTTCCTCATCCTGCCTTTAGGGTACAAAAAATTGTAATCGGGGCCTAGTTTGTGTTTGTACGTGTGAAATACACCGTTTTGTAAAATTTGTCCTATTCCGCTATTCAATATACACCCTGTTTGAGTGTAAAAAATTAAATTGCGGGATAGTCTGTATCGGTACATGTGAGATACACCTTTTTAAATTTGTTTGGCACATCTCCTTCTACCGCCGAGGATTGCAGGACGCTTCAGTTTGCCTCCTGTTCCCAACTCCTCCTACTCCTCTTCCTCATCCTGCCTTTAGGGTACAAAAAATTGTAATCGGGGCCTAGTTTGTGTTTGTACGTGTGAGATACACCGTTTTGTAAAATTTGTCCTATTCCGCTATTCAATATACACCCTGTTTGAGTGTAAAAAATTAAATTGCGGGATAGTCTGTATCGGTACATGTGAGATACACCTTTTTAAATTTGTTTGGCGCATCTCCTTCTACCGCCGAGGATTGCAGGGCGCTTCAGTTTGCCTCCTGTTCCCAACTCCTCCTACTCCTCTTCCTCATCCTGCCTTTAGGGTACAAAAAAATTGTAATCGGGGCCTAGTCTGTGTTTGTACGTGTGAGATACACCGTATTATAAAATTTTTCCTATTCCGCTATTCAATATACACCCTTTTGGAGTGTAAAAAATTACATTACGGCATAGTCTGTATCGGTACGTGTGAGATACACCTTTTAAATTTGTTTGGCGCATCTCCTTCCACCGCCAAGGATTGCAGGGCGCTTCAGTTTGCCTCCTGTTCCCAACTCCTCCTACTCCTCTTCCTCATCCTCCCTTTAGGGTACAAAAAAATTTAATCGGGGCCTAGTCTGTGTTTGTACATGTGAGATACACCGTTTTTTATCCTTTTTCCTATTGCGCTATTCAATATACAACCTTTTGGGGTAAAAAACATTAAATTGCGGCATAGTTTGCATATTTGACTGTGAGATACACCCGTGCGATGCTGTTGTTGTTTTGTTCCGCTATTCAATAAACACCTTTCTAGGGCAAGATCATAAATTACAGAAATATGAGGAGACCGTCAAATAGGGGCCATGGCCTGGGTCATGGTGCTGCTGGTAGAGCTCCTGTTGCAAGGAGAGGACGTGGTCGATCTGTGCCAGCTACACGCACAAGTGAAACACCTTCCTCAAGTGTGAGTAGGCGACAGAACCTGCAGCAGTATTTGGTAGGGCATCATACGCCTCTAGAAGTGATGAGGCCAGAACAAGTAGAGGCGATAGTAGATTGGTTTGCTGCTGACAGTGCCTCCAGTTCCTTCACATTGTCTCCCACCCAGTCTACTGCAGAAAGGTCAGAGTTGGCACCTGCAGCCGATGTCCAACCGTCTTTCACCTCCCCCCCTTGCAAATCAGGCAAGCAGTCTGAGCCCCAAGCCATACAGCAGTCTCTTCTTCTTTTTGATGACTCTGTCAGCAGGGTTTCCCAGGGCCATCCACCTAGCCCTGCCCCAGAAGTGGAAGAGATTGAGTGCAGCGATGCCCAACCACTTAATTCCTCAAGATGAGTACATGCAAGGACCATCGCAGCACGTCTCCGATAATGACGAAACGCAGGTGCCAACTGCTGCGGCGTTCAGAATTGTGGAGACCGACAAGGAGGGCAGGGGTGAAGACTGGGTGGAATATGATGTGGAGGACGATGAGGTCCTCGACCCCACATGGAATGAAGGTCATGCAGGTGACCTGAGTAGTTTGGAGGAAGAGGCGGTGGTCGCACAGAGCCACCAGCACAGCAGAAGAGGGAGCAGGGTGCAGAAGCAGAGCTGTCGTGCCCTAGACACTACGCCTACTACTGCCCAACGCAGCAAGGGAACGAGCGCAGCAAAGCCAGCTCAAAGGAGTTCTCTAGCGTGGAAGTTCTTTAGAAAATGTGCTGATGACATGACACGAGTGGTTTGCACCCTGTGCAATCAGAGCCTGAAGCGAGGCATAAACCTTCTCAACCTGAGCACAACCTGCATGATCAGGCATCTAAGTGCAAAGCACGAGCTGCAGTGGAGTAGACACCTTCAAAACCAAGAAACATCTCTGGCTCATCCTGCTTCCTCTTCTGCTGCAGTCTCGGCCGCTCCATCCACATCTGTAGTGATACCGGCACCTGCCACCCCGCAAACAGATGATCTGTCAGCAACACCACCACCTGGGTCACCAACCATCTGCACAATGTCCCGTGGAAGCGTTCAGCTTTCCATCTCCCAAACACTTGAGAGGAAGTACCCCCCTACCCACCCGCGATGCCTGGCCCTGAATGCCAGCATTTCAAAATTCTTGGCCTTTAAAATGCTGTCATTCCGTCTGGTGGAGACGCACAGTTTTAAAAACCTTATGTCGGTGGCTGTCCCACAGTACGTCGTGCCCAGCCGCCACTACTTTTCCAGGCAAGCCATCCCTTCCCTGCACAACCAAGTGGGGGAAAAAATCAGGTGTGCACTGCGCAATGCCATCTGTGCCAAGGTCCACCTAACTACCGATACGTGGACCAGTAAGCACGGTCAGGGGCGTTATATCTCCCTAACGGCACACTGGGTAAATGCAGTGGCGGATGGGCCTGAGGCTGATAGCAATTTGGCGCATGTCCTTCCACCACCGAGGATTGCAGGGCGCTTCAGTTTGCCTCCTGTTCCTAACTCCTCCTACTCCGCTTCCTCATCCTCTACCGCCTCCTCATCCGGTCAGCGTAACACCTTCACCACCAACTTCAGCACGGCCAGGGGTAAACGACAGGAGGCAGTTTTAAA
Source organism: Pelophylax lessonae (assembly GCF_965119305.1). Lineage (NCBI taxonomy): Eukaryota > Metazoa > Chordata > Amphibia > Anura > Ranidae > Pelophylax > Pelophylax lessonae. The sequence continues at coordinate 156,888,165 of NC_138770.1, read as the reverse complement.
ACTTGCCTGTTTGGGGGAAAAACCACACACCGCGCAGGAGTTGTGGAGGAGCATGGAACAGCAGACAAATGAGTGGTTGCTGCCAGCGAGCCTCAAGCCCGGCCTGGTGGTGTGCGATAACGGGCGAAATCTCATAGCAGCTCTGGGCCTAGCCGGTTTGACGCACATCCCTTGCCTGGCGCATGTGCTGAATTTGGTGGTGCAGAGGTTCCTTAAAAACTACCCCGATCTGTCAGAGCTGCTGCAGAAAGTGCGGGCCGTCTGTGCGCACTTTCGGCGTTCTCACCCTGCTGCTGCTCGCCTGTCAGCGCTGCAGCGTAACTTCGGCCTTCCCGCTCACCGCCTCATATGTGACGTGCCCACAAGGTGAAACTCCACCTTGCACATGCTGGAAAGACTGTGCGAGCAGCAGCAGGCCATAGTGGAGTTTCAGCTGCAGCACGCACGCGTGAGTCGCTCTGCGGAACAGCACCACTTCACCACCAATAACTGGGCCTCCATGCGAGACCTGTGTGCCTTGTTGCGCTGTTTTGAGTACTCCACCAACATGGCCAGTGCCGATGATGCCGTTGTCAGCTTAACTATCCCACTTCTATGCCTCCTTGAAAAAACAATTCGGGCGATGATGTAAGAGGATGTGGCACAGGATGAGTAGGAGGAGGAGGAGGACGAAGAGGTAACATTTCCAAGGCTTTCAGGGCAGTCATTCGCAAGGGGCTGCGAGGGTGGGTTCCTGCACACACAAATGCCAGGGACACAATTGTCCAGCAGGGGCACAGTTCTGGAGGATGAGGAGGATGAGGAGGAGGAGATGGAGGAGGAGATGGAACCATTTTCACAGCAGGGTGGCACCCAGGCCAGCTCATGGCCATCACTGGTGCGTGGCTGGGGGGATACAGAGGACACAGACGATACACCTCCCACAGAGGACAGCCTTTCCTTGCCTCTGGGCAGCCTGGCACACATGAGCGATTACATGCTCCAGTGTCTCCACAACGACCGCCGAGTTGCCCACATTCTAACTTGTGCTGATTAGTGGGTGGCCACGCTGCTGGATCCCCATTACAAGGACAACGTACCGTCCTTAATTCACTCACTGGAGCGCGATCGCAAGATGCGCGAGTACAAGCGCACGCTGGTAGACGCGATGCTGCTGGCATTCCCACCTGACAGCGGGGCCACAGTGGAAGCACAAGGCAGAGGAGGAGGAGGAGGAAGAGGTCGCCAACGCAACCAGGGCACCGCCAGCACCTCAGAAGGCAGGGTTAGCATGGCCGAAATGTGGAAAAGCTTTGTCAGCACGCCACAACAAACCGCAGCACCAGCAGCTCATATGGAACGTTTTAGCAGGAGGCAGCATTTCACCAACATGGTGGAGCAGTATGTGTGCCCACGCCTACATGTAGTGAATGACGGGTCTGCCCCCTTCAACTTCTGGGTCTCCAAATTGGGCACATGGCCTGAGCTTGCCCTTTACACCTTGGAGGTGCTGGCGTGCCCTGCAGCCAGTGTATTATCTGAACGGGTATTTAGCACGGCTGGGGGCGTTATCACAGACAAGCGCAGCCGCCTGTCCAGAGACAATGTGGACAAGCTCACGTTCATTAAAATGAACCAGGCATGGATCCCACGGGACTTTTCTGTACCTTGTGCAGAATAGCGATGTATACCGACCTTACCCAGCCATTGTTCTATTTTTGCTCTTTTTCACTCTTTTGGGGTGTACCCTCATTTAAAATTTCTGAAAAAAAGCAGTGTTGGCTACCTCGTCCTCCTCCGGGCCAGATTAACATAGGGGCTATTGGAGCTGCAGCTCCAGGCCCCTACCTTAATATAGGCCCCGGGTTGGCCATATTCACTGTTACCGCTCTTCTGTCACTTGTAAACACAGAAGTCTGGCTTCTATGCTCGCTTCCCCAGGCAGCTCCCTCAGAACCTCCCCACACAGCACGAAGGCCAGACAAGGAGGGACAGTTGCCGATGCATGGATGTGTTTATGGGCTTCAGAGACAGCATCCCATGTTGAATTAGGCATGCATGGCTGCACCCTTCCTCCTCTGGGTGCATGCCAAGGCACGGCCCTTAAGGCCCTTCAAAATCATCAGCAACAAGCCCATGATGCTCTTAATCCGGCCCTGGTCCTCCTCCACCGCCGCTTCCACCTACACCGCCCATAGGTGTGCGCAGCCTATTGCATTAGGGTGTGCACCCCAAAGTTTAAATACACATGCATGTGTTTGCCTACATGTACATGGCCCCGATACATTACAATCCCTGCTGGCAAAATGAAATAGAGCAGAGCAGGTCCGAGGGAGATCTTTCCCATCTCCTCACTGGCAAACAGAGCGATAATGCTATGTGCCCTAGGTGATTAGGGTGTGCCCAGGTACACCCGGCACACCCTGTGCGCACGCCTATGACACCGCCACATCCCCCACCACCTCAACCTCCCTCCTACTCCATATGGGCCTCGTCCTTCAGAGATGAAGAACATTGTTTTATTTTTCTGTTTTTTTTTTTTGTTTTAAGTTATTTCCCTATCCACATTTGTTTGCAGAGCACTTGCCATGCTCTTAACTACGTTTTGCTGCCATTTGCAGCACTCCATCCCTTTCCATTGGTGTTTTAGAGCCATTTTAGTGCCTGAAAGTTCGGGTCCCCATTGACTTCAATGGGGTTCGGTGTCCGGGAAAAGTTCGGCAAAAGTCCGGGACACGGACCCGGACTTTTTTTTTCAAGTTCGGCCGAACCCGCCGAACACGGACATCCAGGTGTCCGCTCAACTCTATTTATGACCACTGATACTGGGGAATGTTTTATGACCACTGATACTGAGGCATTTCTTATGACACCAAATACTGGGGCATTTGTTATAACCACTGATACTGGGGATTTTTCTCTCCTTCGAAAGATCACTGACATTTCCTCCACCAACGGACAATCAATATAAGTGGCACTATGACTTCAGAGACTGTACTTTATACATTATGCTGTATGTAACATAATCCTGATCATTGAACATCATGCCAGCCACTGTTTTCTGTACAGTGTACTGTACATTGCATACTTCTGATCTATTTTAAAAAAATATTCCTTTAAGTTTATGTGCATCTGTGAAACTCTCTTGATAGCACAGTTAAGTAAAAGGTATTTTGTGAGTGGGTGCAAAGACTGCAGGAATTGTAAGCAATGTATACTGTCAGTAGGCTCATTTACCTATGTCCCCCAAATATTTAGTACATTGTAGCCAAATTCACATTTTGCCATAGCGTGCTGCATTTTTCCACACCTCTTTATAAAGTTCTAATGTTGGAAGGGATACAATTTAGTAAGGAAATGTTAAGAGCAATGATGATGTGACTGGCCACCTTCGGCAATAAGACTTGTGGTCACAAATCACTATTGATCTTGGTCCTGCTTTTCTGAAAATGCTGGCATTTTATGACCTTGGACACTATACATATCCTGAACTGTAAAAAGTTCAGCATCTCACCGTTTTCAATTTTTCATCTGCTTGTCATGCTGCATGGGATTAAAAGAAAATGATTTCATTTTCTGCCTTCATATTCATAGTGTCCTGGGGGTGGCGTTGTTGTACTACTTTCCATTCAGGATTTCTATAGCTTTCTTTGCCTCATCACCCTATTGATTGACCTTGCTCTGCGATGCTTGTTCATGACTTGCTGTAGACACAGTTTTAAAGCTTCTTGTGCTGAGTTATTTATACACCTGTTCGGTCCTACTTCCTTTTTGGTAAGGCATCATAAAAATGCCCAAAATAAAAAGAATATGAATTGAGGTTTGAACTCATTTTACATACCAAAAGATTGTTCTTTTCATTTGGCACATTATTGATTTTTAATGGGTATGAAATAATTTACACCTCCTATAGGGTTCATACACCGGGGCTTACAAAGACATTTCAGATGCCTGGCATTGCTTCCCGGCACTTTTACACACCTGGGGAGTCATTTGTGCTATGTAACAACAACCTACCAAACAAGGGAATTGCTGCAAGCAACTGTGCTTTTTAAAATGCCGATCCTTCTTTGCATTAGCGTTTAGCTGCACATGCACGTCCAACGTATTTTCTGAGCATGCGTGGCTCCCCAGGTGTGGGAAAGCGATGGAAAATTGCACCAGGCATTTAAAATGCTTGTGTAAGCCTGGGTGTATGAAACCTATAGGGAACTATAGTAAAGCAAGCAGCTAAATACACAGTTTAAAAACATATAGGAGCTGTTTTCCCTGCCAAAGGATTTATATTTCTGTCCAGACAGTCCTGAGATTTATCCAGCTGTGGCAGAAAGCACAGCCAGCCTGTTGACCTGACCTTACTCATCTGCAAAAAAAGTAACACAGCCAGGTCCCCTGTGACTTGGCAATGAAGGAGCAACAACAGAATGACGTCATCTTTCTGCTTTCTGTTAGGGATGAGGTTCGGCATCACTGCTGCCATGGATTCACAGAAAATTCCCGGGATTCAAAGTTTGCAAATCACAAATTTTTGAATAAAAAATTGGCAGGGATAAGAAAAAACCCATAATGCAGTGCATATCTTTTCTCCTGGTTATCTGAGTCACAAGAGCCAGTGTGTGGCGCAAATCCTTTTTAGGGAGGGAGAGATGGCAGCTCTGAAGTGTAGCTAAAAATGTAAGCCACAAAAATCTGGGAATTAGGATCTGGTGAAGTGTGCGTGAAAGAAGATGCTGGAGGGAATTTGCACATCAAGAATTTATCTGTAATGGTCAAGGAACATACATTTGCATTTTGTGGCACCAGTGGCTTACCTAGCATATCTAGCATTCATGGTCAATCATTTTTTTTAACATCCCTCTCGCCCCCCTAAAATGGTGGTCCCCCACCATAAAATGAAGAGTGAGAAGCTACAAATACTTGAGCTGCTGACTTTTAATATTAGGGCACTTACCTGTTCAGGGATCCTGCGATGACCCGCAATGTTGGCACCCCAGTTTCACAGCTGGTTCCCTGCTGCGCATGTGAAAGGTGCACTGCGCTTTGTGAGTGGCCCAGCAGCGGGGGAAGGAGGAGGGGGGGCTGAATTTCAGGGGGACTTAGTTGCTGTGAGGTTCCCCCCGGAAGTGGGGACGGGTACTTGTGAAAAACAGCTACTTGCCCCCCCTCCCGAAAGGTGCTGAATGTGGCAGCGGAGGGGGGGGGGGGAACAAACAAGCAGAGTCCCTTTTTGGTGGAGCTCCACTTTAAAGGGACCTGGGTAAATAAAACCTGAGCCTGCTCACTGTATACACAGCTCACATATTATCCACAAAATATTCCTTAATCACTTGCCGACCGCCCGCCGCAGTTTTACCGAAAACGGCGTAGCCCTACATCGGTCGCGCGTGTGGTGCCGGGGGGGGGACATACTTCCGCCCCCACTGGGCAGCGGGGATGCCGATCCATGGGACCAGCGGTTGCGATTGCCGCTGGGCACCTGTGATCGATACCCGCTGATAGAGAAGGACGGTCAGATGATGTAAACACAGCTGACCGTTCTTCTCTCTGAAATGATAACACAGCGCCTGTGATCCTCCTATATAGGATCACAGGTTTCTATGGTCATTTTACAAGCCCATCCCACATACAGTTAGTAAACACTCCCCTAGGCTCACACCCTTTGATCACCCTTAGGTTAACCCCTTTCCTGCTAGTGTCATTATTACAGTAACAGTGCATATTTTTAGCACTGATTACTGTAGTAATGTCACTGGTACTCCCAAAAGTGTCAAAAATATTAGGGGTCCGATCTGTCTGCCACAATTTCGCAGTCCCACTAAAAATTGCAGATCGCCGACATTACTAGTAAAATAAATAAATAAATAAATAAAAATTACATCTTTCATCTTTACTTTTGTGCAAACCAATCAAAATACGCTTATTGTGATTTTTTTTTTACCAAAAATATGTAGCAGAATACAAATTGACCTAAAAGGATGAAAATTTTTGATTTTTACATTTTTTGTGTGGGGGAATGTTATATAGCAGAATGTAAAAAATCTTTTTCCCAGAAGCTCTTTTTTTGTTTATAGCGTAAAAAATAAAAATTGCAGAGGTGATCAAATACCACCAAAAGAAAACTCTATTTGTGGGAAAAAAAGGACATCAGTTAAAAAAACAAAAAACAAAAAAAAAAAACAATACTTTACAATCAATTTAACCCCTTCAGCCCTGGAAGTTTTACCTCCCTTCATGACCAGGCCATTTTTTGCAATACGGCACTGCGTTACTTTAACTGACAATTGTGCGGCTGTATGACACTGTACCCTAATAAAATTGATTTCCTTTTTTTCCCGCAAATAGAGCTTTCTTTTGGTGGTATTTGATCACCTCTGCTGTTTTTATTTATGCGCTATAAACAAAAAAAGATCGACAATTTTGAAAAAAAATATATATTTTTTACTTTATGCTATAAAACACATCCAATAAAAAAAATGTGAAATGTATTGATCAGTTTAGACCAATATGTATTCTGCTACATGTTTTTGCTTAAAAAAAAAATCCCAATAAGCGTATATTGATTGGTTTGCGCAAAAGTTATAGCATCTACAAACTATGGGATATATTTATGGAATGTTTATTTTTTTTATTGTTTTTACTAGTAATGGCGGTTATCATCAATTTTTAGCGGGATTCCGACATTGTGGCAGACAAATCTGACACTTTTTGGGGTCCAGTGACGCCCCAACAATGATCAGTGCTAAAAAAAAGTCACACTGAGACATACTAATACTAATACTAATGACACTGGCAGGGAAGGGGTTAATAAAAGGTTAAATGTGCTCCTAGGGAGTGCTGTCTAACTGTGTGGGGGATGCTTTGCCTGGGGGAAGACAGAGGTATGTATTCCTGCTTAGCAGGAACACAAGATCTCCATCTTCCCATCTCACAGAACAGGTGTCTGCCTTGTTTACGTAGCCAGACCGCCATTCTGCCTCTCCTAAGAATGATCGCCGGTTGCTGGTCAATCACAGCAGGAGAAAGTCGCTGGTGGCTTGCACGCCCCAGACCCAGTGCATGAAATCACGTGCAGGTATGTGATTTCCCGCAAGAGGGCCGCCCTGCGCAGTATAACTGCATAGGGAGGTCCGGAAGGTTTTAATTACCGTGTCACAAGTAGAAGTCTAACATTCACACACAACACTTAGCACAGTAATTAAAAAAAAATATAAAACTCTTCAATTACATATGTTTTTCTGCAGACAGTCTCTCTAAAAAGAACTTCAGAATATATATAACATTCTTAGAGTGTTGTGGTCAGGAGTATGTCACATAAAATCCAGCTTACAGAATGCAGTAGTCAGGAGTTTGAAATATACAACATAGTGTTTATAGTGCAAGGATCAGGAGTGTGTAACACAGAATGCAGGGGCCAGGGGTGTGTAATGCTGAGAATGCAGGGCTTATGAGCAATGCAGAGAGTGCAGGGCACAGTAGTGCATAATGCAGAGAGTAAGAGGAACAGTAGTGCATAATGCAGAGAGTGAAGGGCACAGTAGTGCATAATGCAGAGAGTGAAAGGAACAGCAGTGCACAATAGAGAGTGAAGGGCACAGGAGTGCATAATGCAGAGAGTGCAGGGCACAGTAGTGCATAATGCTGAGAGTGCAGGGCACAGTAGTGCATAATGCAGAGAGTGAAGGGCACAGTAGTGCATAATGCAGAGAGTGCAGGGCACAGTAGTGCATAATGCAGAGATTGAAGGGCACAGTAGTGCATAATGCAGAGAGTGAAGGGCACAGTAGTGCATAATGCAAAGAGTGAAAGGAACAGTAGTGCATAATTCAGAGAGTGAAGGGCACAGTAGTGCATAATGCTGAGAGTGCAGGGCACAATAGTGCATAATGCAGAGAGTGAAAGGAACAGTAGTGCATAATGCAGATAGTGAAAGGAACAGTAGTGCATAATGCAGAGAGTGAAAGGAACAGTAGTGCATAATGCAGAGAGTGAAGGGCACAGTAGTGCATAATGCAGAGAGTGAATGGCACAGTAGTGCATAATGCTGAGAGTGCAGGGCACAATAGTGCATAATTCAGAGAGTGAAAGGAACAGTAGTGCATAATGCAGAGAGTGAAGGGCACAGTTGTGCATAATGCAGAGAGTGCAGGGCACAGTAGTGCATAATGCAGAGAGTGAAAGGAACAGTAGTGCATAATGCAGAGAGTGAAGGGCACAGTAGTGCATAATGCAGAGAGTGCAGGGCACAGTAGTGCATAATGCAGAGAGTGCAGGGCACAGTAGTGCATAATGCAGAGAGTGAAGGGCACAGTAGTGCATAATGCAGAGAGTGCAGGGCACAGTAGTGCATAGTGCAGAGAGTGAGAGGAACAGTATTGCAAAAAATGCAGAGAGTGAAGGGCACAGTACTGCATAATGCAGAGAGTGAAAGGAACAGTAGTGCACAATAGAGAGTGAAGGGCACAGGAGTGCATAATGCAGAGAGTGCAGGGCACAGTAGTGCATAATGCTGAGAGTGCAGGGCACAGTAGTGCATAATGCAGAGAGTGAAGGGCACAGTAGTGCATAATGCAGAGAGTGCAGGGCACAGTAGTGCATAATGCAGAGAGTGAAAGGAACAGTAGTGCATAATGCAGAGAGTGAAGGGCACAGTTGTGCATAATGCAGAGAGTGCAGGGCACAGTAGGGCATAATGCAGAGAGTGAAGGGCACAGTAGTGCATAACGCAGAGAGTGAAGGGCACAGTAGTGCATAATGCAGAGAGTGCATAACACAGTAGTGCATAATGCAGAGAGTGAAGGGCACAGTAGTGCATAATGCAGAGAGTGAAGGGCACAGTAGTGCATAATGCTGAGAGTGCAGGGCACAATAGTGCATAATGCAGAGAGTGAAAGGAACAGTAGTGCATAATGCAGAGAGTGAAGGGCACAGTAGTGCATAATGCAGAGAGTGCAGGGCACAGTAGTGCATAATGCAGAGAGTGAAAGGAACAGTAGTGCATAATGCAGAGAGTGAAGGGCACAGTAGTGCATAACGCAGAGAGTGAAGGGCACAGTAGTGCATAATGCAGAGAGTGCAGGGCACAGTAGTGCATAATGCAGAGAGTGAAGGGCACAGTAGTGCATAATGCAGAGAGTGCAGGTCACACTAGTGCATAATGCAGAAAGTGAAGGGCACAGTAGTGCATAATGCAGAGAGTGAAAGGAACAGTAGTGCATAATGCAGAGAGTGAAGGGCACAGTAGTGCATAATGCTGAGAGTGCAGGGCACAATAGTGCATAATGCAGAGAGTGAAAGGAACAGTAGTGCATAATGCAGAGTGTGAAGGGCACAGTTGTACATAATGCAGAGAGTGCAGGGCACAGTAGTGCATAATGCAGAGAGTGAAAGGAACAGTAGTGCATAATGCAGAGAGTGAAGGGCACAGTAGTGCATAACGCAGAGAGTGAAGGGCACAGTAGTGCATAATGCAGAGAGTGCAGGGCACAGTAGTGCACAATAGAGAGTGAAGGGCACAGGAGTGCATAATGCAGAGAGTGCAGGGCACAGTAGTGCATAATGCTGAGAGTGCAGGGAACAGTAGTGCATAATGCAGAGAGTGAAGGGCACAGTAGTGCATAATGCAGAGAGTGCAGGGCACAGTAGTGCATAATGCAGAGAGTGAAAGGAACAGTAGGGCATAATGCAGAGAGTGAAGGGCACAGTTGTGCATAATGCAGAGAGTGAAGGGCACAGTAGTGCATAATGCAGAGAGTGAAAGGAACAGTAGTGCATAATGCAGAGAGTGAAGGGCACAGTAGTGCATAATGCAGAGAGTGAAGGGCACAGTAGTGCATAATGCAGAGAGTGCAGGGCACAGTAGTGCATAATGCAGAGAGTCAAGGGCACAGTTGTGCATAATGCAGAGAGTGCAGGGCACAGTAGTGCATAATGCAGAGAGTGAAGGGCACAGTAGTGCATAATGCAGAGAGTGAAAGGAACAGTAGCGCACAATAGAGAGTGAAGGGCACAGGAGTGCATAATGCAGAGAGTGCAGGGCACAGTAGTGCATAATGCTGAGAGTGCAGGGCACAGTAGTGCATAATGCAGAGAGTGAAGGGCACAGTAGTGCATAATGCAGAGAGTGCAGGGCACAGTAGTGCATAATGCAGAGATTGAAGGGCACAGTAGTGCATAATGCAGAGAGTGAAGGGCACAGTAGTGCATAATGCAGAGAGTGAAAGGAACAGTAGGGCATAATGCAGAGAGTGAAGGGCACAGTTGTGCATAATGCAGAGAGTGCAGGGCACAGTAGTGCATAATGCAGAGAGTGCAGGGCACAGTAGTGCATAATGCAGAGAGTGAAAGGAACAGTAGGGCATAATGCAGAGAGTGAAGGGCACAGTTGTGCATAATGCAGAGAGTGCAGGGCACAGTAGTGCATAATGCAGAGAGTGAAAGGAACAGTAGTGCATAATGCAGAGAGTGAAGGGCACAGTAGTGCATAATGCAGAGAGTGAAGGGCACAGTAGTGCATAATGCAGAGAGTGCAGGGCACAGTAGTGCATAATGCAGAGAGTCAAGGGCACAGTTGTGCATAATGCAGAGAGTGCAGGGCACAGTAGTGCATAATGCAGAGAGTGAAGGGCACAGTAGTGCATAATGAAGAGAGTGCAGAACACAGTAGTGCATAATGCAGAGAGTGAAGGGCACAGTAGTGCATAATGCAGAGAGTGAAAGGAACAGTAGTGCACAATAGAGAGTGAAGGGCACAGGAGTGCATAATGCAGAGAGTGCAGGGCACAGTAGTGCATAATGCTGAGAGTGTAGGGCACAGTAGTGCATAATGCAGAGAGTGCAGGGCACAGTAGTGCATAATGCAGAGATTGAAGGGCACAGTAGTGCATAATGCAGAGAGTGAAGGGCACAGTAGTGCATAATGCAAAGAGTGAAAGGAACAGTAGTGCATAATGCAGAGAGTGAAGGGCACAGTAGTGCATAATGCAGAGAGTGAAGGGCACAGTAGTGCATAATGCTGAGAGTGCAGGGCACAATAGTGCATAATGCAGAGAGTGAAAGGAACAGTAGTGCATAATGCAGATAGTGAAAGGAACAGTAGTGCATAATGCAGAGAGTGAAAGGAACAGTAGTGCATAATGCAGAGAGTGAAGGGCACAGTAGTGCATAATGCAGAGAGTGAATGGCACAGTAGTGCATAATGCTGAGAGTGCAGGGCACAATAGTGCATAATGCAGAGAGTGAAAGGAACAGTAGTGTATAATGCAGAGAGTGAAGGGCACAGTAGTGCATAATGCAGAGAGTGCAGGGCACAGTAGTGCATAATGCAGAGAGTGAAAGGAACAGTAGTGCATAATGCAGAGAGTGAAGGGCACAGTAGTGCATAATGCAGAGAGTGCAGGGCACAGTAGTGCATAATGCAGAGAGTGCAGGGCACAGTAGTGCATAATGCAGAGAGTGAAGGGCACAGTAGTGCATAATGCAGAGAGTGCAGGGCACAGTAGTGCATAGTGCAGAGAGTGAGAGGAACAGTATTGCATAATGCAGAGAGTGAAGGGCACAGTACTGCATAATGCAGAGAGTGAAAGGAACAGTAGTGCACAATAGAGAGTGAAGGGCACAGGAGTGCATAATGCAGAGAGTGCAGGGCACAGTAGTGCATAATGCTGAGAGTGCAGGGCACAGTAGTGCATAATGCAGAGAGTGAAGGGCACAGTAGTGCATAATGCAGAGAGTGCAGGGCACAGTAGTGCATAATGCAGAGAGTGAAAGGAACAGTAGTGCATAATGCAGAGAGTGAAGGGCACAGTAGTGCATAACGCAGAGAGTGAAGGGCACAGTAGTGCATAATGCAGAGAGTGCAGAACACAGTAGTGCATAATGCAGAGAGTGAAGGGCACAGTAGTGCATAATGCAGAGAGTGAAGGGCACAGTAGTGCATAATGCTGAGAGTGCAGGGCACAATAGTGCATAATGCAGAGAGTGAAAGGAACAGTAGTGCATAATGCAGAGAGTGAAGGGCACAGTAGTGCATAATGCAGAGAGTGCAGGGCACAGTAGTGCATAATGCAGAGAGTGAAAGGAACAGTAGTGCATAATGCAGAGAGTGAAGGGCACAGTAGTGCATAACGCAGAGAGTGAAGGGCACAGTAGTGCATAATGCAGAGAGTGCAGGGCACAGTAGTGCATAATGCAGAGAGTGAAGGGCACAGTAGTGCATAATGCAGAGAGTGCAGGGCACACTAGTGCATAATGCAGAAAGTGAAGGGCACAGTAGTGCATAACGCAGAGAGTGAAAGGAACAGTAGTGCATAATGCAGAGAGTGAAGGGCACAGTAGTGCATAATGCAGAGAGTGAAGGGCACAGTAGTGCATAATGCTGAGAGTGCAGGGCACAATAGTGCATAATGCAGAGAGTGAAAGGAACAGTAGTGCATAATGCAGAGAGTGAAGGGCACAGTTGTACATAATGCAGAGAGTGCAGGGCACAGTAGTGCATAATGCAGAGAGTGAAAGGAACAGTAGTGCATAATGCAGAGAGTGAAGGGCACAGTAGTGCATAACGCAGAGAGTGAAGGGCACAGTAGTGCATAATGCAGAGAGTGCAGGGCACAGTAGTGCATAATGCAGAGAGTGAAGGGCACAGTAGTGCATAATGCAGAGAGTGCAGGGCACAGTAGTGCATAATGCAGAGAGCGAGAGGAACAGTATTGCATAATGCAGAGAGTGAAGGGCACAGTACTGCATAATGCAGAGAGTGAAAGGAACAGTAGTGCACAATAGAGAGTGAAGGGCACGGGAGTGCATAATGCAGAGAGTGCAGGGCACAGTAGTGCATAATGCTGAGAGTGCAGGGCACAGTAGTGCATAATGCAGAGAGTGAAGGGCACAGTAGTGCATAATGCAGAGAGTGCAGGGCACAGTAGTGCATAATGCAGAGATTGAAGGGCACAGTAGTGCATAATGCAGAGAGTGCAGGGCACAGTAGTGCATAATGCAGAGAGTGAAAGGAACAGTAGGGCATAATGCAGAGAGTGAAGGGCACAGTTGTGCATAATGCAGAGAGTGCAGGGCACAGTAGTGCATAATGCAGAGAGTGAAGGGCACAGTAGTGCATAATGCAGAGAGTGCAGAACACAGTAGTGCATAATGCAGAGAGTGAAGGGCACAGTAGTGCATAATGCAGAGAGTGAAGAGCACAGTAGGGCATAATGCTGAGAGTGCAGGGCATAGTAATGAATAATGCTGAGAGTGCAGGGCACAGTAGTGCATAATGCAGAGAGTGCAGGGCACAGTAGTGCATTATGCAGAGGGTGAAGGGCACAGTAGTGCATAATGCAGAGAGTGAAGGGCACCGCAGTGAATAATGCAGAGAGTGCAGAGCACAGTAGTGCATAATGCAGAGAGTGCAGGGCACAGTAGTACATAATGCAGAGAGTGCAGGGCACAGTAGTGCATAATGCAAAGAGTGCAGGGCACAGTAGTGCATAATGCAGAGAGTGCAGGGCACAGTATGGCATAATTGCAGAGAGTTCAGGAGTCACGACTGCAGAATGCAGAGAAAGATGGCTAAGGTGTGTGTAATGTAGTGAGTGCAAAGGTCAGGTGTATGTAATACATAGAGTCAGGGCTGCTGTTAGAAATCATGGGGCCCTGTACAGCCTACCTCACAGCCCCCCCTTCTGACCGGGCCTGGCGCCTGAGCACGATCACCGCTCTCCCTAGCCTGCAGGCAGCAAGCAGAGAAAAAGGAGGCAGCATGGACTGTGTCCCTTGGAGAAATAAGGATGTGGCAAAATTGCACTAGCAGTGGGAGGGTAGGTATCAGGTGTATGCATATAATTTACAAAATGCAGGTGTCAGGAATATGTAATGTACAGAGTGCTGGGGTCAGGAATATGTAATGTACAGAGTGCAGGGGTCAGCAATATGCAATGTACACAGTGTAGTTTCAGGAGTATGTACTGTACAGTTTGCAGGAGTTAGGGATTTGTACATAGTGCAGGGGTCAGGAGTGTTAACCACTTTATGACTGCCCGCCACAGTTATACTGCGGCAGGCAGCCGCTCCTGCGCAAACCGCCGTAGTTATACGTCGGTCGCCCGCAGGCAGCTAGGGGGCTCGTCAGCGGGGAAGCCGATGCACGGGGTGGGTGGCTCTGATTGCCGCCTGACACCCGCGATCTTTCCCCACTGAGAGAGAAGGACGGGCAGCTGTTGTAAACACAGCTGACTGTTTTTCTCCCTGGAATGATCATAGAGCCCTGGGAACCTTCTATATAGGATCACAGGTCTCTATGATCATTTCACAAGCCACGCCCCCCACCAATTAGAATCACTCCCCTAGGCTCACATTTAACCCTTTGATCACCCACTGTGTTAACCCCTTCCCTGCATGTGTCATTATTACAGTAACAGTGCATATTTTTAGCACTGATTACTGTAGTAATGTCACTGGTCCCCCCAAAAGTGTCAAAAATGTCAGTCAGGGGTCTGATCTATCCGCCGCAATGTCGCAGTCCTGCAAAAAAATTGCAGATCGCCGCCAATACTAGTAAAAAAAAAAAAAACAATAAAAATGACATAAACCTTGCCCGTAGTTAGTAGACGCGATGACTTTTGCGCAAACCATTCAAAATACGCTTATTGCGATTTTTTTTACCAAAAATATGTAGCAGAAAACAAATTGACCTAAAATGTTAAAACATTTTTATTTTTACATTTTTTGGGGGAATGTTACATAGCAGAATGTGAAAAATATTGTTTTTTTTTTTTTTTTTTTTAGAATTGTCGCTCTTCTTTTGTTTATAGCTCAAAAAAAAAAAAATTCACATGTGATCAAATTAATAGTAATGGCAAAAGCGGCAAATGATGGAATACAAAAATATCCCCCCATCTCGTTCAGTGGCAGAATGCTTCCCACTCCACTGAATGGTGACGCCTCACAACCATGTAGAATGAACGCAAGGTGCTGCAGGTTTTCAGGGGGAACGGGGGGGACTCATCACTTTTGGTTTTAGGTGGATTATTCCGCTGCAGTGCTCCTGGCCTGTTGCTGTGTATTCATATTGAAGAGGCCGGGCTTCAACTATGTAGCAGATGCACAGCGGGAGATTGTCTAATTGGTGGGCAGGGTTTGGGAGTCCTTGCCCTACTTCCGCCCCCCCCCTGCTGAGATGACAGATCTGGGCCTAGTATAGAAGGGCTGGTGGGCCTCCCTTATCAGCGACCCTGCATTGAGTGCAGGGGTCAGGAGTGCATTATAAACCTTCCTACTTGCAGTTCCTACTTCCTACTTGTTTTTCACCAGCATAAGATGTGCATTGATCATGTAGATTCATGGTGTAGTTTGTTGTACTGTATGCAGGGGCATAGTGTGGATTGTCAGTGCCCTGGGCAAGGCAAAGTAATTTGTGCCCTCTAACCTGGGGACTTTTAGCACTCTCTGAGTCCCTTCCACTAGTACAGTAGTACTGGCCTACCTGACCACTACACTGATCTACCTGATTCCAATGCTGACCTACCTGATTCCTACACTGGCCACTACACTGACTTACCTGATTTCTACACTGACCTACCCAATTTCTACACTGACCTACCTGATTCCTACACTGACTTGATTCCTACACTGACCACCAAACTGACCTATCTGATTCCTACACTGACCTACTTGATTCCTACACTGGTCCCTACACTAACCTACCTGATTCCTACACTGACCTATCTGATTCCGACACTGACCATTACACTAACCTACCTTATTCTTACTCTGACCTTGCTGATTCCTTCATTGACCACTACACTGACCTACCTGATTCCTACACTGAGCATTACACTGACCTACCTGATTCCTACACTGACCTATCTGATTCCCACATTGACCACTACACTGACCTACCTGATTCCTACACTGACCACTACACTGACCTACCTGATTCCTACACTGGCCCACCTGATTTCTACACTGACCACTACACTGGCCTACCTGATTCCTACACTAGCCCACCTGATTTCTACACTGACCACTACACCGACCTACCTGATTCCAACGCTGACCTACCTGATTCCCACGCTGGCCACTGCATTCACCTACCCGGTTCCTACACTGACCTACCCAATTCCTACACTGACCTACCTGATTCCTACACTGACCTGATTTCCACACTGACCTACCTAATTTCTACACTGACCCCCACACTGACCTATCTGATTCCTACACTGGTCATTACACTAACCTACCTGATTCCTACACTGACCTACCTGATTCCTACACTGACCACTGCACTAACCTACCTGATTCTTACACTGACCTACCTAATTCCTACACTGACCACTACACTGACCTACCTGATTCCCACACTGAGCATTACACTCACCTACCTGATTCCTACACTCACCTACCTGATTCCCACACTGACCACTACACTGACCTACCTGATTCCTACACTGGCCCACCTGATTTCTACACTGACCACAACAATGATCTACCTGATACCTGATTTCTACACTGACCACTGCACTAACCTACTTGATTCTTACACTGACCTACCTCATACCTACACTGACCACTACACTGACCTACCTGATTCCTACACTGACCTACTTGATTCCTACACTGCCCCTACACTGACCTACCTGATTTCTACACTGACCCACCTGATTTCTACACTGACCACTACACTAACCTACCTGAAAAATAATATATAAAAAATTGAATTGTAAAAAATAAAACTACTGACACCATCCACTGTCCTACTGACAATGTCAACTGCCCTACTGACACCAACCTCTGCCCTATTGACACTGTCCACTACTCTACTAGATGCCACCATCCACTGACCTACTGACCGACACTATCCACTTTTAAGGTAGGCTAAGTTTGTATTTTTACAGTGACATTTGTTTTATTTGATATCTCTATGTTTTCCTTACTATTTCCTTAGGCCTTGCTAGTTAATTTCTTTAAAAAAAAATTAAAAATAGTGATGAACCCCGGTGATCTTTGATCTCTTTCATGTTGTTCAGGTAGACCTCCACCTCTTATAGGTTTTTTTTTTTTTTTTCTAATGTGTCTTTTATTGAGAAATATATATATTATTACAACCAAAAATAAGAAAGGAAAAAAAAAAAAAAAAAGGAAAAAAAAACAAGAAAAGGGAAGGTATGGCCTCCATATACGCGACCTATTTACAGAGCAAATAAAAAGTCCCTACACAAAAGTACAGGTATGACTCCCATGGAATGACCTAACAATTAGATACATAAACCACAAAAGGAGGCATCTTAATATTCATAGGTATTCAGTATTCAAGCGGATTATTAGAACCCATCAGATCATATGTTTAAGCGGAGGCCTTTACAGAGAAAAAAAAAAAAAAAAAAGGAAGCGGGTTAAGAAAAAGAAAGAGGGGAGGGGGTGGGAGGAGAGGGGGGGGGAAGAAGTCCCTTGGTGTACTTCAGTCATAACCTTCTATCCTGAAGAGGTATTAGCCAGATGCGATGCGTATGAGCTGGATTGGGTGAATGTTACCCACCCAGACCAAATCATCCGGGCCAGGGGTGCCTGGCCACGGAGGTCCATGGTCATATCCTCCAGATAATAGATATGGTCAACAGCACGCAGCCACTCCGATATTGAAGGGACTGCGGGCTGCTTCCAGTATTTCGGGATTAAAGCTTTGGCTGCGTTTAAGAGATGAGGAGTAATAGATTTACGATATTGTGTAAGTGGTGTTTTAGTGTTATGAAACAGAACTGTCCACGGATCTTTTGCAATCGGTGAACCCTGAATTATTTCAACTAAGGATAGTACTGTATTCCAAAATGGACGTATCACAGGGCATAACCACCATATATGCGCGTGTGTGGCTCTGAGCCCGCATCCTCTCCAGCAGATGTCCGAGAGAGATGGAAACATCTTCTGTAACTTGGCAGGGGAATAATGCCATCTAGTAAGGAGTTTATAATTGGCTTCTGCCATTCTGGCAGAGATTGCTGAACTATGAGTCATTTGTAAGATAACCTCCACTTGTGTCGAGGAGAGAGTACAATTGAGGTCCAGCTCCCACTTTTTAATATAGGGTGGAATTGAACTAGGAAGTAATGCTTCTAGAGCTTTATAAAACTGAGATAGCAGTCCTTTACCTAGTTCTGGACGTGAGAGGATTTGTTCAATCGGGTTCAAAGAGTGCATATGACGTAAAGGATGGGGTAGTGCTTTCACAAACTGCTGTAATTGGTAATATTTCCATGAGTCCATGAATTTCTTTGATGCTGAACAGCATAGTTTAGATAATGGCAGTATTCCCTCCGTTCCAGTTATGTGATGAAGTATAGTGGCTTTACCTTTAGAAAGCCATTGGGAAAAAGAAAGGTCCTTATGGCCCGGCGGGAAGTATCTATGGCCAAGAATTGGCATTAGCAGTGAATTGTATGGTAACTTGTGATGTTTATGAAGCCCGTCCCAGACACGGAAAGCCGAACTGGAAAGGGGTTGCCTATCCTGGCTTAACATATAGAGACAAACTAGGTGAATGAATACATGGAAATAGGGAAATCGATCAGCCATGACACCACAAACTGTAGCCAAAAAACATGTGAGCCCATCATTGCAGGGTAAGGCAAACAAATGACAAGAGGGAATATAACTACACCAATACCTAGTTAAAATGAAAACATTTGAAGCTGCACAAAAGTGTTCTTTGGAACATCTTCCTATGCTGACAATTCTGTGTTTTTTTTTCTTCTTCTTTTGTAATGCATATATTCTTTTAATATTGGCATTGTTACATGTCCCCAATGCCATTACCCCTCTTCCTATTGTTTGACAATAGCTGGCTTTTTACCTTACAAATGGCCAGAGTTGACTAACTGGAATCCCCCCATATATTTTAATGGGATTTGACGCAAAGCAAGCGAGATTTGCAAACTGTACATGCTGTGCAGAAGAAAAACTAGCTCAGTCTATGAAAAAGGGGGATAAGACATTCTTCAGATATATAAATGAAAAAAGGAAATTAAAACAAGGAATAACTAAATTAAAAACAAAGGACGGAAGGTATGTAGAAGAGAATAAAGGGCTAGCCGACTGCCTTAATGAATACTTCTGTTCAGTTTTTACAGAAGAAAAAGAAGGAAAAGGACCTCCACTTGAAAGGATGACTAATGAATCGTTTGATGCATGTGTCCTTACAGAGGAAGACGTTCTAAGATTGCTGTCTAAAGTGAAGACAAATAAGTCACAGGGTCCTGATGAGATACACCCAAAATTATTAAAAGAGCTTAGTGGTGAGCTGGCAAAACCATTAACAGATTTATTTAACCAATCATTAGTAACAGGAGTCGTCCCGGAAGATTGGAAATTGGCAAATGTCGTGCCCATTCACAAGAAAGGTAGTAGGGAGGAATCGAGCAACTATAGACCAGTGAGTCTGACATCAATAGTAGGCAAATAAATGGAAACCCTATTAAAGGATAGAATTGTGGAACATCTTAAATCCCATGGATTGCAAGATGAAAAACAACATGGGTTTACTTCAGGGAGATCATGTCAAACAAATCTTATAGATTTTTTTGACTGGGTGACTAAAATAATAGACGGTGTAGGTGCAGTAGACATTGCATATCTAGATTTTAGTAAGGCTTTTGACACTGTCCCACATAGAAGACTTATCAATAAACTACAGTCATTGAGCATGGACTCCCATATTGTTGAGTGGATTAGGCAGTGGCTGAGTGACAGACAACAGAGGGTTGTAGTCAATGGAGAACATTCAGAACAAGGTCATGTTACCAGTGGGGTACCTCAGGGATCTGTACTGGGACCTATTTTGTTTAATATCTTCATAAGTGATATTGCAAAAGGCCTCGATGGTAAGGTTTGTCTTTTTGCTGATGACACAAAGATATGTAACAGGGTTGATGTTCCTGGAGGGAAACGCCAAATGGAAAAGGATTTAGGAAAACTAGAAGAATGGTCAGAACTCTGGCAACTGAAATTTAATGTGGATAAGTGCAAGATAATGCACCTGGGACGTAAAAACCCAAGGGCAGAATATAGAATATTTGACACAGTCCTGACCTCAGTATCTGAGGAAAGGGAATTAGGAGTAATTATTTCAGAAGACTTAAAGGTGGGAGGACAATGTAATAGAGCAGCACGAAATGCCAGCAGAATGCTTGGATGTATAGGGAGAGGTATAAGCAGTAGAAAGAGAGAAGTGCTTATGCCGCTGTACAGAACACTGGTGAGACCTCACTTGGAGTATTGTGCGCAGTACTGGAGGCCATATCTCCAGAAGGATATAGATACTCTAGAGAGAGCTCAGAGAAGAGCTACTAAACTAGTACATGGATTGCAGGAAAAAGCTTACCAGGAAAGGTTAAAGGACCTTAACATGTATAGCTTGGAAGAAAGAAGAGACAGAGGGGATATGATAGAAACTTTTAAATACATAAAGGGAATCAACTCGGTAAAGGAGGAGAGCATATTTAAAAGAAAAAAAACTACCACAAGAGGACACCATTTTAAACTAGAGGGGCAAAGGTTTAAAAGTAATATGAGGAAGTATTACTTTACTGAGAGAGTAGTGGATGCATGGAATAACCTTCCTGCAGAAGTGGTAGCTGCAAATACAGTGAAGGAGTTTAAGCATGCATGGGATAGGCATAAGGCTATCCTTCATATAAGATAGGGCCAGGGACTATTCATAGGATTCAGATATATTGGGCAGACTAGATGGGCCAAATGGTTCTTATCTGCCGACACATTCTATGTTTACAGAACCGAGGCATTTTCACTCATTAAACTCCCTGTGAATGTGTTGTGGAAGAGATAAAGAGCACAGGTAAAAGGGGTGGGGCTTTACATATGCCTTTGAGAGCACATCACAGAATGCATATAGATTATAAAGGTCTTTATTAAGTTTATACAAATAAAAGATGTCTAATAGCATACAACAATGCGAATAATACAATACAGTATAAAGTACATATCGTGGGAGCACAGAGGTATATATACAGTGAGAGCTTGGTCTGATCAACACAATTCTCGGAACTCCCGCTTCTTCAGGACTATTCAAGCATGTATAACATGTAACTCTTAACTAGAATGAAGCAATATATATATAAGATTTGTACATACACAAAGGAAAAAATAATAGACATAGTATCCCTATGATACCATATATTAAGTACAACAAGCAAACAATGTGATGCATGTTTGTATGATCTTATATACTATGGTTTGGCTCAGCCAGTGGGTGTACCCCAAGATGCATATATATACATTAATAACCAAACAAACAATAAGTAATACTATAAGGTCCCTTTCACACAGGCTTTCCAATCAGGTCCGCCTGTCAGGCGGACCTGATCGGACAATCAATGCACCTCTATGGGGCAGCGGATGTCAGCGGTGACGCGTTCGCTGACACCCACTGCTATCTGATCCTATCCTATCCGTGAAATCCAGACGATGGTAACAATATTTTCCATCCATCTGGAGGATCGGATCAGGTGAAAACTGACAGGAGGTCCATTTTCATCCAATCTCCCTCAGAAGAGAGCGGGTCTCTGACAGGCCTGTTTTAGCACAGTGAGCAGAGACTGACCTGTCATCTGCCTGCTCAGCAGGGATCGGCATGTTGATCCCAGGCTGACCAAAACTAAAAAATGGGGATATTGCCTACCGGCCCATGGGAGTAGTCCACCACTGTGCAATGGATGATCAATTGTGTCAGCCTATGCGTATGCAGAAAACCTGATAGGCTGCAAGTGCTTCCCCTCTCCGTATACATTCTGAGTGCTGCTTTACAAGAGATTAAAGTTGTTCTAAAGGCAGAACGTTTTTTTTTTTTTTTTTTACCCTAATGCATTCTATGCATTAAGGTAAAAAAAAAAATATAATCTGGGTACTGCTCCTTCCCCCAGCCCCTCCTTATACTTACCTGAGCTCCATCTCGATCCAGCAATGTGCATAAGAGCAGCGGCTCTTCCGGGTCTCTCGCTCTCATTGAGGTTGATTTACTAAGGGCAAATAGACTGTGCACTTTGCAAAGTGCAGTTGGCCTCTGCAAGAGCAGTTGCCCCATAGCTTAGTAGATGAGGTAAAGCTTTATTTTGCAAAGAATACCAAATCACATGCAAGGAAAATTAAAAAAATAGCAATTTTGCTTACACATGATTGGATGATGGAAGTCAGCAGAGCTTCCCCTCATTCACTAAACTCTGGAGCAACTTCTCTTTCAGAGCGCAACTGCACTCTGCAAAGTGCACAGCCTATTTTCCTTTAGTAAATCAACCCCATTGGCTCACACAGCAGCCAGAGCTGTTGGCTCATGCTGCTGTCATTTACAACTAATGACGAGAGAGGGATGGTTGGGGCCGAGACACACTCTGTGTGTGAATGGACAATGTCCATTCACAGGAGCGCAGCTTGGGAGCAAGCCTGCTCGAGTGCCCCTGTAGCACTCGACAGGGGGGAGGAGCCAGGATTGCCAGCGGGATACAACAGAAGAGGAGGATCGAGGCTGTTCTGTGCAAAACCATTGCTCAGATCAGGTAAGAATAACATGTTTGTTATTTTAAAAAAAATAAAAAATAAATGTTTAGAATTGCTTTAAGAGCCGGTTCACACTGGGGCGACTTGTCAGGCAACCTGGTCGCCTGACAAGTCGCCGTGGGTCGCCTGCCATAGATTAGCACAGGACCCGTTCTAACAGGAGCGACACAAGTCGCTCCGACTTAGAAAAAGGGTCCTGAGCTTCTTTGGGGCGACCTGGAGCGACCTGCATTGACTTCAATGGTATGAAGTCTGTGCCGGGCGCTCCGAGGTCCGAGGACCTCACAGGTCGCCCCGGCAAGTCGGGTCGCTGCAATGTGAACCGGCTCTTAAAGAGCCTGTTTAAATTCAGTTATTTACATTGTTTGCCTTGAAAAATTCAATGAATGATTTTAATAAATACATAACTGTTTTTTTTGGTGTCTCTTTCTAACGCAGAAAGTTACTTCACCTAAATTCATTCAAACCCAAATTCATAAGTCTATACAGTGAACCGCTAATGCATGGACAAATGAACAAGATAAAATAAATACATTTGCTAAATGTAGGAATTCTACTCAATTCTTGGCCTTTCATAAAAGTTTTATTTCCAGGCTTCTTGGTATAACTACGGGCTCCTTATACACGACTCAGGACTACGTAAAATCTCTTTCTAAGAACTATGGAGTGCCATGCTCACAACATGTGAATGTTAAGCCAACATTTTTTAGTAGGTTTGAATTCAGAGCCATCCCGTTAATGATATTGGCTGCTACAGAGATTCATTCAGTGTGACAGCCAGCGGCACAAGATAAAATTCTGGATGAAGATTACACACACTCATTGGATTGGCCGTGTCCCCTGAATAGGTTTAGAGGACCTATGGAGGGGGGGCATGCTTGAAGTATGACCCTCTAATTCTTTCTCCTTACCCCTCCCTCTGCTCATTCTCCTTGCTTTGTAAAAGCTGCCTTACCGTCGTGGAAGCTGGCAATGCCAAATCAGAGCTGACAGAGTGCAGTACACATCAAGTTTTTATACATCAAGCACTGTTTCCCAGTGCACAAGGAAGCTCTGACAGAGCTGATGCTCCAACTCTTCACTTCCTAACAAGCTTCCAGGGCGGTGAGCTGGATGATAAGATCAGAAGAAGGATGGGGATAAGAGGGAGCAGATGTCCCTCATACACTTGCATTCTAACTCTGGATCGTGGCACCAATCTGACAACATGGATTACAGACTCTGGTACTGCTAAATCACTATGGCAACACAGCATCACATTAGTACCAGGTGTAAAATATAATAAGGATGTGAGAGGTCAGAGAAGAGTACCATGCACATGGACACTTTTTGTTAAGTGAAGTTCAGCGGGAATAGCTGCAAGGAGAATAAGCGGGATTTTGGTTTTAATTGGATCCAGGGTGGGTGAGATCCTTAACCTAACCTAAGGCCAATCCAATTAAGCGCTAGTGTACAGGTTTTGTTTCTAATGTACATCAAGCAACATGTAATTTGGAAGGATTAAGCACAATGTTTGAATTTTAAATTGGATCTTATAGAGCGATAATAACTAGAATTTATGGCTGACTTCAGTATGCATTGCAATTCATTTTTTTTTTTTTTTTTTGGAAATGTGTCCGATTCTGCTGCGTTTCAGTTGCACTGTATCCTGTGCTTAAATCAAACGGGAATGCCACATAATTGTATCATATACTGTATGTTTCATAAATGCAGTACAATTGCATCATAAATACATCACACATGCATTATAAAGGTTTGTAAAATGCATTTCACTTTTCCCTGACAGCACCTGAAAAAATGTATTCAAGTGACTGCACTTGACTTACTTCTGACTCTACAGCTTATGTAAACTTCCCTCTACTCCAGTCAAATGAAACTTTTTGACTTCTGTATCAAAGCTGAACTCTGGGAAAGAAGACTCTTAAAAGCTAATTTCGTCTAGGGGGAAACAGAAAGAGCAACTTTGCCTACCTAGCCAACGTTCCTCTCTGATGCTTTGGGTTGTGGGCTGGACCTCTGTGTGCACAATTACAATGCTGGACTGTTGGTCGTTTATTGTATGTGATGATGTCAGAGTGCTTGCCTGGCTGTGAAGAGAAGTAGCTTTGGGGGATTGGTCATATATCTGGGAGGAAGCCAGAGGGAGCAATGATTAGGAAGGTATGTATTTTGCTATATATGTTCCCCATAGACAAATGAACATTTAACCCTTGCAGTACCAAGGGATCACCATAGCAAGGGTAATTTTTTCTGGGGTTAGGCATTGAACTTTAAGTACGATTTTAACTTTATTTTTATATTTTGTACAAAAATATATACTATGAATAGATTGCTAGAAGTTTTGCGTACACCTGTTGTCTGTCATGCTTTAATTTTTTTCTACAGTTTTTCTCAACCTTTTAAACATAATGGAACCTATGGAAATAACATTCAGATCTCAGGAAACCCCTTCTAATAATTACTATATCTACAGCTCATGATACATAACCATGAACAGTGAGGCCCAGACCAGGCTACAGAGAATAGCCTAACATTATAGGCTAAAAACATTCCACCATTAGGGGAAAGAACATGAGTGAGACCTCAGCATTGTGTAAGTATATGGGGAATCTTGTGTGAATTAACAAATGAATGGATAACTGGGTGAACCTCCAGATGCAGTGTGTTTTGAAGCTATACAAAACACACAGAGGTAGACAAATAATCGATTGAGTAAAAACATGGTAAGTATTGTACTCACAAAGGCAACTGAAAATTGTGCATCACAGATTTCTGAAAATTCCATCCAATGTGTCAACATGTTTGAGTATAACAGTCACTGAAGACCCCCGTGGGCTAACACGTTTCGAGGAATTCCTCTTCTTCAGGAATTCCTTCCTCTTCTTCGTTTCTAAGAGCAATAAAGACATAAGCACATCCATCCGGAGGGGCCATTTTCCTAAGCACAGGAGGCATTGTGTGTGTGTGAGTGTGTTTTCAAACTTTAATCAGTGGTAATATTAATACTGCTAAATGTACCACACAAAGCTAGAAGGTTGGGTGGGTAAGTAGGTTAACAGACCAAGTAAGGGATAGGGTTGACTAATCATCAAGAGAAAGAGGGTATACTCATAAACAGCAAATGGCTTTTGTTCCAAAGACTAAACAACATATAATTTAAAATATCCAAAATATATTAAAAAATGTGTACAGATAAAGATAAACCCATCAATCCCAACAAATCAATCTAAAATCCAAGGCTATGAATTATCTCCTCCATATAACTGTGTATGTGCACCCCTAAATGTTGAATGTAAAAAATGGATTCAAAAGGCCCAAACAGCCAATACTTCAAATGTCAATGACTTTCGCGAAGAGTGCTGCTTTCTCAGGAGGATGGAGGTATTGAAACAAAGTTTATAGACAGATGCATACATGAAAAATAATTAAAAAAAATAAATAAAAAAATAATAAATAGCAATATTTTATTACAAGAATTCTTTCAAAATAATATCACTTGAATAATAAGTTATTGCAGCTAATATACATCCGCAGTGTGTAATTATCTTGGGACGAGCAAGGGATCACACACAACAAGGCCTCTGCTGCAATTGCAATTACAATAGTAGAGTGTTAAACTCCCTGGCAGTATGAATGTTTCCAATTTTAGGTGCTGAAAGCGGTACCATTATTTTGCATGTAATTCTTAAGAATGAGCAGCCCAAACCAACTATTTACATATGATTTTTTTTTTTTACTGTGCGTTCTTCTTTATAACATCTCAGGTATGATAAAGTTTGAAACACAAAATCATAAATTATAATATAATAAATAACTATAAATAAGTTAAAGTATGTATGTATATATATATATATATATATATATATATATATATACTGTATAATATATATATATATATATATATACATATGTGTATCTATCTATCTATCTATCTATCTATCTATCTATCTATCTATCTATCCTAATAGGTTCTAGAATCTAGCTCCAAAAGGTTTTCCCTTTAATTTTACTTTAACCCACATGTAGAATGTTAAAAGGTCAATAAAGACAGGGGAGGGGGACCCTTGTGTCAACCACTATAAAATGTTTTAGAAATGTCCTTGCTGAACATAGACACACAAAGCCCTTGTTTCTGGATCACTGAAATGGCAGGAAACTATATAAAAAAAAAAGAAGAAGAGACCAATATATAAAAACAATTATACTTAGTCATACCCAAACTGCTCAATATGAAAATGCCCCCTTTAAAATACATACTATAACTCGTGGCTCCAGTGACCATGATTCCAGACCAGGCCAGGTGGTAGAAGGTAGAAAAATGAATTCACAGACTAGTTTCTCAGGCTTCTAAAAGGCTTCTTAATATAGCTATTAAAGGGAAAAGAAAAGTAGAAGGGAGAGGGAGAAAAGGAAAAAGGAGGGGGTAAAAGAGGGAAAAAGAGAGGTAAGAAAAGGGAGAAAGGGGAATCAATATTCATTTAGTTGAACCTATTAGTAAGCCGTATACATTAAATATATTGCCTTTGACTAAGTCTGTAGGAGTGTGAAACACATCTGAAGGGAGTGGACTGGGAGGAGACAATCTAAAGCCAATCTACCATTTTCGGTGACTGGGCTGATTATCAGTGTGTGACTCCCCATCAGTAGTCTGTTTAAGTGGGCTGGGCAAGCCATGCTGGATGCCGGCAGCTGACAACATTGGAATTGCCGAGCTGCTGTGTGTTGACATTTGTCTTGGGGTCACTGCATTAATTTCCTATTAACTTTTTTTTTGTAAACGCATAGGGGAATGTATGCTATGTACCCCTTTCTCATTCACATGGGGGGCTGGTACTTGGAGGCCCCCTCTTTTTTTAAGGTGTCTTCTAGATTCTGATAAGCCCTCTTCCCACAGACCCACTACAACGACTGGGCCAGAGTTGTGGGGAACAGGCCCTTGTTCTCATCAACATGGGGACAAGGTGTTTTGTGAGAGGGTCCTTCCTGACAAGGTGCTCCCCTCATATTGAGGACATGTGGCCGGTATTGTTCAGGTTCAGGCCACCCAGGCTGTACACTTGGATATGGGTCTGGTATTGATTTGGTACACTTTTTTTTCTTGATTTTTTTTTCCATGGTGTTCCTTAAAATCCATTCCAGGCTTGAAGGGCCTGAAATTAGGGAGGAGCCTACACCATTTTCTTTTGGATTTTTAAAAATCCACACTATTTTTATTTTTTTTACTTTATCCCTGCTAATTGTTTACATTCACCTGTTATACAGAAATCTCCTGCTGACAGCTGAATGTGCCTGGCAGGGTAGGGTCACTGGTTGTTAGGATGTCAGCACTAGCTAGCTCCCTAACAACTAGGAGAAAGTTGTCGCATTAAGATAAATGTTCCACTTCATATTGTAGCAAGAGGTTTGCTCGGCCACCAATTAATTTGGCCGTCATCCCAGGGTTTTCCATAAACTGTACACAGTGTTGAGGCCTCACTCATATTATTTTCCCTGCTGGTCGAATGTTCTTGGCCTATAGTGTTAGGCTATTTTATGTAAACTCTAATGGTCAAATGTTCTTCCTGCTATTTTTTTCTTCGGATTGAGTGCAAAGAAATGTTACATTCCCCAGGTGAAAGTCAACAAACAGAAACTATTACACACATATTATAAATATTATGGGTACCATTTATTGCGCTTGCACGAATGTTGAGACATTCAGAAAGCAAATATTTTATAAATGGACCCCTTATTAGTGTAATGCCCCGTACACACGTGCAGATTATCTGAAGACTTTTGTCTGCAGACTTACCAAAACCATATAATATGAGGTCAAACCTAAACACTTTCAATTTGTATGCAATCCGGCAGGCCCTTGCACTACATAGAAAAGGTAAATCTGAAGACAAAAGTCTTCAGATAATCTGCACGTGTGTACGGGGCATTAGACACACCAGTGGGCCTGGTTTCACTGGTATCACTCTATGTATTTTGTGTACAATTATTTTGGATCTCCCCATCATACCACTTTGTTACTTGCTACAGTTTTGTAGTTTATATTATGCCTAGTTTTCATGGATGATCAAACCTTATTTATATATTGATGCATATTGTAGTGTATACTTTCTATATCATGTAATTGATAAAAATATATGCAAGCATTTAAAATGCTAACTGCACTGCCTTTTTTTCTTACATTGTGATTTACTTATAGTTTTTGCCCCAGCTCCTTCTGAATTTAAAGCAGTTGAAAAGACAATATTTTAAACATGTTATACTTATCTGCTCTGTGCTTTGGGATTGCATAGAGTGGCCCCCTTCCTCTTCTTCTGGGGTCCCTGGTCAGGATCCTCCACTTCTCCTCTTTGCGCGTCCATAGCCATATACAACGCGGTTCGGCTCTGTCCCCCACTCTCTGTTCACAGGATTTGACTGACAGCAGCAGGAGCCAATGGCTTTCAGTGCCCCAGCAAAGTTTGTGAGAGCGGGAAGAGAGGAGAGATCAGATGCAGCCAGGCACAGAGTAGATATAGGACTCAGGTATGTATTTGTGCGGGGAAGGGGGAATGCATTAAGGTAAAAAAATGTTTTTGCTTTGGAAACAATTTAAACAAACTTTGCTTATTTACTAATGCATAATGTGTGCATTCTCCTTTCTTCTTACTACCTGTAATCAGGGGCGTGAGGCAAACAAGACGTTTGCCTTGGGCGGCATTTTTCAGGAGGGGGCAGCACCACAGTGAATGCTCCTGGTGCCACAGGTGGTCTCCCTCTGTCCTGATGGTTGCCAGCTTCGCTGATGCTTGGCACTTGACACAGCATCGGGCAGTATTTACACCTTTTTGCCCCTGGGTTGGTTCCCTGTGAGAGTGAGCAGCATGAGCAGCAGGATCATCCCACCCTGTGCTATCTCTTCTCGGCATCAGCTCAGTGTCATGCTCTGAGTTTCCCTCCTCTTCCTCGTCGGCAGCCTCCCAACCCTCTTTGATTGTCCCACCAGTCCAATGGCAAAGTGCGCAGGGGAGAAGTCGGCTCGTTCATCCCAGGTACAACATTTGGAGGGGCGCAGACCACACTGAAACAGCTTTACATGCCCGCCTGTCGCTCAGCACAGACCTCATGATCCAGACATGCCGGGTTTCTTCCCAACACACTGCAGAAAGAGTCACCAGCACCCTGACAATAGAAATCCCAAACTCCAGCTTACACTGCAATCTGTGTACATGGGGAGCGACACAAGGCATGGGTTACGGGGCGTAGCATGTGTTAGGGAGGGGGTGGGCTGGAAGGCACAGTTTTAATAACACAAGCAGCTACTCATTACCACTGCTCACAGGAAAAGAGGCACCACTTTGGCAGATTATGAGTTCTTCAGGACTTCAGGTTTTCAGAGGGTTGACCTCTCTCACCCCCCTTCTCTCTCTCTCACACCCCCCTTCTCTGTCTCTCACACCCCTTTCTCTCTCTCTCACCCACCCTCCTCTCTCTTACCCCCCTCTAACCCCCTCTCACATCTCTCTCTCACTTCTCCTTCTCTCTCTCATTTCCCCCTCACCCCTCTCTCTCACTTACTCCTCTCTCCCCCCTCTCTCTCACTTCCCCTCTCTCACCCCACTCTAACTCCCCCTTCTCTCTCTCTCAATCCGCCCAAACCCCTCTCTCACTTCTCCCTCTCTCTTCCTTCTCTCTCTCCCACTTCCTCCTCCCCTCTCTCTCTCCCCCCTGCTCTCTTTCTCACCCTGTTCTTGCTCTTACCCCCTCCCCCTCGCTTTCCCACTCCCTCCTCTCTCTCTCTCACCCCCCCCTTAACCCCCCACTCTCCCACTTCCCCTCCTATATTTCTCACCCACTCTCACTCCCCCTCTCTCACTCCCCCCTACCCCCCTCTCTCTCTCACTTTCTCCTCTCTACCCCCTCTCTCTCTCACTTCCCCCTCTCTCCCCCCTCTCTTTTTCACTCCCCCCTCTTTCTCTCACATCCTCCTCCTCTCTTTCTCACCTTGCTCTTGCTCTTAACACCCTCTCTCTCACTCCCCCCTAACCCCTCTCTCTCTGATTCCCCCTGCTCTCTTTCTTACCCCTCTCTCACTCCCCCCTTTCTCACTCCCCTCTCTCTCTTACTCTACCTTAACCACCCTCCTCTCTCTCACTTCCCCTTCTCTCTTTCGCACCCTGATCTTGCTCTTACCCCTCTTTCTCTCTCCCTCATTTCTCTCTCACTCCCCCTTAAACACCCCCTCTCTCACTCCTCCTCCTCACTTTTTCACCCCTCTCTCATTCCCCCCTCTCTCACTCTCCTCTCACTCCCCCCTTACCCCCCTCTCTCACTTCCCCCTTTCTTTTTCTCACCCCTCTCTCACCCTGCTCTTGCTCTCATCCCCTCTCACTCCCCCTCTCTCTCAGTAACCCTCTAACCCCCCTCTCTCATTCCCCCTCTCTCTCACTCCCCCTCCTCTCTTTATCACCCCATTCTCACTTCCCCTCTCTTCCTCTCTCTCTCACCCCCTCCTCTCTTTCTCACCCCACTCTAACCCCCCTCTCTAACTCCCCTCGCTCTCACTCACCCCTCATCTCTCTCATCACACTCTCTCTCTCACCCCATCTCTCTCTCATCCCCCTCTCTCTTCCCCCCTCTCTCTCTCACCCCCTCTCTCATCCCCCTCTCTCTCTCGATCTTATCCCCCTCTCTCTCTCACCCCCTCTCTCTCATCCCCTTTTCTATCTTCCCCTTCTCTCTCTTATCCCCCCTCTCTCTCTATCTCATGCCCTCTCCCTCTCTCTCAACCCCCCCTCTCTCTTTCTCACCCCCCTCTCATCCCCCTCTCTTTCTCTCCCACTCTCTATCTCTCTCACCCCCCCTCTCTCTCTCTAAAGAAGACGTGGAGCCTAAAGAGGAAGGGGTGAATTTTAAACAGTATGGGGTGGGGCAAACTTAGATGGCGGCGGGCACCTGATTTTAGTCTTGCCTAAGGCAGCACAAAACTAAAATTCACCACTGCCTGTAATGCATAATTCTGTCACTACCTTAGCTCTCCAAAGGTTTGGACCTTTTGATCAGTGGCAGCACAGTGAGGCCAGGGATCTACTACTAGAATCTACAACTTTAAAATAGTTTGCACAGATCCCTCCTGTAGGCTTTTGCAGTAGGTAGTTTGAGTGCTTGCTTCTGTTATAGCTGCACATTGATTGGTGTGTGCATAGGGTACTGGATCGCAACATGGATTGCATTGTAGACTGAGGGCCTATCAAAAGATAGATATAGCAGAATTGTGCTATAGGATATTATTTGTTTAGTGTGACTTGAAGGACATAGCTCAGAAGCTCCGTCAAATGATCTTAAATGAAAAAACAATACATTGTTTTTATTAGGCTGCAGCGTGAGAAAGAGAGACAAGGCAGTTTTATTACCAAATAAAAATTAGACTGCATTATTTCAGAGACAACAGCCACAGTACAGCGACTGGAAACTATGTAGGCAGAATGTAAGAGAGGGAGATGAGGTAGGTTTTATCATGCTATAAAAATTGGAATGTATAATTTCAGCGACAATAGCCACAAATATTGTAAGTCACTGCACAGTATGTAAGCAGCTTGATTAGGCTGCAATGTTCAGAAGAGGGCGAGACGAGGCAGATGTTATTGTAAATTTAAAATGAGACAGTACAATTTCGAAGAAAATAGCAACAAATATTGTGCATTTGTTGAGAGTCTGTAAGCATCTTGATCAGGCCGTAAAGTATGAGGGAGTGTTGAGGCAGTTTATAGTGTGCGTCTATAATATCAGAGACCAAAGCCACAAATATTATACATTCTCTGGAGTGTATGTAAGTGGTTTTATAAGGCCAAAATGTGAGAAGGATATACAAGGTAGTTTTTATTGTGAAATACTGTAAAAATAAAGTGCATAATTTCAGACAATAGCCACAAATATTGTACAGTCGCTGCCCAGTATATAGGCAGCTTTATTAGGTCCCAACTACAAATATTACAGAGCATTGTGGAGCACTACATAACGCAATAGTTCCAACACATTAAAAAAGGATGCTGAGAGGGGGCTGGTATGTAAGAATAAAAACCATTGTTGGCTCTTTAAGCCATATGATTACAGTTCAAAGGCCAGGAAGTATATTACTGGTAATTGGTCGCTATAGTGGCAAAAAGCTACATTAGTTCACAATTTTCCATAACTGAAAACAAGTTGAGTTCACCTCAACTTGAACCAGCAGCTCATCCCTACGGGTGTCCTACTAACCATGATAAGTTAGAAAATGTGTTTCAATCCCAATAGTTTCCCTTAAAAAAAAGCCCAAAACCTTCTATCAGGGACTAACAACCGTTCAACCCACGCTGCATGCTGCTAGATATACTCACCTACATTCAGGATTGAGGTCTTGGATGCCTGCTGTCCCAGGGCTGCAGATTAAAGTGGTTGTAAACCATCTCATGTACCCAGTGAAGTGAATCGCCTCACATGCGTGATACACAGAGATGAAACAAATCCCCCTACATAAGTTTTACTTGTTTATCTGCTGTCTCTCTTGTCTAAAACCCTTCAAAAGAACACAATTGTGATAAAATCCTGCTGCATCTGTGAGGAGTATAGAGAAGGGGGTGGAGAGCTGCAGTTACAGATCTTATACACTATGTGAGAGCTGATTGGCGGAAAGGGACACCCCCCTCCACATAGGCAGAGAAACGAAGAAACATGCAGAACTTTATTCTAAATAGACAAGCTTTGTGCTTATCTCCCTCCCCGTCACAAATTTTATCACATGTGTTGGGAAAACATCTCAGAAGTGACTCATGCTGATAACAGCGGAATGAAGCACCAGAGAGAAACAACACTTGGAGCATTGGAGAGAAACAAATAAACACTGCTTTGCTCACATTTCATGACTGGGACTTACAACCACTTTAAGGTTAGAGTTTTTTTTAGAAAAAAAAAAAAACAAGGTACAGATTGTTTTTGGGAGTGTGGGGGCAATATTGATTTTTTTTTAGTTGTTCTTTAACCACTTCAGCTCCGGAAGGTTTACCCCCCTTTATGCCCAGGCCGTTTTTTGCGATATGGCACTACGTTATTTTACCTGAAAATTGTGCGGTCGTGCGACTCTGTACCTAAATAAAATTGATGTCCTTTTTTTTTTACCATAAATAGAGCTTTCTTTGGTATTTGATCACCTCTGCGTTTTTTTTTTTTTTGCTATAAACAAAAAATTTACGGAGAAGTTTGAAAAAATAAAAACAATTTTTACTTTCTGCTATAAACATATCTAATAATAAAAAAAAAAATTAAATTTCTTCATCAATTTAGGCCAATATGTACACTGCTACATACTTGTGGTAAAAAATCCCAATAAGCGTATATTGATTGGTTTGTGCAAAGGTTGTAGTGTCTACAAACGATAAGATATATTTATAGAATTTGTATTTATTTATTTTTTTTATTAGCAATGGCGGTGATCAGCGACTTATAGTGGGACTGCGATATTGCGGCGGATAAATTGGACACTAACTTTTGACATCTTTTTTGGAACCAGTGACAGTCATACAGTGATCAGTACTAAAAATATGCACTGTCACAGTACTAATGGTACTGGCAGGGAAGGAGTTAACATCAGGGCCATTAAAGGGTTAAATGTGTTCCTAGGGAATGCTTGCTAACTGTGTGGGGGGGGGGGCAGAGATCCATGTTTCTGCTTAGCAGAAGCACAAGATCACTGCCTTCCCTTGTCACAGAATGACGATCTGCCTTGTTTACATAGGCAGATTGATGTTTTGCCTGTACCTGGAAAGATCGGCGGGTCCCAGCGGACGCAATGTTTGCTAATCACAGCAGGAGCGGGCCGCCGGTGCCCCAGAGCACCTGTACGTGATTCTGAGCAGAGAAGCTGCAGCCCCACAGTAAATGTATGTGGGGAAGTCGGCAAAAGGTTAAAGGTTTGACTGAGATGAAACCTTTCCCTACTCTAAAGATGTTTTGTCTGGAGTTAGGCATCTTCTTGTATAGATCAATGAGACAGAAGACAGCTTAGTGGGACATTTTGCAGTGTTTGTTCAACCTTAAGATTTTAGTTCTTATTCTCAATTGTTTCCCCAATCAGAGGGAGAGCATCAGGAGCAAGAGGAACATATAAAAGTGCAGGGTGTGTGCCTACCTCCAGCACCCATACTTGTCTGTACAGATCCTAAGAGCTGCACCGCTTATCTTTGTTAGTATTTTTTTTTTTTTCAATTGCATTCTTTAAAAAAGTTCCAGTGTTATAAACATTATGTAATAAAGTAAAAGCCATAATTCAAGCGCGGTTAAATGTCTGCTCATTACATTGCAAAAGCACCAGAAGGTTTTATACCCCCCCCCCCAATGTTCTCTGTATCTCTTGGAAAGTGTAAGTGTTCTTTGCTTTCATGGTCATGTTAAGCTAACGAAATGTAATAAGTTTCTGAAGTGTTTTTCTCTGGTTTTGTCTTGATAGAGAATAAAAGGTCATTAGGCAGGTCATTGTATGGAGAAATGTCATTTGTGAACTTCTAGTCACGACCAACCATTAAGTTGCTGCAAGCCAGAAATGCTTCATGTTTGCGCAGGTTGTCTTGATGACAACTGACTAGAAGGACGATAAACAACATAAACAGAACAACAAAATACTCATTGTTAAAATAAAACTGCATATTTTACCCATTAGGTGCCAGTTCACATTGGCGCGATGTGGGAACCCTGCAAATCCACTGCGGGTTCCCGCATCGCACCCGACTTGCAGGCAGTTCACACTGCCATATGCAAACTGCTGGGAGTGTCAATACGAAGTTAATGTTAGTAGGGCATAATACAGTGGGTACGGAAAGTATTCAGACCCCCTTAAATTTTTCACTCTTTGTTATATTGCAGCCAATTGCTAAAATCATTTAGGTTCATTCTTCTTCCTCATGAATGTACACATAGCACCCCATACTGACAGAAAAACACAGAATTTTTGACATTGTTGCAGATTTATTAAAAAAGAAAAACTGAAATATCACATGGTCCTAAGTATTCAGACCCTTTGCTGTGACACTCATATATTTAACTCAGGAGCTTTCCATTTCTTCTGATCATCCTTGAGATGGTTCTACACCTTCATTTGAGTCCAGTTGTGTTTGATTATATTGATTAGAAAATCCACACACCTGTCTATATAAGACCTTCCAGATCACAATGCATGTCAGAGCAAATGAGAATCATGAGGTCAAAGGAACTGCCTGAAGAGCTGAGAGACAGAATTGTGGCAAGGCACAGATCTGGCCAAGGTTACAAAAAGATTTCTGCTGCACTTAAGGTTCCTAAGAGCACAGTGGCCTCCATAATCCTCAAATGGAAGACGTTTGGGACGACCAGAACCCTTCCTAGAGCTGGCCGTCCAGCCAAACTGAGCTATCGGGGGAGAAGAGCCTTGGTGAGAGAGGTAAAGAAGAACCCAAAGATCACTGTGGCTGAGTTCCAGAGATGCAGTCAGGAGATGGGAGAAAGTTGTAGAAAGTCAAACATCACTGCAGCCCTCCACCAGTCGGGGCTTTATGGCAGAGTGGCCCGACGGAAGCCTCTCCTCAGTGTAAGACACATGAAAGCCTGCATGGAGTTTGCTAAAAAACACCTGAAGGACTCCAAGATGGTGAGAAATAAGATTCTCTGGTCTGATGAGACCAAAATAGAACTTTTTGGCCTTAATTCTAAGCGGTATGTGTGGAGAAAACCAGGCACTGCTCATCACCTGTCCAATACAGTCCCAACAGTGAAGCATGGTGGTGGCAGCATCATGCTGTGGGGGTGTTTTTCAGCTGCAGGGACAGGATGACTGGTTGCAATCGAGGGAAAGATGAATGCGGCCAAGTACAGGGTTATCCTGGACAAAAACCTTCTCCAGAGTGCTCTGGACCTCAGACTGGGCCAAAGGTTTACCTTCAAACAAGACAATGACCCTAAGCACACAGCTAAAATAACGAAGGAGTGGCTTCACAACAACTCCGTGACTGTTCTTGAATGGCCCAGCCAGAGCCCTGACTTAAACCCAATTGAGCATCTCTGGAGAGACCTAAAAATGGCTGTCCACCAACGTTTACCATCCAACCTGACAGAACTGGAGAGGATCTGCAAGGAGGAATGGCAGAGGATCCCCAAATCCAGGTGTGAAAGACTTGTTGCATCTTTCCCAAAAAGACTCCTGGCTGTATTAGATCAAAAGGGGGCTTCTACTAAATACTAAGCAAAGGGTCTGAATACTTAGGACCATGTGATATTTCAGTTTTTTTTTTTTAATAAATCTGCAACAATGTCAACAATTCTGTGTTTTTCTGTCAGTATGGGGTGCTATGTGTGCATTCATGAGGAAGAAGAATGAACCTAAATGATTTTAGCAAATGGCTGCAATATAAAAAAGAGTGAAAAATTTAAGGGGGTCTGAATACTTTCCGTACCCACTGTAAGTACCCAACGTCATGGGAATGTGGCTGCTTTAATAAACAGTAAGTATTAAGTTTAAATTCCCTATTTTATTGTAAACCGGCCGCTTTTTCTTTAAACGGTGGTATTTTGAATTGGATGTTTAGGCGGGAACTATCTGAGGCGTTTGGGCGGGTAAATTCACAGCGATTCAAGCGGGAAAGTCATGTGGCGGCTGGGTGGAAAACACGTGAGCTGCGTGCGGCTACATCACGGGCAATGGCCTATATAAAGGGCTGCGTGGCTTCAGTCTCCTCAGTGTTTCGGAGCGGCTTGGCGAGCTCCCCACCCCCCTCCCTGTCGTGGCAACATTATGTGGTTTGTCACCCTTGTATCAAGGGGGGACTGGTTTGAAAGAATTTATTTGTCATCACTCAAGTTCTATGACTCAGTGATATTTGGTTTGCTGGATTTGAATTTATTATTTATTATTGATTATTTATTATATATTTATATTTATACTTATTTATTCTTATTGGATGATTAATAAAGATTGTTTAAATCATTTTAAAATCAATAAAGGTGCCGCGGCCATTTTTTCTCCATCCTTGAGTGGTGTATTTTTATTATTTATTTACTTTATTTGTAATGTATTTGCTTATTTAAACCTTCATCTTTTAGTTATATATCTAGGTTATGCAGTCTACTGTCCCATGACACCCCCAGATTAGTTTGCATATTGCAGTGCGAACTGTCAATTTGGACAGGAATCGGATCACATAGGTTTGAACACCCATGCGATCTGATTCTAAAGCGGACCAAAAAAAGGGTCCTGCACGACTTTGGTCTGAATGCGATGCAAATTCAGTCATACAATCTGTATGGCTGAATGTGTATTGCACAAACATCACATGTGAGTTGCAGAGCAGTGCAGTGCAAATCACATGGGATGTCTGACATCGCTATAGTGTGAACCGGCACTAATATTAAAAATACATTTAGAATCATTTATCCAGTTAAAATTAAAACACATTGTTTTAGCTATTCTGGCATGGAACTTTTAAAAAAGAATGAAAATGGAGGGAGGGTCATAAAATGTACCCGCCCTCCATATATGGGGCCGTTGCTAGACAGCTGCTGAAAAAAACCTGTAAAATTAATAAATAATTAACTTACCTGTAATTGGTCAATATTCAAGCAACTAACAGTTGGAACAGGTCACGGTCTATAAAAGAGGGGAAAATAACCGTTATAAGCAATCGGTCAGAGCTCAGGAGTACAGTTTGCATTTAGTATTTCCTGCCATGGATTTCTTACTACGCCAATTGATGGAGAGAGCTGGCAGCGATGGCGGCGAGGCCTGAATGTTGCGCTGTCTCTCTCTACCTCCGGTTGTCCCCGAGCCGCCGGTGTCCTCTCCGGTAGTTCCCCCTTCTTCCTCCATGGCCAGGTCGGATGACGTCTTTCCTCTTCCGGGCGATCTTTCCGTCACCACTGACGCAACTTCCTTTAGGGTTCACCCTATGGCGGATGCGGATCGTTCTGACCCTAATGACGATGTCCGGTGTCGTCACATCTCGTCTATTGCCGGAAGCGAGAGGGGCGGACGGCAGCAAAGGATCTGTAAGAGGCCTCAGAGATTCTCTTCCAATTCCACTTCGAGGGTGACCAGAGCGGACCGACCACTTACCGGCAGGAGAGGTAGGGGTCGTACCCGTATTGCTGCTGTTTCTGACGCTGTCAATGTTTTTCAAGGTGCAGCTTGCCTCCCGCCTGAACTGCCTACTACTTTCCTTGTGCCTCAGCTTCCCCCGCAGCCGGTTCCTGTATTGGTGCCTGCGGTCTCCACAAGTCTTCATCTCCCGTCTGTTCCAACGGTCCCGGATGGCGCAGTTGCTGCTGGAGGTGAGCCTGACAACTGCTCTGCGCTCTTACAGCTTGCAAATATACTATCTGCATTATGTAAAAAAGTGTTGCCCCCCAGTAATGATGGTGTTCCTATTGCATGTGCCCCTGCTGTTAATACTATTTGGGGAAATTATATTTTATCTTCAGGTTATTCTGTTAATGATGTTGCTCAAAATGTTTTTCCTGTGCCGGATGTCCCTGCACCTGTCACTACTGCTTCAGGTCCTTTGCTTTCTGCTGTATCCAGACCTGCAACTGTTAGCGCTGTCCCGGAAACTTGTTTTAGGGAGGTTATGTCTTGCGAGTTGTCACCATTGGGTTTCCATTTAAGTGCTGTTGTTAAGGACAAAATATGGGGGGGGGGGGGGGGTCAATTTATTGATTTATTATCCTTTATTATCCTTGTTGCCCCATAACAAACTTGTTAAGCCTGATTCTGACAGTTCATCTGATAGTAAGGCCAGTAATATTTCTAGAAATTTTAATAATTGGCTGCAAGCTTATTGCATTTATGCTAGTGTCCTAGGTGAGAAAAAGCCTTTTTTATGCAGCGGCCTTTTTCAGCACCTTGAAATTATACTCGAGGCTTATAAAAATTTTCAAGGTCTTTCTTGGTTCTATTACGATGAATCCTTTCGTCAGAAATTGTCTGTCCATGACTCTTTGAAGTGGGGGGCTAAAGATGTGGGGCTCTGGTTAAATTTGCTTTTGCCACAAAAACAATTTTCCTCTGTTAAAGCTACTGTTTCCAATACCATGCGTAAGGGTGTATGCTTTAGTTATAATGAGGGGCAGTGTAAATGGCCAAATAACTATAAATTCCGTCATGAGTGTTCCCACTGCACTGGCTCGCATCCCGCTCTGCGTTGCTTTAAAAGACTGGCTACCATTAATTCTCAACCTTCAAAAGATCAGCTTTTTCTTAAAAGAGGAAGTTCTGGTGAAAGTTCGTGGTAGCCGACAACCGGGTCGAACGCCGCTCGGAAACAGACAGCGGACCGGACCGCACAGTTCAGCGGGACTGAGACGGAGCTCTATACCTCCTTGGATCCCACTTGGAGCCCAGCTGGATCACATATCCTTACTACATCTGCAGGTAAAACTTGCATTTACACTTATACCTGTGGAGCTATTCCCCTGCTGGCTGGACCCCAATTTACCGTATGAGGACATTTCCACTTCACCAGCATATCCAGCAGCCAAAACCGGGGGCGTTACTGGACTCCAGCGACCGATTAGCACAAACTTTCTACCATTCACCCCCTTCTTTTTGGAAGTTGGAGCTCACAGCCCCCACACATCTCCGTTTTGAGAGGACTGCACAATCTTCCGTGCCCCGTGTATATACCCACATGGATGTGCTGTGAGTTTCACCCAGTAACAGTGGGTCATTTACTTTCATCAATTTCCATCTAAGTACGCTTTCCATTGTGCTATTGGATGCATCCATAGGTCATTACATACCACCTGGCAATCGTACCGAGCTCATTGTTCGATACATGTCTGGTGGTATGTGAGGTCACGTATGAGATATATACTAGTATCTGGTTTTCTTGTCTTTATTCACCCTTGAGTGTATTAGCCAGTCCAGACATATTACTAGATCATCCTCATCCGGTATTGACCGGCTCCAGTCTCTACTGTTACATGTGTCTTATGCCACTTATTACATGTTTTTTAACAATGTCCAAACAGTGTATCTCTCCATTGCCTTGTATTTAATCTTTTTTTCTCATTTTTTTATTGGCACAAGTGCCTAAATAAAATTTACCGTTTTGCACTAATTTCCTTGCTCGAGTATCCTTAGTTGGCTTTCCGTGGGAGTGCTCCATGTTGGATCACTACCACAATTTTTGTTTTTGCATTATTGTATATACCAACGGTTACTCTATGCTTTTTCTCTAGTCCTAGCTGTGCCACCATACACAATTGGGTGACTAGGCATATAATATGTTCCAGTACTTTTGAGGCCCACTACGGATTACCATATATCCTGTTTTGTTGAAATTGGAAAATATGCTCCCGTGGCTTCGTCTTTATCCAAATAACACAGAAGCTGATGTATTATTTTTGGGTTTTAAATTTGGTTTTCAACTTCCCCCTTTCAATGGTGTAGGCTGCGTGGTTCAGAAACAACCTTCCTTCTGTTTTACAATTTCCGGATGTTGTTCGGCAGAAAATATCTAAAGAAATTTTATTGGGGAGAGTTGCTGGCCCATTTTCCTCCCCTCCTTTTGTTAATTACAGGGTCTCCCCTTTGGGTGTAGTTGCAAAAAGAGAGCCAGGTGATTTCAGGCTTATACATCATCTATCGTACCCCAAAGGGCTATCGTTGAATGATGAGATAGATCATTCATTATGTTCGGTTTCTTATTCAACGTTTGAGGACGCTTTACGGAAGATAAGAAGAGTCGGTGCTTCTGCGTTGCTTGCAAAAGCGGATATAAAGTCCGCGTTTTGTTTGTTGCCCATTCACCCGCTGGCATTTAATTCTTTGGGTTTTTAATTTTGATAATAATTTTTTTTTGATAAGTGCCTCCCCATGGGGTGTTCGCTTTCATGTAATTATTTTGAGATCTTCTCTACGTTCTTAGAATGGGTTGTTTCATATAAAACTGGGTCGTCTAATATTCTTCATTACCTGGATGACTTTTTATTCATAGGTATGGCTAATTCTCTTGAATGCCTTTTTTTTTTACCGAGTTTAAGCTGGTATGTAGAGATTTTGGCATCCCCTTGGCTGAAGAGAAGTCTGTTCTTCCCACCACTTGTTTGGAATTTTTGGGAATTCAAATAGACACGATCTCTATGGAATTTAGACTTCCTATTGATAAAATTATTAAGTTGAAATTTTTGCTTGATTTTGTGATTTCAAAGCGTAAATTGACATTGAGAACCGTGCAATCTTTATTGGGTTTGCTTAACCACTTTAAGACCGCTCACAGTAATATTACTGCGGCAAAGTGGCTCGTTATCGTCTGACGACGTAGTACTACGTCGTCAGACACTCCCCTTCTGGGCGGCGCTTGCGCGCCGCCGGAGGCTCGCTCCCGCTGTTTTCATTCACAGTGGGAGTCGGGCCAGGGGAGGAGCCGCTGCTCTTACCCGATCGTCGGGGATCGAGTCTGGAGATCCGCCCGCTGTGTGTAAACACAGCGGGCGGATCTCCATAGTGACAGGGAGTGACAGATCGGACTGTTCAGCATAGCTGGACATCCGATCTGTCCATGACTCACTCAGTCACCTCCCCCCCTACACGTCAGTAAGCACCAGGCATACATTAACCCCTCCCTCTCCAATAAAATTAACCCCTTCCCTGCCAGTGTCATTTTTACAGTAACAGTGCATATATATAGCACTGATTACTGCAGTAATGTCACTGGTACCCCCAAAAGTGTCAAAAATGTCGCAATGTCGCAGTCCCGCAAAAAAAATCGCAGATCGCCGTCATTACGCGTTAAAAAAAAACACCAAAAATGACAGAAATCTTTCCCTTTGTTAGTAAACGCAATAACTTTTGCGCAAACCAATCAAAATACGCTTATTGCGATTTTTTTTACCAAACATAGGTAGCAGAAAACAAATTGGCCAAAAATTTTTAAAAAAATTGGTTTTTACATCTTTTTTGGGGGGAATTTCATATAAAAAAATGTTAAAAATATTGTTATTTTTTCAAAATAAACGCTTTTTTTTGTTTATAGCGCAAAAAGTAAAAATCGCACAGGTGATCAAATACCACCAAAAGAAAGCTCTGTTTGTGGGAAAAAAAGGACGTAAATTTCGTTTGGGTATGGCGTCGCACGACCGCGCAATTGTCAGTTGAAGTCGCACAGCGCCGAATCGCAAAAAGTGGCCTGGACGGAAGACAGCAAAATCCTCCGGGGGAAAAGTGGTTAATTTTGCGTCAAGGGTAATGCCTATGGGGCGGGTATTTTCTA
The DNA here is from genome assembly GCF_965119305.1 of Pelophylax lessonae. NCBI lineage: Eukaryota > Metazoa > Chordata > Amphibia > Anura > Ranidae > Pelophylax > Pelophylax lessonae. Next base: position 156,845,392 of record NC_138770.1, on the reverse strand, counting down.
AACGCCTCTATCGGGCTATTTCGGGTATTACTTCGCCTTCGCATTTCGTTCGCATAAGTAATGACATTCGTGAAGACCTTTTAGTTTGGTTTAGATTCTTGGAATTTTTTAATGGTTCTTCTTTATGGCAGGCCCCCTTTTGCACTGCGTCAGCTCTTCACTTGTTCACCGATGCCTCGGGAGCTTGCGGTTATGGGGCTTTTTGGAACGGCAATTGGTCGGCATCTGCTTGGCCTCTGTCTTGGTCTTCTTGTGGCTTCACAAGAAATATCGTTTTACTTGAAATATTTCCTGTTCTTGTTGAGCTGGAGTTATGGGGATCTCAATTTAGTGATCACAGAATCCTCCTCCATTCAGATAATAAGGGCGTAGTTTTTGCTATTAATTGATTGTCTTCTCGTTCTTTACCAGTTATTGCTTTGATGAGACATCTGTTTTTTTGTGTTTGCGTTATAATATATGGTTGAAAGCTAAATTTGTCCCTGGATCTTCTAATCTTATAGCCGATGCTCTGTCTCGATTTCAGGCGGACAAATTCAGGATTCTGGTTCCGGATGCAGACACTGTGGGCCTTCCTTGTCCTCCACACCTTTGGCTTTTGATTTGAAGCATGTTCCATCGGCGATTTCCAGTTCATTGGCGCCTTCAACTTTGCGAAGCTACCAAGCTGCCTGGGCCATTTGGTGTGCGTTTTTGTCCTGCCATGGTTTGTCCCATTCTTCATTTAATGAGGTTTTGATTTTACAATCCTTGGACGACCTAATGGGTTCCAATCTCTCATATTCTTATTTATTAAAGACTTTGGCAGGCATTTCTTTTTACAATCGTATGTTTGGTGGACCTTCTTGCATGAGCTATTTTTCTGTCAAAACAGCTATGAAAGGGTATCGTAAAGCTCATGTTAAACAGGACAGGCGGTTTGCGGTGTCTATTTCCTTGCTCAAAGATTTAGTTTTTGCTTTGGATCACATCTGTTTTTCACAGTACAAAGCTTTGTTATTTCAGTGTGTCTTTTTGTTTTGTTTTTTGGAGCCTTTTGGATCTCAGAATTGCTGGCTAGTAATACGCGAGCCAGCAATGGCTTGTTTTTTGACAGAGTCCATCTGTCTGGGGGCAAACTGCGTATTTGGATATGGTCAATGGATTGAACTTTGCCGTAGCTCTGATCGGTCCCTTTGTGTGGTATCTTTGGCCGAGAGATTTATTTGTCTTCGGCCTGTTTTGTTGGGTCAATTTTTTATTCATGTTGATGGGAACCCTCTAACAATTTTCCAATTTAACGCTGTTCTCAAAAAATGTTTGCATTATTTACATTTAGGTCATATGCCAATTTCTTCACATTCCTTCAGAATTGGCGCTGCTACTGCAGCTGCGGGTTTGGGTTTCTCGGATGGTTTTATTAAAACTCTGGGTAGGTGGCGTTCCGATGCATTCAAATTGTACATTAGACCTGATAATATTGTTTAATTACAGGTTCCAGGAGAGTGGTGTGGATCGTAGGTCATTCCTATGTTTTTTGGGCACGTAGGAGAGCTGAAAGGAGGAACTACGGCCTGAATCTAGGTTTCGATCCATCGTGTTTCATACTTTATTGGTGTGGTGTCAGAGGTATGACTGTGGGATGTTCTACTCGTATTTTTAATCACCTTTCCATCCGCTGGCCTGCTCCTGATATTTTTATTTTTCATATTGGGGGAAACGATGTTAATTGTATTAAGAATTTGAATGTTATTTTAGATATCAAATCTACATTTGAAATTTTCCATTCTAAGTTTCCTTATTGTATTTTTGTTTTCTCTGAGATTGTCCCGCGTCCGATTTGGATTTCAGATACTGCTAAGTACCTGGAGAAGAATCGGAAGCGCATCAATCGAGCTATTTCTAAATTTATGCCCTCCATTGGCGGATTGTCCTTTCTGCATTCCAATTTGGAAGGTGGTGTTTTAGGTTTGTTCCGATCTGATCTTGTTCATTTGTCAGATATCGGAAATGAAATTTTTAATTTAGATCTGCAATCCTGTGTTGATGTAGCCGTGGGCTCTGTGGTGGTGCCATGCTCTTAGTTCGTGCATGGCTGGTGGGGTTAATTGGTATTTAGTAGTAGTTTGAGCTGCATGGCTAAACTACAATTTTAATGTATATCTGGTTAAATATATATATATATATAATTGTATATTACTCTTTTGTTTTAATAAAATGGCTGCGGCCTATCATATCCACAGGTTCAATTTTGTGTCAGATCTATTTTTTATTTAATTGATCCATTTTAGTCTTAGTTTAGGTTATAACAGCTGTTCTTGCTACGGTACCATGAAAATGGAGGGAGGGTCATAAAATGTACCCGCCCTCCATATATGGGGCCGTTGCTAGACAGCTGCTGAAAAAAACCTGTAAAATGAATAAATAATTAACTTACCTGTAATTGGTCAATATTCAAGCAACTAACAGTTGGCACGGGTCACGGTCTATAAAAGAGGGGAAAATAACCTTTATAAGCAGTCGGTCAGCGGAGCTCAGGAGTACAGTTTGCATTCCCACCCTCCCACCCTAATTTTGTCGCGGCCTTTTTCTTTTTGATATTCTTGTTTTTTATTATTTGATGTCCCTTTCCTGCTGTTGGTAAGGGGTTAATTGGTATTTGGTAGCAGTTTGAGCTGCATGGCTGAACTACAATTTTAATGTACTGTATATCTGGTTATATATATATATATATAATTGTATATTACTCTTTTGTTTTAATAAAATGGCCGCAGCCTATCATATCCACGGGTTCAATGTTGTGTCAGATCTATTTTTTATTTAATTGATCCATTTTAGTCTTAGTTTAAATTATAACAGCTGTTCTTGCTACGGTACCATTTTATTACCTGCTTGCCGACCGCTTACTGTATATAAACAGCGGCTGAGTGGCACCTACAGGCAGAATCACGTTTATAAACGTCATCTGCCTGCGTCATAAGGAGAGTCGACAGGGATTGAAGATAGAAGCACATACCGCCCTCAAACCCATGTCGCGGCTCTGATTATGAGATTTTGGCCCTTTCAATGAAAGGGGTCTTTAAGTTGAATTGTTTATTGACTCAAGCTTTAATAGCTGAGCTCAAATATGTGTTGTTTGATACGTTTGATGATAATTATACAGTATATGTTCTAAATACAAGTTGTTGAATACCTATAATAAAGGGCCATGGCCTATTGAATTCACAAAGGAGTGTTTTGGAGTCCAGTGTTTAATTAATAATGTTAATAATATGTGGTCTGTCTACTCTCCCATGTGATTGACAGCATCAGTTATACATGTTTTGTTTTGAGACTGTGTGGAGGGGTGTGTCCTTTACCTCTACTCAAGTCTCAGATTACACTCAGCTCTCTCCTCTGTACTGTGCAGTGTCTTACGTCAGATCCCTGCCTCCTTTCTACTGGAGCTTAGAAATACCCTTTGATCTGTGTGTTTTAGAAGTCTGTAGAGAGGAGAGGGCTGCAGAAAAACAGCTAACTACTTATGTAGGAGTATGTGTTTCCCCTCTGTGTATCCCCTCAGGCTAGTCACTTCACTGGGTATATGCAAGGGTGTACAACCACTTAAAAATCATCTTTATTGTTATGTCTAATGAAAACATGTGAAAATTGATATCTGATTGCATAACGTGATTTATACACAACAAAGATGTAATTTTCCTTAACAATCTAAAATATTAGACTGAGACTTTTTAAAGGTATTTTAGATCCAATACCCCTTTAAATTAAACTAGAAAAATAATACTGGAAACATATTGCCAATATCTGGTATAAGTAAATATTTACTACCAGCCTCTGGTGTTTATGTAATTAGTAGATGCTTGGGGAGATACAGTGCCAGCCTCATGACAGCAGCCTTTTACTGAAGGCCTGATCACATAATTTCATCCTGCATCACGGGTACAGTAATACTAATTTCCCCAGTGTCCTGTTCCAGTCGCCTCTCAAATCTATAGAGTGGATGATGTGACTGCCATCGCTAAGGCAACAAGCCCTAGCAACACGGCTATTGCTGTCATTTTCAAGATCCCAATCAGAAAGCAGCTACAAAAAAAGTATCGCTTGTTGGGCTTTTACTTCGTTTTTTTCTTTTTATTAATTGACTTGTTCTAAAGAAAGCCATGTACATTGCAATTTACACTGACCACTTACTGCTGTATTATTTAAGTATGTTCAACCTTGATTATAGCTGAACTCCAGATAAAATGCTAAATTCAAGGATGAAATACAAATATGGGAGCTGTTTTACTTGCCAAATAATTTGTATTCCTGTCCATACGGTCATGAGATTTACACGGCTCCCTCACAGCACAATCAGCCCCATGACCTGACTTTACTCTGCTGCCGTTAAGCAATACAGCTAGGTCACCTCACTTCCCTAACCTATGATTGCATTGGAGGTTGATGGGAAGGAGAGAGGCACACTATTTTTATAGCCCAGAAACAATTTATTAGTCATAAATTTTTGTTCAGAACAGTGTTTTAGGGTTTATATGGACCCTGCCATCAGAGCTACATTATAATGACCAGGACTTACGAATAATGAATAGTGTCATACAACAGTCATACAAATGATAAGATTATAATAGGAATATAGAAAAAATTAACCAGACAATATAGAAATATGGTGTTCATGTTAAGCACGCCAATATTTTTTTCTCCTGAAACACAGTATGATATACAGTACATTTTAAATGAAATTCCTTTTTTGACTTATGGATACTTCTTTTTAAGATCTGACAATTTTTTCTATACTATTGTTATTTTCTTATGCTCATTTGTTTTAAGTTATATTTAAGTTATATTTTAAATAACATTCTATAATTTATGCTGTTGTATTACACTGATAGTATTATAAACCTTTTTATAGCAATTTCCAGTCCTGTTTGTAACCCTGATTTAGGGGGTCCAGTAGAACCCCCTGAGCATATTGAAATGTAATCAATAATTCCCATGAGCAACCAGGTTATGATTAACTGCTACAAGCACTCCACTATCTCACAAGTGCAAAAACAATATATCTAAAAAATGCTGTGCAATTAATGGTAAATAAATCAGTGATCAAATATAAATGTGACACAATAAATACGTGATAAATAAATAACAAAGTGAAATAATTATAAATAAATAAATAAAAAAAATAGATGTATAAATATATTATCGTCAGTACATATAAGTAAAGTCCAATTGTGCAAATAAGCCCCAATAAACAAGTGCAGGTGCAATTGCTGCCACTTAAATACAATCCTTAAAAAGTGCCAATAGTGCTGAGTATGTGATGAATTACTGTCAAAAATTATAACAAATAAATAATTAATAATATATAAATATAATTAATAAAACACACATGTGTAAAGTCCATTGCGCAAATAAATCCCGATGAGCAAATACAGGTAATGATGCAGTCACTCAAATCAAATCCTTCAAAGGTGCCAATAGTGCAAACATAAAGCCACATAAAGTGACAAGTGCTCCAAGGTGACACAGTGAAGAACTCTCCGAGCAAACTGTGCACCCCCTAGTGAATGGGCGCTCACCTTAAAAAGTGTGACTTAGCACTTAAGCTCAGTCAGAAAGCGCTTAGTAACTCCTTAATGGAGTCCATTCGATTCTCCCAGATGGGGATCCTTCACAGGGAATTGCTCCTTCCAATGTCCAGCAATCGTACCATGTATGCAATGGAAAAAAACTATATAGTGCTGAAATCCTTTTTTAAAATGTATTAAAAAAATATATACCAAATGACTCACATTTATAAGGTGCTACAGTGCACCAATCTTTCACAGGCATCCAAAAAATAGATAGGTATCATGGTGGTGTGGTTAAAACAGCCCGGTTCAAGTGGTAATAGCTGACAGCCTACCCGACTCAGTCAGTGCAGCGTTATGTCCGCTCTTGCCCCTCCCCTACGCGTGACGACATAGGAACCTTGTGTCTTCATCGGGGGGATATCATGAGGTCCCTGTGTCGTCACGCGTAGGGGAGGGACAAGGACGGGCGGAACGCTGCACTGACCGAGTTGGGTAGGCTGTCAGCTGTTGACCATATACATAATTATTTTGCTTTGTTATTTATTTATCAAGTATTTATTGTGTCACATTTATATTTGATCACTGATTTATTTACCATTAATTGCGCAGTATTTTTTAGATATACCCTGAGCATATTCTGAGCAAAGTTTAATGATTACAAGCCATTTTTTTAGCAAAAAAATAAATGTGGTGGCTTACTAATCTAGTCAGTATGTCCTTTATCCTCTTGTCAGCATGTACATCCAGGACACTTGTTTGGCTCTTAGTCTTACCCCCTGTATAGGGCATTACAGGAGGCTAAAATTATATTAAACTTGTATTTTCACTAGCTGCACTTAAAAATTATTATTTCTTTATTAAATACATAACTGCACACATTGGTGTTTTAAGTCTGCCTGGAGTACAGCGTTAACCCTAGTTTTCCAAAATGATTGACCTGTTCTCTTTGTTAGGCGTATATCCTATACATTCTTTAGAGACTTCAGTGGGAATTGCTTTGCTGAAAGTCCTATAATGCATTGCACACAACTTTTATTAAACATGTTAACAGGTCTGGGAGGCCCAAAGGGGAAGGGGTTTATGTGTAGCTATCAGGGGACGTGAGCAGCATCAGTTTCCAAAAGCCAAGGTGGTGGTTGGGTTGCAACATCTAGAGGCAAGTCAGAGGTGCCTTTCTTTTCTGGTAGTTGGCATGGCTAACCATGCTTTCAGTATTCTCCTCCTCTGTTGTTCCCTGCGGTCCTTCCCACCAGCATTCAGCTCTGTAAATTTCAGTGGGAAATCCATCTGCTCATGCGCCACATGACATGTGACATGCCCACCCATTGGAACCTTGTCCATGCTGCAAAGGATGCACATGTACAGTATCTATTTGGCCATGAGACCAATTGAGTATCTGTTTGAATATGGAATAAGGACAGGATTGGGGGAGCTGGGGTTCTTCTCCTCACATCAGTAACTTCTCAAACTAGATTCATGCACTGTATTGTCATCATTTAAAGAGGCAACCAGAATAGTGACCTATGATATTACAGGCATCAGCATTACTATTCTTCTTGTGTTCCTCCTGGAGTAGACACTATGTGGCATTATAGACAGTGTACTGGAGGTACAGCAACAGGAGGAAAAGAAGGACTTCCTGGTGCCTCAGTGCAGCTATATCCAGACATCCTCCCTGTAAGGCCTCAGCAAGAACAATAGGAGCATGAGGAGGAGTAGTATGGTTGCTTTGGCAGCTTTCAGGAGGAGGAGGAGGAGGAGAACATAGTGCCTACTCCCTGCCTCCCAAATTGCCTCTTATTAAAAAGGGTAGAATTCTGTGCCTCAATGATAATACAGTGTTTCTGAAAAAATAAAGCTTTACCCAAAACTTTTGGGTGAAATATTCCTACTCTGTACTTCCAAAACCCATTATATTCTAAAAAATGTTTTATTCAGTTCACAAAACAATTAAATGTAATTTATAAAACATGTTTTCAAACAATACAGTTTACAGTTTCATGTAATATTTATGGCTGAAATATACCAACTCCTTGCCTCCCAAATTGTCTCCCATAGAGAAGGATAGGATTCTTTGAAGTCAATCTGTACAAATTACATGTTGTGCTGTTAAAAAGAATGCACTTTACAAAAAACACTTTCACTTTTGTCTCCCAGATTACCTTCCATTAAAATGGATTTGATTCCTTTGAGTTAATCCATACGATTTTCATATAGTGTCTTTCTAGAAAATACATTTGTGATTCATATTTCTGGCTGAACGAAGCAAACTCTATGCCTCAAAATACACCTCCTGTTAAAAAAATTAGATTCTGTTCTGCACATTTTTAGGTAATATTTCTGGCTGACTTAGGCAACATCTTTGCCCTAAAATTAGTCTCTCATTCATAAAAATTAGATTGTCTGCAGCAAATCTGTAAAGTATTTAAATTATATCTACACAAAGATTCTGTCTAATTTTATATTCATTCATGTTCTCTCTGTCAGAAACAGTGTTCTATTAAAAAATAAGAATACACTTACAGTACATGTTTCTGTTTTGATATTCAAATAAAACTAGAATTACATTATTTTAATTTATTTAATTCTACATGCAGTTTGCTAGCTCTCTCCCCCAGAAATTGTGGCCTATCCAATAATGTTCTCAAAGATGTGCTTAAAATATTTTTTGTATTTTTCTTTTAAATTTGAAACAAATAGACAGTTTTTTTCAATTCTAGATGTAATATGCCTGCTTAATTCCTAATAAACTGCAGCCTGCCAAAAATGTCTTATTAGCTGTGATGCTAAACTGTAAAATGTTTCCCTTTTCAATCTATTGCCTTGTAGACATGATGAAATTATTGTACAAATGATCATCTATTTTTTTTTTTTTTTGCATTTTAGTCTCATATTGAAAATAAAAAGATTACTAAAGTTACTAAAATTCTCGTACGACAAAATACAAATTTAGGTGTAATGTATGGTATTGTAGTGGTATTGTATTTTCAGACGACAACTGTGCTGGTTAAATGAAAACCTTACGATCTGGTATCGTACGAGAAAAGTTCTGTGCTTGTCCCATCGGATAATTTCATATGAATTGTCGTGATCGGCTCTCAAAAGCTGTGTACTAATTATCAGATTAATGGATGATCGCTTTGAAAGTGGTATTTTTTGTATGATTTTTCTGATTGTTTGTATGGGCCTTAACGGATAAAACCCTAATTTTCTATTTACAGATGTCATGTGCCCATTCAGTTGTGCAGAAATTGCAACCTGTGCACACAGGCTTAAGATCTGTGGTGCAAATCTGTAACCTTTCTTCCATCTTCAGTTTCCAAAAAATACATACATTTTTTATTTCCAGTTGCAATGCACTTTGATCTTTTCCTCAAAAATTGTGGCCAATCCAATAAAGGCTGTAGGTGTGCTTTAAACCTGAACAATTTTTTGGACTTAAGTCCTATGAAATAGACAATAACATTTTTTTAAATTTTTATTGGACATGAAATCTTCCTGTTCTCTCCCTCTGAAAAAGCAGACTATCAAAGAGGCTTAAAAAAAATCTGCTTCAAATATATACAGTTTTATCAGTCTAAAATATACCCTGTTGTTTGTTTAATCAGGTAGAAATCTGCATGCTCTTTTCCTCTGACACGGTAACTTAGCTGAAAAGCAGTACATATTGCCCAACAAATCAATTTTGTTTTTCTTGCTTGTGGTTCAGGAAAATTTCACATATAACACCTGCTAAGTCACTTCCTCTTCCATTGTGGCCTAGTAAAAACACTTATATGGTGTTCAGTACGGTAGGGTTATGGATTTTTATCTGCGAGTACGAGTACCAATACTTTTGGACAAGTACTCGCCTATACCGAGTACCGATACTTTGCAGTGCAATTTGCGTCAATACAAAATAAATGGGCGGAAATCACACTTCAAAGAATTAAATGCAATTTAAACAGGAATGTGCTGCGATTCCTGTCTGAATCACATGCAATTTCCCCCATCGCTCCTGTGTGTGTGTGTGTGCTTGTAAAGAAATGGAAAAATGCTATTTAATGGGCAGCTTATAAAAAAAAAATAGAATTCACATTAAGTACATATCTGGTCAAATGGAACATCTGCATAGGTGCCCCGGTCCCGCCAATGATAAAAAATCACAGCCACTGGAAGTGCTCACAGGGCTGGAAGAGAATTTCCGGGACCCCGTGGGTATAGGGCCGAAATGATGTCAGCATGGGGCGGACTGCCTATACATCTCCTCTAGACCTGTGAGCACCTCCATTGGCCGTGATATTTTATCATTGGCAGGACAGGACACCTATGCAGAATTTTCATTTGAGAAAACAGGCGGCTCTGAGTTAAGACTGCGATTTAATATGGCAAACAAGTAATAAAAACTTACATCAAGGTAAGTATAAGCAGACAAGATGGGTTCTTCCGGTGTCCATGTGGAGGCTGGGGCTTGGAGTCATCACTGTGGGTCTGTAATCATCTCCTCTCTTCCTCTTCCTGTCCAGCAGGAAGTGGAGGGTGTCACAGCAGTGAGATGGAGGCTTGGACAGCAGGGTGAAACCGCAGTGAGATGGAGGCTTGGGCCGCACAGTGGCTGTGATGCTTGTCCACAGGATCTTCCGGCGTAATGACTGACGCGTTTCCGAGCATGCGCACTGTGGTGGGAAAGTGCATGTCAGTCATTACGGAAACGCGTCAGTCATTACGCCGGAAGATCCTGTGGACAAGCATCACAGCCACTGTGCGGCCCAAGCCTCCATCTCACTGCGGTTTCACCCTGCTGTCCAAGCCTCCATCTCACTGCTGTGACACCCTCCACTTCCTGCTGGACAGGAAGAGGAAGAGAGGAGATGATTACAGACCAACAGTGATCACTCCAAGCCCCAGCCTCCACATGGACACCGGAAGGACCCATCTTGTCTGCTTATACTTACCTTGATGTAAGTTTTTATTACTTGTTTGCCATATTAAATCGCAGTCTTAACTCAGAGGCGCCTGTTTTCTCTTTTGTTTGTTGCATGTTTGGAGATCGCTTCTGCTCCCCAACAGGCTGGCCCTGAGCATTCAGACTATTTCCTCATCTCACCTTAAGACTTTTATCATAGCCTTGATGTGCTATTATATGGACTATCGTTTTTATGTAGTGCTAACAGCTTGCGCCACTTGTTCCATTTCTTGTCTAGAATTTTCATTTGAACTGTACTTACTGTGAGTTCTAACATTTCTAATAGATGAAGTGATATTTTGTATGTATTTTGTATTTATTTTTTACCGATGATCACTTCTGGTATTATTGAATTTTCTCTATGTATTTATATTTTTTATGTAATAAACTAATGTAATTTTTACATCCATTGTGTGTCTCTTTACAGTCCCATGAGCCTTCATTTTCTGTCTTTGTGTACTAACATTTTTAATAAACACACGAGTGGTGGGGGGAAATCGCATGCGACATGGACAGAAATTGCACCGCAGTTCTATTCAAACCGCATGCCATTCTTTGCAGTGCGATTTGTGCCCATTAATTTTTTATTGATGCAATTTGCACCACAAAGTATCAGTTTCGGTATCGGGAGCATTTTCACAAGTACTCGAGTAAATGCTCGGTATCTGCAACGGTGCGTCCCTAGGGTTCAGTATGTTTATGGTGTTTTGTCACAGTAATTTCCTCAAATGCGGTTGCTCTTAAAGAAGTCAATGTGCCAAAATGGGTTGGATGGGGGAAATTGAACCACGACATAATTGTGTGGAGAAGTGTGCATGCTCACTAGATGTAGGTGCAACATGCACTGTCTGGCCGGCAATAATACACCTGTGTATCCTTAATGCTGGGATAGCACTCAGAAAATTAACGTTTTATAATGTTTTTAAATTCCATATTTTAACAAATGCAGAACGCACTATGATGGTTTCCCAATCTTTTTGTTTTATAATCAATTCATACATATCACTTGGATCTGATAAGTGGTTCTAAGGAGTGGCGGGAAGTCCCTGTGATTCACAGAAAGAGTTACAAGCGCTGCTAGACCCACATATTCAATATTCATCTGGTGAGTTGATCCTCAAAAGGAATTGAGGCTAGGTGGAGAGGACCACATTGAAGGTAAAGGCTTTTTTGAAGATCTCCATAAAGCTGGTCAGCAGAGGGAAGCATGAAGTGCTCTAGAATTTCCTGGTAGAGGGCTGCGCTGACTTTAGACTTGATAAAACACAGTGGACCAACACCAGCAGATGACATGGCTCCCCAAACCATCATGGACTGTGGAAAATTTGGCATTTCATTTGGAAATCAAGGTCCCAGAGTCTGGAGGAGTAGAGAGACACAAAATCCAAGTTGCATGAGGTCCAGTGTGAAGTTTCCACAGTCAGTGATGATTTGGGGAGCCATGTCATCTGTTGGTGTTGGTCCACTGTGTTTTATCAACTCCAAAGTCAGTGCAGGCCTCTATCAGGAAATTCTAGAACACTTCATGCTTTCCTCTGCTGACCAGCTTTATGGAGATGCTGATTTCATTTTCCAGCAGGACTTGGCACTTGTCCACACTGCCAAAAGTACCAATACCTGGTTTAATGATCATGGTATCACTGTGCTTGATTGGCCAGCAAACACGCCTAACATAAACCCCATAGAGAATCTGTGGGGTATTTTCAAGAGGAAGATGAGAGACACCAGACCCAACAATGCAGATGAACTGAAGGCTACTATCAAAGCAACCTGGGCTTTCATAGCACATCAGCAGTTCCACAGGCTGATCGCCTCTATGCCATGCCACAGTGATGCAGTAATTCATGCAAAAGGAGCCCTGATCAAGTATTGAGTGCAAACTATACTGTACATGGATCATTTCAGTAAGCCACCATTTCTGTATTAAAAATCCTTTCTTTTTATTGGTCTTATGTAATATTCTTATTTTCTGAGATGCAGAATTTTGGGTTTTCACTAGCTGTAAGCCATATTAATAAAAATTAAAAGAAAGAAATGCTTGAAATATATCACTGTGTGTATAACACATCTATATAATATATATAAGTTTCACTTTTTGAATTGAACTACTGAAATAAATTACCTTTTTTTTTTTTTTAATATTTAATTTTATGAGATTCACCTGTATATATACACAGACAATTGAGATATACAGTATCTCACAAAAGTGAGTACACCCCTCACATTTTTGTAAATATTTTAATATATCTTTTCATGTGGTAGCTCTGAAGAAATTACACTTTGCTACAATGTGAAGTAGTGAGTGTACAGCTTGTATAACAGTGTAAATTTGCTGTCCCCTCAAAATAACTCAACACACAGCCATTAATGTCTAAACTGCTGGCAACAAAAGTGAGTGAACTCTTAAGTGAACAAGTTAAAATTAGGCCCCAAGTGTCAATATTTTGAGTGGCCGACCATTATTTTTCAGCACTGCCTATGGAGTCCTCTACTACTCCTCCATGATGACATCATGGAGCTGGTGGATGTTAGAGACCTTGCACTTTTCCACCTTCCATTTTAGAATGCCCCACAGATGCTCAATAGGGTTTAGGTCTGCAGACATGCTTGGCCAGTCCATCACCTTTACCCTCAGCTCCTTTAGCAAGGCTGTGGTCATCTCGGAGGTGTTTTTGGGGTCGTTATCATGTTGGAATACTGCTCTGCGGCCCAGCCTCTGAAGTGAGGGGATCATGCTTTGCTTCAGTATGTCACAGTACATGATGGCATTTATGGTTCCCTCAAAGAACTGTAGCTCCCCAGTGCCGGCAGCACTCATGCAGCCCCAGACCAGGACACTCCCACCACCATGCATGACTGTAGGCAAGACACACTAGTCTTTGTACTCCTTACCTGGTTGCCACCACACACGCTTGACACCATTTGAACCAAATAAGTCTATCTTGGTCTCATCAGACCACAGGACATGGTTCCAGTAATCCATGTCCTTAGTCTGCTTGTCTTCAGAAAAATGTTTGTGGACTTTCTTGTGCATCATCTTTAGAAGAGGCTTCTTTCTGGGATGACAGCCATGCAGACCAATTTGATACAGTGTGTGGTGTATGGTCGGAGCACTGACAGGCTGACCCCCCCTACCCCTTCAACCTTTGCAGCAATGCTGGCAGCACTTATATGTCTATTTCCCAAAGACAACCTCTGGATATGACACTGAGCATGTGCACTCAACTTCTTTGGTCAACCATGGTAAGGTCTGTTCTGAGTGGAACCTGTCCTGGTAAACCGCTCTATGGTCTTGGCCACCGTGCTGCAGCTCAGTTTCAGGGTCTTAGCGATCTTCTCATAGCCTAGGCTATCTTTATGTAGAGCAAAAATTCTTTTTTTCAGATCCTCAGAGAGTTCTTTGCCATGAGGTGCCATGTTGAATTTCCAGTGACCAGTATGACAGAGTGAGAGTGATAACACCAAATTTACCACACTTGCTCTCCATTCACATCGGGGACCTTGTAACACTAACAAGTCATATGACATCAGGGAGGAAAAATGGCTAATTGGGCCCAATTTGGACATTTTCACTTAGGGGTGCACTTAGGGGTCGCCAGGGGTTTAGACATTAATGGCTGTGTATTAAGTTATTTTGAGGGGACAACAAATTTACACTGTTATACAAGCTGTACACTCACTACTTTACATTGTAGCAAAGTGTCAGTTCTTCAGTGTTGTCACACAAAAAGATTTAATAAGATATTTACAAAAATATGAGGGGTGTACTCACTTTTGTGAGATACTGTGTATGTATATATATATATATATATATATATATATATATATATATAATATATATACACATACATAAATAGTACTAATCAATATAAGAATATTTCCCCAAAGTTGGACTAGTTGGACTATAGTGTTCATTCCTTTATCATTAACTGCATGCACAGAAGAGCAGATAGCGCAGATACTGTCCTGGCTGCCATGTTGCTCTTTATTCTGGCATTTTTCTTCTTTTTGACTAGACATCATTTCCCAGCCTTAGGGCTTCTAAGGTCATATTTTTAGACATCCAGATGACGTCTGAGGCGCTGTAAAGGTTAAGCAATGCATGCAGTGAGGAATATGTCACTAGTCCTGGCTTTATGTGAATTAAGGACATGTCAGGATTCATCATAACCCAAACTCAGGTCTAACATCCATTTCATATTGCATTTCACAGCTATAATGATATATGATGTTCTTTAGTTTGTAGTCCTTCATAAATTTGCTTTCATAATTAATCTCTTTATATAACAAGAAAACATAGTGTTTCCATACATATATGTGTGCCGCAAAGGGCTTGTAAAATACAACCTGATTTATATACAAACATTCAGAAGTAGATATGTAAAAGATTAAAAAAATCTTATTAGAATGAAAGATATTTTAGCTGCTTAAGTAAACATAATTTAAATCTATTCTGGAATGGACTTAGAATGCAATCTTTTTTGTAGAGAAAAATAACATGCTAGCCTTTTTGGAAAAAGCAAAGTCTCTCATGTGTTCCCCTGTGCCCTAAATAAACGCTCTGCTTTTTTTTTTTTTTTTTTTTTAGCAAATTAATATTTGAAGTGTAAATGCAGCTTCAGAGCAGTAACATTTATTTTTGCCCCCCCACCTTCCTTCCCAGCCCAACTTTTCAGTCTTATAACAAACTGTCTTAGACCTGGATGGAGAGATTTTGGCTTTGAATTTTGCTACTGTTAACAAGCGCATTTTATGCCTGAAAAAAATTTTAAGCCTCAACACATATATTTCCTGACAGTGGAGACTGTGTCGAATTTTTTTTGTCACACAATTAATTAAGCAACCATTTTGGACCCCAATTTGTTACATAAAAAGTACACTAAAATTAATTTTAGTGCGCACAAGCACAAAATAACTTACTTTTTGTTTTTACAAATGTTTAAAGATATGATTGTGTCAAATAAATAGACACCAAATATGTTAAGTGTTAAAATTGCTATAGAGAGAAGGCTCAGAGAGTAATTATATATCTTAGAATATATATATATATATATATATATATATATATATATATATATATATATCTTATATCTTAGAATATATATATATATATATATATATATATATATATATATATATATATCTTAGAAGCTGAATTTAATTATTAGAGAATCACATACAAAAGATAGTAAATATATCAAAAATTGGTACACAGTAAAAAGAAGCAGTACATAATTGCACAATGCAAAATCACACAGTATCAGTGATTATATCTACATGCAGAGGTTGCATAAGCATACCTGACACGTTTCGGAGTCACTTGGTTTCTTTTTCAGGGATAGCTCTAAAGATAGTGTGGATATCATCTATGAATCAAAGGTACATCATGTATATATATGCAGACATCATACACTGCAGAGAGCGAGTCCATGTGCGGTACTTGCAAAGCGTCCCCAAACTGTAGAATGCTTGCTACAGTTTGAGGACACTTTGTAAGTACTACACATAGCCTCACTCTCTGCAGTGTATATATGTTTTAACATGATGTGACTTTCATTCATAGATTATATCCACACTATCTGTAGAGCTATCCCAAGTGACTCAGAAACGTGTAGGATATGCATATGCAACCTCTGCATGTAAATATAAATACTGATATGGTGTGATTTTTCATTGTGCAATTGTGTTCCCCTTCTTTTTACTGTGTATCAATTTTTGATATATTTACTGTCTTTTGTATGTAATTCTTTAATAATAAAACTACAGCTTTTAAGATATATGATTACTCTCTGAGCCTTTACAGTTCCACTGAATGGGGAAAACCTCCTCTCTATAGCTATATAGGGATGTGGCCGGCTGTAGCAGAAATAAACCTCACATTTATGATAGAGTTAAAACTGCGTGTGCTCTTTACAATGGCGCAAACATACAGTATGATACTCAAATTAGTAATGCTTTAAAAACCTTCATAGTTCATCAGTTTAGAGTTACCAATAAATAATGGCACTATATTTATTCCTCTCACTCCAGCATGTGTTGAAATACCTAATATGTGTTACATAATGGTTGTTTTGTACAAATGTGCATTCAAGGTGTGCATTTACGTGAGCATGTACAGTATGTGCATAGGGATGCAGGGGTCCTTTCATTTTTTTTTCCAGTTTCTTTTATTAGATTTTAACACTTTTTTTTATTTCATTAAATATAGCTACATAGTTTGCAAGGTCGAAAAAAGACACCTGTCCATCCAGTTCAACCTATGATGTGTGTGCGTGTTTGCTGTTAACCGTACATTGTATACCCCTGTATGTTGTGGTCTTTAAGGTGCCCATCTAATAGTTTTTTGAAACTATCGATGCTCCCTGCTGATACGACTGCCTGTGGAAGAGAATTCCACATCCTTACCGCTATGACAGTGAAGAACCCCTTACGTATTTTAAGCGTTTTTCCTCAAGTTTTAGTGAGTGGCCACGTGTCTTATTGTATTCCCTTTCTCTAAAAAGTTTGTTCCTTATGCTAGGGTCATCACCAGTACAGTATTTGTAGATTGATATCATATCCCCTTTCAATCGTCTCTTCTCCAGAGAGAATAAGTTCAATGCTTGTAGTCTTTCCTCATAGCCGATGCCCTCCATTCCCCTAATTTTTTTTGTTGCCCTTCTCTGGACTCTCTCCAGTTCCAGCACATCCTTCCTGAGGACCGGTGCCCAGAACTGGACAGCATACTCCAGATGTGGCCGGACCAGAGTCTTGTAGAGTGGGAGAATAATCTATTTATTTCTGGAGTGAATCCCCTTTTTTATACATGCCAGTATTCTGTTAGATTTGCTTGCAGCGGTTTGGCATTGCATGCCACTGCCAAGCCTGTTGTCTACCAGTACCCCAGATCCTTTTCCATCCTAGACTCACCCAGAGGTTTCCCCCCAGTGAGTAGCTTGCTTTCGTGTTTCTGATGCCCAAGTGCATTACTTTACATTTTTCAACATTAAACCTCATCTGCCATGTAGTTGCCCACCCCATTATTTTGTTCAGATCCGCTTTTAAGGTTTCCACATCCTGCATAGACGATATTGGCATGCTTAGTTTAGTATCATTCGCAAATACTGAGATTGTACTAGATATCCCCTCCTCTAGATCATTTATGATTAAATTAAACAGGATTGGCCCCAGGACAGAACCTTGGGGGACCCCATTTTCCACACCCGCCCAATCCGAGTACTCCCCATTAATCACCACCCTCTGGACTCTCCCTGGAGCCAGTTCTCTATCCAGGTACTCACCTTATGGTCCATACCTACCTTTCTTAGTTTGTACAGTAAGCGTTTGTGGGGAATGGTGTCAAAGGCCTTTGCAAAGTCCAGATACACCACATCCACAGGCTTACCTTTATCTAGGTGGCAGCTCACTTAATCGTAGAAGGTTAATAGATTGGTTTGGCAAGAACGGTTTTTCATGAATCCATGCTGATTACTACTAATAATACCGCTTTCATTACTAAAGTCTTGTATGTGGTCCCTTAACATCCCCTCCAAAATCTTGCAGACTACTGATGTTAGGCTGACCTGCCTATAGTTACCCGGGATATATCTCTGCCCTTTTTTAAATATTAGTACCATGTTGGCTTTTTTCCAATCAGCTGGCACCATACCCATCTCTAGACTATCCTTAAAGATCAAGAATAATGGTCTGGCAATCACCTGGCTGAGCTCTTTAAGAACCCTCGAGTGCAAGCCATCCGATCCCGGTGATTTATTTATGTTAAGTTTCTCTAGTTTAGTTCTCAGTCTATCCTCTGTTAGCCATGTTAAGTGTTAAATGTTATGACTATCACAAGTGGGCTAACAGCATGACAAGTCCTCTTTATGAAAGTAGTGCAAGGGAGACATCAGGGGGTTTAAAAGACCACTGATGTCTCTCCTGCACTGCTTCCAAACAAATTGAGCACAGCCAGTATTTAATTTGCCCCTTCCTGGCTGCAGGCAGACAGGATCTGACAAATGTGAACCTGTATGTGCTCAGATCAGAGCACTTCTGGGTTCCCAATGCAGAAATAGAATGTTCACTGGTCTTCCTCTACTCACCATCCAGGACATCCCCGGCCCTCTAAGCTTTAACACCAAGTGTTACACAGCTCAGAATCAATTTGTAATGCCCCTGGTTAACCGTTTTCATAATTCTGAGCTCATGAAATACTCAGGGTTAATGCTAAGGAAGGTTAATCCTATCAAGTGTTTGTACTCTGTCCATAGAATTGGATGGGGAAATACAGAGCACTTGCAGGGCTGGAGTAAAGGAGGATGCATCAATCACTCTGCCCTCAAAAGAGATCCTGCAAGGTTCTGAAATATCAGCTTGTGATGCCTGTTGCTTTATGTAAATAAAGTACAACAAAATTTTGACTACATCAAGGTTATCTGGGTAAGATCCTTCTTTTCTGAGGATGCACAGATCTCAGCAGATCGAGGACAGGTTACCAAAACCCTGGAAGAGGGACTAGGGGCCATCAGTCAGAGCTGTTTACATAACATTAATACATACCTGTCCTGCCGTCCACCCTGATTAAGTTCTGTAAGTTTAGGAGAGCGGCCCGCTGAACAATATTCAGCACCTTCTGGGAAAGATGGTGGCCCCAGGTGTCCCACTTGTAGCCTTACATCATTACTGTGTCCTGCAGTAATGTAGGGGCCGGCAGGCACAGTGGGGGATGCCTCATTTATCAGTGCCAGAAGCATAGAATGGAGAAGATTTTTCTGCAAGTGTGAATCTTCCCCACAGCAGAGTTTTGGCAGCTGTGCAGTCAGTGGGACAGATACGTTTCTTTTAGGGAGCTGCTCCTTTTTTAAAAAAAAATTTTAACGAGTGACAGTCAGTTTAATTGTTACACAAAATATTTTAGATCAAAAAGTGTCAAACTTTGCTTCCTTGAAACCATGGCACTACAATATTGTACACAGAATGTCTCAGAAATCTCTACATGAAGCTTGAAGTAAAACTTATCCCTAACCACCTCAGCTCCAGGAGGTTTTTACTCCCTTCATGAAAAGGGCATTTTTTTGCTTTTCAGGTTTGAGCTACTTTACTTGTCAATTTCGCTGTCATGCAATTTTTTACATTTTTGACCATTTTTGACCATTTTTTTTTCACACAAATAGAGCTCTCTTTTGGTGGTATTTGATAATCACTGGGGTTTTTATTTTTTTTGGGATATAAACAAAATGAGACCGAAAATGAACAAAATATTTTCTGCTTTCTGTTATAAAACACATCGAATAAAATCAAATTTCATCATAAATTTAGGCCAAAATGTATTCTGCTATATGTCTGTGGTAAAAAAAAAAAAATCCCAATAAGTGTATAGTAATTGGTTTGTTTGAAAGTTATAGTGTGTACAAACTATGGCATATATACTGTATTTGAAAACTGATCAATTCTGATGTACTGATGGCCTATCTTATTTCTTGAGGCAATAAAATGCAGAGACAGTACAAATAACCCCCAAATGGCTTTTTTTTTTTTAGAAAGTAGACAGTCTGAGGCCTTTAACCACTTGCCTAGTGGGCACTTTTACCCCCTTCCTGCCCAGGCCAATTTCCAGCTTTCAGCGCTCTCACGCTTTGAATGACAATTGTGCGGTCATGCTACACTGTACCCATTTGAAATTTCTATCATTTTTTTCACACAAATAGAGCTTTCTTTTGGTGGTATTTAATCACATCTGGGTTTTTTATTTATTACAAAAAAAAAAAGAAAAATGTCAGAAAATTAAAAAAAAAAAAGTTTTTCATATTTTCTGTGAATAAATTTTGAAAATAAATACATTTATCTCCTTCACTGATGTGCACTGATGAGGCGGCACTGATGGGCACTGATAGGCTGCACTGATGGGCACTGATGAGGTGGCACTTATTGGGCACTGATGAGGTGGCACTAAAGAGGAGGTACTAATATGCCGCACTGATGAGCACTGATAGGTGGCACTGATAGGCGGCACTGATGAGCACTGATAGGTGGCACTGCTGGGCATTGAGAGGTGGCAGTGCTGGGCACTGAGAGGTGGCACTGCTGGGCACTGAGAGGCGGCACTGACGGGCGGCACTGATGGGCACTGAGAGGCGGCACTGATGGGCACTGAGAGGCAGCACTGATGGACACTGATGGGTGGCACTGATGGACACTGACGGGTGGCACTGATGGGCGGCACTGATGAGCACTGATGGGCAGCACCATCAGTGCCCACACTCAGTGCCCATAGTGCTGCTAGTCAGTGCCCATCAGTGCCTAGATGAGCAGGCACTGATGGGCACTAACTGGCAGCACTATGGGCACTGATTGTGGGCACTGATGGGGGGCACTGATGGCGGGCACTATGGGCACTTATGGCATTTTTTTCCCCTCTTGTGTAATCAGGGCACTGGTGATCAGTGCCTTGATTACATTCCTCTGTGTCCCCTTACCGCCGATCGGCTCTCCTCTTCCTCACACTGCAGTTTCTGTGTGAGGAAGGAGAGCTGGCGATGAGAGATGATCTCATATGTTTACATATGAGATCATCTCTCATTGCACGGTCCGATCACGTGGTGAATGGCCGCTGTGATTGGCCATTCACCACGATCTGTGATTGGCTGTGTCCAAGGGACATGGCCGACACAGATTTTCCCCGATGCGCGTTAGCGGGAGTGCGCGGGGAGCCTGTTACTGGGAGGCCGTATAAAGACGGCCTCCCAGAACTTAGAGCCCGCGCTGTAGCCGTCTTTCGGCTATAGCACGGGCCGGAAGAAGTTAATAGGAGGAATGCAGAGTTGTTTGAAGTTGTATTTTTTTGTCTCAATTATTTTGAAAATGAAGAAATTTAATAAATTTTTTTTTTCTTTTTTCACAATTGTTTTTTTTTAACATGCTGTCATCAGTGCAGTACAGCGCCATCATATGACTGACATGACAGTGATCAGGGACACTGACTGGGAACAGTATGTTAATAAAAATAATAATAATAATTTGTATTCAAGTTTTTTAAATTTGTTTTCATTTTTTAAACATTTTTTTCATATATTTTTTTCTTTTTACTATTTTTTTTATTTACATACTTTCATCATAGTAGTTCAGTGTCACCATAGTAACACTACTCTGAGGGAATAATCAGGGATTTTTTTTTTTTTTTTACTTTTCGTTTGCTGTTACAATGAAGATCATTATAACACTAAAGTTTTTAACTCTCATGAAAGGATTACATTCATGACAGCTGTGATCACTAGTAATCTGTGATTGGATACAGCTAATCACATGGTACAGGGTGGTGTGATTGGCCCAGGTACCTTGTGATAGCTGTGGGCCAATTACAGCATAGGAAACACAGCTGTTATGAACAAATTCATTTATATCAGCTTTGTTGACATTGTGATCATGTGATTACATATAGTTTAGAAAGGGGGGGGTGCACTCCTGCACTCCTAAACCAGAGCAGGTCAATGATGTACATGTACATGTACATGATTGTGCCTGCATGTGCCGCCCTGCTGAAGTATATGTAATGGGGCAAGTTGGCAAGTGGTTATAGGGGAAATTACATTTTCATTAAAAAATAAAATTATTTAACTTATAAAATTGCTACGCCTGCCATTCTGTAATTAATTGTATGCAATATAGCAACCATGAGGTGTTCTATACACTGTTGTACCACAGAATGCCCCCAGAAATGTAGTTTCACACTACTTCTGTAATTGGCTTGCTGATTTTAATAAAAGTCTGCACTGAGATTCAAGTGAAATTTTAGGAATACTCTGCAATAGGAATTTAATTTACGGTGAAATGTTTTCTAAGGGTCTATTCACACCATTGCAGTATGTTAGCACATGCACATTGACATGCGTTATGACCTGCGTTAAAGTGCGCTACATTAAGGCAGCCTCTTTATTTGAATGGGCTGACAATGTACTATAAATGTGAATGTGTTTTTTTTTATACACTGCATGTTGGTCAGAATGAAAGGCACCACACTGCACCAAAGTATGCTATTGAGTGTTACTGCACTGCAGTAAAGTACTTGTTAAAGTGATCTTTATCACAACGCAGTAGTGTGAAGGAGCCCTAAGGCATTGAAAAGGACATGGTAAGACAAACAGAAAGTTAAGTAGGTTTAAATTAGAGTAAAAAAAAGCTCAGCTTGCTTAAAGCGCTGCAAACTTTTAGACCTGGTTCACACTAGTGTGGCTCTGTGAGCCAAGTTTGCGTGGGCATGGCAGCCCATTCATGAGTGTGGGTGGGGACACAGGGGCACCGTGATCTCTTAATGCCCAGGGGCTCCATGAGTTGTCAGTCTGCCCCTTGTATAGGCTGCTCAGTCTAAAATGCTCAGGCCTATTTTTTTTCTCAGCCTGGGCCTGAGTGGAAGAGTGGGTTTGATAAGTGGAAGCAGGCTCGGACTGGCCAAAGGGCACACCGCGCACACCAGGCCACATGTCTGATCAAAATCTGATCTGCTGTTGATGGGTTTCATTTTTGTCCCTTCTCCCATGTAAAGAATCTGTCTGATGTTAATCAGGCATATAGTCCTCAGATGTAGAATCCGTATATGCAAAGAGATTGCGGATTCTACATCTGAGGACTATATTGCTTGATTAACATCAGACAGATTCTTTATTGAAGGTGTTTATATTTGACATATTCTTTGATCCTGGGACTAATTGATGGACTTTTTTTCTTAAAATTTCACTAAGTGTTGCAATAAACTTTTGACTTTATATGTGAGGACTGGTGTACCTTTTATTGCTGGCTGCTGGTATTAGGAGTTTTGCGCTGATCTTTATTTCAACTTGTAATCTTGCACACAGGCCTGTTGCTTTCATAAAATTCCCCTGATTGTCTCATATAGATGGCTGCCATACAGCCGCCATCTTTAAACCTGGAAGTGCCCAGCAGCTTCTACAGAAACAATCCGGCTGGCTGCAATATGTGGGAGAAGCTTTGTGTGGGTGTGGCTTGTGTTGTGTTGAGTTGTCAGTCTCACTGGTATGGGCTGCTCGGTCTAAAATGCTTGGGTCTATTTTTTGTATCAGTTCGGGCCAGAGTGGAAGAGTGGGTTTGATAAAAAAGTTTGTAGAGCCTCCACCCAGGACAGGGCCTCTGTGAACAGAGGAGATTCTCTTCCTGGGAAATGTATCAGTAATCTAAACAAAGTAATTAGGAGTAGAAGAACTGCTACAACCAGCTATAACATTAACCATATGTACATGGACCTATATGGACAGTATAAAAATGATACAAGCTTTATATAGTTAGAGATTAAAACAGTACAAATATCCAATGTACTAAAAGGTATTATCAGCAAAGGGCCAAATAGGAACCCGGGTGTAATTGTGCACATATCCCGGGATGTATAGCTATTAATAGAGATACTTCCAGACTAATGTTGCAGCAAAGTCCAAATGCAGGAGCTCCTGTGAATGATGTGGCATCTGTCTTTGTGTCAGATACTTGAAGACAAGATCAGCGGTCCCGGGGGAATCCTCCAACTGTTATCTAACCAGCTTGGAATGGAATTTCTCACTGGCTGGAACTTTGGTGTGACAGTGGAACTCAGAGGCAGCCTATCTACTCTGCGTCTTAGTCCCTAGTAGTTTTGTATCTGCCATACAACTGGACCTCCAACAACCTAATGGACCATTGAATGCCTAACCTGGTTCTAGCCTATGCTGGTTGTTGAGCCCTAAGCTAAAACTAGCTGTACAATCCCAGATCTGAAGGGACAGGGTTAACTAGAATAACAGAAACTGCCTACAAGCTATATTGCAATAAACAGGTTCACCTATGATGACGTGCATGCCCGCTCTGGAGTGAGCCGCTTGCTGATTCCCCGCTGCCGCCCACTGCCAATGCACTCCGAGGTTCACGCACCCGAAGTGCTGATGGACCCTGAGCCCGAGGTCTTCCTCTGCTGCAGATGCGGATGAAGAAACCTGACCCGTGTAGCTCTCTCATCGCAACAGGGCTATTGGACTTCCCCCCTGTCTCCACTGCTGGAGGATTTGATTGGAGAGGAGATTTGTTTACTTGATGGTGAGGACTGGAGAGGGTAAGCCTGTTCTAATGCATATATGTCAGTCGCATGGGAGGATCCCTTTGGAGGGGGAGGCCAGGGTGAAGACCCCTAAACCAGCTGAGAGGAAGGATTATGCCAGAAAGAGATGCTCTCCCACAGACATAACAATTAGCAGAGACCCCTAGCCGCTGTATACCTCTGATTGTCTGCTGTATACTCTGATTGATTGCTGCACACTGGGACTGGCTGCTGTATACTCTGATAGGCAGCTGCATACTCTGACTGGCTGCTGTATACTCGGAAGGACTGCTACATACTCTGACTGGCTGCTGTATACCTTGATGGGCTGCTGCATACTCTGACTGGCTGCTGTATACTCTGAGGGGCTGCTACGTACTCTGACTGGCTGCTGTATATTATGATGGGCTGCTGCATACTCTGACTGGATGCTGCATACTCTGATCAACCGTTGCATACGCTGAGTGGAAAGCTCTACTTTTTGTCTTAAAGAGATTAAGCTAATATTTGATCCATGCTGGCGCCCTGTTAAATACATAACCAATCTCATCTGTGAATAAAGATGGGAGGTAAATCTAAAACCAGTAAAGCAAACCAACCTGCCCCCAGCCCGGTCGGCATTCAGTGTTATATGTCAGCAGAGACTAGTATGGTGGAAGAAGGGCCTGATAATCCTAGACAAGGGGCCCCAGGGTGGACTGGGATGGGAAAGCAAAGACCCATAATGGAAGAGGCTCCAGTAAGGAAGATTAGTGGCCCAGGGGCAACTAGACCCAAAAGTATTGGAGGGGCCCCTCAAGGGCACTAAGGCACGAAGCAGTGGCCTTAAAGGGGAGAGCCCAGGCTTATTGGAAGGAGACGGTGATTTGGAGGACCCTCAAGCAAGCTTACCACTTATTAAGGAAGTATTAGAGGGACTATTGGCTAAAGTTGAAATATCTTTGAAATCGGACATAGCAGCTGTACAAACAGATATTAATCAAGTACTCGGCTGAGTGGAGGAAGTGGAAGAGAGGATAGATATGCATGACTGATTACTGGACGATCAGAGTAAACAGATAAAATTATTGCAAAGAGCTAATCATTCTTTGCTATATAAATTAGAAGATCAGGAGAACCAAAGTCGGAGGAAAAATGTGTGAATTAAGGGTATCCCAGAGAAAAAGGGGGAGGAAGATCTGTTAGCGGTAGTCTGGGATCTCTTTAACCCCATGCTGGGAAAGGAACCCCCAGAGACTTTAAAAATCAACAGAGTATATAGGGTGGGAGGATACCGAAACCAGAGTGGGGGTTCCCCAGAAGATGTAATTGTGAGGTTCCACTATACAAAAGAAAAGATGAGAGTTATGGAAAAGGCCCAGGAAAAATCCCGGGATCCTTCTTGAAGGAGTGAACCTACAGCTATATGTCGATATGTTGGCTGAGACTCTGGCAAGAAGGAGTTTATGTTTATGAGTAGAATGAGGTTATCTCCTGTCCTCCTTCCCCACTCCCCCCCTCCCTCGCCTCTGCTGCTGTCTCTTTCCTTCATTGGGGTGGCGGTAGGGGGGGAGAGAGTTGGGGGGCTGTTGCTCTGATGGAGAGGGTAGGGTTACACTGCCAGAGGGGTCTCCCCACAGGAAGGTATGGATGGGAGGTGGTTCCTGGAGGTGGGTCATCACGTCCATACAAGGAACAAGATCTGGACATTTGTCCAGCCCTCTGAGGGGTTATCTTTCGGGAAGGGTGTTGGGGGCTCCTCCTTTCTATACAGGACCTCTCTCTGGATAAGGCAATGCTAGTTGCTCCTGTGGCTGCTCATGGTTTTGGTTAATTTAGTATCATATAATGTTAAGGGCCTAAATGCACCTAGTAAAAGGCATAATGTTACTATAGAACTGCTCCACTATGGGGTAGGTGTGGCCTGCTTACAAGAAACACACACCACACATGCCTCAGGGATTAAAATATCATCTCGCCACTTCCCAGTGTGGGGTTTTATGGGGACGGGATCCCAAGCCACTCACGTGGAGTGGCGATTGGATTTGATAGAAGTACCATATTTAAGCTGAAGGATCAGCTGGCAGATCCCGAGGGTAGGTTTCTGTTTATAAGGGGAAAACTATTTGATAAAGAGTGTACTATTGCAAACATCGATGCACCCAATAGAAAGCCAAATGAGTTTCTGAAGATAATTTTACAAAGATTGATGATATTTAAAGAAGGGATGCTCATTGTAGTGGGAGACTTTAATATGGGTTTGGCCCATATGGATTCATCAACAGGACTCTCTCATCTCCCACTGAAATGGCAGAATGAAATTAAAAGCTTACTTGGGGAATGTCAGTTGGTCAATGCTTGGAGGATTAGACATCCAAAACTGAGAGATTATACTTGTTATTCCTCAGAACATGGGTCTTATTCAAGGATCGATTATATCCTAATAGAACATCAATTATTAACTCCCGTCAAGGATGTCACTATTTTGCCTGTTACACTCTCTGACCATGCCCCAGTGATGACCCAATTAGACTTATCAACAGTAGCACCTAGAGAAAGGGCCTGGAAATTGAATGAGTCTCTCTTCCAGGACCCCAAAATAATAGAGAAGGTGGAAAAAGAACTGGAGAGTTTTTTTGTTATTAATGATACACCAGGGATCTCATAGGCTACTCTATGGGAAACACATAATGCTTATATAAGAGGGATCCATATAGGCATTGGGACACAAATAAAGAGGGAAAAGAAGGAGAAGAAGAATCAGTTACTAAAGGAAATTTATATTTTAGAACAACAGGCTAGATCCAATGGCACTCCAGAGCAGCGTGAATTAACTGAGGGGAATTACCGGCGCTTATGGATTATGAGACAAAAAATGCATTCCATATAGTGATGAAAGAAAAATATCAATGGGGAAACAAACCTGGGAAATGGCTAGCAAAAGCAGTAAGGGAGAACAAAATGCATCCTATATCTCTAAAATGAAGGATAAGAATGGGGAAGTGGTACACTCATCCCCAAATATTGCTCAGGTATTCCACTCATATTATAGCCAGTTGTATAACGTCAGAAAGAATAAGGAAGGCAGTGAAAGTGAAAAGGAAGA
This sequence comes from Pelophylax lessonae, assembly GCF_965119305.1. Taxonomy (NCBI): domain Eukaryota; kingdom Metazoa; phylum Chordata; class Amphibia; order Anura; family Ranidae; genus Pelophylax; species Pelophylax lessonae. The sequence goes on along the minus strand of NC_138770.1, from coordinate 156,817,760 downwards.
TCTGGCAGTGAGGGAATACCTGTGGGAACTTGATCTCCTAAGGCTGCCTAATTAGGAGCTAGAGGACTTAGAGGCCCAGATTACACATGAAGAGGTGGGATGGGCAATACACAATATTGCCCTGGGAAAGAGCATGGGCCCCGATGGATATTCTATCATGTACTATAAAAGGTTTCAAAAAATTGTATGTACTTTAATACAGTTGGGAAAGGAGAGAATCTAAGAGAAGAGTCTCTGCTTGCCTATATAACTCTCATTCTGAAGGAAGGGAAAAACCTATTTATATATAATGTTGTTCCTGCGCTATCTTGGGTTTTTTTAGTCACCCTGATGCTGCCCCACGATAACTGGTACTATAAAACAGTTATGAATGTCAATATTTAGGGGGGTTGTGGTGCGCTTCTGGGTGTTTAAAAGGTATTAAATAATCTTAAAATATTACATATGTTGAGATGCTTGTGTGTCTTCTTTCAAAATAGAGGAATGTGCAAAAAATGGTTAAAATTCTGTGACTCGAATAAATACGTGTCCTATTATGGGTGGTAAAAACTAGCCTTAAATATAAAGGGTCTTCCACATATAAATATATATAAATATAAATGATGAATATTCACCGAAAAAACAAATTAGTGCAAATACGCAATTGACTATAAAAAAGAATTGTGTGGTGAGCTTCCGGGTGTTGTAATATATTGAAATGCTGATGTGTAGTATCCGATTCGGAATAGAAAATAAAGTGCAGTGTGTTACTTTTCCAATAGTCCAAAACCATATAAAATCTATCTGTATTTCTTATGCATATGGTTAATAAAATGCTTATGTGAATATTTCTTAAAAAGCAAAAGTGGAAACAGTGCTTCAAAAAAGTGCTTCTTAACCACCTAAGTCCCGGAAGATTTTACCCCCTTTCTGACCAGGGCCTATTTTGCGATTCGGCACTGCGTGACTTTAACGGAAAATTGCGCGGTCGTGCGTCACTGTACCTAAACGAATTTGGCGTCCTTTTTTTCCCACAAACAGAGCTTTCTGTTGGTGGTATTTGATCACCTGTGCGATTTTTTGATCATGCGCTATAAACAAAAAAAGAGCGTCAATTTTTCAAAAATAACAATATTTTTCAAATTTTTTTATATAAAACTCCCCAAAAAAAAGTAAAAATCCAAATTTTTTTAACATTTTACATAACCATATGTTTGGTAAAAAAAAATCGCAAAAAGCATATTTTGATTGGTTTGCGCAAAAGTTATTGCGTTTACTAACAAAGGGAAAGATTTTTGTCATTTTTGTTGTTTTTTTTTAACGCGTAATGGCGGCGATCTGCGATTTTTTTGTGGGACTGTGACATTGGGGCGGACAGATCGGACCCTTGACTGACATTTTTGACACTTTTGGGGTTACCAGTGACATTACTACAGTAATCAGTGCTATACATATGCACTTTTACTGTAAAAATGACACTGGCAGTGAAGGGGTTAACTTTTTTTGAGAGGGAGGGGTTAAGTGTGTCCCTAGGGGTGTGTTTCTAACTGTGATTGGCTGTGGCTTGATGTGTAAGAACAGTAATCAACGGTCCTACATAGTGGAACCGTTTGATCACCATTCTTACACAGGGGAGACTGACGGGCGGCTTTGTTTACACTAGCCGCCTGCCTTTCTCCCGCTGTCACGGACGATCGCGAGTGCCCGTAGGACATCGGGTCCGCCGGGCACACGCGCGGGGGGGGGGGGGGGGGGGGTCCGTGACCGTGCGGGAGCGTGCATCCGGCGGCGCGCGCTCGCTCCCAAAACCCTTACAGGCTAGCGACGTGACCTCGTGACGTAACGCGTAGGAGGAACCCAATACCCAGAAGTGACGTGCGAAATAGGACGCAGCGCTCCACGGAGAGGTTTACACACTGGATACAGCTTTTTTTACATGTAAGTTTGCTATATTGTTTAAAATAAAAGTTTGAAATACTACACCATGATGACCCCTTCATACAATTTTGTTGGGTATTTTTCATATACATAATGTAAAATAGCTGCGCTATGCACTAAAATATTAGCTGACACTGGTTAAATAACATCAATCAAATGAATGAATATAGAAAGCAGTTACACATCGAATGACCCTGATAAAATCATAGAACATAAAAACAAGTAAAATTGTAGAGCTAAAAATTAATAATTAAATAATAGAAATGTCCATAAATGCAAAGAGTCTTTTAGAATCAATCCAAGTGTTGGATAACCACGTGTGTTAGAAACTTATAAAAAGTGATCCTTCCTTCTTCCAAAGGCCACGTGACACAAAACCACCACCAAGAAAGGTATAAAATACCCTTACCAGAAGTAACCATAAAATGAGCCCTAAGAAAATATAAGGACCTCCAGGCATATGGGATCAATCACGATGGATATCCTGGGCACATTATATCACAAACGCCAGAGTCCTCTTGTTGCCATGCTCCAGAACATACAAAAGAAGCCTCTCATAGTGCAGTACGTTTAAAGGATTTATTGAATAATAGCAAAACAGTATTGCACTTACATTCTGGCAGCGTAATAGCAGCGTTTGGAAGCGTGCATGTCGAGATGTTTCAAACCAAAACAATGGCCGCCGTCGTCATCCACCGCGCATGCGCCCGCCTCCACCAATGAGACCGCCCGGCGTACGTTTCGTCATACGGAATGACGTAGTCAGGGGCGTGGCCACATGGTGGAGGGACGCACTATAAGTAGGAACTAGACGAGGCGGATTGGCAGATGACAGCCGAAAACCGGAAATGGGGAGTTATGCGCTCCACCAACCGGAAATTAGATTCACAAGAACTCGGTAGTAGCCAACAGGCCAACTCCAATGGAACAAATGAAATAACATAACAGAAAAAGGAATTTTATAATACATTCCAAAACTGACCATTCAAAATTATTGACAGTGAACTTTTGGCCAGAATTAATAATCTATAATAGGCACGCATGCACAGTTCCGCGACAGCGCCATCTAGTGGTCAGGTGACATATCGACATGCCCACAAACATTATTACTGCCACTTAACAAACAACAACAAAAATATAGACATAAAGTTAAAATTATATATACAAAATGCATATATCTGTCATTACCATATATTTCAAAAGGTAACAATAATTATTAAAAATATCCACTCATGTTGATAAAAACCAGAGATATAATTTTAATAAATACTCAAGAAGCAAGAGGAAGCTATCTCATTCAAAGAGGATGATGAAGAGGTGGATGGGTATATCATGCGTTATTTATAAACGCATTCAAATCCCACTCCACATTAAGTCCATGGGGTGTATAAGCCTTAATACGATAAATCCAGGATGTTTCAAGCCTGGAGACCCCCCTAGTGAGGTTACTTCCCTGCCAATTCCCCACATATCTGTCGATTCCAAGAAAAAGTGTACCCGCAGGGTTCCGACTATGGTGAGTATCATAGTGGCGGGAAACCCATTACAGATGTTAGTAATGTGCTCATTCAGGCGGACCCTAAGCATCCTAGTGGTCCGCCCAACGTATTCCATACCACATGGGCACCTAATAAGATACACCACGTGTGTGGACGCACAGGTATTAAAGGTGTTAATTTTATGTTACTCTCCTGTAACCCTGGCCTCGAACTCCTCACATTTTTTCTTACCTCCTGCATTAATCCTGCATACATTACAGGACCTGCAGGGAAAAAATCCTACTTTGTCCTGAAAGAAGGATACTCGTTTCGGAGGGTTGATGACATTGGGGGCTATTTGTAATCTCAAAGGAGGTACACCCCTAAAAAAAACCTGGGGTGTCTCCGGAAGGACAGGACCCAAAATCCCATCATTCCTTAGCACCGGCCAATGTTTTTTCAAGATTTGCTTAATAGAAAAATGCTGAGTGGAGAATGATGAGAAGAAAGCATGTGTAAATGAATCATCTGTCTGTTTACATTTTGGTTGGAGCAACTCTTCCCTATCTTTTTGATCAGCCCTCAATATTGCCAAGTCAAGATCTTTCTCGGCGTACCCCTTCTCCAAAAAATTTTTCTTTAAAGAAGATGCCTCTACAAAGAAGTCCTCTTTCTTGGAGCAGTTACGCCTAAGCCTCAAGAATTGACTGACAGGAACGGATCTCAGCCAAGCTGGATGATGACAGCTGGTATTGTCAATAAATCCGTTCCTGTCAGTCTCCTTGAAGTATGTAGAGGTCGTGATCTGGCCTTCAATGATTTTGATATTTAAGTCCAAGAAGTGGATTTCACTCCTTCTCCACTCAAAGGTCAGCACGATCCCCCTATCATTCTGATTCAGTCTAGTCATAAATGATTCTAGGGAAGCGGAATCACCATCCCATAGGAGGAGGATGTCATCAATGTACCGCCTCCAGAGGACTAACTCCGGCTGGGGAACACCCTCGATGACATCCTCCTCCCATTTGGCCATAAATAAATTGGCCATACAAGGCGCAAACTTCGCTCCCATTGCCACTCCCCGATTTTGGCGATAATAAGTATTATCGAACCAGAAATAATTCCGGCTCATTGCAAAGTCGAGGAGTGACATCAGAAACTCCCTCTGGAACCCCAGAGGTACACTCTGTCTCAAATAATGACCAACTGACTCCATTCCATGCTCGTGCGATATAATCGTATATAACGAAGAAACGTCAGCGGTAGCCAAGATGTAAGTCTCCTTCCAGCTGACGTTCCTCAATTCATTCACCACCTGCATGGAATCACGTAAAAAGGAGGGGGTCTTAACCACCAAGGGCTGAAGGAACTTGTCAATATATTTACCCACCCGGGAGGTCACGGAATCAATTCCGCTGACAATAGGCCGCCCAGGTGGGTTGACAGGATTTTTATGTACCTTTGGCAAATAGTACATAACTGGTGTTCTCGGAGCCAAGGGGACCAAAAATTCCTTTTCCTTCTTTGTAAGCAGCTTGTTTTTAAAGCCAGTCTCTACTAGAGCACCAAGTTCCTTTTTATATTTAATAGTGGGATTTCCCCTCAAGACTTCATAAGTCTCCCGGTCAGACAATAACCTAAGCATCTCCTTATTATAGGCCAGAGTGTCCAAAATAACTATTCCCCCGCCTTTATCGGCGGGACGCACCACAATGTCATCCCTTTCTTTAAGGCTCTTGAGGCCTCTAGCAAAAGTTGGGTTCATTTTAAAATGCCTAGGGGTAAGGCGTCAATATCCCTTGCGACCAGATCCCTAAACACCGTCAGGGACGGGGCCATTGCTCCGGGGGGATTAAAGGTTGAGGCGTTAGCCAAGGTCGTGGTTTTGACACCCATCACATAGTTTGTCCTAGACTGAATCGGATTCATAAGAAAATGGCGTTTAATGCTCATCTTCCGGACAAACTTTTGCAAATCGATAAAAGTATCGAATTTGCTCAAAGATTTTGGAGGAGCATATTTAAGGCCATGATTCAGGACGTGTTTCTCCGCATTCGAGATGGACGCCGAGCTCAAATTAAAGAGGCCCACATCCTTCAAAATCGCCTCCTTTTTCTTTCGGATCCTTCTCCCCCCTCTGGACCCTCTTTTAGGTTTTTTAATCTTTTCCCTTTCGGTGTTTCCTGAAAAAAACCCTTATGTCGGTTATTATATCCGCCATAAGACTGGGCTTCAGAATAGGGACTCCCATAGTCATAGCCATATTGATCATGGTGAAAAGATTGGGGTCTCTGATACCCTCTGTCTTGACCAGGCTGAGCACGGTCATCATACCGGTCAAATCCAGATTGTTCCCGTGGATGTGAAGTTACAAAACGGCCTGGATCATCAAACCGTTCTGCCAGGGGTTCAAATCTATTCTGGTGATAAACAGAATGGTTGTTATTGGGACATTGTTTAGCCGCCCCTCTGCCTCTTCCCCTTCCTCTACCCCTACCCCTCTGAATCCACTGTGCTGGTGGGGGCTTAGGGACAGAGGCGCCGATAGCAGTAGGGGTGGGCCTTGGTGTTGTTGGAGGTTGGACAACGGGGATCTCCATCTCCTCTGGAGCATCCGACGTGACCACTTCATCAGGCGCTGTTTTTAAAGCTAGTGTAGTTTGCCATTTAAAAACCTCACCCCGCTTATAATCACCAAAATCTCTAGAGAACTTTTTCTTTTTCTTATTTTTTTGCTCCAATGCTTCCTTCTCTAAATGTTTCCTCAATACTTCCGATTTCTTTTTGTATTCATCTCCATCAAGTGCTAAGCTTCTCTTTAATGGCACTAATCTCTCCATCCAATTTTAACAACTTTTGTCTCTTTTTGGCCAACATAAAGTTCATAAGATTTAAACCTGAACTGTTAAAGAACTGATACCACTCAGTACTGTCAACCAAATCACTTTGCGGGTACACTTCCCATCGGAGGCTTCTAGGCACCATGCCATCTGCGATGTACCTTTCAAAGAAGGCCACATCCCAGTTGACATGGAGCTCAGTGGTCAGGAGGTTTTTAAGCCTCAAAAACAAGCCCCCAACAGTGTCTAGTGTCTCCACAACAGGGGAAAACACCCCTTCAGTATTAATGGACAGAGATGTACGGTAGTCAAAAATATCCATTTCTGAACAATACACAGCAGCAACTCAAAGAAAATCAGTAAGCAGAATAAATAATGTAAAATAGCTGCGCTATGCACTAAAATATTTGCTGACACTGGTTAAATAACATCAATCAAATGAATGAATATACATATACACCTTTATATGTATATTTGCACTTTATGCACAGAGCACTTTCTTTAAGAAGCACTTTTTTGAAGCACTGTTTCCACTTTTGCTTTTTAAGAAATATTCACATAAGCATTTTATTAACCATATGCATAAGAAATACAGATAGATTTTATATGGTTTTGGACTATTGGAAAAGTAACACACTGCACTTTATTTTCTATTCCAAATCGGATACAACACATCAGCATTTCAATATATTACAACCCCCGGAAGCTCACCACACAATTCTTTTATTAAGGGAAAAACCTGTCGTCACCGACAAGCTATTGCCCAATCTCACTTTTAAACACCGATATGAAAAATATTTGCAAAGATTATAGCAGAAAGGCTAAAACTCTTATTGCCAAGATGGATGCACAATGATCAGGTAGGCTTTGTTTCTGGGCAAGAGGTAACAGTTAACTGCCCTAAGTCACTTCTGTCGATCCGTGAAGTGAATAAGAAAAATCCGGACATCAAAGAGGTGAAAATGAGGAATAGAGAGTACAAAGCGCAGCATATGCGGATGATGTATTATTTTTTTATAACCAACCCTAGGTTAACTCTCCCATTGGTGTTAGGGAAATTGGGGAGATCTGGGGAGTTATCAAATCTCAAAGTTAATATAGTTAAATCAGAAATGTTAAATATCACAATATCAAAAAAAGAACAACAAGAAATCCAGCCCAAATTCCCTTTTGTATGGTGAAGAGAGGAACAGGGATACCTCAGCTTTTAAGAAATATTATCAGGCAATTTCTATAGCATGAATAGCAGATTGGACTCATAATAAGGAGGGCAAGAGTTGGGTGGGAATTGAAGGTACACAAAGTAGGACGGATTTAGGAAAGATGATTTGGATTCCATGGGCATATCGGGATTCGCCTATTTGGCTAATAGCACGAGTGTGTTGACTAGAAAAACTTTACGAATATGGGACGGTTTATGTAGAAAAGGGCACTGGGATTATAATGCATCTTTGACACATTATTTTAAACCAGGGAAAGAGGATTATTTATATTTTGTTAGATGGGCAAAAAAAGGAAGTGATACAATTGCAAGATGTAATGGTAGGGAACAGAATGTGCATATTTTTAGAAATAAGACAAAATGGGAGGAATATGTCACTTGATAAATGGAGATACACACAATTGCAACACTGTATTCAGGTGGAACCTTGGATTTGTTTGTTTCACAGCACGGAGAAAAAGATGACAGTGCATAAAAACACACTAGTGCCTCACTTATTGAATCCTGCTAAAAGCTTGATTTCGATGCTCTGGCAAGTCCCAGAAGCTCCAAGCATAAGGGAATGGGCTGTAAGGGTGGATTGGGGGAGATCCATGGAAGAGTTGATAGCTACAGCAGAGGACCGGTAAACCATGGAGAGCCTGGGAAAGCGTCAAGATGGAATCATCCAGAGAGTTCCTGCACCTTCTGTGAGTTGAAGATTGTTGCTATAGGAGACAGCTTATTACAGATTGCTGGTTCCAGCTTAAAGGCTCTTTTTCTGTACTGCTGTCTACCTTTTCTACATTTTTGTGTAAGGAGTCTGCTTATCTGCAAGTCTGCTGCTGTTTTTGATTAAGAGTGTCCTGTGCCCTACCCCTCTCTCCCACATTTTTCCTGTTGTGAGAAATAAACTTCTCTTTGTTCTATCATAAAGTGACTGGCGACCATCTCTCTACCTTGTACACCACCCACCATGCTTAGTAACCTGCACCCTGAGGAGAAGTGGCCCTCCCTATCTCTGGGGGTCACCACCAGGCCTCTGGGGGTGGCGTTACATGTATAAAAAGTAATGTTTAGCTATACAAGTTATTTTACATGCACAAAACAATATTTCTTCAAGAACCTACTTACGGATTTAATTAAGAAGTGCTCTGAACTGACAATAATGAAAAATAGAATTTAATAGAATTAAGTGCATTAATAGTATTCTGGCTTGGGCAAGAAAGCTGAGGTAATAATGTTTCCAAGCCTTTGTTTATACTCACATTCAGTGCTTTTTATGTCTCCATAGTATTATAAATAGTTATAAGTAGATTGGTAATAAAAATTGGTTCATTTACTTGAAAGAGTATTTACACAGAGCCAAGCAAAGTCTTTTTTTTTTTTTTTTTGTGAATGCATTTCCACGTCCAATGAAGCTTTCAATATAATAACACGGCCAAGTAACTTTATCATTGTGCTCATAATGGTTGCAGTGTAAAGGGAGGGTTCTTATAAAGTGAAATAAAAAAAAGTCCTTGTAAGCTTTTGCTGCTAGGAGAACTCTGTTGTGAATTAGTAAAGGGAAAGTATAATAAGAGAAATGCTTGCGTTGCTATTCCTGAACTCCTTCTGAAGGTGGATCAGCATGGCAGCAAAACTGATCCGTCAACTTAGCTAGCAAAGTGAGAACCTAATGACCTGAAAACATTGTTGAATATCAATAACTAAACAAGAAGTGAAGTGAAATGATTACCACATCAATTATTTTCTTAGAGGGGAGTTTAGAAATGGCAACGCAGGTAGGGTAAGATTGTCTCATTGAAGGCTACTTCAAGGGACGCTAATACTTTCCCCATTGATCTATTACTAGCCCACCCAATGTACTAATACACACTTTTGTTTGCACTTCCTTGTCTTTATGAAATATTAGTGTAGCACCCTCCTAGGTAAGTGCTAGGAAAACCATAGGGGAGGCCCTGTCTTATCAGGGGGGGCCTGATTGTTCAGCTAGGCTGTCATGTGTTTTCCAGGTGTGCCTGTTGAGCTTGGTCAATGAAGGCTCTTATTGGACAGTGGAGGAAACCTGACCAATAGCACACCAGGGCTGGTATCTATCCCAGAGGGCAAATTCTGCCGCAATGCATCCTGGGATGGGGTATAAGTCTGAGGGGAGCACATGACAGGGTGTCTTTGGCAGCAAGCAGAGTCCCAGGAGGGGGCTGACGGCTGTCTCTCCTCCTGTCAGCATGAGGAAAGTGTTCTAGGCAGTCGGCCTAGAGGATGGAATGTTGAGCTAAGCTGCAGAGAGTGATCCAGTGTGCTGTGGACCGAGTGGAGCTGCTGGGCAGAGGTTTCCAGGAAAGCAGTGTCGTGAGTACTGTAGCTTCTATCTGGGAAAGGATCAGGTACTGAGGGTTTCAACATCGATACATGAAAAACCGGATGTATTTTGAGTGAGTCAGGTAGGGCAAGTTCGTACGACACCTCATTTATTTTTCTCCTCACCGGAAATGGACCTATAAATCTGGGTGCCAATTTCTTAGAAGGGCAAGCCAATCAAAGATTTGTTGTAGACAGCCATACTTGGTTGCCTGGTTGTAGATCTAGCTCCCCTCTTCTTTTTCTATCAAAAGTCTTGTTATAGGAGGTCTGAGCCTTGGTCATAGCGTCTTGTAACTGTTTGCTGTTACGTTTGAGAAAATCCACAATATTCTGGGCTGCTGGTACTGCGGATTCAGGAACAAGGCTGGGTAGGAAGGATGGGTGAAACCTGTAGTTGGCATAAAACGGGGACTGACCTGTAGCCGAATGCTTGGCATTGCTATATGCAAATTTCGCCAAGAGTAGCAATAAGACCCACTCATCCTGGACAAAGGTGGGGAAGCATCGGATATATTGCTTGAGTGTCTGGTTGGTCCTCTCGGTTTGCCCGTTAGTCTGGGGATGGTAAGCAGAGGACATTGACAATTTGATCTTTAAAGACTCACATAGTGCTCTTCAGAAGCGAGAGGTAACCTGAACCCCCCTATCCGACACAATGTCTGTTAGGACCCCGTCGAGCCTCACTATTTCTTTGATAAAGTCCTGTGCAGTCTCCGGAGCGGAAGGTGTGCTCCTCAGTGGCACGAATTGGGCCATCTTTGACAAACGGTCCACTACTACAAAAATGGCAGAGCACCCATCTGATGGAGGAAGTTCCACAATAAAGTCCATGGCAATCATCTTCCATGGTCTGTCAGGAACCGGTAGTGGTCTGAGCAAGCCCCATGCTTTGTTTCGAGCAGTCTTGCTTCGGGTGCAGATGGCACAAGAATGTATTAGATCAGTACATATGTACTGGCATATATTGCAACCCCCGCATCTAAACGTCCCCAGACGTTTACAGGGATCTTGGCGAAATTCGCCAGTATACTCACTTTTAACTAATTTGTCCTTGAGTGATCTGGCCTTGCGATAAGTTATCGCAGGTTTCTCAGTAACGAAAGGGTTAAGATGTGGGTCACAAGTGAGTAAATGCCAGTACTTATTTAAGATGTTGTAGATTCGATCATGTTGTTTCGTGTATGGTGTTATTATGCGTGCCTGATGTTGGATCTGATTGCTGTTACGTGTGGTCTTTGCTGATTTTTTTAAAATAAGATCTTGCCTCTGTTGGGATCTGGCCCTACGGTATGCCTTTTTAAGGCAGGTTTGTGTGTAGCCCCTAATGGTAAGTCTGGATCTAAGTTTGTCAGCTTCTAATTTGAAAGTGGAGTCCTCAGAGCAGTTGCGCCGTTAGCGCAGATACTGCCCATAAGGAATAGATCTTACTAAGGGAGCTGGGTGTGCACTGGTGGCATAAAGTACAGTATTAGCAGCTGTAGGTTTCCTGAATAGGGTGGTAGTGATATGTCCTTGTCGACTTTTGTTGATTGTAATGTCAAGAAAGTCGATAGAGTCAATATTATAATTCAAGGTGAAAGTAAGATTAAAGCTATTGTTGTTCATGCAATGAACACAGTCCAAAAGTAACTCCTTACTCCCTGTCCAGAAAATGAGGACATCGTCGATGTACCTATGCCATGCCAATTTGTGCTGGGTATATTTTGAGTGTAGTTCCTCCGAAAGGAAAAAACGTTCCCATTCCCCCAGGTACAGATTGGCGTACGATGGGGCACAGCATGTCCCCATCGCGACGCCCTGTACCTGGAGGAAATGGGAACCATCAAACGAGAACACAGTGCGAGTAAGAATGTATTCCAGTGACTGTAGAATGAATTTTTGAGTAGATGGGGGGTCCGAATTGGATTGTGTGAGGGCATGTGCGATCGTGCGAATCGACATGCCCTCCAGAAGCTGCAAAAGGTGTAGGTTTACAAAGGAGGGAAGTATTTGTACGAAAGGGTACAGTTTGCTGTCCACATATCTGCTCAAGTTTTCTGATATACTTCCTCTACCAGAGACGATAGGTCGTCCAGGGGGATCATTTTTGTTTTTGTGGACTTTGGGCAGACTGTAGAACGTGGGAATTGTGTGAAATTTAATTCGGAGGTAGTCCCAGGTGGTTTTGTCAATACGGCCTGTCAAAAACCCGTCGTCTACGATGGCATAAAATTCCAGCCAAGTCGGTATATACCGCTTATGCTTAAAGATAAATCAAGGTTTTATAACCCGCTAAGACTTCAAATCTATGCACATGGTCTTCCGTCCTTGAACCCACAGAGTATCTGCATATCTGGTATGTAGCTATAGAGGTACTTCAGTTCTTCTCTACATCTTAATATAACAGACACTGTGTAAATCTGCTATAGATAATATGTACTAACTATTCAATATTGTAATGTACTAAAAATCAATTGTTACGCTTATCATACTGATTTTCTACCTTTCATGCTTTCAGTCTGAGCTCTGGCGTTTCTTGGACTATCGAGAAAGGCAAACTGACCGAAACGCGTCTAGTCCTGTCCAGACATCTCAGACATTCTCTGAATCTAAGACGTATTTATGACCATGTTTTTATGATATATGTTTTTTCATGTCCTTGTCAAATAATTTTTGCATCTCATGATTGTTGTTAAATACATTTATACGTTTTATACTCAAGTCCTGGTTCTTGCCGTTCAAAGTCCCACTCCTCAGGGGTTTTCTTTTCTTGGCGTTTTCAGAAGCATCGACTTTGAGTAGGTAGGGCAGGGTAGGATCCAGGTGACTCAAAATAGGAGCAGTAGTAAACAGTTCTTTTAGGGTTGTGAAGGCGGCCTGAGCCTCGGGAGTCCAGTGAAATCGGGTACTCTGTTTGGTGAGCAGGGTAATAGGGGAGATGATGGAGGAGAATCCCTTGATAAATCTTCTGTAAAAATTTGCAAACCCCACAAAACGCTGCACCCCCTTCTTATCCACAGGTGCTGACCAGTCCAGAATGGTGGAGACATTCTGTGGATCCATCTTGATCCCTTCTGAGGAAATCACCAGACCAAGGAACTGGATACTCTGCTGTTTAAATTCACACTTTTCTGGTTTAACGTCTGTGCTGCCGGAATCGGTGGAGTATTTTCTTAACATGTTCTCGATGCTGGATCAGGGAAGAAGAGAAAACCAGGATATCGTCTAAGTACACGATTATGAAAATGTCCAGGTAGTCTCTGAAAATACATATATACAAAACACATAATTAACGATGATGGGAGGATGGTTACAGAGGACACTGAAAAAGCAACCGTGCTGAATGCTTTTTTCTCGTCAGTCTTTACGCAGGAAAAGTAGGGGTACACTGACCATGACTGTATGGTTAGTAGTAATATACAGGACTTGCCACTATGGCTAACAGATGGTGAAATCAGGGAAAGACTGGATAAACTTAACACAAACAAATCACCAGGCCCGGATGGCGTACATCCGAGAGTACTCAAAGAACTCAGTAAGGTTATATCTAGACCATTGTTCCTGATCTTTGCTGACAGTATTAGGACAGGAGATGTACCAGGGGATTGGAGGAAGGCTAACGTGATTCCGATATTCAAAAAGGGCCAGAGGCATATCCCGGGAAATTATAGGCCTGTCAGTTTGACATCAATAATATGTAAACCTTTGGAGGGGATGATAAGGGACTATATCGTAGAATATGCTAAAGACAACAACATCATCAGCAGTAATCAGCACGGGTTTACAAATGGGCGTTCTTGTCAAACCAATCTCTTAGCATTCTACAAGGAGGTGAGCTGTGAGCTAGATAGGGGCAGACCAGTGGATGTGGTGTACTTGGATTTCGCTAAGGCGTTTGATACAGTTCCCCACAAGCGCTTAATTTATAAAATAAGGTCTGCAGGTATCGACAGCAGGGTTTGATCTTGGATACGGAACTGGCTAAAAGGCCGTGTCCAAAGGGTGGTAATAAACAGCGCATACTCAGACTGGTCTGAGGTAGTAAGCGGGGTGCCCCAGGGCTCAGTCCTGGGACCAACCTTGTTCAATTTATTCATAAACAGCATTTAGGACGGGATCAGTAGTTCGTTATCAGTTTTTGCAGATGACACAAAATTGGCCAGGGCAATAATTGCACAGCATGAAGCAGATATCCTACAGAATGACCTGGACAAAATTACGGAGTGGGCAACGACATGGCAAATGAGGTTTAACATGGAGAAGTGTAAGGTTTTGCACTTGGGGACTAAAAACATAAAAACACAATACACGTTAGGAGGGGAACCCTTGGGGGAATCAAAAATGGAGAAGGATCTGGGAGTCTTGGTTGATGATAGATTAGGCAACAGCATGCAATGTCAAGCGGCAGCTTCCAAAGCCAACAGAATATTAGCATGCATAAAGAAAGGGATGTATTCCAGAGATAAGACTGTAATCCTTCCACTTTATAAAACTCTGGTCCGACCGCATCTGGAGTATTCTGTCCAGTTCTGGTCGCCAGTCCTCAGGAGGGATGTGTTGGAGCTGGAGAGAGTCCAGAGAAGGGCAACTAAACTGATTAGGGGGTTGGAGGACCTTAACTATGAAGAGCGGCTGCAATCGCTCGATTTATTTTCCCTGGAGAAGAGACGTCTGAGAGGGGACATGATAGCAATTTATAAATATCTTAATGGGGATCTCAGCTTAGAAAAAAAGCTATTCATTCGAAGGAATTGCATGAGGACTCGAGGACATACAATGCGATTAGAGGAGAAGCGTTTTAACCTCAGGCAACGAGTGTAACGTTCATGCGTTTTTGTTTGCGGATGGATTTACAGCTGCAGAATTATTACACTCAGTAGCCTTGTAGAGAATGTGTTGAACAACATATCCAACTATCAGGAATTCATCACCGTGTACAGCCTGTTATATACTATATATATTAATAGATGTTTAATGGAGGGACAGAGTATATGAGGATATATAGATGAGAGACAGGCTATTGTATGGTGAGCACTAGAAGTAGTATAGGAGAGTTACAGGTGATGGTAAGCAGATAGGTTCTGATGTCAAGTATAGTGCAGATGGTAAGAGGACACAGATGGAGTATACTTTAGACAGAGTAACCTAGTGCAAGGATAGTTCAAGGTAGTCCCAAGAGCTAACAGTCTTATGCAGATGATAGTGAATAGATAGATACAGATAGTCTTGGTAATTGCAGTAGATGACAGTAGGAGATTGGTTAGTAAGAATCCCCTGCGGGGTACTTATCACTTAGATAGGTTAGGAAATACAATGTCCAGAGGAGAGGGGTGATCCCGTAGCGGGATACGGATCACCAGCGAGGTTTCCGGCTTAGTTCAGCAAGGAAGGTATGTCAGCAGCTCCGACTTCTCAGGTGTAGGTGCGATGAACATGTGGGTTTGAACGAGTGATGAGTGAGAGCAAACCGGCTATTAAAATAGCCGCTCATAGCGGCGCTCGGCAGTGATGTCATCCGGTCTTAAAGGTGTATGCGTCCTTTGTATATACAAGATGGGACGCAAAGAGAGGAGAAATATAGGAACAAGGGTACCATAGGTACCGGAACATTACAACGAGGAGGGTTCTTTACTGTTAGGGCTACAAGATTGTGGAATTGTCTACCACAAGAGGTGGTTTCTGCGGGTAGTATGGTGACTTTCAAAAGACTCTTAGACTTATATCTCAAGGATCAGGACATTAAGGGCTATGTTAGATGATTACAGCCACACACACCTACACAGGTTGAACTGGATGGACTATTGTCTTTATTCAACCTCACCTACTATGTAAATATTGTTAACGGAATGCTGGAAGGTGGCCGGGGCATTGCAGAGACCGAAAGGCATTACCAGATATTCGTAGTGACCAAATCGGGTGCGGAATGCTGTTTTCCATTCATCCACCTCCCTGATACGGACCAGGTTGTAGGCTCCCCGTAGGTCCAGTTTGGTGAACACAGAACCAGTTCTTAGTCTCTGAAAGAGTTCAGGAATCAATGGCAGGGGGTATCGGTTCTTCACAGTGATTTTGTTTAATTCTCGATAGTCCACAAAGAAGATTCTAGCTCCTGCTGGGGAGGTAGAAGGTCGGATGAATCCCCTCTTTAGATTCTCTGCCACATAGTCCTTTAGGGTGCCTAATTCACATTCCGATAAAGGAAAAATGCGTCCAAAAGGAATTTTGGCCCTTGGGAGCAGCTCGATCGGGCAATCATAGGGGTGGTTGGAGAGGGTAGGGTCTCAGCCCCCTGTTTACTGAAGACGTCCAGATACTCATGATACGGTTCTGGCACGGAGGAACGTATTTCCTTATCAGAGTCCATACATAGCAAAGTGCTAGAAGAATTGAGGGGTACTAGCAGGCAATGATTCTGGCAGTAGGGCGACTGGAACCTGATGTCTCCGGAAATCCAATTTATTTGCGGATTGTGTGCTTATAACCAGGGTAACCCCAGGATAACGGGAAACAGGGGAGAGGAAATGGCATCCAGGCTCAACAACTCTATGTGATTTTCACAGGTGATTACAGGCAACGGAGGGGTTTCTTGAGTTTCCAGTCCGGACTTGATGTGAGACCCATCAGCCAGGAAGATGGAGAGTCCTTGTGACTTGGGCCAGAGTGGAATGAGCTGCTGTGCAGCAAAAGTTAAATCAATGAAGCAGCTGCACGCCCCGGAATCAATTATAGCGGTGACTGGGACCGGACCTTCCGGAAGCTGGAACGAGATAGGAAGAGCCAGGTTAGTAATATTGATAGCAGATGCTAGGTAACTTGAGGGAGAGATAGAAAGACACTTACGCAGTTTCGCTGGGCATGAGCGTACGAAGTGTCTAGCCTCTCCACAGTACAGGCAAAGGTTCTTTTGTCGTCGCCACAGTCATTCTTCTGCCATCAAGGAGGGGTGCATGAGCCCAAGTTGCATAGGTTTAGAAGTATCTGGTACTGGGTTAACCGGAGCCGTGCTGCTTGGACTGGGACCGGGGAGAAGACGTGAGCAGGCATAGGAACCCGCGGCATCATTCAGACTGGACAGGACTGCTGAATGGACCTCACTGCTCTGCGTTCACAGAGTCGGCGGTCTATCTGGTTGGCCAGAGTGATTAGTGCCTCCAGAGATTCTGGTATGCCAACTCAGGCCAGTTCATCTTTTAGGCCTTCCGAGAGGCCAAGGCGGAACTGATGTCGCAGAGCCGTGTCATTCCAGTGAGTGTCCGTACCCCAACGTCTGAAGTCGGTAACATAATCTTCCACGGCCCTGCGGCCTTGCTGAAGTGTGTGGAGTGTGGTTTCTGCAGAGGAAGTGCGCTGCGGGTCGTCGTATAACTGCGCCATTGCGTCAAAGCACAATGTCATAGTATTCAACTTATCATTGCGTTCCTTGAGCAGGCGGTGAGCCCAGGACTGAGGTTCACCTTGAAGCAGGACTATGATGAACCCTACTTTAGTGGCTTCCAAGGAAAAGGTTAGTGGTTGTAGTGAGAAATATAACTCGCAAGCATTGCGGAAGGTCCTAAACTTGCTTCGATCCTCTGAAAACTTTTCCGGCGTAGGGACCCTAAACATAACATTACTAAAAAAAAAAACCATAGCAATATATTATTTAAATGAAGATCTTTCTTATAATGCTGTTAAGACTTGAATTAAAATCTCTAGAACAGAAGCAGGAAATTATCTCAAATAATAATCTCATTGAAAGATACGTTTGCAGAATAATGTTTAAGTTTTACCTAAAGTAAGTCTGTACTACACTCAAACCTTTACAATAAAAAAGCAAGATGACTTCTATTACATTTATTATAAAGAAAAAAAAACTCTTCTGCCTCTTCTGCCCATCTCTGTTTTTGTTTTACTCTGTTAATGGGGCCTAACTTGCCTATACTTTAAGTACCATTAACCCATAATTACACCATTAAATTACACTGGTTCCATGTTCAGTATGGGCACGAGGTTGTAGTTGGTGGAGAGCTTAGCCATGAGGTCAATGGAAGACAGGCCCTAATAACAAAGTTACACTAAATAAGTACATTGCACAAAAGAAATGTTTTAGTTAATAAAGGTGATATTTAGCATCCTTTGGTGTCTGCTCTGAAGCAGGTTTTGTATTCCTAAAACTTGGAAAGTTATTTACAATCGCAACGAATGGACTTTACTGGCCCATCAAAACTGACAACATGTATCATAAAAACGTTTCTTTATTAAAACAAATCTTTAAAAACTGTATAGAAAGCTTATACAATTTGCGGCATGATCGCCCATTCTAGCAACAAATTACCTACAGGTAAACCCGGTATAGACATATACAGTTACATGTACAAAGCTTTTGTCACTGTGGCCATACTGGCTGTTCTTATATTTTCTATATTTATGTTTATAGCGGTGTGTCCGGCCTATCTGGGGCTTTCTGACTGGGTTATCTACTCTTGAATGACTGTTATAAGACAACAAAATTTACTGATTAACTAATTACCAATACTCAGGCTCTAATCTAGTTGGACACTATTATATCCCTCTGGCTGGCATCAATGAGACCACAGGTAAGATTTTATCTACAGTCAGGTCCATAAATATTGAAATAAATAAGATTTGCTTTAACTGCAGACTTTCAGTTTTAATTTGAGGGTATTTACATCCAAATCAGGTGAACAGTGTAGGAATTACAACAGCTTGTATACGTGCCTCACACTTTTTAAGGGACCAAAAGTAATGGGACAGATTAACAATCATAAATCAAACTTTCACTTTTTAATACTTGGCTGCAAATCCTTTGCAGTCAATTACAGCCTGAAGTCTGGAACGCATAGACATCACCAGACACTGGGTTTCATCCCTGGGGATGCTCTGGTAGGCCTCTACTTCAACTATCTTCAGTTCCTGCTTGTTCTTGGGGCATTTTCCCTTCAGTTTTGTCTTCAGCAAGTGAAATGCATGCTCAATCGGATTCAGGTCAGATGATTGACTTGGCCATTGCATAACATTCCACTTCTTTCCCTTAAAAAAACTCTTTGGTTGCTTTCAAAATATGCTTCGGGTCATTGTCCATCTGTACTGTAAAGCGCCGTCCAATGAGGTCTGAAGCCTTTGGCTGAATATGAGCACATAATATTCCCCGAAACACTTCAGAATTCGTCTTTCTGCTTTTGTCAGCAGTCACATCATCAATAAATACAAGAGAACCAGTTACATTGGCAGCCATACATGCCCACGCCATGACACTACCACCACCATGCTTCACTGATGAGGTGGTATGCTTTGGATCATGAGCAGTTCCTTTCTTCTCCATACTCTTCTCTTCCCTTCACTCTGGTACAAGTTGATCTTGGTCTCATCTGTCCATAGGATGTTGTTCCAGAACTGTGAAGGCTTTTCTAGATGTTGTTTGGCAAACTCTAATCTGGCCTTCCTGTTTTTGAGGCTCACCAATGGTTTACATCTTGTGGTGAATCCTCTGTATTTACTCTGATGAAGTCTTCTCTTGATTGTTGACTTTGACACACATACACCTACCTCCTGGAGAGTGTTCCTGATCTGGCCAACTGTTGCGAAGGGTGTTTTCTTCACCAGGGAAAGAATTCTTCGGTCATCCACCACAGTTGTTTTCCGTGGTCTTCCGGGTCTTTTGGTGTTGCTGAGCTCACCGGTGTGTTCTTTCTTTTTAAGGATGTTCCAAACAGTTGATTTAGCCACACCTAATGTTTTTGCTATCTCTCTGATGGGTTTGTTTTGTTTTTCTTAGCCTCATGATGGCTTGCTTCACTGATAGTGACAGCTCTTTGAATCTCATATTGAGAGTTGACAGCAACAGATTCCGAATGCAAATAGCACACTTGAAATGAACTCTGGACCTTTTATCTGCTCCTTATAAATGGGATAATGAGGGAATAAATCACACCTGGCCATGGAACAGCTGAGCAGCCAATTGTCCCATTACTTTTGGTCCCTTAAAAAGTGGGAGGCACATATACAAACTGTTGTAATTCCTACACCTTTCACCTGATTTGGATGTAAATACCCTGACGTTAAAGCTGAAAGTCTGCAGTTAAAGCACATCTTGTTTGTTTAATTTCAAATCTATTGTGGTGGTGTATAGAGCCAAAAAGATTAGAATTGTGTTGATGTCCCAATATTTATGGACCTGACTGTATCAGTATTTACCATAGGGGACCTGTACCACATATATGGCAGTGGCCAATTATTAGTTACAGTATTACCTCTTCCATTCATTAAATTATTTAAAAATATATATTCAGGTACTATGGATTATACAATATTACATTGTCGTCTTTTGATGCACCCCCGCCTCCACATGTTTTGGGATTAATGTGACCGTCTAGCCGCTCAGCTGAGACTTTTTACACACCTGTATCCTTGCAATAATAGGACTGCTATGCCTGGTAGGTAGAGTGTTAATTGATGCAGTGAAGATAGAACACATCCAGAGGAATGTGGCCTTGTATATGATTATGATATTTGTCTTTATTTTCTTTTACTTCTATAGAGAATAAATTTAACCTTATATGACAGTTTCCTGAAGTGTGAAACATGTAGACAATAGTGTCAATTACTGAATCCACCCTACTGCCATTAGAGACCTATTCCCACTTCCCTCAATGTCCCATGTTTTTGGGTTGGAATTTAGGGGTTTGATACTCTGTATATTGTTCGCCAATGCGGGTTATTTAGGTGGTGTTCAGTGCTATTTATATGTATTTTTTGTATGTTATTGTTTTGTGATGTTGTATATACATTTTAGTGTTGAAGTTTTCTATACAGTTTTTAAAGATTTACTTTAATAAAGAAATGTTTTTATAATACATGTTGTCAGATATGATGTGCCAGTAAAGTCCATTCGTTGTTATTGTAAATAACTTTCCATATGACTTAGGATGAGGAACTTGTCTACTTAGTGTCCATAGCGCCACTCTATGGCGACACTCCAAAATCTGATGTATTCCTAAAACATAAAAATAGAGTTCAGGTTCACTGTAAGATAAGTATTTAGTTTTATTCAAGTTCTATAACTGAGCTCCTGTGGTCACTAAATCCATATAATAACTATTATAGGTTCCAGGGATCCACAAGATAGAATTTACTTGCGTCTGCAACTGGAAGGATCATAGATAATTTAGTTCCAAGCAAGAAATGCTTACTTTGGCAGTGCATATGTAACACGTTTTCATCAGCTGCTTCCTAGGCACAGTTTCAATGTACACCCATTCAGAATAAAAATATATATAGAGTGCATTGTCAAAACTGAAAGTAGAGCCAATGAAATAAAGCAGATTACAGGCTTGTAAGCAGAGCCGTAAAGATAAATCAGAAGAGAACTTCCAGGCCCAGGGAGCAGTTATAATACCAACAGATATATTTATAGCAGACTTTGAACAGATCTCAGGAATAACTCATCCCTCTCAGAGAGGTGAAGGTGAGGAGCCAGGGGACAGCACAATAAATGCCAGTGAGCCAGGGAAGGATTCTTTGTATGGTAGTAAATACACACTGGGGACACACGTGTCTACAATTAGACAATACACTTACTATAAATACTACACCAAGTTATTAATAGGCCATTATCACTCGGGTAAGAAACTTATATACTGACCACTAACTGCTTCTGTAAAGAAAAAAAATTATTTAGGTATGGTTTGGAAATGAAAGGGACTTTGTTATGGGGCTCTGCCATTGCTGAACTTTCCTTTCGAGAACGCTATTCTCTAATTGCAATGCTGATGCTTTGGCTTTAACACCATCTGAGCCAATGACCCAAAACTTGTATAGGATTGTGTATTGAAGACATCTTTGTTGAACTGTACATTTGTTATATTTAAATGACTTCAGTAAAGAACATTTTTTTGGTAATTCAACTTCACCTGATCTAAAGATACTATCAATTCTAAAGGGGTGCATGCATGTATAGCGTATCAGAAGAACAGGGTTTATTAGGGGACAAGACGAGTTAGAGAAGATGCAGTACAAATGTCTAACATGCAGTGAAGCTATTCAGAGGAGGCTATATTGCCATTGTTAATGACTACAGTACTATAGTCATGTGCATAAGCAACTAGCCAGTCAGGAAGTGGTGTGACTAGGCAACTTTCGCAAACTTTGAAGGAGCTTGTGTGCCTAGGCTCCTCCCCTAGTGAATTAAACTCCAATACGGAGTCTGACTCATGGCACGGGGCGGGCTAGGGTCCAATCCTGTTAGTTACAGAAGATGGCGTGAGGCCTTAGGAAAAGTAGGTTATGTACAAGAGTCAAGCTTCAAGTAAAATTTATGATTTAATGTCACTGGGAGTGAGGTGAGGGGTTACTTGGCTTGTGGAGTCTGGTGCAGGCTTAGCAGTACTGTCTCAGAAATGCTGTACAATTAAATGAGAGAAGAGTTATAAAGTGTATTGAGAAACTGTTTTTCATAGTGTACAGAACATATTGAGCTAAAGAACTGTGCCATGAACTACAAAAAGTTAATTGTATTTTTTTGGAGAAGCATCACTTTTGGCACATTGAAGTGCTGACTTAACGCCAACCTTGAGGGATTTGAGAGATTTTACTGACTGTGGTATCTTTTTAAAAAAAAAATCATTTACACACCCCTTCCTCTCCTGTAAATCTGATCTCCAGCCTTTCTCTGAATGTGACCTGTATATTAACCCCTTCACCTCCCTTATCCTGCACAACTGCACATTAACTCATTCATCCCATCTTCCCACTATATTGGACCTGTACATTATCCCCTTAAGTTAACCCCCTCCTCTCTCTAGGTATGATCTAATGTATATAATGCTCCATTGTTTTTTGGTATTTTTTTATTTTTAAGGTAAAAGATTTAAAAAAAAGCAAGTACTTAGTAAATACCACCAAAAGAAAGCTCTGCCTATAATTAAAACAATATAAAACAAATTTGGATACAGTGCTGTATGATGGTGTAATTGTCAGCTGCACTATTACAGCATTAAAAATTGAGAAAGGGCCCAGTGAAAAAATGGTATCGCCAGCTGGTGCTCAAGTGGTTAAAGAAGAAGAAGAAGAAAAATCTGTAAAGGTAGCCATATCCCTTAGACAGAAGTATCTCTACTGAACTATGTTGCATCTCTTGAATCCTGAATAGCAGGCTTCATCTCTGCAGTGCTGTTATTGCAAGAATTAGAAGTCTATCAAATGAAAAACTGCAGCCTAGACAAAAGCTAACCATAGACTATAGAGAGTAGTCAGGTGTATACTGTGTAGGTATGATTGTATTAATTATCAAACAAATATCTGTGTGAATAAACATGAACACTCTATTTAATTGAGGAAACAATGACTAGACTAGACTTTCTAACTTTCTTAGTTATTTTCTCCCCAGAGATCTGAAGGTTTCGTTCATTCTACAGACAAGAAATCATTGTCTGACCTGGCCCTAGGGACCATGTCTGTGAACAGCAGCAGGGTGATGTGTCCCCACATTGGTATTCATCCTCATGTGATTCTTTCTAATTCATAGATAAAGCTTAGCGTGAAAGCTTAAAGAGTGAGAGTGGACATTAGAAACATGTGGAATTATGTGAAATATTACAAGAATAATATATACACGGTGTAAAAATACAGATATTGTCTCTTTAAATGACACAGTGAGTCAGTTCAAACAGGATAAGTAACTTTTTATTTGCTACACAGAATAATCACAAACCTATAAAACTCTCTGCTGTTCCTGAAATTGGTGGCTGATAAAAACTAACAGAGTTGGAGAATAATAGCGGGTGCCTTAATAATCCTATTGAGTGGGCTGAATAACCATTTATTCTGAATAATAATGGATCAGCAAGTAGAAACTGGACTTGGAACAGACAATAAAAGATTATAGTTACTTGGCTTATAATAGTATACTATGGTTTTACAGACTGTGCCTGGGCACTTTCCTGAATAGCTAGCCTGATTCTAATAAGCTTTTGGTAGAAAAGATAATACCTTTATCATCCCAAAAAGCTCAAATGTTACAGCTACACATAGTTGAAAGTCACTATAGCATTATAAATCCCTGCTTGCCAGGTGATTAAAGTAGATCTAGGCTTAGATATGTTTTTTCATGTATAGTAAGTGCATACATGCTTAGTAATGTGTAAAGGATTAATGCGCACGGGGCTTTAAGATGCATTTGATATGCCTAGCATAATTTTCTGGCACTTTACTGTGCCCAGGGAGCAGCACATGCCACGTACAGCCTGCCATATAAATGAATGGCTATACTTGGCCTTACTTTTTTAAACACAGACATACCTCCCAACCGTCCCGGAATTTGCGGGACTGTCCCGCAAATTAGCGTGAGTGCCGCGGTCCCGCAGAGCCGGCCTGAAGTCCCAGAAAATCTGCCCGGCCTGTCAGCTCTGCAAAAACACCCGCCCCAACCGCATCACTGTAACGGCTGGATAGTATCCAGGAAGTTCAGGGCGGCATGGCAACCATACACTTCCCGGGGAACCCAACTCCGCCCACCAGGCTCTCCTCTCCATCCCAATTAGAGGCAGAGGTTGCGAACAACTAATGGGAGAGCGCTGTTAATTGCCAGCCAGTGGCGTCGGCAGGGGAGGGGCTGACCAGGGCTTCAGCCCCGAGTGTGCCCCCAAAAAGCGCCGGGTCTCACTGTGGATCTTTTCCATCTAATAGCCCCGAGTGTCCGAACAGGTCCTCGGAGCGGAGGAGGATTTCAAATTCCTCTCCTTGCCGCCTAGCGTTGGCTCCGCCTCCACCCCCCTCCGTCTTCTTCTGGCTGCAGCTGAGAGCTGAAGGAAGCGACGGAAGAATGTGAGTGTCCGAGGGGGGGGGGGAGAAGAATGTGAGGGGGGGGAGGAAGAAGAATCATGTCAGTGTCCGAGGGGGGGGGGGAGAAGAATGTGAGGGGGGGAGAAGAATGTGAGGGGGGAGGAAGAAGAATGTGAGGGGGGGAGGAAGAAGAATGTGAGTGTCCGAGGGGGGGGGAAGAAGAATGTGAGGGGGGAGGAAGAAGAATCATGTCAGTGTCCGAGGGGGGGGAGAAGAATGTGGGGGGGGAGGAAGAAGAATGCAAGGGGGGGAGGAAGAAGAATGTCAGTGTCTGAGGGAGGAGGGAGAAGAAGAATGTGAGGGGGGAAGAATGTGAGGGGGGGGAGGAAGAAGAATGTGAGGGGGGGAAGAAGAATGTGAGGGGGGGAGGAAGAAGAATGTCAGTGTCCGAGGGAGGGGGGAAGAAGAATGTGAGGGGGGAGGAAGAAGAATGTGAGGGGGGGAGGAAGAAGAATGTCAGTGTCCGAGGAAGGGGGGGGGAGAAGAATGTGGGGGGGGGAGGAAGAAGAATGTGAGGGGGGGAGGAAGAAGAATGTGAGGGGGGGAGGAAGAAGAATGTCAGTGTCCAAGGGAGGGGGGGAAGAAGAGTGTGAGGGGGGAGGAAGAAGAATGTGAGGGGGAGAGAAGAATGTGAGGGGGGAGGAAGAAGAATGTGAGGGGGGGAGGAAGAAGAATGTGAGGGGGGAAGAAGAATGTCAGTGTCCGAGGGAGGGGGGGGAAGAAGAATGTGAGGGGGGAAGAAGAAGAATGTGGGGGGGGGAGGAAGAAGAATGTCAGTGTCCGAGGGAGGGGGGGGAAGAAGAATGTGAGGGGGGGAGGAAGAAGAATGTCAGTGTCCGAGGGAGGGGGGAAGAAGAATGTGAGGGGGGGGAGGAAGAAGAATGTGAGGGGGGGAGGAAGAAGAATGTCAGTGTCCGAGGGAGGGGGGGAAGAAGATTGTGAGGGGGAGGAAGAAGAATGTCAGTGTCCGAGGGAGGGGGGGGGGAAGAATGTGAGGGGGGGGAAGAAGAAG
This sequence comes from Pelophylax lessonae, assembly GCF_965119305.1. Lineage (NCBI taxonomy): Eukaryota > Metazoa > Chordata > Amphibia > Anura > Ranidae > Pelophylax > Pelophylax lessonae. The sequence goes on along the minus strand of NC_138770.1, from coordinate 156,792,128 downwards.
AATGTGAGGGGGGAGGAAGAAGAATGTCAGTGTCCGAGGGAGGGGGGAAGAAGAATGTGAGGGGGGAGGAAGAAGAATGTGAGGGGGGGGAGGAAGAAGAATGTGAGGGGGGGAGGAAGAAGAATGTGAGTGTCCGGGGGGGGGAGAAGAATGTGAGGGGGAGGAAGAAGAATGTGAGTGTCCAAAGGGAGGTTGGGAGAAGAATGTGAGGGGGGGAGGAAGAAGAATGTAAGTGTCCGAGGGGGGGGGAAGAAGAATGTGAGGGGGGGAGGAAGAAGAATGTGAGTGTCCGAGGGGGGGGGAGAAGAATGTGAGGGGGGAGGAAGAAGAATGTGAGTGTCCGAGGGGGGGGGAAGAATGTGAGGGGGGAGGAAGAAGAATGTGAGTGTCCGAGGGTGGGGAAGAAGAATGTGAGTGTGGGGGGAGAAGAATGTGAGTGTCCAAGGGGGGGGAGAAGAATGTGAGTGCCCGAGGGGGGGGGGAAGAAGAATGTGAGTGCCGGGGGGGAAGAAGGTGAGTGCCTGAGGGGGAGAGGGAGGAGGAAGAAGGTGAGTGCCTGAGGGGGGGAGGAAGAAGGTGAGTGCCTGAGGGGGGGAGGAGGAAGAAGGTGAGTGCCTGAGGGGGGGGGGAGTAAGAAGGTGAGTGCCTGAGGGGGGAGGGAGGAGGAAGAAGTTGAGTGCCTGAGGGGGAGAGGGAGGAGGAAGAAGGTAAGTGCCCGAGGGGGGGGGGGAAGAAGGTGAGTGCCTGAGGGGGGGGAGGGAGGAGGAAGAAGGTGAGTGCCTGAGGGGGGGAGGGAGGAAGAAGAAGGTGAGTGCCTGAGGGGGAGAGGGAGGAGGAAGAAGGTGAGTGCCTGAGCAAGTCTCCCTGTGTGACTGGATAGGAGGGGCATCCTTGGAATCCATCCACATAAGGTTGTAAAAGATCCCCAATCAGTGGCGGCCGGTGTACAGAGGGCGCAGGGGCGCCGCCCCCATCCATGCGTCCGGCCCCCTAATCTGCATGCAGGGGCGCCTGACGCAGGGAGTTCCATGGAATTTTTTATTTTTTTGGCATCCCCTGATTAGAGCCAGAGGCTCTAATAGGGTGATGCAAAGGGTGGACCTGGGGCGCAGAGCAGTGCGTCCCGAGCCCACCCGTTGCATGACAATAGCAAATGAAAATTCGCTATTGTCACACCGATCCTCCTCCTGGCCAATCAGGAAGAGCGTCGGATACACGCTTCCTGATTGGCCGCAAGGCAAACCTCATGCCATTAGCCGAGGAGGAGGTGGAAGCAGAAGGACTCGTGGAGACGCGCCGCCAGTCACCGGGACTCAGAAGAAGCCACCCGCCGCCACTGCTGCCTGAAGGACTCGTGGAGACACATCGCCGGTCACCGGGACTGAGAAGAAGCCGCCGCTGCTGCTCCAGGTAGGTAAGGGGGCACGCACGCTGATCTCTGCATTGGGGGCATGTATGCTGGTCACTACATTGGGGGCACGCACGCTGATCTCTGCATTGGGGCATGTACGCTGGTCACTACATTGGGGGCATGCACACTGATCTCTGCATTGGGGCATGTACACTGGTCACTACATTGGGGGCACGCACACTGATCTCTGCATTGGGGACATGTATGCTGGTCACTACATTGGGGGCATGCACACTGATCTCTGCATTGGGGGCATGTACGCTGGTCACTACATTGGGGGCACGCACACTGATCTCTGCATTGGGGCATGTACACTGGTCACTACATTGGGGGCACGCACACTGATCTCTGCATTGGGGACATGTATGCTGGTCACTACATTGGGGGCACGCACACTGATCTCTGCATTGGGGGCATGTACGCTGGTCACTACATTGGGGGCATGTATGCTGGTCACTGCATTGGGGGCACGCACGCTGATCTCTGCATTGGGGCATGTACGCTGGTCACTGCATTGGGGGCATGTAGCTACTCCAAAAAACAATAAGGTCAAACACCTTTCTCCTGCGCTTGGAATCCGAGCCTCCCGACCACACACCTCCCGGGACTCACACTTGGCTTCTCAAATGGCTAAGGTCTTGCTGCCCATAACGGACTGGGGTAGTCCACCGGTACTAGAAACAAGAAAACAAAGAAAGGGCGCACCGACCTAGCGCATTATCCTCAATAAAATCCTCAATAAAAGGAGCGAGTCACGAACCAGTGGCTCTGAGGAAGAGGCTAAGCCTCGAAAAACGCGTCAGCCGTCATCTCATCAGTTATGGACGATTATTTGGACTTATCCGGACATTTGGGCAAATGAGCTTGATATGCTATATGTACATCTATGTCTGTGAGTAGCCATTTTTAATGTTACATTATTAAAGCCTTTTATTGAGGATAATGCGCTAGGTCGGTGCGCCCTTTCTTTGTTTTCTTGTTTCTAGTATTGGGGGCATGTACGCTGATCTCTGCATTGAAGGGGGCATATACGCTGGTCACTGCATTGAAGGGGGCATGTACACTGGTCACTGCATTGAAAGGGGGCATGCTGGTCACTGTGCATTGAAGGGGGCACGCTGTTCTCTGTGCATTGAAGGGGCACGCTGTTCTCTGTGCATTGAAGGGGGCACGCTGTTCTCTGTGCATTGAAAGGGGGCACGCTGGTCACTGTGTATTGAAAGGGGGCACGTTGGTCACTGTGCATTGAAAGGGGGCACGCTGGTCACTGTGCATAGTAATGGGCACGCTGTTCTCTGTGCATTGAAGGGGGCACGCTGTTCTCTGTGCATTGAAAGGGGGCACGCTGGTCACTGTGCATTGAAAGGGGGCACGTTGGTCACTGTGCATTGAAGGGAGCACGTTGGTCACTGTGCATTGAAAGGGGGCACACTGGTCACTGTGCATTGAAGGGGGCACGCTGTTCTCTGTGCATTGAAGGGGGCACGCTGTTCTCTGTGCATTAAAAGGGGGCACGCTGGTCACTGTGCATTGAAAGGGGGCACGTTGGTCACTGTGCATTGAAAGGGGGCACGCTGGTCACTGTGCATTGAAGGGGGCACGCTGTTCTCTGTGCATTGAAGGGGGCACGCTGTTCTCTGTGCATTGAAAGGGGGCACGCTGGTCACTGTGCATTGAAAGGGGGCACGTTGGTCACTGTGCATTGAAGGGAGCACGTTGGTCACTGTGCATTGAAAGGGGGCACGTTGGTCACTGTGCATTGAAAGGGGGCACGCTGGTCACTGTGCATAGTAATGGGCACGCTGTTCTCTGTGCATTGAAGGGGGCACGCTGTTCTCTGTGCATTGAAAGGGGGCACGCTGGTCACTGTGCATTGAAAGGGGGCATGTTGGTCACTGTGCATTGAAGGGAGCACGTTGGTCACTGTGCATTGAAAGGGGGCACACTGGTCACTGTGCATTGAAGGGGGCACGCTGTTCTCTGTGCATTGAAGGGGGCACGCTGTTCTCTGTGCATTGAAAGGGGGCACGCTGGTCACTGTGCATTGAAAGGGGGCACGTTGGTCACTGTGCATTGAAAGGGGGCACGCTGGTCACTGTGCATTGAAGGGGGCACGCTGTTCTCTGTGCATTGAAGGGGGCACGCTGTTCTCTGTGCATTAAAAGGGGGCACGCTGGTCACTGTGCATTGAAAGGGGGCACGTTGGTCACTGTGCATTGAAAGGGTGGCACGCTGGTCACTGTGCATTGAAAGGGTGGCACGCTGGTCACTCTGCATTGAAAGGGGGCACGCTGGTCACTCTGCATTGAAGGGGGCACACTATACCTTAATTACTGAAGGCCCCTTTCACACTTTTGCGACCTCAAAGTCACGCAATTTTTTACAGCGTTTTTTGCCGCAAAGCAATGCCTATTACATTTTTCTGTTTGCGCCCCCCCAAAAATTTTGAGCACCAGCCGCCACTGTCCCCAAAATACCTAGAATAAGGTGCACATATTAATCTGCAAGTGTTCACAGATATGTATAGGTCAGAGTGTTTAACTGATAAAGAATGATGTGCCATAGAACTGCTGATGTTGATGTATTTTTCTGCTCGGTATCTAATAAATGCATACTTTACACCCCCCCTTTCCAGTACCCCCCAGAGCTCTTCAGGCCCCCCCCCCACCAGTGCTCTTTAGCCCCCCCTCCCCCAGGGCTCTTCAAATCCCCACAGTGCTTTACAGCTCCCCCCCATGCTCTCTGACCCCCCCAATGCTCTCCACCCCCCTGTGCTCCCTGGCTCCCCCCTCAGTGATCTACAGCCCCCCCAGTGCTCTTCAGTTCCCCCCCCCCCGTACTCTCTGTCTCCCTGGTTTTCCCTGCCCCCCCTGCTCTCCACCCCCTTGCTTTCTAACCCCCTGCAATGCTTTCCAACCCCCCCCTTATTTCTTTCCAGTCCCCCCCCCATGCCCTTCAGCTCCTCCTGTGCTCTCCAGCCCCCTAGTGCTCTTCTATCTTCTATCATGTCCGCAGTCTCTGACCATCTCCTGTATCATGTCCGCAGTCTCTGACCATTTCTTGTATGATGTCTGCGGTCTCTGATCATCTCTTGTATGCTGACCATCTCCTGTATCATGTCCGCAGTCTCTGGCTATCTCTTGTATCATGTACGCAGTCTCTGACCATTTCTTGTATCACGTCTGCAGTCTCTGACCATCTCTTGTATCATGTCCGCAGTCTATGACCATCTCTTGTATCATGTTCGCAGTCTCTGACCATCTCTTGTATCATGTTCGCAGTCTCTGACCATCTCTTGTATCATGTCCGCAGTCTCTGACCATCTCCTGTAGGATGTCTCCAATCTCTTACTCAAATTTAAACACATTGCTAATAGTATTAGCGATCTGTTTATGCCAAAGGTAGGACTGTGCAGGGAAGGCAGAGAGTGCAAAAGGGGGCACTGTGATTAGAGAGATGGGGGGCTGTGAAATGTTTGCAATAAATAAATAAGCTATGCAGTCTCTGACTATTTTAATGAAGTTCTTCTTTAAGGTAGGCGCGCCGCAGGTTTTAATTCTCTTTCAGTGTCCCTCATTGCGAAGTACAAAAGTTGGGAGGTATGACACAGATACTTCTTTACATCCACATATACCTGTGCATGTGCATCCAATGTATTTTCTGAATGTACAACTTTGGTATGTTAGGTATTTATACCCTTCTCATGTAACAAAGTTTCTGCTGGCTCAGAAATGACAGTCAGAATCATATCAATCCCAGTGTCTGACACAGATTACCCCTTGCTGAAGCTTTTCCCATTGTGACATAATACAAATTGACCATAATGCAGTCAGATCACTGGGAGGGGGGGGGGGGGCTTTTTTTGTGATAAAAACTTACCCTTCAATCTTCTGAGAAAGGAAAGAGGAGCACCCCTTTGGAAATGAAGACTTTACCAGCAGAAACACCCTTCCCCACCGACCATGACAGCGGGCACAGGTTTGTGATCTGGATAGGTACAGGGAATTCTTGGATCATTTTGGATTTTCTCAAGGTCAGCTGGCAACAGGGCCGTGAGCTGTGTGTGCATTTGAACCCTTCTCTAACCAGATAACCTGGTACCTCCTAAACATTCTTGTATGGGGCTGAAGCTGGGCTCATAGATGTTATTGTGCACGTTAAACCATTCTATGTATGCCCAGATATGCATTGGGATGAAAGACATCAGTAAAACACATGTTTATGTAAACAGCAGACATAACTGACTCCAAGTACTATATAATCACAAGCTACACAAAAACGCAAGATTTTTAACACAATAACATGCTTTGATAGACTTGCTTAGCATTTAGTACAAACATTCCATAAATTAATATCATTCAGGGAACAATTGACAGAGAAGGGATAATATCTATCATTATATTTCTAAATAACAATCAATTCACTTAATGAAGCCAAAGAAAAAGGTTGAGGCAAAAAAACTTTCATATGATGACACAATATTAGGGGCAGCTAAATGCTAGCTTCTATTGACAACAAGCAAGTGGAACTCTGAATGAAATGATAACTGTACATTTAATAGTTTTTTATATAACACTCCAGGCATCCTGTTCAAATTCTTGCCCCTGTCCCTATTCCTTCTAGATTTTCCCTCTCAGGGCTCATAAAAGCCACACAACATCTTAACCAAAAGTCTCCTGGCCAGGCCATGCTGGTTCAACAGGATCCCCATTCATTCATATGAAAAGCTAGTCCACTATGGGGAATTACATGCATAATGTATTTACATGATGATTATCAAAATAACATATATCAAAAAAATGTTGAAAAAGATTATTGATTTTCTGTAATATATAAGGATCTTCAAATATCTCTGAACAAATTGATTTTCCCAGAAAAGGAGCACAAGTGAACAAAGTGACTGACTAAAGGGAAGCAGTCACAGGAATTCAGGCTTTTGAAGTGGGGCAGAATTCCACAGGGTAATGAATTGTAATTTCCCCAGTCTTCACTGTGTTTAAAGCCTATTCCTACAGTTGTTGTTACATTTATGTTTCCTTGTGTCCTATTTGAAGACCACTCTACTGATACACATGAGGCATCTATAAAAGTGCTCAGAGATATTTTTTTAGCTAGCTCCACAAAAGGTATTACCTACATTTTTACTCTTCTACATACAGTATGACTATAACACTAAGTCCTGGACATTTAATTGTGTTAGCTTAGGTAATGACTCATCCAACTGTTTAAAATGTCACCCAAAAATTCATCCAAAACTATTTTATTTCAGTTATGACTGGGTTTGGGTAGTAATCATTAGTGGCTTTCTTTTTTCCCAAGTCTCCCTGGCTGATTTTGTTTCCGTCCTCCTCCATGAACTCGTGGTATGTAGGGAATTCCACTCCCTAACATGTGCCCAAATGAAATATCAGACTGGTGTGGATAAAAGAAAGGATGCCGTTGTGGAACTCTCCTAAAAAATACCAGTTGCCTGGCTGTTGCACTGACCTTTCTGGTTCAATTCTTTAAAAAAAGTTGAAAAGTAAATTAAGTACGCTCCCAGGTAGCGGTATCCTGGGCGTCTATATAACGTAATTAGTGCCACATCCTATTGAAGATTTAAAAGTTACAGAAGAAAGAAACGTGGACTTTGTAGGCACTGGATACTTAAAAATATAACATTTTATTAAATAGTTCATATAAAATCTTTAACAAAAAGTCACAAAAGACACAGAGCGATATAATATCCCAAGTATGGAGGGAAACATATTGATACAACATCAACAGATTTGGTAGTTACATTGCTAGTAAGGTGGTGGGCAAGTACAAAATATTTCAATAGCAATAAAAATTAAATGATACTTCACATAGAAGCGATCCTAACCGCAGGTGACAGGAAGATATGCTGTCTACCCAGGAAAATCGAACGATGTGTTAGCAATAAGTCATAGAATTCCGTTGAGCCATAGTGCTCGACATGTTTCGCCTTAAGCTTCCTCTGGAGCTAATGGATCAATGCTCTGTACATGGTCAGTAGGCAATGACGATAAAGGTAAAAAGATTAGTAATCAGCAGGGAGGGTGGATGAAGGGTCAGAGTCATCAAAAAAATTGTGAAAACACACGTAAGCTGCAAAGCATCATTGGCCAGCAAAAATTGGCATATAGAACATCAGCTGGTATGCCAAAAGAGTAGTATATAATGAAACAGAGTACTCAACATAATATATAAGGGTACTCTAATACCTGGTGGGGCTGATAATATAACCCTCAAACACTTCTGATCCATGAAAAAACACCCTCCCCGGATTGGGAGTAACCACCAACACCACAATGAGCAGGCTGAGTTCCCAGTGCAGCTAGAGAACTAACCACAGTATGTTCTACTTGAGAGAGTAGTGATACTGCAGACTTCTGGCAAAATCAGTGGGAGGTTTAGGTGGGCGGGTGCACTGGCCAAATATGACCAATTTGATCACATGTTTACTAAACTGCAAATAGGCTAGGTGCGGGTCAACCCATATTTACCCTGAACCTGAAGCTCATTATCCAGCTTAAAACCAACATGTTAAGATTGCTTTTATGAGAATTGCTACAAAGTAAGTGATGCAGTTTACATTTTGTACAATGAGCAGCAAACAAAATGCAAAGCATGTAGGCAAGTGTAGTTTATCTTCCATCCAGTAGGTGTTACTGTGTCACTGTAGAGATGGAGAGGAGGCTCTGAGAAACATTGTTCCTCTGCAGGACCTGTAGGTGTCTCAGGGGAGAAGCTGTCTGATTGGAAGCTGCAATCCCTGCTGACATTCAGTGGTCATCTTAGGTGAGGCAGGCCTTTTACATAGAAGTGCCCGTCTCAGATTGGTGTGCTTATGCTAGTAGCTAGGTTAGGGAAAGGATATCGCTTGTTGGGGTGAGACTTAGGGCAGTTACAGGGACAGCGTAGGGACACCGCTGAATTCCTACCCTCATCCCTGTTTCTGGAGCAGCCACAGTAGTCCTAGAAGACAAGAAGAGCCGCTATTGGTGCATCCAATCATCCACCCCTTAATCAGAAGCTGTCCTTGGTAAAGTAGGCCTTAACTGGAATAGTGCCTTACTACTCTATTTACCTTGATATCTACTCACCTGAATACAAGAACTTATACCACAATTTATTTTCTGTGTAATTGCTCCTTTTTCATTGGCTACCCAAGCCCTTTGCCCTGTCCACAGGCTTTTGTTAGGGATTCAGGTTGAACATCCTTTGATGCTCATGCGAATGAGCCCTAAAGGTCCTTTTTTTTTTTTTTTTTTTGTTAACACTTAAAAGTTAAATCACATATATCTTTATGTGCCTGCAAAGAATAATGGCATTTACATAAGATATTGCATCCAAATGTTCATTGAATTTATATTTGTGATCACATATTTTATGCTGGATGAAACTCAAAATCTTCCTTTCCTGTTGTGCTCAGTAGACTGTAAATTGCTTGATATAAACAACATTTTTTTTTTTATAATCTGTGAAGCTATGTGTTTGAGATGCAACATAATTAAACACCTTTTTGTGTTCAAACTAACAATGTGGAAACCATCATTAAAGTATAAAGAGTCCTCATGTAGTCCAACAACTCAAGCTTATAAAAGTTACAGTAATGGAGAACATTTTCCATAGAAGTAAACCACAGATAACATCAATCTAAGAATGACTAATACCCCTGCTGGCCCAGCCATAGCAGAGGAAAAAAGAGGGGATTCCCTTATCTTTAACCACTTCCATACAGAGCAGTTAGACACCCTTCCTGCCCAGACCAATTTTCAGCTTTCAGCACTCTCACACTTTGAATGACAATTGCTCAGCCATGCTACACTGTAACCAAACAAAATTTTTATCATTTTTTTCACACAAATAGAGCTTTCTTTTGGTGGTATTTGATCACAACTGGGGTTTTTTTTTCGTGATATATGCAAAAAAAGAGCAAACATTTGGAAAAAAAAAACACTTTTTTAGTTTCAATTATAAAATCTTGCAAAAAATTCATTTTTCTTCATACATTTGGGCCAAAATGTATACTGCTACATGTCTCTGGTAAAATTAACCCAAATTAGTGTATATTATTTAGTCTGTGTGAAAGTTATTGAGTCTAGAAGCTATGGTACCAATTACTGAAAATTGATCACACCAGATGTACTGACTGCCTATCTCCTTTCTTGAGGCCCTGAAATGTCAGGACAGTACAAATACCGCCCAAATGACCCCTTTTTGTAAAGTAGACAGTCCAAGGTATTTAGTAAGAGGCATGGTGGGTTTTTTGAAGTTGTAATTTTTTCCCACAATTCTTGGGAAAATGAAGAAAATTTTTTTTCCTTTTTTTTCCCTCAAAGTTGTCAATTTATAATCTATTTCTAACACATAGCATGTACACAGCAAAAATTACACCCAAAAATACATTCTGCTACTCCTTCCGAGTATGGTGATACCACATGTGTGAGACTTTTACACAGCCTGGCCACAAAAAGAGACTCCACGTCCAAGAAGCACCTTCAGGAGTTCTAGGAGCATAAATACACATAAAACTTTCTTACTACCTATCACACTTTTCAAGGCCCTAGAGCACCAATACAATGGAAAAGTCCACAAAATGACCCCATTTTGGAAAGCAAACACTCCAACGTATATTCTATGAGGCATTATGGGTCGTTTGAACGTGTCATTTTTTTCCACAAGTTTTTGGAAAATGTGGGAAACAAATGAAAACCTTTTTTTTTTTTACACAAAGTTGTCAATTTATAGGATATTTCTAACACATAGCATGTAAATAGCAAAAATTACACCCCAAAATACATTCTGCCACTCCTCCTGAGTATGGCAATACCACATGTGTGAGACTTTTTCACAGCCTAGCCATATAGAGGGGCCTAACATCCAAGGAGCATCATCATGCATCCTAGCCACTTGCCTAGGCCTATTTTTGACATTTGGTGTTTACAAGCTAAAATCAGTTGTTTTGCTAGAAAACTGCTTAGAACCCCCAAACATTATATATTTTTTTTAGCAGAGACCCTAGAGAATAAAATGGAGATTGTTGCAATATTTTTTATCACACCGTATTTGCGCAGCGGTCTTCCAAACGCAATTTTTTTGGAAAAAATTCACTTTTTTTAATTAAAAAATAAGAAACCAGTAAAGTTAGCCCAATTTTTTTCCATAATGTGAAAGATAATGTTACGCCGAGTAAATTGATACCCAACATGTCATGTTTCAAAATTGCGCACGCTCACGGAATGGCGACAAACTTTGGTACTTAAAAATCCCCATAGGCGACAATTTAAAAATTTCTACAGGTTGCCATCTTTGAGTTACAGAGGAGGTCTAGGGCTCAAATTATTCCCCTTGCTCTAACGATCGCGGCGATACCTCACATGTGTGGTTTGAACACCATTTACATATGTGGGCGGGGTTTCTGTATGCGTTCGCTTCTGCGCGCGAGCTCACCGGGACAGGGCGCTTTAATTTTTTTTTTTTTTTTTTTTACTATTTATTTTATTTATTATTTTTTATTTTTACACCGTTTAAAAAAAAAAATTGATCATTTTTATTTCTATTAACAGGAATGTAAACATTCCTCGTAATAGAAATAGGCACGACAGGACCTCTTTTTTGTGAGATCTGGGGTCAAAAAGTCCTCAGATCTCACAAGTACACTAAAAGATAGAAAAAAAAAAAAATGATTATATAAAATGAAAAAAAAAAAAAGGACCTTTAAACCGGTTGCTAGGCAACAACATTTTCCGTAGCTCCGGTCCTCCAAGACCATAGAGTCAAGTGATCTGCTGCCATAACACCGGTATTTAGGTTTAAACGGAGAACGTATATAAACCTTTTTGGACTTGGACATGGTGGCTGTATGAAGGGTGACAGGTACTCGGGTACTTTGTTGGGCAGGTGACAGGTACTGATGAGTAGTACTGATACTGATAGGTGATACTGTACTGATGGGTACTGATGATCAGTACTGATACGTGATAGGTACTGATGAGTACTGATGAGTAGTGATGGGTACTGATGAGCAGGCGGCAAGTACTCGGGTACTTCAGGCGTCAGGTACTCTGATGAGCAGGTGGAAGGTACTCGGGTACTCTGATGGGTAGGTGACAGGTACTCAGGTACTCTGATGACGGGTACTCCGTTGACAGGTACTCAAAGTACCCGAGTACCTGTCATCAGAGTACCCGAGTACCTGTCATCAGAGTACCCGAGTACCCGTCATCAGAGTACCCGAGTACCTGTCATCAGAGTACCCGAGTACCCGTCATCAGAGTACCCGAGTACCTGTCATCAGAGTACCCGAGTACCCGTCATCAGAGTACCCGAGTACCCGCCATCAGAGTACCCGAGTACCCGTCATCAGAGTACCCGAGTACCCGTCATCAGAGTACCCGAGTACCTGTCATCAGAATACCCGAGTACCCGTCATCAGAGTACCCGAGTACCCGTCATCAGAGTACCCGAGTACCTGTCATCAGAGTACCCGAGTACCTGTCACCAGCCCATCAGAGTACCCGAGTACCTGTCATCTGAGTACCTGATGGGCTGGTGACAGGTACTCGGGTACTTTGATGGGCTAGTGACAGGTGCTCTTTATTGGGGGGGGCAATCAGTGTGTTTGGGGTGCACTGTAATTGGTAACTAGCTGTTACCACACTCTCTTCCTCACACAGGATCAGTGTGTGAGGAGGAGAACACGTGACAGCTAGTTACCGTGTTCTCTGTTGACATTTGTGACCGGCTGTGATTGGACACAGCCGGTCACGTGGTAAAGAGCCAATTTCATTGGCTCTTTACCTAGATCGGGGATCGACTCTGTCCGAGGGACGAGCCTCGTCCCCGATCGCTGCTCTGCGCGCCCCCGGGGGCGCGCATTGCAGAGAGAACGAGCGGCTCGTGCTGGAGCCGCTCATGTGATCGGCTGTGATTGACACAGCCGATCACATGGTAAACAGCCAATTTCTATTGGCTGTTTACCTTGATCAGGGATGGGCTATGTCCGAGGGACGAGCCTCACCCCCGATCGCCGTGCTGCGCGCCCCCGGGGGCGCACAGTAGAGGGGAGATCCGGGCGACGTCATATGACGGCGGCCCGGATCCTTACAACCACTTTGCCGACGTCATTTTACATGACTCGGTATGGAAGTGGTTAAGTCTTATTTGTTTCCATTATTACTAAGCAAACACATGACTGTGAGGTGAATAGGATAGCAAATATTACAACATGTACAAATGCAAGCATTTAAAAGGCAACTCTTGCAGAACAGTTCAATACACAAAATTAACTTGTACTGTTTATTTCAGTTTCCAGTTGGTGTGTCAAATTAGCAGGGCTCAATATTTTCAGTCCTGAGCTGCTAGCCAGGCCTTAAGAGCTACTAGCCACCAATTGCCCCATCCAACCCCTACCCTGCCCTGCCCCTAATTTGCACTAATAAATGATCTCATTAACCAGTTGCCGACAACTCTCCACAGTTTTACCAACGTAACTGTACTTCGGTCGTGCACAGGGGTAGGGGGCGTGCGCGCCCGCCATCCTCGCGATGTGCTGATTCAGTTCAGAACCGATCAGTCATCAGGTCCAGGCCAGGGATTTTTGCCCTGGACCTGGTGATCGGTTCTGACCAATTGCAGAATGCCCTGTGCTTGTGTAATGTAAATACAGACACATGAAATTATGTAATCTCCTCTCCTGGAGCCCTTTTCTGTTCCAGTGTGAGAGGAGAGAACATCTACCATGAGTACACAAGCACTACACTGACACCAGTACACATAGGCACATATTTAACCCCCTGATCACCCCCAGTTAACCTTTTCACTTCCTGTCACAGTGTCACTATATACAGTATAGAGATAATTTACTGATCACTGTATTAGTGTCACTTGTGACGCAAGTTAATGTGAGTTACAGTTAGTGGTAGTTTAGTGGCAGTCCCAGATAGGTTAAGGGTACCCACCATACATCCCCTATTAAAAATCTAACCCCCTGATCACCCCCCAGGTAACCCCTTCACTGCCTTGCACAGTGTCTCTAATATAATGTACAGATCTTTTTTTCTGATTACTGTATTAGTGTCACAGGTGATGTCAGTTAGCGTTGACATTAGTTAGCGTCAATCCAGGACAGCATCAGATTGCCCACCATATATTTAGTAATATATTTTAACCCTTTGATTGCCAGTCACACACACACACACACACACACACACTCTAAACATCTCCATTACTAGTATAGTGTCTGAATGGATCAATATCTTTAATCTGATCAGAACTATACTAGCATCCCTAATAGTTTAGTATAGTGTTCCCAAAACGCAGCGTTAGCAGGATCAGCCCTTACACCCGCCAGCACCTGCATTTAGCTCCTCCGCCCAGCCCCCAAGGAATGCAGTATCAGCAGATTATGGTCACTTCCAATACACAGCACACTAAACCGCAATGTTAGCAGAGTCAGGCCTGATCTCTGCTAGCACTAGCAGTTACATTTTTTGGTAGCGGTTCAAACAGTCCTTGACAACCAGGTGCTATTTTTATCTGTGAGTCACACTTGGCTAAAATGTCCAAACAGAGGTACACTAGTAAAGAGGCCTACACGATGCTGAGCATGACAGATGGGAGCGATGGTGAAGCCTCACTGTCAAAATCAGGCTCAGTATTCAAACCTGTAGAGAGCAGCGGCACCCTGACAGATAGCTCCGATGACCGAGTAGTGGTACCTGCTAAGGTCAGACGTACCCGACCCAGTTCTTCTGTTGCTGGGGTGCAACAATCGCTGGGTTCTGGTATGCAGAAAATTGTCGGTACTTGTGTCGCTCAACCTTCTGGTGAACTGGCAAGCCTGGTACATCCTAGTCATAGTCAAACCAGCACTGCAGTAACACTTGGCGACGTGGCGAGTCCCATAAGTGCAGTTAAATCTGGTGCGGTGGCTAGCACAAGTAGTGTCCCGCAGCCACCAAGAATTCAAAGACAGGCCTGTAGAGCCCCATAGTGTCCTTCCTGATGTGCTTGCAAATCCTGATTGGGAGCCCACTACTTCTGCAGCGCCCGTACTTCCCCCATTCACTGGCCAACCCCGAATTCAATGGGAGAGAGCCACTTTTACTGCTTTGATTTGTATGAGCTGTTTTTCATGAAAGATCTATACAGATCTACTGTGGACCAAAGCAATTTATATGCCAATCAACTTATCATCGCAAATCCAAATTTGACCCTTGCCAGAGAATTTGCATGGAAACTTATCACTTTTTCATCATAGGCATTACTAAAAAAAGAGTTGCGGTCATATTGGTCCACTGACCCAATTCATCATATGCCCATGTTCTCTGCTGCCATGGCCAGGACTAAATACGAGCAAATCTTGCGGTTCTTGCATTTCAATGACAATGAACTCTGTCGTCCTCTGGGTGACCCTGGATATTACCAGCTCCACAAAATTCGGCTCCTCGTAAATCACTTCAACCAAAAATGTGCAGCCTTGCATACGCCCCAACAAGCTGTTTGGGTTGATGAGTCCCTGAATAAATTTTCTGGCCACCATGTTTTCAAATTGTTTCTCCCCAGAAAGCGTGCCAGATATGGGTTCAAGATGTATAAGCTCTGTGACAGGGCAACAGGCTATACATGTAGTTTCCGGATTTATGAGGGAAAAGATAGTAACGTGGAGCCCCCCAACTGCCCAGACTACATAGGGAGCAGCGGCAAGATTGTTTGGGGCTTTGTGTCACCCTTATTCAGAAAGGGGTACCATTTACTGTATATGTGGACAATTATTACACAAGCGTGACACTTTTTAGTCACCTTTTTAATTCTGGATTGGTGCATGTGGCACTGTGGGACCTAATCGCTGGGACTTCCCCCAAAGACTTGTAGATTGCTGACTTAAATGGAGAGAGAGAGCCTGCTTGAAGTGTAATAAATTGCATGCAGTGAAGTGAAGAGACACACGGAATGTTTTAGTTCTGTCCACCAGTCACGCAGATACGACAGTCCAAATTGCAACGACGACTGGTGTTGTTGAGAAGCCCCTCTGTGTCCCCGAATACAACCTTCACATGGGAGGGGTGGACTTCAACGACCAGATCATGGCGCTGTAATTAATTGCCCGTAAGGCCAGACGCTGGTACAGGAAAGTGTCTGTATACTTATTCCAATTGGCTCTGCTGAACGCTTATGTACTATACAAAGTGTCAGGAAGAAGTGAATCTTTCCTAAAATTCCAGGAAGAGATCATCACAGCTCTTCTGTATCCAGAAGGTGCTGTGCCCAAATTTACAATCCAGATGCAGTGAGCCAGCTGCATGAAAGGCATTTTCCGGATGTCCTCCCTGGTACCCCTACCCAAAGAACACCCCAAATAAAGATGTTGTGTCTGTAGAAAATGTGGATATAGGCGTGAAACCCGCTTTTTTTGTTCCTCCTATCCTGGCCAACCTGATCTCTGCATCGGGGACTGTTTCAGTCGCTACCACACACAGGGTCTTGAAAGATGTTAGATGGCTATCGCATTTTGAGAGTTTCTGGCCTGGAATGTTTAAAGTTAATTTTCTGTTCTTACTGTTTTACTGTACTTTGTAATATGCTGCTATACTGTAATGTTTTATTGTTACTGTTTTTCATTGTTAACCATAGTTTGCTTTACAGATACCACCATTCTACTGTTTTACTGCACTGTATACTATTATAATGTAATGTTTTATTGTCACTGTGCTTTTATTGTTAACCAATGTTTGCTTTGCAGGTACGTCCATCAGCTGCAGCATTGATTTGTTTATTCTGATAGCAACAGCGTTTGCTCAGCATATACGTAAATCAATGATTGTAGCGCTGTCGGAGGTAATTGCACTACCGCAGTTAAAAAAAAGAGCATATATGGTGAAGCATAGGGGATGGGGTGAACACAGAGGACGGATCTCTCATATGCTTCGCCATATATTTTTTAACACTTTTCTTGGCAGAGATTTCTTCATCCACATCGATCAATGTGAACGGAGGAATGTGCTATGTTCTTTTTTTTCATTCAGCCCATGGGCTGAACGAAAAAAAAAAAAAAACATTGCATGTATGCCCATCATTAGAAGTGGGTGGATGGTGGGAGGTCTAATGGTGGGAATACCCTGTCTCCTGTCCCACCGGGTACCCCGAGACTGCAGACGGTGGTTCCGTCAGCTAACCATAGAGGTGATTGGAGACAACGATGGCTCAAATCATCTCTATGGCCTAAGAGACCAGAAGCTACGAACCTTTCATGACTTCATATTATAAACAGCGCCATTGGGAAATTGGGAGAGCATCTTACCACACCAATCTTTGTGGGGTCAGATGCTTTAAGGGCAGAGGAGAGAGATATAGAGTCTAATAGACCCAAATTTTTTCAAAAAAGAGTACCTGTCACTACTTATTGCTATCATAGGAGATATTTCAATTCCCTGTGATAACAATAAAAATGATTGGGAAGGTGTCAAAATAAAATAAAAAAGCAAAATAAATAATAATAATAAAAAAAAATTCAAGCACCCCTGTCCCCCAGTGTTTGCACGCAAAGGCGATCGCAAGCATCGGTCAGGTGTCATATGTAAACAGCAATTGCACCATGCATGTGAGGTATCACTGCAAATGTCAGATCAAGGGCAACAATTCTTGCAGTAGACCTTCTCTGTAAATCTAAATTAGTAACCCGTAAAGGCTTTTAAAGGCTTTTAAAAATGTACATAGTTTGTCGCCACTGCATGGGCGTGCGCAATTTTAAAGCATGTCATGTTTGATATCTATGTGCTCTGAATAAAATCATCTTTTATATTTTACCAAATAATTGGGCAATTTATAGTGTATTTGTGTATTAAATTGAAAAAAAGTGTTTTTTCCCCAAAAAATTGCGTTTGGAACATTTCTGCGCAAATACCGTGTGACAAAAAAATTTAAACACCAACCATCTTGTTCTGTAGGGCCTCTGTTTTTAAAAATATATGATGTTATAGGTGCAAAGTAACTTTCTAGGAATAAAAAAAATAATTTTTTAATGTAAACAAAAAGTGTCAGAAAAGGCTTGGTCTTCAAGTGGTTAGAAGAGTGGGTGATGTGTGGCATACACTTCTAATATTGGGCATAAAATGCCAGGACAGTTCAAACAGCCCCCAAATGATCCCTTTTTGGAAAGTAGACAACCCAAGCTATTTGCTAAGAGGCATGTTGACTCCATGGAATATTTTATATATGTTTCTGAAAAAAGAAATGTTTTTACACTTGTCACTAAGTTGTCACTAAGTTATATATTGCTCACACATGCCATGAGTATATGTGTAATTAGACCCCAAAATACATTCTGCTGCTTCTCCTAAGTACAGGGATACTCCATGTGTGAGACTTTCTGGGAGTCTAGCTGTGCACGGGACCCCTAAAACCAATCACTGCCTTCAGCTTTTCTAAGGTCGCAAATTGCTTATTGTACTTCCTCACTACTTATCACAGTTTCGGAGGCCCTGAAATGTCAAGATAGCACAACCCCCCCCCCCCCCCAAATGACCCCATTTTGGAAAGTAGACGCTCCAAGAGACATGTTGCTGAGAGACATGTTGAGTTCATGGAATATTTTATATTTTGCCACAAGTTTCAGGAAAATGACAAAATATGTTACAAAGTTGTCAATTAAATGATATATTGCTCAAACATGCCACGGCTATATGTGAAATGACACCCCAAAATACATTTTGCTGCTTCTCCTGAGTACAGGGATACCACATGTGTGAGACTTTTTGGCAGTCTAGCTGCGTACAGGACCCCGAAAACAACCACCCCTTTGTAAGGGGCGTAAATTGTTGATTTCACTCTTCACTACCTATCACAGTTTCGGAGGCCATGAAATGCCAAGATAGCACAAAACCCCCTAAATGCCCCCTTTTTGTAAAGTAGACAACCCAAGGTATTTGCTAGGAGGCATGGTGAGTATTTTGCAGCTCTCATTGGTTTTGGAAAATGAAGAAAGAAAAGGAAAATGCATTTTCTTTTTTCAATTTCCAAAACTTTGTGACAAAAAGTGAGATCTGCAAAATACTCAACATTAGTGTTGAGCGAACACGGACTGTATTATTCGTGTTCGTACCGAATAATTGGATTTTTTGTACCCGAACACGGACACGGACACTTTACTGTATGTTCGGGTAAAAATCCGTGTTCGGTCGTTTTATTTCCGGGTTTTGCATGCTTTGGCGCTCTTTTCATGGCGGGCTTTCAACAGCCAATCAACAATCGTTTAACTGGTGTGCCTTAAGCCATCCCAGCCATGCCTGCAAATGTCTCAGTAGCTGTGATTGGCCGTCTGAAGCATGTGACCAAGTCTTTATAAGTTCGAGGCAGCCGCAGCGGCGTCATTATGCTGCTTAGATTCAGGGACAGAGCACACATCAACGTGCTGGCTGCTGATTAGGGAAAGATAGGCAGGAAAAAACCATTTGTGTCCGGATAGAATTGAGGGACAGGTCGGAGTGTTTAGGCAGGGCGAGTTGTAGGCATTTTAGGGATAG
Organism: Pelophylax lessonae; assembly: GCF_965119305.1. Taxonomy (NCBI): domain Eukaryota; kingdom Metazoa; phylum Chordata; class Amphibia; order Anura; family Ranidae; genus Pelophylax; species Pelophylax lessonae. The sequence goes on along the minus strand of NC_138770.1, from coordinate 156,773,189 downwards.
AGTCTGCTGAATTATAGGGTCAGTGTCTTCTACAAACTACAATCGATATTGCTGTGTGGGGGGTGGGGTGAATCTGCACTCAATCCTGATCTACGATCTCTTCTCAATCCTGTTAGGGACAGAATCTGCTGAATTTTAGGGAAACTGTGTTCTACAAACTACAATCGATATTGCTGTGTGGTGTGGGATTGGAGATAGGCAGGTGTCAGTGATCCACATCCATTTTTCTGTGTGTGAGCTGCAGTGAACACAATCTTTTTGGGCTGCAGTGAACACAATCTTTTTGGGCTGCAGTGAACACAATCTTTTTGGGCTGCAGTGAACACAATCTTTTTGGGCTGCAGTGAACACAATCTTTTTGGGCTGCAGTGAACACAATCTTTTTGGGGTGCAGTGAACAAAATCTTTTTGGGGTGCAGTGAACACAATCCTTTTTGGTGTGCAGTGAACACAATCTTTGTGGGGTGCAGTGAACAAAATCCTTTGTGGGGTGCAGTGAACACAATCTTTTTGGGGTGCAGTGAACAAAATCCTTTTTGGGGTGCAGTGAACAACATCCTTTTTGGGGTGCAGTGAACACAATCTTTTTGGGGTGCAGTGAACAAAATCCTTTGTGGGGTGCAGTGAACACAATCTTTTTGGGGTGCAGTGAACACAATCTTTTTGGGGTGGAGTGAACAACATCCTTTTTGGGGTGCAGTGAACAAAATCCTTTTTGGGGTGCAGTGAACAAAATCATTTTTGGGGTGCAGTGAACACAATCTTTTTGGGGTGCAGTGAACACAATCTTTGTGGGGTGCAGTGAACACAATCTTTTTGGGGTGGAGTGAACAACATCCTTTTTGGGGTGCAGTGAACAACATCCTTTTTGGGGTGCAGTGAACACAATCTTTTTGGGGTGCAGTGAACACAATCTTTGTGGGGTAAAGTGAACAGAATCTTTGTGGGGTGCAGTGAACACAATCTTTGGGGGGTACAGTGAACACAATCTTTGTGAGGTGCAGTGAACACAATCTTTGTGGGGTGCAGTGAACACAATCATTGTGGGGTGCAGTGAACTCAATCTTTGTGGGGTACAGTGAACACAATCTCATACTTCTGAAGGTTTGAGGGTGCTGCCTGTTCCATACTCCCCCTACTCCTCATCTAGCCTTTTAGGGGTACAAACAATAGTAATTGGGGCCTAGTGTGGTTGTGTACGTGTGATATACATACACTTTTTTGGGATCATATTTTCTATTCCGCTATTTAATCAAAAACCTTTGGGGATCAGTTAAATTGGGGGATAGTCTGTGTTGGTACGTGTGAGAGAGATCCACCTTTCCAAGTTGTTGGGGTTCATCTCATACTTCTGAAGGTTTGAGGGTGCTGCCTGTTCCATACTCCCCCTACTCCTAGCCTTTTAGGGGTACAAACAATAGTAATTGGGGCCTAGTGTGGTTGTGTACGTGTGATATACATACACTTTTTTGGGATCATATTTTCTATTCCGCTATTTAATCAAAAACCTTTGGGGATCAGTTAAATTGGGGGATAGTCTGTGTTGGTACGTGTGAGAGAGATCCACCTTTCCAAGTTGTTGGGGTTCATCTCATACTTCTGAAGGTTTGAGGGTGCTGCCTGTTCCATACTCCCCCTACTCCTAGCCTTTTAGGGGTACAAACAATAGTAATTGGGGCCTAGTGTGGTTGTGTACGTGTGATATACATACACTTTTTTGGGATCATATTTTCTATTCCGCTATTTAATCAAAAACCTTTGGGGATCAGTTAAATTGGGGGATAGTCTGTGTTGGTACGTGTGAGAGAGATCCACCTTTCCAAGTTGTTGGGGTTCATCTCATACTTCTGAAGGTTTGAGGGTGCTGCCTGTTCCATACTCCCCCCTACTCCTAGCCTTTTAGGGGTACAAACAATAGTAATTGGGGCCTAGTGTGGTTGTGTACGTGTGATATACATACACTTTTTTGGGATCATATTTTCTATTCCGCTATTTAATCAAAAACCTTTGGGGATCAGTTAAATTGGGGGATAGTCTGTGTTGGTACATTTGAGAGAGATCCACCTTTCCAAGTTGTTGGGGTTCATCTCATACTTCTGAAGGTTTGAGGGTGCTGCCTGTTCCATACTCCCCCTACTCCTAGCCTTTTAGGGGTACAAACAATAGTAATTGGGGCCTAGTGTGGTTGTGTACGTGTGATATACATACACTTTTTTGGGATCATATTTTCTATTCCGCTATTTAATCAAAAACCTTTGGGGATCAGTTAAATTGGGGGATAGTCTGTGTTGGTACGTGTGAGAGAGATCCACCTTTCCAAGTTGTTGGGGTTCATCTCATACTTCTGAAGGTTTGAGGGTGCTGCCTGTTCCATACTCCCCCTACTCCTAGCCTTTTAGGGGTACAAACAATAGTAATTGGGGCCTAGTGTGGTTGTGTACGTGTGATATACATACACTTTTTTGGGATCATATTTTCTATTCCGCTATTTAATCAAAAACCTTTGGGGATCAGTTAAATTGGGGGATAGTCTGTGTTGGTACGTGTGAGAGAGATCCACCTTTCCAAGTTGTTGGGGTTCATCTCATACTTCTGAAGGTTTGAGGGTGCTGCCTGTTCCATACTCCCCCTACTCCTAGCCTTTTAGGGGTACAAACAATAGTAATTGGGGCCTAGTGTGGTTGTGTACGTGTGATATACATACACTTTTTTGGGATCATATTTTCTATTCCGCTATTTAATCAAAAACCTTTGGGGATCAGTTAAATTGGGGGATAGTCTGTGTTGGTACGTGTGAGAGAGATCCACCTTTCCAAGTTGTTGGGGTTCATCTCATACTTCTGAAGGTTTGAGGGTGCTGCCTGTTCCATACTCCCCCTACTCCTAGCCTTTTAGGGGTACAAACAATAGTAATTGGGGCCTAGTGTGGTTGTGTACGTGTGATATACATACACTTTTTTGGGATCATATTTTCTATTCCGCTATTTAATCAAAAACCTTTGGGGATCAGTTAAATTGGGGGATAGTCTGTGTTGGTACGTGTGAGAGAGATCCACCTTTCCAAGTTGTTGGGGTTCATCTCATACTTCTGAAGGTTTGAGGGTGCTGCCTGTTCCATACTCCCCCCTACTCCTAGCCTTTTAGGGGTACAAACAATAGTAATTGGGGCCTAGTGTGGTTGTGTACGTGTGATATACATACACTTTTTTGGGATCATATTTTCTATTCCGCTATTTAATCAAAAACCTTTGGGGATCAGTTAAATTGGGGGATAGTCTGTGTTGGTACATTTGAGAGAGATCCACCTTTCCAAGTTGTTGGGGTTCATCTCATACTTCTGAAGGTTTGAGGGTGCTGCCTGTTCCATACTCCCCCTACTCCTAGCCTTTTAGGGGTACAAACAATAGTAATTGGGGCCTAGTGTGGTTGTGTACGTGTGATATACATACACTTTTTTGGGATCATATTTTCTATTCCGCTATTTAATCAAAAACCTTTGGGGATCAGTTAAATTGGGGGATAGTCTGTGTTGGTACGTGTGAGAGAGATCCACCTTTCCAAGTTGTTGGGGTTCATCTCATACTTCTGAAGGTTTGAGGGTGCTGCCTGTTCCATACTCCCCCTACTCCTAGCCTTTTAGGGGTACAAACAATAGTAATTGGGGCCTAGTGTGGTTGTGTACGTGTGATATACATACACTTTTTTGGGATCATATTTTCTATTCCGCTATTTAATCAAAAACCTTTGGGGATCAGTTAAATTGGGGGATAGTCTGTGTTGGTACGTGTGAGAGAGATCCACCTTTCCAAGTTGTTGGGGTTCATCTCATACTTCTGAAGGTTTGAGGGTGCTGCCTGTTCCATACTCCCCCTACTCCTAGCCTTTTAGGGGTACAAACAATAGTAATTGGGGCCTAGTGTGGTTGTGTACGTGTGATATACATACACTTTTTTGGGATCATATTTTCTATTCCGCTATTTAATCAAAAACCTTTGGGGATCAGTTAAATTGGGGGATAGTCTGTGTTGGTACGTGTGAGAGAGATCCACCTTTCCAAGTTGTTGGGGTTCATCTCATACTTCTGAAGGTTTGAGGGTGCTGCCTGTTCCATACTCCCCCTACTCCTAGCCTTTTAGGGGTACAAACAATAGTAATTGGGGCCTAGTGTGGTTGTGTACGTGTGATATACATACACTTTTTTGGGATCATATTTTCTATTCCGCTATTTAATCAAAAACCTTTGGGGATCAGTTAAATTGGGGGATAGTCTGTGTTGGTACGTGTGAGAGAGATCCACCTTTCCAAGTTGTTGGGGTTCATCTCATACTTCTGAAGGTTTGAGGGTGCTGCCTGTTCCATACTCCCCCTACTCCTAGCCTTTTAGGGGTACAAACAATAGTAATTGGGGCCTAGTGTGGTTGTGTACGTGTGATATACATACACTTTTTTGGGATCATATTTTCTATTCCGCTATTTAATCAAAAACCTTTGGGGATCAGTTAAATTGGGGGATAGTCTGTGTTGGTACGTGTGAGAGAGATCCACCTTTCCAAGTTGTTGGGGTTCATCTCATACTTCTGAAGGTTTGAGGGTGCTGCCTGTTCCATACTCCCCCTACTCCTAGCCTTTTAGGGGTACAAACAATAGTAATTGGGGCCTAGTGTGGTTGTGTACGTGTGATATACATACACTTTTTTGGGATCATATTTTCTATTCCGCTATTTAATCAAAAACCTTTGGGGATCAGTTAAATTGGGGGATAGTCTGTGTTGGTACGTGTGAGAGAGATCCACCTTTCCAAGTTGTTGGGGTTCATCTCATACTTCTGAAGGTTTGAGGGTGCTGCCTGTTCCATACTCCCCCTACTCCTAGCCTTTTAGGGGTACAAACAATAGTAATTGGGGCCTAGTGTGGTTGTGTACGTGTGATATACATACACTTTTTTGGGATCATATTTTCTATTCCGCTATTTAATCAAAAACCTTTGGGGATCAGTTAAATTGGGGGATAGTCTGTGTTGGTACGTGTGAGAGAGATCCACCTTTCCAAGTTGTTGGGGTTCATCTCATACTTCTGAAGGTTTGAGGGTGCTGCCTGTTCCATACTCCCCCTACTCCTAGCCTTTTAGGGGTACAAACAATAGTAATTGGGGCCTAGTGTGGTTGTGTACGTGTGATATACATACACTTTTTTTGGATCATATTTTCTATTCCGCTATTTAATCAAAAACCTTTGGGGATCAGTTAAATTGGGGGATAGTCTGTGTCGGTACGTGTGAGAGAGATCCACCTTTCCAAGTTGTTGGGGTTCATCTCATACTTCTGAAGGTTTGAGGGTGCTGCCTGTTCCATACTCCCCCTACTCCTCATCTAGCCTTTTAGGGGTACAAACAATAGTAATTGGGGCCTAGTGTGGTTGTGTACGTGCGAGATACATACACTTTTTTTGATCATATTTCCTATTCCGCTATTCAATAAAAACCTTTGAGGATCAATTGAATTGCGGGATAGTCTGTGTCGGTACGTGTGAGAGAGATCCACCTTTCCAAGTTGTTGGGGTTCATCTCATACTTCTGAAGGTTTGAGGGTGCTGCCTGTTCCATACTCCCCCTACTCCTCATCTAGCCTTTTAGGGGTACAAACAATAGTAATTGGGGCCCAGTGTGGTTGTGTACGTGTGATATACATACACTTTTTTTGGATCATATTTTCTATTCCGCTATTTAATCAAAAACCTTTGGGGATCAGTTAAATTGGGGGATAGTCTGTGTCGGTACGTGTGAGAGAGATCCACCTTTCCAAGTTGTTGGGGTTCATCTCATACTTCTGAAGGTTTGAGGGTGCTGCCTGTTCCATACCCCCCCTACTCCTCATCTAGCCTTTTAGGGGTACAAACAATAGTAATTGGGGCCTAGTGTGGTTGTGTACGTGCGAGATACATACACTTTTTTTGATCATATTTCCTATTCCGCTATTCAATAAAAACCTTTGAGGATCAATTGAATTGCGGGATAGTCTGTGTCGGTACGTGTGAGAGAGATCCACCTTTCCAAGTTGTTGGGGTTCATCTCATACTTCTGAAGGTTTGAGGGTGCTGCCTGTTCCATACTCCCCCTACTCCTCATCTAGCCTTTTAGGGGTACAAACAATAGTAATTGGGGCCCAGTGTGGTTGTGTACGTGTGATATACATACACTTTTTTTGGATCATATTTTCTATTCCGCTATTTAATCAAAAACCTTTGGGGATCAGTTAAATTGGGGGATAGTCTGTGTCGGTACGTGTGAGAGAGATCCACCTTTCCAAGTTGTTGGGGTTCATCTCATACTTCTGAAGGTTTGAGGGTGCTGCCTGTTCCATACCCCCCCTACTCCTCATCTAGCCTTTTAGGGGTACAAACAATAGTAATTGGGGCCTAGTGTGGTTGTGTACGTGTGAGATACATACACTTTTTTTGATCATATTTCCTATTCCGCTATTCAATAAAAACCTTTGAGGATCAATTGAATTGCGGGATAGTCTGTGTCGGTACGTGTGAGAGAGATCCACCTTTCCAAGTTGTTGGGGTTCATCTCATACTTCTGAAGGTTTGAGGGTGCTGCCTGTTCCATACTCCCCCTACTCCTCATCTAGCCTTTTAGGGGTACAAACAATAGTAATTGGGGCCTAGTGTGGTTGTGTACGTGTGATATACATACACTTTTTTTGGATCATATTTTCTATTCCGCTATTTAATCAAAAACCTTTGGGGATCAGTTAAATTGGGGGATAGTCTGTGTCGGTACGTGTGAGAGAGATCCACCTTTCCAAGTTGTTGGGGTTCATCTCATACTTCTGAAGGTTTGAGGGTGCTGCCTGTTCCATACCCCCCCTACTCCTCATCTAGCCTTTTAGGGGTACAAACAATAGTAATTGGGGCCTAGTGTGGTTGTGTACGTGCGAGATACATACACTTTTTTTGATCATATTTCCTATTCCGCTATTCAATAAAAACCTTTGAGGATCAATTGAATTGCGGGATAGTCTGTGTCGGTACGTGTGAGAGAGATCCACCTTTCCAAGTTGTTGGGGTTCATCTCATACTTCTGAAGGTTTGAGGGTGCTGCCTGTTCCATACTCCCCCTACTCCTCATCTAGCCTTTTAGGGGTACAAACAATAGTAATTGGGGCCTAGTGTGGTTGTGTACGTGTGATATACATACACTTTTTTTGGATCATATTTTCTATTCCGCTATTTAATCAAAAACCTTTGGGGATCAGTTAAATTGGGGGATAGTCTGTGTTGGTACGTGTGAGAGAGATCCACCTTTCCAAGTTGTTGGGGTTCATCTCATACTTCTGAAGGTTTGAGGGTGCTGCCTGTTCCATACTCCCCCTACTCCTCATCTAGCCTTTTAGGGGTACAAACAATAGTAATTGGGGCCCAGTGTGGTTGTGTACGTGTGATATACATACACTTTTTTGGGATCATATTTTCTATTCCGCTATTTAATCAAAAACCTTTGGGGATCAGTTAAATTGGGGGATAGTCTGTGTCGGTACGTGTGAGAGAGATCCACCTTTCCAAGTTGTTGGGGTTCATCTCATACTTCTGAAGGTTTGAGGGTGCTGCCTGTTCCATACCCCCCCTACTCCTCATCTAGCCTTTTAGGGGTACAAACAATAGTAATTGGGGCCTAGTGTGGTTGTGTACGTGCGAGATACATACACTTTTTTTGATCATATTTCCTATTCCGCTATTCAATAAAAACCTTTGAGGATCAATTGAATTGCGGGATAGTCTGTGTCGGTACGTGTGAGAGAGATCCACCTTTCCAAGTTGTTGGGGTTCATCTCATACTTCTGAAGGTTTGAGGGTGCTGCCTGTTCCATACTCCCCCTACTCCTCATCTAGCCTTTTAGGGGTACAAACAATAGTAATTGGGGCCCAGTGTGGTTGTGTACGTGTGATATACATACACTTTTTTTGGATCATATTTTCTATTCCGCTATTTAATCAAAAACCTTTGGGGATCAGTTAAATTGGGGGATAGTCTGTGTCGGTACGTGTGAGAGAGATCCACCTTTCCAAGTTGTTGGGGTTCATCTCATACTTCTGAAGGTTTGAGGGTGCTGCCTGTTCCATACCCCCCCTACTCCTCATCTAGCCTTTTAGGGGTACAAACAATAGTAATTGGGGCCTAGTGTGGTTGTGTACGTGCGAGATACATACACTTTTTTTGATCATATTTCCTATTCCGCTATTCAATAAAAACCTTTGAGGATCAATTGAATTGCGGGATAGTCTGTGTCGGTACGTGTGAGAGAGATCCACCTTTCCAAGTTGTTGGGGTTCATCTCATACTTCTGAAGGTTTGAGGGTGCTGCCTGTTCCATACTCCCCCTACTCCTCATCTAGCCTTTTAGGGGTACAAACAATAGTAATTGGGGCCTAGTGTGGTTGTGTACGTGTGATATACATACACTTTTTTTGGATCATATTTTCTATTCCGCTATTTAATCAAAAACCTTTGGGGATCAGTTAAATTGGGGGATAGTCTGTGTCGGTACGTGTGAGAGAGATCCACCTTTCCAAGTTGTTGGGGTTCATCTCATACTTCTGAAGGTTTGAGGGTGCTGCCTGTTCCATACCCCCCCTACTCCTCATCTAGCCTTTTAGGGGTACAAACAATAGTAATTGGGGCCTAGTGTGGTTGTGTACGTGCGAGATACATACACTTTTTTTGATCATATTTCCTATTCCGCTATTCAATAAAAACCTTTGAGGATCAATTGAATTGCGGGATAGTCTGTGTCGGTACGTGTGAGAGAGATCCACCTTTCCAAGTTGTTGGGGTTCATCTCATACTTCTGAAGGTTTGAGGGTGCTGCCTGTTCCATACTCCCCCTACTCCTCATCTAGCCTTTTAGGGGTACAAACAATAGTAATTGGGGCCTAGTGTGGTTGTGTACGTGTGATATACATACACTTTTTTTGGATCATATTTTCTATTCCGCTATTTAATCAAAAACCTTTGGGGATCAGTTAAATTGGGGGATAGTCTGTGTTGGTACGTGTGAGAGAGATCCACCTTTCCAAGTTGTTGGGGTTCATCTCATACTTCTGAAGGTTTGAGGGTGCTGCCTGTTCCATACTCCCCCTACTCCTCATCTAGCCTTTTAGGGGTACAAACAATAGTAATTGGGGCCCAGTGTGGTTGTGTACGTGTGATATACATACACTTTTTTGGGATCATATTTTCTATTCCGCTATTTAATCAAAAACCTTTGGGGATCAGTTAAATTGGGGGATAGTCTGTGTCGGTACGTGTGAGAGAGATCCACCTTTCCAAGTTGTTGGGGTTCATCTCATACTTCTGAAGGTTTGAGGGTGCTGCCTGTTCCATACCCCCCCTACTCCTCATCTAGCCTTTTAGGGGTACAAACAATAGTAATTGGGGCCTAGTGTGGTTGTGTACGTGCGAGATACATACACTTTTTTTGATCATATTTCCTATTCCGCTATTCAATAAAAACCTTTGAGGATCAATTGAATTGCGGGATAGTCTGTGTCGGTACGTGTGAGAGAGATCCACCTTTCCAAGTTGTTGGGGTTCATCTCATACTTCTGAAGGTTTGAGGGTGCTGCCTGTTCCATACTCCCCCTACTCCTCATCTAGCCTTTTAGGGGTACAAACAATAGTAATTGGGGCCTAGTGTGGTTGTGTACGTGTGATATACATACACTTTTTTTGGATCATATTTTCTATTCCGCTATTTAATCAAAAACCTTTGGGGATCAGTTAAATTGGGGGATAGTCTGTGTTGGTACGTGTGAGAGAGATCCACCTTTCCAAGTTGTTGGGGTTCATCTCATACTTCTGAAGGTTTGAGGGTGCTGCCTGTTCCATACTCCCCCTACTCCTCATCTAGCCTTTTAGGGGTACAAACAATAGTAATTGGGGCCCAGTGTGGTTGTGTACGTGTGATATACATACACTTTTTTGGGATCATATTTTCTATTCCGCTATTTAATCAAAAACCTTTGGGGATCAGTTAAATTGGGGGATAGTCTGTGTCGGTACGTGTGAGAGAGATCCACCTTTCCAAGTTGTTGGGGTTCATCTCATACTTCTGAAGGTTTGAGGGTGCTGCCTGTTCCATACCCCCCCCTACTCCTCATCTAGCCTTTTAGGGGTACAAACAATAGTAATTGGGGCCTAGTGTGGTTGTGTACGTGTGATATACATACACTTTTTTTGGATCATATTTTCTATTCCGCTATTTAATCAAAAACCTTTGGGGATCAGTTAAATTGGGGGATAGTCTGTGTCGGTACGTGTGAGAGAGATCCACCTTTCCAAGTTGTTGGGGTTCATCTCATACTTCTGAAGGTTTGAGGGTGCTGCCTGTTCCATACCCCCCTACTCCTCATCTAGCCTTTTAGGGGTACAAACAATAGTAATTGGGGCCTAGTGTGGTTGTGTACGTGCGAGATACATACACTTTTTTTGATCATATTTCCTATTCCGCTATTCAATAAAAACCTTTGAGGATCAATTGAATTGCGGGATAGTCTGTGTCGGTACGTGTGAGAGAGATCCACCTTTCCAAGTTGTTGGGGTTCATCTCATACTTCTGAAGGTTTGAGGGTGCTGCCTGTTCCATACTCCCCCTACTCCTCATCTAGCCTTTTAGGGGTACAAACAATAGTAATTGGGGCCCAGTGTGGTTGTGTACGTGTGATATACATACACTTTTTTGGGATCATATTTTCTATTCCGCTATTTAATCAAAAACCTTTGGGGATCAGTTAAATTGGGGGATAGTCTGTGTCGGTACGTGTGAGAGAGATCCACCTTTCCAAGTTGTTGGGGTTCATCTCATACTTCTGAAGGTTTGAGGGTGCTGCCTGTTCCATACCCCCCCTACTCCTCATCTAGCCTTTTAGGGGTACAAACAATAGTAATTGGGGCCTAGTGTGGTTGTGTACGTGCGAGATACATACACTTTTTTTGATCATATTTCCTATTCCGCTATTCAATAAAAACCTTTGAGGATCAATTGAATTGCGGGATAGTCTGTGTCGGTACGTGTGAGAGAGATCCACCTTTCCAAGTTGTTGGGGTTCATCTCATACTTCTGAAGGTTTGAGGGTGCTGCCTGTTCCATACTCCCCCTACTCCTCATCTAGCCTTTTAGGGGTACAAACAATAGTAATTGGGGCCTAGTGTGGTTGTGTACGTGTGATATACATACACTTTTTTTGGATCATATTTTCTATTCCGCTATTTAATCAAAAACCTTTGGGGATCAGTTAAATTGGGGGATAGTCTGTGTTGGTACGTGTGAGAGAGATCCACCTTTCCAAGTTGTTGGGGTTCATCTCATACTTCTGAAGGTTTGAGGGTGCTGCCTGTTCCATACTCCCCCTACTCCTCATCTAGCCTTTTAGGGGTACAAACAATAGTAATTGGGGCCCAGTGTGGTTGTGTACGTGTGATATACATACACTTTTTTGGGATCATATTTTCTATTCCGCTATTTAATCAAAAACCTTTGGGGATCAGTTAAATTGGGGGATAGTCTGTGTCGGTACGTGTGAGAGAGATCCACCTTTCCAAGTTGTTGGGGTTCATCTCATACTTCTGAAGGTTTGAGGGTGCTGCCTGTTCCATACCCCCCCTACTCCTCATCTAGCCTTTTAGGGGTACAAACAATAGTAATTGGGGCCTAGTGTGGTTGTGTACGTGTGATATACATACACTTTTTTTGGATCATATTTTCTATTCCGCTATTTAATCAAAAACCTTTGGGGATCAGTTAAATTGGGGGATAGTCTGTGTCGGTACGTGTGAGAGAGATCCACCTTTCCAAGTTGTTGGGGTTCATCTCATACTTCTGAAGGTTTGAGGGTGCTGCCTGTTCCATACCCCCCCTACTCCTCATCTAGCCTTTTAGGGGTACAAACAATAGTAATTGGGGCCTAGTGTGGTTGTGTACGTGCGAGATACATACACTTTTTTTGATCATATTTCCTATTCCGCTATTCAATAAAAACCTTTGAGGATCAATTGAATTGCGGGATAGTCTGTGTCGGTACGTGTGAGAGAGATCCACCTTTCCAAGTTGTTGGGGTTCATCTCATACTTCTGAAGGTTTGAGGGTGCTGCCTGTTCCATACTCCCCCTACTCCTCATCTAGCCTTTTAGGGGTACAAACAATAGTAATTGGGGCCCAGTGTGGTTGTGTACGTGTGATATACATACACTTTTTTTGGATCATATTTTCTATTCCGCTATTTAATTTAACTGGGCCTCCATGCGAGACCTGTGTGCCTTGTTGCGCTGTTTTGAGTACTCCACCAACATGGCCAGTGGCAATGACGCCGTTCTCAGCTTAACTATCCCACTTCTATGCCTCCTTGAAAAAACAATTCGGGCGATGATGGAAGAGGATGTGGCACAGGATGAGGAGGAGGAGGAGGATGAAGAGGTAACATTTCCAAGGCTTTCAGGGCAGTCATTCGCAAGGGGCTCCGAGGGTGGGTTCCTGCACACGCAAACGCCAGGGACGCAATTGTCCAGCAGGGGCACAGTTCTGGAGGATGAGGAGGATGAGGAGGAGGAGGAGCTGGAGGAGGAGATGGAACCATGTTCACAGCAGGGTGGCACCCAGGCCAGCTCATGGCCATCACTGGTGCGTGGCTGGGGGGATACAGAGGACACGGACGATACACCTCCCACAGAGGACAGCCTTTCGTTGCCTCTGGGCAGCCTGGCACACATGAGCGATTACATGCTGCAGTGTCTCCACAACGACCGCCGAGTTGCCCACATTCTAACTTGTGCTGATTACTGGGTGGCCACGCTGCTGGATCCCCGTTACAAGGACAACGTACCGTCCTTAATTCACTCACTGGAGCGCGATCGCAAGATGCGCGAGTACAAGCGCACGCTGGTAGACGCCATGCTGCTGGCATTCCCATCTGACAGCGGGGCCACAGTGGAAGCACAAGGCAGAGGAGGAGGAGGAGGAGGTCGCCAACGCAACCAGGGCACCGCCAGCACCTCAGAAGGCAGGGTTAGCATGGCCGAAATGTGGAAAAGCTTTGTCAGCACGCCACAACAAACAGCAGCACCAGCAGCTCAGATGGAACGTCTTAGCAGGAGGCAGCATTTTACCAACATGGTGGAGCAGTATGTGTGCACACGCCTACATGTAGTGAATGACGGGTCTGCCCCCTTCAACTTCTGGGTCTCCAAATTGGGCACATGGCTTGAGCTTGCCCTTTACGCCTTGGAGGTGCTGGCGTGCCCTGCAGCCAGTGTATTATCTGAACGGGTATTTAGCACGGCTGGGGGCGTTATAACAGACAAGCGCAGCCGCCTGTCCAGAGACAATGTGGACAAGCTCACGTTCATTAAAATGAACCAGGCATGGATCCCACGGGACTTTTCCGTACCTTATGCAGAATAGCAATGGATACCGACCTTACCCACCCATTGTTCCATTTTTGCTCTTTCTCACTCTTTTGGGGTGTACCCTCATTTAAAATTTTTGAAAAGAAGCAGTGTTGGCTACCTCGTCCTCCTCCTCAGGGCCAGATTAATGTAGGGGCTATTGGAGCTGCAGCTCCAGGCCCCTACCTTTTATATAGGCCCCGGGTTGGCCATATTCACTGTTACCGCTCTTCTGTCACTTGTAAACACAGAAGTCTGGCTTCTATGCTCGCTTCCCCAGGCAGCACCCTCAGAACCTCCCCACACAGCGTGAAGGCCAGACAAGGAGGGACAGTTGGCGATGCATGGATGTGTTTATGGGCTTCAGAGACAGCATCCCATGTTGAATTAGGCATGCATGGCTGCACCCTTCCTCCTCTGGGTGCATGGCAAGGCACGGCCCTTAAGGCCCTTCAAAATCCTCAGCACCAAGCCCATGATGCTGTTAATCCGGCCCTGGTCCTCCTCCACCGCCGCTTCCACCTACACCGCCCATAGGTGTGCGCAGCCTATTGCATTAAGGTGTGCACCCCAAAGTTGAAATACACATGCATGTGTTTGCCAGCAGGGAGAGTAATGTATCGGGGCCATGTACCTGTAGGCAAGGAGAAATAGAGCAGAGCAGGTCCCAGGGAGATCTTTCCCATCTCCTCACTGGCAATGCTATGTGCCCTAGGTGATTAGGGTGTGCCCAGGCACACCCAGCACACCCTGTGCGCACGCCTATGTCACCGCCACATCCACCACCACCTCAACCTCCCTCCTACTCCATATGGGCCTCGTCCTTCAGAGATGAAGAAGAACATTGTTTTATTTTTCTGTTTTTTTTTTGTTGTTTTAAGTTATTTCCCTATCCACATTTGTTTGCAGAGCACTTGCCATGCTCTTAATTACGTTTTGCTGCCATTTGCAGCACTCTAGCCCTTTCCTTTGGTGTTTTAGAGCCATTTTAGTGCCTTAAAGTTCGGGTCCCCATTGACTTCAATGGGGTTCGGTGTCCGGGAAAAGTTCGGTAAAAGTCCGGGACACGGACCCGGACTTTTTTTTAAAGTTCGGCCGAACCCGTCGAACATGGACATCTAGGTGTTCGCTCAACCCTACTCAACATGCCTCTTAGCAAATAGCTTAGGGTGTTTAGTTTTCGAAAAAGGGGTCACTTGGGGAGGGTTTGTGCTATCTTGGCATTTCATGCCTCCGAAACTGTAATAGATAGTGAGGAGTGAAATCAACAATTTACGCCCTTAGAAAGCCTGAAGGCAGTGATTGGATATTGGGGTCCTGTATGCGGATAGACTGCCAAAAAGTCTCACAAATGGGGTATCCCCATGCTCTGGAGAAGCAGCAGAATGTATTTTGGAGTGTAATTCCACATATACCCATGTGTGGGTAATATATAATTTCAATAAAAAACTTTGTGTAAAAAATATATATATATATTTTTGTGATTTTTCAAACACCTCTGACAAAAAAATGTAATATTAAATGGGCTCAACATGCCTCCCAGGAAATTCCTTGGGGTGTTTACTTTCCAAAAAGGGGTAATTTGGGGGGGAGGGGGTTGTACTGCACTGCCATCTTAGCACTTCAAGAAATGAGATAGGCAATCAGAAAGTAAAAGCTTCGTAAATCCCATTATATACACCATAGTTTGTAGACGCTATAACTTTTCCGCAAACCAAAAAATATACACTTATTGAGATTTTTGTTATCAAAGACATGTAGCTAAATACATTTTGGCCTAAATGTATGACAAAAATTGAGTTTATTGGATATTTTTTATAAGAAAAGGTGCCAAATTGCAAAAAATGGCCTGGTCATTACACTGTTAAATGTTTAATGCAGAATTAAGTTACAAAAATAAATATTAACAACAAATTTATCATGCCCTTTAGTGCAGTCCCCTCAGTGCCCATCAATGCAGCCTCATCAGTGCCCATCAATGCAGCCTCACCAGTGCCCATCAGCACAGCCTCGTCAGTGCCCATCTATGCAGCCTCACCACTGCCCATCAATGCAGTCTCATCAGTGCCCATTAATGCAGCCTCATCAGTGCAGCCTGATCAGTACCCATCAATGCAACCTCACCAGTGCCCATCAATGCAGCCTTACCAGTGCCCATCAATGCAGCCTCACCAGTGCCCATCAACACAGCCTGATCAGTGCCCATCAATGCAATCACACCATTGCCCATCAGTGCAGCTTAATCAGTGCCAATCAGTGCATCCCCACCAGTGCCCATCAGCGCAGCTTCACCAGTGTCCATCAATGCATCCTCACCAGTGCCCATCAGCGCAGCCTCAGCAGTGCCCATCAATGAAGCCTCACCTGTGCCCATCAATGCAGCCTCACTAGTGCCCATCAATGCCAACCTTATACCTGGGGGCACATATAGTCAGTACAGACTATTAGGACTGTTTTATCACTTGGCACTTTGTGTATATCAATGAATTTATTATCTTGTTGCATTTTATATTTATTTATTTACCTCTATATTGCTGTTTTGCACATTGAGAATAATAAGGTTATTGCTATCACTTGGAGGGTATCATACACAGATAAGATATAAGGTTGGCACATAATAATTACCTCATACAGGGTTTACAGGATTATTTATTAGTTTATTGTTTATAAACACTGAGCACTTTGGAATAATTTATAAAGGTAGCAGTGCTGATTTATATATATATATATACATTATACCATAAGTAGAGAATAACAACAAAAAGCAAGATATTGGAGAAATTCGCAAAAATAATTAATGCTGCAAGTAGCTTTGGTGACGGTAATTACAGTATTTTGACGGGGAAAAAAAGGGTTTCAAGTAGTTGTAAATGTTTTTGTTTTTTTAATAGCAAACAGGTCTACCCACCTGCTCTGTGGAATTGCAGAGTGACCCCAAACCTGCTCCTCTCGGATCCCTATCGGCGATTTTGGCTCCGCCTCTCTGGCGAGTGCCCCCATAGAAAGGGGCTTTCTATGGGGGCACTTGTGTCGTATATAGACACAGACAGCCGGGCTTAGTCCAGCCCCCCCCCTGCCTCCCTCATCATTGGATTTGATTGACAGCAGCAGGAGCCAAAAGCTTCTGCTGCTTCAGCAGAGCCTATGAGACTGAGAAGTGAGGTAAGAGAGGAGCTGCAGATGGGCACAGTGCTGGATCAAAAGAGGGCTCAGGCAAGGAATGCATTAAGGTAAATAATGTTTAGGCTTTATAACCCCTTAATGCTGCTTTAATGTAAATCACAATTTGATATTTTATGTATAGATGGAGGGACTTAAATAGGATTTAGGAAAGCACTCATTTATTTATTTACTTTCTGTTATAGGGTGACAATGTTTTGTGTGTTGTCCAGTCAGCACTATCTTTCTGCCACATAAGCTTCCAATGGAGACCAAAAGTGCCCGTTTCAACACCAGTATATTTGCAATGTCTTATATTCATTCATTTTTGGTGCTTGCTTAGTTTAGGTAATCCTAAAAGGATGTAAGCCAGTCTGTATTTTTCTTATCAACCAATCAGATGTTCCTTTCGTAGTAAGGAAGCATGAAAGGAAAAATGTAATTGGCTCCAACTGGACAACATAGATTGCCTAAATAAAATGTTTCCTTGGGTAAGACCTTAACCCTTTGTCAAATAGCCATAAGTTTGTAAAATAGCTGAATCAACTCAACTCTGTGTATTCTGTTAATCTGAGTATGCTGAATCTTTACAACTGTGAATGCTCGGTAAACCCTTGGCCTGAATTTTCACTTGCTTTTGGGTCCCACAAATTAACTTTGAAGTGTATTCAAGAAGTTATCAGATCACAAGATTTCCAAAAAGATCAAAAGGTATTTTTTTGAACTTATCATACAGACATGACAAAATGCTTTCAACAACATACAGTACTTGTAAATATAGCGCTATGCCCATAGGAGCCACTGGATATAATGGGTGCTCTTTGCCTCGACCTCCTCAAGAACCTCAACTCCTCTGATGCACTGGGTTAAGTGTATGGACATGCACAACACAGAAAACTCACTAGGAGTAGCACTTGACAATCAATAGTAGCACCATGTCAAAGAAACAGACATTAGGCAAATCAGTAAAGCAAATTAATATATTGTCACTAAACAAAGTTGATACCAAAGGAAGCCTTGGGTTTAATCAACAATGGAGGTAACACTCTTGGCGTACAGAAAGATAAGTGGTAAAGACTGAATATGAATGTAGCATTTGGTTTCCAGATCAACATACATAGTAGCAGCTCCACCATAGGTGCAGCAGTGGGCAGTTTTGAAATTCAAACTCCCAAATACAGGAATATACTGTCAGTGCATTAATGGCAGCCATGTTAGGCCTAGACTGACTGGTATGCACTGTCTGTGGAAAAATGGTAATAATGGAAAGGAGAAGGAGGAGGCGTGTAGGGTTATTCAATGGGAGGGGCAGTTTTATGGGTAGTTCTTATGCTGGCTATCATTGGGGCCCTTTATGAAGCATTGGTGCAAATTTTCCTGGACAGTCCAGTAAAAATCATCTCACCATTCTCCCTGCTCCTCAGTGCCCTTTAGGAACTGTAGTATGAAGAGTCCACTGGCCCTACTGTATGGCTGCCATCTCATACTACAACTTCCTTGTCCTTCGTTTACAGCACTCTGCATAGAAGTACAAGGCCTGGCTTGACTTCACTCTCTTCCTACATGTTGAGGGGTTAATGCAGCATAATTTCGACAGCATAGTAAAAAGTAGAGCAACAGAGGGCATTGTCTCCTTCTCCATGTTGCTGTAGTCCAGAGTCTGGCTACATTTTTAACAGACCAAAAAAGAGAAGTTCAATATTAGGATTTGCATACACCTTAAGACCAAATATATTAATAAGTAAACATAAATTTGAATGCCATTTAAGTTAATTATGTGCAAGTGTCAAGTAGAGCTGCACGATTCTGGCCAAAATGAGAATCACGATTTTTTAGCTTGGAATAAAGATCACGATTCTCTCACGATTCTCTGTGTAACAAAAAAAAAAATTGGGATAACTTTACTGTTACGTTTTTTTTTTATTCATTAAAGTCTATTAATTGCGTTTGAAAGACTGCTGCGCAAATACAGTGTGATATAAAATATTACAACAATCGCCATTATATTCTGTAGGGTCTCTGCTAAAAAAATATATAAAATGTTTGGGGGTTCTAAGTACTTTTCTAGCAAAAAAAAATGATTTTAACTTGCAAGCAGCAAGTGTCAGAAAAAGGTCTAGTCTTTAAGAGGTTAAACTTCCTTTCTCCCTGGCAGAGGGAAGGAAAAGATACAATGTAATCATTTTGTTTATAGTTACTGGGAGACTAAATGCTGATAGGTGTTTGTTTGCGGGAGGCTTTTTTTTTTTTTTTCTCCACAGCGGTTCTCTCTGCAGCTATGCAAAGAATCGAGCATATGTCAGGTTTAGATTGTCAGGGGGGGTGAATCGAGATCGCGATTTTCATACGATTAATCGTGCAGCTCTAGTGTCAAGTATGTGTAGCACCCTACCGGTAGGTGATAGGTAAAAGTATAGTGGGCCTTGGCTGCCTAACAGCAGAGCCATGATTTCAGCTGGCTGTCATGTCTGCTGAGAGGGGAGTCTCCCCACTGGCTCCATGAGACGATTCTCATTGGGCAGTGGAGGAAACTCAATCAGAGACACACTCTGGGACTGGGTATAGGTTTTGAGGGAACGCATGACGCAGCATCTTTGGCGGGAAGCAGAGTCCCAGGAGGGAGAGTACAGCTATCTCTCCTCCTGTCAGAAGGATTGGCTGTTCCAGGTGGCTGCCTGGGAATCCAGAGAGTGCTGAGTTGAGCTGCAGAGAGGATCTCGTGTGCCGAGGACCAGTGGAGGAAGAGGGGTTCAGTTACAGGAAAGCCTGCCAAGGTCATGAGTACTGTGAACTGCCCCTAGGGGTCTGCCAAGTGTAGAGGGGACCACTCCAGAGAAGGTTCCAGGGATCCAGGAGTCAGCTAGCTCTGCCTAGTCAGAGGACCCTGAAGTGTTAGAGGGGGTACCTAGTCAGAGGACCCTGAAGTGTAAAGGGGGCACCAGTGGTTGGGCCCTGAAGAGTCAGTGTACAGTGTGCAGTGTAGAGAGTTAAAAGTTGCAGCAGCACAAGCAGTGACAAGGAGCTACCTCAGCCAGTGAAGGGTTGGAGGGAGCTATTCAGTGATTTTTGAGCTAGATCGAGTGTCAGGAGTCAAGAGTTCTACAGTCCTGGATCTTCTGAGTTAACAAACAAGTTAAAGTCGAGGTTCCAGGACTAATTCAGCCAAGTGGTATTTGCAAGCGCCAGGAAACGCTGGTCGGCATTCAGCTGGCGCCACGACAGCGCTAGTAGGCATTTTTGTACAAAGCCAGAGGAGTATCCCACTGATTCCCTTCTCCCATCCATATACAATAAACAAAACAAACCAAAAATGCAGAATGGTCATTGTCGCAGTTCTCACACCTGGATTCACAACTTAAATGTGTTGGGAGTATTACCGGTGCTAATGGCAGACCCAAACATTGCTACATATAGAATTGTTATGCCAGTATGTTGATTGTACTGGGACCCAAGGTTTAATGGCTCACTTTTACTTGTATGGAATGTTAACTGTTTTTCCTTCTTTTACAGTACAAACTTTAAAATACAGCTGCTTCTAGAAAAGAAACACTCAATGGTTTATGAACTTAGCACTAGATCATTTTCTCATCCACCACATCATATTTGACCTGATCAACCCCTGCAAGAAACATCAGCATATACTAATCAATCTCCCACTTCTTATAGATTTTTAATTAAAAATAAACAAGTACAGCTGATGTCAAAAGGTTGCATTCAATTATCTCTATGACTATAATGCACAGTTAAGCATTTACAAAGTTTCTATAGCGTATGCAATTAGAGAAAAAAAATAATATTTATTTGTACAGAATAGCCAAGTAAACATGTTAGAAAAAGCCTACCGCAATTTGGGAAAATATATGGCATTTTATTTACTTAAACTCCCTCACATTTTTTAACCACTTTGCCACTGAGTACCGTAGTACTACTGCGGCAAAGTGGCTCGTTATCGTCTAACGACGTAGACCTACGTCGTCAGAAACTCCCCCTTGTGGGCGCCGCTGCGCGCCGCCGGAGGCTCGCTCCCGCTGTATTCAGTCACAGCGGGAGTCGGGCCAGGGGAGGAGCAGCAGCGATCGCCGCTGCTCTGCCCCGATTGTCGGGGATCTAGTGTGGAGATCCGCCCGCCTGTGTAAACACAAGCGGGCAGATCTCCCGAGTGACAGGGAGTGACAGATCGGAGTGTTCAGCATAGCTGAACACTCCGATCTGTCCCTGGCTCACACAGTCACCTCCCCCCCCACACGTTAGTAAGCACCAGGCATACATAAACCCCTCCCTCTTCAATAAAATTAACCCCTTCCCTGCCAGTGTCATTTTTACAGTAACAGTGCATATATATAGCACTGATTACTGCAGTAATGTCACTGGTACCCCCAAAAGTGTCAAAAATGTCAGTCAAGGGTCCGATCTGTCCGCCGCAATGTCGCAGTCCCGCAAAAAAAATCGCAGATCGCCGTCATTACGCGTTAAAAAAAAACACCAAAAATGACGGAAATCTTTCCCTTTGTTAGTAAACGCAATAACTTTTGCGCAAACCAATCAAAATACGCTTATTGTGATTTTTTTTACCAAACATAGGTAGCAGAAAACAAATTGGCCAAAAATTTAAAAAAATTTAGATTTTTACATTTTTTGGGGAATTTCATATAAAAAAAATATCACAATAAAGATATTTTGGAAAAAAAAAAAATGTGAAAAATATTGTTGTGTTTTCAAAATTTACGCTCTTTTTTTGTTTATAGCGCAAAAAGTAAAAATCGCACAGGTGATCAAATACCACCAAAAGAAAGCTCTGTTTGTGGGAAAAAAAGGACGTAAATTTCGTTTGGGTATAGCGTTGCACGACCGCGCAATTGTCAGTTAAAGTCGCACAGCGCCGAATCGCAAAAAGTGGCCCAGACGTAAGACAGCAAAATGCTCTAGTGGTAAAGTGGTTAATTTAAAGGGCCAATCTACCCAAAACTGCAATTGTGTAAAGATTCACTGGTTTTATATGTTTTTATAACTAGAGCCTCATTTCTTCAGCTACATTATTTTTTGTTTTATTTTTTTGTAGTATAAAATAAATACAAATTCTAAAAGGGAGAAGCATATTCCCTGGTAATAGCTGTGGCTGGTCGATGGAGCCTGGGAACTCAGGTGCAAAGATTCACCACTGGAGTTCTTGGGAGATCAGAATCTTGTGGGTTGTTAAACAGAGTGGCAACTGCCCAGACTAAAACTTCAGTTTTACCTTTGAGGTTCAATTTCCAGCTATCCCTTGTTTCCAGAGTCAGCTCTGGGGTTTGTTCCTGGACATGTCTCTGATCAAGTTTGAAAATAATGATCCTTGTTTTAGGGAATATTGTGTTCCAGTCACTTTGGACTTAATTCACATATACAGAAATCAGACATAACATTAAGATCACCAATAGGTGAAGTAAATAACATTACCAATGCCAAAAGCCACAAAAAGCCTTACACCAGGAGGGTGTTCGGCTCACAGTGCTACACTCTCCCTGAATTTACCATAACAAACCAAAAAGCTATGTATGACATAGATATGACCTCAAATTCTAAATGTAAATATAAATACAGCAATCAATAAATAATGTGTACTACTGAGAGGCAGAGGTGGGGGACTTGAGTCACATGACTTAAGTCACCAGTTTGAGGACTTGAGACTTGGGGGACTTGAGTCACATGACTTAAGTCACCAGTTTGAGGACTTGAGACTTGCTTGACTAAAATTAATAAAAGACTCGACTTGACTTTGACTTGGTATTCATGACTTGAGACTTGACTTTGACTTGAGACATATGACTCGAAGTGACTTTACTTTTTTAAGTTATTAAATATTTGCATTTTCTCAAGATGTGTTAAAGCAAAATGAATGTGCTCGTTATGTTTCTGACACCACAGTCACTTAAAACACCTCAGTGTGTTCTGATTTTTAGGACACTGGCTGTTTAACAGTGGAAATACTTAACATGTTTTTGATGACCGGACAAAGGATTTTGAGCTGTTTGGGCATTCAAAGTGTTTCTTTAATATGCCAAGAAAAAAGCACTAAGCAGTTTAGTTAATGTTGAAAATAAAACAAAACCTTTCCTGACCACTGACTTTTAACTGATTTAAAGCGGAGTTCCGGCCTAAAAAAAAATGACTTTGGGCCATCCGCTTGCTGACATTCACAAGCAAAAGAAATTAATAGTCCCGTTTTTTTTTTCTTTACTTACCTTGTTTTTGAAGAAAGTATACTTACCTTCCTTCTACTTCCTCCCTCTGGGGCAGCGGCCCGCGCCGTCACTTCCTACTTGCGTTGACTCCTGGGAGCTGAACAGGAATCAATGCGCCTGCACCTGCACCATTCCCTGCTAAACAGCTTCTGGGCATGCCCAGAAGCTGTGGAGGGATGACGTGCTTTGCACCGGAACTGACGAGCGGGGCCAGTGCAGGCGCATTCTGGGAGAAGAGGACACTGAAGAGGACGCAGAAGAGGACGCGCTGGATTCAGCTGCCCACACCTGAGATGGCAGCGCTGGACAAGAAATTTTCAAGGTAAGTATTTCTTCTAAAAGCTAAGTGCGACCCGGGGACAGTTCAGAGGCTATCCATTGTGGAATGTGCTAGGTCTGACTGTCCCGGGGGTATTTTTATTGAAAAAACGTTTCCGAGCCCGGAACTCCGCTTTAAAGGTGAAAATTGGGGTAGATCAGTATTTTGACTCGATTTGTGACTTGACCAAAATAAATGACTTGACTTGACTTGCTTGACTTCTAGCAGGGACTGGACTTGACTTGCTTGCTTTTCGCCACAGTAACTTGGGACTTGCTTGAGACTTAAAGGTTAAGACTTGAGACTTGCTTGTGACTTGCACATGTGTGACTTACTCCCATGTCTGCTGAGCGGGTAGTCCAACACCTAGACACACAACTACTACACACTAAGGCCTCTTTCACACGGGTGTTCCGTATGTCCGTATATCACCCCATCCATTTGCTGGTGATATACGGACATAATGCATGTCAATGGGATTGCGGATGTCAGCGGATGACCACCCGCTGACATCCGATTTACGTCCTTTCAGTTCTGTTCCGTTTTTTGGAACGGAACAGAACCCTATTTTTCTTCCGTTTAAAAAACGGAAAGGACGCAAAATCGGATGTCAGCGGACGACAAAAACGGAGCGCCCGTGTGAAAGAGGCCTTAGAGGAGTGCTGCAGTAATCAGGGAGAGGGAACTCCACCTGTGAAGACAAAAGCAAGGGTAGGCAGAAAACAGCACAGACTTCTGATATAGTAAAAGTACCTAAGGGCTTTATTAAAAACAACATATTATGTACAAAATAAAATGTGAAAGAGCGCATATAGTCCACTCAATACACAACACAATCACAAGTAGAATGGATGAGCAGCCACAGTGTCTGGTTGCTTCTACAACACAAAAATGGTTCAAGAATAGTTTGAGGAACACAACAACAAGCACAATGTGTTAATTGGCCTCCAAATTCTCCAGATCAAAATTGAATCAAGCATCCGTAGGTTGTGGTTGAAAAACAAGTCAGATCCATGGAGGCCCCACATCGTAACTTCCATGATAAAGTGATTGTAAAATCTCAATTCAAAAAATAATAAAACAAACATGTTATACTTACCTCCTCTGTGCAGTTGGTTTTGCACTGGGCAGCCTGGATCCTCCTCTTCTCAAGCGCCTTTTCACTGCTTCTAGCTCCCTCTCTCCAGATTGGCTAACTGACTTTGATTGACAGTCAGTGGCACTATGGCTGTTTCTCAGCCAATCAGGAGGGAGAGTCCAGGATGGCCGAAGGATAGAGATCAGGCTCAGGTAAGTATTAGGGGGTGCTGGGGAGGCTGCTTCATACAGAAGGCTTTTTATCTTAATGCAAAGAATGTATTAAGATAAAAAACCTTCTGTCTTTACAACTCCTTTAAAGGATCTGCTTTTGATGGCTTGGTGCCAGATACCACAAAATACCTTCAGAGGATTAGTGGCATTTATGCTTGAATGGGTCAAGGCCTACTCATTATTAGGTGAGTCATCATAACGGTATGGCTAATCAGTGTAAAGGACTCAGTATGTGGATGCTTACTAAAAAATATAGTTATTTTCAGATTAGATTCTTATCCTGGCATTAAAAGTAAAAGTAAGCCTTCTAGCCAAAATAGAGGAATTGGGCCCTGTTGCAAAGAAAAGGAAGTCTCTATCTTTTTTTTCTTTTTTGCTTAGTAATTTTTTTTTATTTTTTTATTTAAGTTGAAAACTCCAATGCCATCCTTGTTGCTACATATTTCCTTGCTCCAAGTTCCTAATTGTTGCTTCCTGTGAGAAAGCAGACAATCCAGAGGGTGATATAGGTGATCCCCAGCACAGGGTTTTCTTCTACATAGAGTCTCACTGAGTGACTATTGTCACCCTATGACAGGAAGAACAGTCACTGGAAATTGCTAATAGGATCGCTGGGTACACCAACAGTCAAAATAAGTATTTTTATTTTTAGATTAATGCCAGCCATAAACAGGAACCCGATGAGATTTGAGCCATGTATGGGCAGGCTGCATGTATCCAAGTTCATCGATCAATCAAACAACTTGGGTACAACCAGCCTGTCAGATTTTACATGCGATTATTGCTAGCGGGTGTTATAGCTGCTAACAATAATCACTGTATTCTCCTCCCCAGGAGAACACAATAGCTCCGCAGGAAGGATTCCCCCATCAACACTGACTGTGTTGATAGGGGAATCGAGCGACTTTCTTTCCTGCAACACGTGGTTGCATTAAAGAAATTTGCTCCGTTTGTGGCCAGCCTTACATACATTTTAAAGCTTTGTGAATTAAGCCTATTATTGTTAGTTCAAGTTACATACTTCTCTTTTCTCCTATCTATGATGCTGAAAGGCTCCTCTATTGCTGAGAAATGTTCATATATAGAATCTCAGAATTCAAGCACTCTTAAACCCCAATGAGCTGTATACACTGTGCTAAGCATCTGTATATAGTCCTTGAAAAGGTTTTAAAAAAAAAAACTCACCGTTTGCTGATACATTTTAAAAGTGGGGTATGCCTGTACACTAAGCTGCACCGGCTTTAGATATACATGTTCAGGGTTTGCTCCCCAATTTTTTGCTTGTTTATTATGTATTCTGTCTGACCAGACTTCTGAGGTTGAGCACCCCACCCCCCCACACACAACTGTACTCTATCAGTGTCCGCTATCAAGTAGATATAGGAGGAGTCCCTTGTAGTGCATTAGCACATCTCTCCCAGCAAGGAGTGTTGTCTCCAAGGGTTAGAGAGGCTGGATTCACCACTTTTTTATGGATAGTGTAGGACCCACTGATAATGGGGTACTTTGACGTAGTGGTGGGCTTGAGCACGATATGGCCATATAGTGGGACCAAATCCCCATTTTTATTTATGGATTGTCTCCATATTTGATAGTCATTTCTTTTGCATGTGTGCGCTATTCTTTTTTAATATACATGTCGCTTGGTTCATAGCTGCACCGGTTTTAGATATACATGTTCAGGGTTTGCACCCCAATTTTTTGTTTGTTTATTATGTATTCGGTCTGACCAGACTTCTGGGGTTGAGCACCCCACCCCCCACACACAACTGTACTCTATCAGTGTCCACTATCAAGTAGATATAGGAGGAGTCCCTTGTAGTGCATTAGCACATCTCTCCCAGCAAGGAGTGTTGTCTCCAAGGGTTAGAGAGGCTGGATTCACCCCTTTTTATGGATAGTGTAGGACCCACTGATAATGGGGTACTTTGACGTAGTGGTGGGCTTGAGCACGATATGGCCATATAGTGGGACCAAATCCCCATTTTTATTTATGGATTGTCTCCATATTTGATAGTCATTTCTTTTGCATGTGTGCGCTATTCTTTTTTAATATACATGTCGCTTGGTTCATAGCTGCACCGGCTTTAGATATACATGTTAAGGGTTTGCTCCCCCAATTTTTTGCTTGTTTATTATGCCTGCACACTACACTGACTGCACTAATCTGACTGAACACACTATCCACTAACTACCTGCCTAATCTCCATTGTCACACGCTATACACGGCTGCTGTGTAAGCAGCAGCCTTATATAATGTGGGGCCTGGACTTAGCCCCTGAGCCATGATTGGCCAAAGGCACTTTGCCTTTGGCCAATCATGGCTCTCACAGTACATTGTGCTGTGATTGGCCAAAGCATACAGGTCAGGTGCATGCTTTGACCGATCATCAGCAATCAATGCACTGCAAGAGTGGAGTACATTATGGGGTGCTCATCTGTGGGCGAACTTCCTGTCGAGCGCCCCATTGTTTGTGTGCTCAGTTAATTCATGAACAGCTCATGTTCAAGTCGAACTTACGTTCAACTTGAACACACAGCTCATCCCTTTTACTGAACTCAGCTAAAACTAAACTCCAGGTAGCCATTTAGGGGTGTTTAGGAGATACAACACATATATTTTAAATGCAGCCATTATAGGTACCTGATTATGTATTTGTTTTTGTACTCAGTCATCCTCTGTATACATGCACATTGGAAGAGGTAGTATCAGCTCTCTGGACCAATCAGGGCTCTGCTACTTTGCCCAGTGCTATCAGTCTTACACTGTGAACATGTTTACAAGAGGGGAGAATGCAGGGAAGACCCTACTAATGCCTGTTGCTACTTGCCAATCAACAGAATGGGGATGGACCCTATTTGTCAGAAGTGCCTGGACCATAAGAGGAACCTGGCTAACAGAGGCTGGTTGCAAGGCCCCACTCTAATATCACTGGGGATGAGTCTCCACTAATCTACTCTATATAGCAGGAATCCTCAAACTACAGCCCTCCAGCTGTTGCGGAACTACACATCCCATGAGGCATTATAAAACTCTGACATTCACAGACATGACTAGGCATGATTGGAACAACTGGAGGGCCAAAGTTTAAAGACTCCTGCTGTATAGAAACACATCCAGAATAAGCCCTCACTTTTTTCTTATATTTGGTGTAAATTCGAACTGATCTATAACCTGTAGTTGTATAAGACAGACGAATAGGATTTTAGACACAAGACCCACTTCATATATGATGCTTTATTAATAGTTGAAACTTGCTGAATAAAAATAATACCATACTCCCTATTACTTAAATTTAAAAAACAAAACCCATGCCAATGTCACATACCTGAATGCAGAACTTGAGATGATGAAGATGGCCTACTTGAATGTGGAGCTTAAAATGATGAGGATGGCCTCTCCTACTGTTCTAATCTAAATCCTTCTAAAGAACAGGGAGCGTGGGGATGAAGGAGTGACAAAAGTGCTGATACAGTGATAGCGATGATACTGGAACTAGAGAACCATGTCAATGAGCGGATGTGAGTATTGGGATAACATGATTCACTGATGACAGAAGATCAGAAAACAAGTTGGGGGTCAGCAATAGTTGGACTAAGTGGTACAAATTCATCAACAGAAGCAGAGTCAGGGAAAGGCCAAGTCAGCAACTTATAGGCAAATAAGTTTCAGGACAGCAGATAGAAGGCAGACTTTATAGTAAGTGGAACAAGCTGGATTTAATATGAGAGAAGATAATCAGGCAGGTCATACACAAGCCAGTTCAGTAAGTGGTGTATGAATCGGTGCTTTTGTTGGTAACCGATTGTACAGGAAAAAACATTTCCTCAATACAGATCCGTAATCCACTCATACCATCATCTTACAACCATCCATCATCTTACACTGACTTACAAGACTTTTGTCTCATCCATGATATGAGTACATGAGATACTTTTGGATACTCAGGAATCCGTGTGGATAGTAAAATCAAACCACCAGATCACCTTACTATCTCCCCTTGTTGCAAATCCAACTTTTACCCCATACAAACCAGAGGCAGACAAATGGATACTTTCCAAAAATCCATTGAACATGACCTAGTAGTCAATCAACATGCCTATGAACAACATGCCAAAACATTGCCAAAATCTCACACATAAAAAGAAGGTACGTTTGAAAAATCTACAAGATGATGCTAGCATTATTATAAAAAATTCTGACAAGGGAGGAGCAGTGGTCATGTTGGCTTCTTAAGACTATCTCAATGAGGCAATTAGACAACTTTCTGATATTTGAGTACCGTACATTTTGGAATTCATTAGGGAAACCATTTCTTTGTAACATAGTGAAGATAAAAACCTTTTGTGACTGATGTTTCAGTCACATACAGTGGGGATCGAAAGTTTGGGCACCCCAGGTAAAAATTTGTATTAATGTGCATAAAGAAGCCAATGAAAGATGGAAAAATGTCCAAAAGGCATCAAATTACAGATTAGACATTCTTATATGTCAACAAAAGTTAGATTTTATTTCCATCATTGACACTTTCAAAATTACAGAAAACAAAAAAATGGCGTCTGCAAAAGTTTGGGCACCCTGCAGAATTTATGGCATGCACTGCCCCCTTTGCAAGGCTGAGACCTGCCAGTGTCATGGATTGTTCTCATTCATCTTCTGGGAAGACCAAGTGATGTCAGTCTCAAAGGTTTTAAATGCCCAGACTCATCTGACCTTGCCCCAACAATCAGCACCATGGGATCTTCTAAGCAGTTGTCTAGAAAACTGAAACTGAAAATAGTTGACGCTCACAAAGCTGGAGAAGGCTATAAGAAGATAGCAAAGCGTTTTCAGATGTCAATATCCTCTGTTCGGAATGTAATTAAGAAATGGCAGTCATCAGGAACAGTGGAAGTTAAAGCAAGATCTGGAAGACCAAGAAAAATATCAGACAGAACAGCTCGCAGGATTGTGAGAAAAACAATTCAAAACCCACGTTTGACTGCACGATCTCTCCAGAAAGATCACTATTCCACTATAAAGAGATACTTGTACAAATATAGTCTTCATGGAAGAGTCATCAGAAGAAAACCTCTCCTACGTCCTAACCACAAAAATCAGCGTTTGAACTTTGCAAATGAACATATAGACAAGCCTGATGCATTTTGGAAACAAGTTCTGTGGACCGATGAGGTTAAAATTGAACTTTTTGGCTGGAATGAGCAAAGATACGGAGAAGAAGGGGCACAGAATTTAATAAAAAGAACCTCTGTCCAACTGTTAAGTATGGGGGTGGATCAATCATGCTTTGGGGTTGTATTGCAGCCAGTGGCACAGGGAACATCTCACGAGTAGAAAGAAAAAATGGATTCAATAACATTTCAGCAAATTTTGGATGGTACCTTGATGCCATCTGTGAAAAAGTTAAAGAGAGGATGGCTTCTACAAATGGATAATGATCCTAAACACACCTCAAAATCCACGGGGGATTACATCAAGAGGCGTAAATTGAAGGTTTTGCCATGGCCTTCACAATGTCCTGACATCAACATAATTGAAAATCTATGGATAGACCTTAAAAGAGCAGTGCGTGACAGACAGACAGCCCAAAAATCTCAAAGAACTGGAAGACTTTTGTAAGGAAGAATGGGCAAAGATACCTCAAACAAGAATTGAAAGACTCTTGGCTGGCTACAAAAAGCGTTTACAAGCTGTGATACTTGCCAAAGGGGGCAGTACAAGATACTAACTCTGCAGGGTGCCCAAACTTTTGCAGACACCATTTCTTAGTTTTCTGTTATTTTGAAATGATGGAAATAAAATCTAACTTTTGTTGACATATTATAAGAATGTATAATACATTTAAAACAGCGCTAGCATTTCATATTGGCAAATAAATAAGATGCAAATAAAAAAATATATAAAAAATATGTAAAACAGTTCTTATTTATAAAGTGTCCAATAAAGTGCTCAGGTGCAGAAAACAATAATTCAAACGGTGCTCAAGTGAGTGGCCAGACCCTCTAGGTTCCCTACTCACCACAGATATGAGTCTCATGCGCTTGATAAAATCCTTATATCATTGGTAACCAGGCTCTTTAATTGGAATGGATCCAGGAATAGGGATGCCTAGTGAAGGATAGCTCCGAACTAGGTCTCCATTAATCCCAGGCAAGAAAACAAAAAGGACCAATAGTGTAGTATGTAAAGGTAATTTAATTCCCCAAAATCAAAGAAACATACTCACAAAATATATGAATAAAACCCGCTTCCGGTATGGCTGGTACGCATCGTCACTTCCGGTTCGCTTCCTGGATTGACGGTGGAACGCACGCGAACATCGGCGTCCACCGCCACGGGTTTTATTCATATATTTTGTGAGTATGCTGACCGCCGCACGACTATTTACGTCAGCAGTCAGCCCCTCACAGGCAAAGCAACGTAGGGATAAGTCGCTAGCCTGTGAGGGTCTAGGGAGGGTCTAGGGAGCGAGCGCGCGCCGCCGGAGGCGCACTACCACTCCCGCGCGGTCACGGACCCCCCCGCGTGTGTGCCCGGCGGACCCGATGTCCGCTGGTCACTCGCGATTGTCTGTTAGAGCAGGAGAAAGGCAGGCGGGTAATGTAAACAAGCCGCCTGTCATTCTCCCCTGTGTATGAATAGTGATCATACGGTTCTACTATGTAGGACCGTTGATCACTGTTCCCACACCTCAAGCAACAGCCAATCACAGTTAGAATCACGCCCCTAGGGACACACATAACCCCTCTCTCTCAAAAAAAGTTAACCCCTTCACTGCCAGTGTCATTTTACAGTAACAGTGCATATGTATAGCACTGATTACTGTAGTAATGTCACTGGTAACCCCAAAAGTGTCAAAAATGTCAGTCAAGGGTCCAATCTGTCCGCCGCAATGTCGCAGTACCGCAAAAAAAATCGCAGAACGCCGCCATTACGCGTTAAAAAAAAAACAACAAATGTGACAAAAAGCTTTCCATTAGTTAGTAACTTTTGCGCAAACCAATCAAAATATGCTTTTTTGAAATTTTTTTTTACCAAACATATGTAGCATAAAACAAATTGGCCTAAAATGTTAAAAAATTTTGATTTTTACATTTTTTTTGGGGAATTTCATATAAAAAAATGGGAAAAATATTGTTATTTTTGCAAAATTGACGCTCTTTTTTTGTTTATAGCGCAAAAAGTAAAAAGCGCACAGGTGATCAAATACCACCAAAAGAAAGCTCTGTTTGTGGGGAAAAAAAAGGACTTCAAATTCGTTTAGGTACAGTGTCGCACGACCACGCAATTGTCCGTTAAAATCACGCAGTGCCGAATCGCAAAGTATGCCCTGGTCAGGAAGGGGGTAAAATCTTCCGGGGCTTAAGTGATTAAATACTCCCCACACGCATGTGTTCTCTATCTCTTTGACTAAGGGGGTGGAGTGAAAAGTGTTGGGGGTGTGGCCTGGTTGAAGTCCAGGCTGAGGTTGCCACTCAATTCACCTCCATAAGATTCTTCAGATGTGCGGCATCAGAAATCACCCTTTCCTGAATATACAACCTTCTGCAGTTCTAAAGAGCCAGTCTTCAGATGCATACTCCGGGTCCTCACGGCTTTTTACATTCAATTATGATGGAGGTGTTCTCTGATTGGGCTGCCGAGAACCCCCAAACATTATATATATATATATATATATATATATATATATATATATAAATATATATATATATATATATATATATATATATATATATATTTATTTATTTTCTACCAGACACCGTAGGGAATAAAATGGTGGTCCTTTAAACTTTTTATGTCACACGGTATTTGCACAGCAATTTTTCAAACGTGTTTTTTTTTTTTGGAAAAAAAAACTGTTTCATGAATAAAAAAAATAAAAAAAACGACTAAAGTTAGCCTGTTTTTTTGTATAATGTGAAAGATGATGTTACACCGAGTAAATAGATACCTTACATGTCAAGCTTTAAAATTGCGCACACTTGTGGAATGGCGCCAAACTTTAGTACCTAAAAATCTCCATAGGCGACGCTTTAACATTTTTTACAGGTTACATGTTTAGAGGTATAGAGGAGGTCTAGTGCTAGAATTATTGCTCTCGCTCTAACATTTGCGGCAATACCTCACATGTGTGGTTTTAATGCAGTTTACATATGCTAAATCCCATCCTATTCTGGAATTTTGTTTTCTGCATAAGTTGGACTGTTTGAATGTTTTACCGTTTGTTTTAAATTCTCCTGCATTTCGACTTTTAGTAAATAACCCTGAACCCTTTATTGTTTACTTGTTTATTACTGAATATTACTGTTATATTTCTGGCTTCAGAAAATAAAGAGACATGTTTAGTTTTTTTCTACAATCTTTATTGTCATCTTTGCTAGTAATATTGTTTCCAGCATCAACAAAAAGGGTGACTGAAAAACATCTTAAACGGACAGCATTTGTATTTATTTTTGTAAAATAAGTGTAACTAATAGAACTAGTAGAACTGCAATCGCCTACATAATGAGAATTGAATACGTAACTTGTGAATATGTAACCTGTGTGTGTATCTGGCTCTGATACTAGCCAGTGCCTCACCAGCTACTGACTTCACCCCACGTCCCTAAAACACATGAAAATTTGAGTCTCTGCTATCTTGCAAGAACTTGAAAAAATGAAGACCAACCTTAATCAAGAGAAATAATTTGTAGAAGCCAAAGGCTTGGGATGTCCTACTAATTTTCCAGCTGATGAAGGGGAATTTTCTTATACCTGGGAACTGGTTACGTTGACATAGTAGGAGGAGCAGCTGATGACTAAGGATGATCGAACTTTTGAAAAGTTCGGTTCGGCCAGAACAACCGATCTTCCCGAAAGTTCGGCCCGGATTTCAGAACCCCATTGAAATCAATGGGACCCGAACTTCGGTAATCAAAAAACACAATTTTTAAGCCCTAAAACCCAATAAATGCCCCTAAAAAGTGCCTAGGGTTCTGGGTCATGCCCCATTAACTATTAATCACACAAAAGTTCTTAAAAATTGTCATTTTTGATAAAAAAGCCAATTATTGAAAAAATTTAGAAAAAAAAAAGAGAGATTTTTTTATTTTGACTTTGGATTTAGTATCTGGGGGGTCTAAAAAGTGTACATGTGAAGTTTCAGCTCTGTAGCATGTCCAGAACCATGAAAAAAAAAAACAGAAAATTGATATCAATACTTACCGTAATTTTCCTTTCCTGATGGACTCCATGGCAGCATACGTTCGGGTAGCCCCGCCTCCTCTCCTACCCTATAGGACCCCACTCCCATAAATCTTTGCTCCCTTTCAGCATCCGTGTTCTGTAACTAGCCTACTCAGGAATTGGGAGGGGACTCCTGCTGCCATGGAGTCCATCAGGAAAGGAAAATTACGGTAAGTATTGATATCAATTTTCCGTTTTCCTGACAGACTCCATGGCAGCATACGTTCGGGAAATAACTCGCTATACACTCCCGGGTGGGAAGATGCTGAACAAAACTTTTAATTATTGCCATCTACTGACAGCACTTGAACACCAAAATTAACAGAAGATAAGGCAGCTGGTTCAACACAATAATCAGAAAGAAAAGTGTTGATAGATGACCAAGATGCTGCCCTGCAGATCACATCAGGAGTGACATGCCTAGAGACTGCCCAAGACGTAGAGATGCTACGATTCGAATGTGCCATTACCGCCTCCGGAGGAGCCAAGCCCTTTGCTCTGTAGGCCCACTGGATAGCCTGGACAATCCACGCAGCCACCGCTCTAGAAGAGGCACGCATACCTCTCTTTTTCCCTTGAAGAAGGACAAAAAGGAAATCCGACTGGCGGAAGGAAGAAGTGGCCGCCAGATATTGTTTCAGGGTGTCACTGACATCCAGAGGATGAACTTCAGAATTCTCACCGGTCTTGAAGGTGGGAATGATTATGTCTGTATTCTTGTGAAAGACGGAGGTCACTTAGGGATTTGACGCCAACATAGGAATCAGGACCACTCTATCCGAGAAGAAGGTTAAGAAAGGCTCTTTTGACCCTAGGTTTTGGATCTCGGAGACCCTCTTAGCAGAGGTAATAGCCACTAGGAACGTTGTCTTCAGAGTGAGCTCTTTGACTGAGAGAGAAGCCACGTCAAGTGATGATGAGAAGAAATCCAGCACTAGAGGAAGATCCCATTTGGGGAATCTTGGTCTTCTCTGAGGCCTGAACCTAACTGCACCTTTAAAAAAAACTGCAGAACCAGCTGATGCTTAGCCCACGGTACTCCCGTGAATGCCGAGATGGCCGAAACTTGTACTCGGAGTGAGCTGACTGACAGGGATAGATCTAGGCCGGATTGTAAGAACCCCAATACGTCCTGGACCGTAGGTGCGTCTACTGAACCGGACCTAGGAGTTTGAAGATTCATGAATTTCGCCCAAATTCTCTCATAGACCCTGTTGGTGCTACTCCTTCTGGCATTCATAAGTGTAGGAATCACTTCAATTGAGCATCCTAGGGCCTCCAACCTCCCCCTCTCAAGAACCAAGCCTTGAGATGCAGACGTGCAGGGCATGGATGCAGTGTAGGGCCTTGCGACAACAGACCCGGTCTGAGAGGCAGAGGAATTGGATCCTGGTAACTGAGGAGAGACAACAGTGGGAACCAAGGTCTGTTGGGCCAATAAGGAATCACTGCCAGAACTTCTACCGCCTCCATCCTCAGTATCCGTAGGAACTGGAGAATTATTGGTACTGGCGGGAAAGCATAGGATCTTTGGAAGTTCCAAATATCCATCAGAGCATCTACTCCGAACGCCCGAGGATCCCGAAACCTTGCATAGTACCTCTGGAGCTTCTTGTTGCGGGGGGCCGCAAAGAGGTCTACCTCCAGACGGAACCCCAGAGATAGAACCCATTCGAACACCTCTTGATGGACAGACCACTCGTTGTCGAGTTTGTATCTGGAAAGGAAATCTGCTTCCACATTCAGTGTCCCTGGGACATAGGGTGCCGAAAGATTGGCCAGGTGCCTCTGAGTCCAGGACATAATCGGCTCTGTTTCTTGAAGTAGTGATAGGCTGCGGGTCCCTCCCTGCCTCTTCACATACGCCACGCTGTTGTATTGTCCAACCTGAGCATTACAGAGGATCCTTGGATCAGATGGCGGAAAGCTTGCAGAGCTTTGAAGGCAGCCCGCAGTTCCAACACATTGGAGACTACTCCGTGGGCGGGAAAGACCCATCTGCTTTGTGCCACTTCTGACTGGCAGTGGGCTCCCCAACCTGTACTGCTGGCGTCCGAGGTTACTGTGATCCACGTAACTGGAGCTATGGAAGGGCAGTTGACGAGATTCTCCCGTAGAAGCCACCAAGGAAGACACCTCTTCATGGATGAGGTCAGATGGATTTGTTGAGCCATGCTCTCTTAAGTCCACTGCTGGAGAAACCCCCTCTGGAAGGGCCTCAACTTCCACAAGGCCCATTTTACCATGGGAGCTGTGGCCACCAGGGTACCTACTATCCTCAGGCACTGCCGAGCAGTGAGATGAGATGAAGCCATGGTCAATGCCACTCTGTCTCGGACCACCGGGATCTTTTCCTCGGGCAGGGAGATGGTACATTTTACAAGCGATTGTGTGGGCACCAGGTGACTCTTCTCGAAGTTCAAGATCCACCCGAAATCTTGGAGAATTGAGATCACCTGCTCTAGATGCAGAAGAAGTTTAGACCTGTCTTGAGACAGGAGAAGCAGGTCGTCTAGATAGTGGTGTAACCTGATGCCTCTGATCCTGATAAAAGGGCCACTACTGCCAATAAGGTTTTGGAAAACGTGCGAGGCGATGTTGAAAGCCCAAAGGGGAGACAGGTGAATTGCATATGAGCTTTCCCGATGGCAAAGAGGAGAAACCGTTGGAATTCTTTCGCTACTGGAACATGAAAGTAAGCGTCCTTCAGGTCTATAGACGCTAGCCAGTCTCCTGGTTGGACTGAATACTGAATCGTGACCAGAGACTACATTTTGAACTTTTCTCTGCGGATAGACTTGTTGAGGTACGTAAGATCTATCACGGGCCTCCAGGTGCCGTTTTTCTTTTGAACTAGGAAGAGGGGTTAGTAGACTCCCTGACCTCTTTCCGATTCTGGAATTGGAATTACGGCCTCCTGAACCACCAGCGAGTCTAGGTAAGATAGAAGGATCTGCTTTTTTTCTGCTGAGGAGGGAAGAGACATAGCGACAAACCTGGTCCTGGGGGCGCTGTTGAAAACCCAAGAGTGTCCTTGAGACACTATGTTGAGGACCCAGGGATCTTGAATTGAGGCCGCCCACACATCCCGAAAGCGGAGCAAACGAGCTTCTACTGGGGATGCCTGGGCGGGCCCACTCTCAAAAGGATTTTGTGGTCTCCCGGTCTCCAGACGAAGTGCCCTTGGAGCCCTTCTGGAAGGCGGACTGCCTGGACTTCCATCCTCTCCCAAATGTCTTGCCTGGTCTATAACTGCGCGCCTCCCTGGCGCGGCTTGTATTCTGCTTCCTCGGAGGGGCCCGCTTCTGGGCACCAGTGCGTCTGTCCTGGGGAAGGAAACCAGATCTACCACCTGTGGCCCGAGTTATGGCTGTGTCCAATTTATTCCCAAAGAGGGAAGAGCCCTCAAAGGGAATCTGGCACCATGCCTGTTTTGACTCGGCATCGGCCACCCAAGGCCGAAGCCAAAGGGCGCGTTTAGCGGTGACGGAGGATAACATTACCCGGGCCAAGAGGCGGATGATGTCTATGGAAGCCTCCCCCAAGAACCTCGCAGCCATCCTTAGCTCTTGGATTGGAGAGCTCTTTGCTGCTTCTTCTGAAACTCCTTTGAGGGTTTCATCAAGGCCATTAATCCAGACCTCCATGGCTTTTGAAACTGTAGCCAGGGCTAGAGCTGGTTTACAGGCCATACCTGTTGTGAGATACACCCTCTTGAGGTCGGCATCAATTCTCCTCTCTAGAGGCTCCTTGAAGGACACCGTGTCTTCCATGGGTAAAGTAACATGTTTTACAAGCCGCATCACTGCGGCGTCCACTAAGGGTGGAGACTCCAAGTGTTTGACTTCCTCCTGCTTGAAGGGGTATAGTTTCGCCATTTTCGTAATCATGGAGTTTTTCCTCTCAACCTTACCCCATTCCTCAGAGATGATATCTCCCAATTCCCCTAGGAACGGAAAATTCAAACGTTCCTTACATAATTGTTTGAAGAATTTCTTCTGCTTTGGGGGGGGGAGACTGCAGGATCCTCCCAATCGAGAGCATCTCTTACGGCTCTTACCAAGTGGGTAATTTGGGGGATTTGAATTCAAATCCCAGACAGGAATCATCCGTATCCGAATCCGAATCTGAAGGAAGGATGGAAGGGTGGCTGGGTTGAGAAGGCTCAAACGGATCTTGTTCCAGAATGTCTCTCTCTGGCGAGCGAGACGGCCCTGCAGATGTACTTGGACGATTAAGCTCTGCCAAAGAGTCCTTGAGGACCTTGCGCACTACATCTTCAATGTGCTGGTCTGAATTTCCCCGTTCGCCCGTTGCTTGGGCATAACAACGGTTGCAGAGGGACGTACCGTCCGGAACCAATATACCACATCCCCAGCATTTTCTTCCATGAGGACGCTCTGAGCGGCCATGATGTTTAGCGGAAGAAGACTGGCCCTCGCGCCCCGGACTATGGGGGGATCTGCGTCTGGACCTGGATGAGCAGTGCCGGTTGTGCGATTTGGAACGCCGATCTTCTCTGCGTGCATTATGCTGTGGATCGGACCTGGAAGAGCTGGAGACAGACATGCAAAAACATAGAAAAGCAATGGCCATAGACAGACAGAAAAAACCCCTCCCTTCCCCCTTTCCAGCCCTGCACATACCTGGTATGAGCGGGCTGGCCACTAGGGGGAGGAGATGAATCCATACTTAAGGCACAGAAATAAGTTCCTGCTGGCTGAATCAAGCACAGAGAGAAACCCAGGATTAGTTATAAACTGCCTATAGACTGGGGGGGAGGGGGGCTGGAAGAGGTAAATACCGGAAAAAAAGGCTTAAACACACACATAAAAAGACACACAGGCAACCCTGACTATATTAAAAGAGCCTCATAAACAAAATGTGACGATAACACAGGGGAAAGAGGCACAAGTTAGCTTATGGAAAGTAAAATCAACACTAAAACAAGGAAGTAAAGTGTCCCATAACAGGGCTTACCACCCTGCCTCCTGGAGCAGGGACGGGTCCACGGAGACGCAACACCAGGCTTTCCTTCGGGCAATGGTAGGCCACCCGCAGCAGCTGGGCTCTCTCGGCCAGACCACCGAGCTCCCGCCCAGGGTCTCTTCGATTGCCCCCTCCATACCCTGCTAAGAGCAAAGGGCTTAGCAGAGGCTCCATGCTGACCCAATCCTTGCTTCCAGTATATACATAGGACTGCTTTGTAGGAACGCATCATCATGCTTGAGGAGGACAAAAAAGGAACACGGATGCTGAAAGGGAGCAAAGATTTATGGGAGTGGGGTCCTATAGGGTAGGAGAGGAGGCGGGGCTACCCGAACGTATGCTGCCATGGAGTCTGTCAGAAAGGATAATTTTTCAGTAGAACAGGGATGTGGGACCCTCCTTTTACACCTATATGATCTTTTTTTTCTGGTTCTGGACATGCTACAGAGCTGAAACTTCACAGGTACACCTTTTAGACCCCCCAGACACAAAATCACACAAAAAAAGCTCTTAAAAATGTTCATTTTTGATAAAAAAGCCAATTATTGGAAAAAAAAAAGAGATTTTTGGATTTTTACTTTGGATTTCATATCTGGGGGGTCTAAAAAGTGTACTTGTGAAGTTTCAGCTCTGTAGCATGTCCAGAACCGTAAAAAAAAGATCGTTTGTATTAGAACACTTTCAGCACAGGAGTATGGCTTCTCGGTTTTCACACCATGCCGGTTTAATAGCAGGCATTTTTTTGGGTTCTTTGCAGTCAGGAAAAACATCTGAACTTGTGTATAGTGGTACTGTGCACAAGTTCTGATGTTTTGCCTGCCTCCAAAAACCCCCAAAAAATGCCAGCATAAACACACCTGGGCATTTTTTTTTTGACGCTAGCGTTTTTTTTGGCATTTTTTTGGGTTCTTTTGAGGCAGGCAAAACATCTGAACTTGTGTATAGTGGTGTATATACACACATACATATATGTATATACACACCTAGCCATATATAGGTGTGATAGTAGCAGAAATATATGCTTGCGCTAATGAAATCATTTACACAAATATATTTCTGCTACTATCACACCTATATATGGCTAGGTGTCTATATACATATAAGTATGTGTGTATATATACCACTATACACAAGTTCAGATGTTTTGCCTGCCTCAAAAGAACCCAAAAAAATGCCCAAAAAAACGCTAGTGTCAAAAAAAAATGCCCAGGTGTGTTTTTGCTGGCATTTTTTGGGAGTTTTTGGAGGCAGGCAAAACATCAGAACTTGTGCACAGTACCACTATACACAAGTTCAGATGTTTTTCCTGACTGCAAAGAACCTAAAAAAATGCCTGCTATTAAACCGGCAAGGTGTGAAAACCGAGAAGCCATACTCCTGTGCTGAAAGTGTTCTAATACAAACAATCTTTTTTTTTTCTGGTTCTGGACATGCTACAGAGCTGAAACTTCACATGTACACTTTTTAGACCCCCCAGATACGAAATCCAAAAAAATCTCTTTTTTTTTTTTTATTTTTTCAATAATTGGCTTTTTTTTATCAAAAATGACAATTTTTAAGAACTCCTTTTGTGTGATTTTGTGTCTGGGGGGTCTAAAAGGTGTACCTGTGAAGTTTCAGCTCTGTAGCATGTCCAGAACCATAAAAAAAAAGGATTGTTTGTATTAGAACACTTTCAGCACAGGAGTATGGCTTCTCGGTTTTCACACCTTGCCGGTTTAATAGCAGGCATTTTTTTGGGTTCTTTGCAGTCAGGAAAAACATCTGAACTTGTGTATAGTGGTACTGTGCACAAGTTCTGATGTTTTGCCTGCCTCCAAAAACCCCCAAAAAATGCCAGCAAAAACACACCTGGGCATTTTTTTTTGACGCTAGGGTTTTTTTGGCATTTTTTGGGGTTCTTTTGAGGCAGGCAAAACATCTGAATTTGTGTATAGTGGTATACATACACACATTATTATATGTATATAGACACCTAGCCATATATAGGTGTGATAGTAGCAGAAATATATTACTGTAAATGATTTCATTAGCACAAGCATATATTTCTGTTACTGTCACACCTATATATGTCTAGGTGTGTATATACATATATGTATGTGTGTATATACACCACTATACACAAGTTCAGATGTTTTGCCTGCCTCCAAAAACCCCCAAAAAATGCCAGCAAAAACACACCTGGGCATTTTTTTTTGACACTAGCGTTTTTTTTGGCATTTTTTTGGGTTCTTTTGAGGCAGGCAAAACATCTGAACTTGTGTAGAGTGGTATATATACACACACACTTATATGTATATAGACACCTAGCCATATATAGGTGTGATAGTAGCAGAAATATATTACTGTAAATGATTTCAGTAGCGTAAGCATATATTTCTGCTACTATCACACCTATATATGTCTAGGGGTATATATACAGACATATATGTGTATATATACCCCCTATACACATGTTCAGATGTCATGTCTGACATCAAACATGTCCTCAAAAAAGCACTGGCAGTGGCAACCCCTGCAGCATAAAAAATGCTTGGTTGGTGAGAAGCCATATGCCTGTGTCGAAGCAACTCAGAGAAATGATCATTTCTCTATAGCGGTCACCCTGCTATGGAAGGGTTTTGTCACCCTTCCATAGCAGTCACTGTCAGTTAACCCTATACTACACTACGGTCCCCTTACACTTAACACTTTCCCTACCAGAAACTAAATTTTTGAAGCTAACTAAAGTGTAAAAGGAGCACTCTAACTACACTAGATATCCCTTTCCTCACACTAAAAATAGCTAAATGACACTTTGTAACACAATAGAACAGAACAGCATTCCACTCTCTTTCATGTCCCGTATAAGAATGCTAGGAATTTGGCGGGGGCTATCTTATATACTGGGGTGCGTATTCACAAATTGGACTATGGACCCCCTAGTCACTCCAATCACATTCCTAGCATTCTCCTGACCCCTCAATTGGCTTTTACTGATGGTTCTGGTCCAATCACGGGCCTTTAAAGCCCATTTCCTGTCCCATTGCATTTTGGTCGGTTCGGGTTGCAGAATTCCGAACTTTTTGGGCAAAAAGTTCTAAATTCGGCCGAACCTCGAACACCCAATGTTCAGGCCGAACCGATGGTCGACCCGAACCGTTCGATCATCCCTACTGATGACAGCCAGGGAAAGGCAGAGACTGAAAGACAGTGATGTGACCCCTGAGTCCTGATTCCATCACCTCACCTGAATAGTATGCTGGTGACCAGGTATCACAATCACTTAGTCGGACATTACTGCTAGGCACCTACTATTATGTTTTTATATTGTGATAGCAGTACCAATATTTTTGGTTATAATTAAAAAAACTCTAAACTGTACCACTTCACCTTGTCCACTTTCTCATTCTATAGATAGTTTTGTATTTTCTAATGACATAAAGATTTAGAGAATACTTAGTAGAGGTGTCTTTGCCACCACAATATATATGGGCTCAACAAAGCCTGCAAAAGTAGGTACTCACCACTTCATGTCACGTAGGCTATGTGGAAAAACTGACAGTAAGAATAATGGCTGGTAGTGGATTTAGACACTATATTTAAAACAGTCATGTGAACACCAGTGAGAGAATTGTTGTGTCCCACGTGGCAAGTAAAAAACAGCGGAAGAAAAATTTTCATTGCTAAATAACAGAAATTAATACAACAAATACTATTCAAAATGTTGTTTCATTCAAAATAATTGGGTCATTTCTTTCTATAATAAGTAATTGCTGGCTATGACAGAGTCTAGCTCTGCTGTAAGAACATTGAAAACAGAGAGTAGCCTTTCACATTACCTGGTTTGAGAAAATGCCATGAAAACAGTAAAAAATTGCTACCCACAAAGTATTATGTTTCATTGTTGGTTCTGGGTTGAATAAAGACTCTAGTTCATCTAGTTCAATGGGTGTGTGTGTGTGTGTGTATATGTCTCTACCATTTTCCATATTTCTATATATTGTGTTCAGTAAGATACCCATCTAAAAGTTTTTTGAAATTAGTGACACTTCTCGCTGAAAGCACCGATTGTGGAAGGAGGTTCAATATCCTTACCACTCTAACAGTAAAAAAACCCTATGACGTTTAAGCTTGAACCACTTCTAACCCAGCTTCATTTAGGTACCATGTGTCTTCTTAACCACTTGCCCACCGTTCACATTGAGCGTACTGCGGCAAAGTGGCACGATCCCGTCCAGCGACGTAGACCTACGTCGCTGGACTCCTCCCCCTGTAGGCGGCGCTCGCACGCCGCCAGAGGCGCACTCCCGCTGTTTTCATTCACAGTGGGAGTCGGGCCAGGGGAGGAGCAGCGGCGATCGCCGCTGCTCTGCCCCGATCGTCGGGAAATCGAGTGAGGAGATCCGCCCGCATGTGTAAACAGAGTGGGCGGATCTCCTAAGTGACAGGGACTGACAGATCGGAGTGTTCAGCATAGCTGGACATCCGACCTGTCCCTGTCTCACAAAGTCACCTCCCCCCCGCACGTCAGTAAGCACCAGGCATACATTAACCCCTCCCTCTCCAATAAAATTAACCCCTTCCCTGCCAGTGTAATTTTTACAGTAACAGTGCATATTTATAGCACTGATTACTGCAGTAACGTCACTGGTAACCCCAAAAGTGTCAAAAATGTCAGTCAAGGGTCCGATCTGTCCGCCGCAATGTCGCAGTCACGCAAAAAAAATCGCAGATCACCGCCATTACGCGTTAAAAAAAAAAACACCAAAAATGATAGAAATCTTTCCCTTAGTTAGTAAACGCAATAACTTTTGCGCAAACCAATCAAAATACGCTTATTGTGATTTTTTTACCAAACATAGGTAGCAGAAAACAAATTGGCCAAAAATTTAAAAAAAATTAGATTTTTACATTTTTTTGGGGGGGAATTTCATATAAAAAAATGTTAAAAATATTGTTATTTTTTCAAAATAAACTCTCTTTTTTTGTTTATAGCGCAAAAAGTAAAAATCGCACAGGTGATCAAATACCACCAAAAGAAAGCTCTGTTTGTGGGAAAAAAAGGACGTAAATTTCGTTTGGGTACAGCGTCGCACGACTGCGCAATTGTCAGTTAAAGTTGCACAGCGCCGAATCGCAAAAAGTGGCCTGGACGGAAGACAGCAAAATCCTCCGGTGGTAAAGTGATTAAAGAGACCTGAGATTAAATAGTTTCCTACCAATGTTGGAATTTCTATTACGATATTTGTATATACTGCTATCATATCCCTTCTTAATATATTTAATGTTTGTAATTGTTCCTCATAACTGAGGTCCTCCAGCCCCTT
Source organism: Pelophylax lessonae (assembly GCF_965119305.1). Classification (NCBI taxonomy): domain Eukaryota; kingdom Metazoa; phylum Chordata; class Amphibia; order Anura; family Ranidae; genus Pelophylax; species Pelophylax lessonae. The sequence continues at coordinate 156,729,214 of NC_138770.1, read as the reverse complement.
ATTGGTTTTGCTGCCCTTCTCTGCACTCTTTCCAGTTCCAGCACATCCCTCCTGAGGACCGGTGACCAGAACTGGACGGCATAATCAAAATACAGCCAAACCAAAGTTTTGTAAAGAGGTAGAATTATAGTTTTATCTCTTGAGTAAATAGCCTTTTTTTTTTTTTATAAATTCTTTATTGTAAATAGCCTTTTTAATGCGTGGTAATATTCTACTGGCCTTGCTTGTGGCAGCTTGGCATTGCATGCATTTGCTGAGTCTTTCATTAGCAAGGGCCCCAAGATTTTTTCTTTCCTTGATTGTCCCAGAGGTTCCCCCCTAGCGTGTAGCGTGCATTTACATTTCTAGCCCCCAAGTGCATTACTTTAATTTTCCCTATATTGAACCTCATTTTCCATGTGTTTTCCCACTCCTCAATTTTATCAAGGACTTCCTATAAAGTTGCTATATCCTGTTGTGAAGTCATTGCCCTACCTAACTTAGTATCATCATCAAACACTGAGATTGAACTGTTATATTCCAACCTCTATACTGTATCATTTATGAGCGCATTACACAGGACTGGTCCCAGGACAGAGTCCTGGGGTACCCCACTTATAACTCCAGACCATTCTGAAGATATGCTATTTATCACCACCCTCTGGACCTGCCCCTGTAACCAGTTTTCTTTCCAGGTACATATACTATCTTCAAAGCCATTAGACCTCTATTTGTGGATTAAGCGTTTTATTAGGTACCGTGTCAAATGCTTTGGCAAAGTCTAGATACACCACATCCGCAGGCCTTTCTTTATCCAGATTACAGTTCACGTCCTCTCCTCATGGAATGGTAATAGGTTGGTCTGGCAAGAACAGTCTATCATAAATCCCTGCTGGTTATTACTAATGATACTATTCTTATCAGAAAATTTCTGGATATGGTCCCTTATCATCCCCTACAATAGTCTACAAACTGGCCTGTAGTTTCCAGGTACGTATCTTGGCCCATTCTTGAATATTGGGACCACATTAGCCTTTTGATATTCTGCTGGCACCATTCTGGCCACTATGCTTTCCTTAGGATTAAGAATAGTGATCTAGCAATGACCTGGCTAACTTCTTTGAGCACTCCCCAGTGTAAGCCATCTGGTCCTAGTGATTTGTTCACCTTAGGTTTTTCCAGTCTGTTTAGAACACTGGCCTCTGTTAGCCACAAGATTGCATTCGCTGGTGTGTTACTAACAATACCGTCTTGTCTATTATACTCCTCCTTTTCCATAGTAAAAACTGAGGAGAATAATGCATTTAGTACAGTTGCCTTCTTCTTGTCACTTGTAACCAACAACCCTTGGTCATTCTTTATGGGACCAATATGCTCTAAATTGGCTCTTTTACTCTTAATATATTTAAAAAAAAATGTGGGAATTCTTTTTACTCTCTTATGTCGTTAAGAACTATCTTCAGCATATAAAAGAACAAGGAGTCCTGCAAGTAACGGTTTGACCCTTACAGAGCCTACATCCACAGATGATCTGTGGTTAGTTCTCCAATAGGTTTGGAACAACCTACCTGCTGAGTTCCTTCAAAAACTGTGTGGAAGTGTACCTAGAAGAATTGATGCTGGTTTGAAGCCAAAGGGTAGTCATGCCAAATATTGACTTGATTTAGATTTTTCCTATGTTTGAACACATTGCATTTTGTAAATTGATAAAAAAAAAAACAGTTAAAATACATATTTTTTCCAAGGCGTTTTTACTTTACAGCATATCTTTGAACCTGCCTAAAACATTTTCATAGTACTGTATAGATCAGGATAAACACGGGAAACACTCAACTTGCAGCTTTTCCTAGAGCCCACTAAATCTAGACACAAGTGCTTCTTCATATAAAATGGTTTATTTCACCCTAAAATCTGTTGATAAGATGGAATTATACACTCCATATTGAAATGAAATGTATAATAGCAATTACTTGACCACTATAAAAAAGTGACTGGAGTCTTAAAGGGCCAGTCCAACTGATATTCCAGTATTAACTATGTTTTGGTAGGTTTTTATATTTCTTGGAAATATTTTTGGTAAAATCTATGCATTTATCATACATTTTTCAGGTTCATCTCTCTGTGCCATTACATGGTGCCCTCCCTTGCTCTGTTGTACCTTTATATGGAGATTGCAGTACAAGGAAAAATGCTTCTTTGATTGGGGAGGAAAAGGGTTAGCCAAATCCTGTTGGAGCAACCTCTCTTTTTTGGGTGTTCCCCAAAGGGTTGATTCAGTCTACAATGGTCCACTTGAACCTAAAATATAATTTTGGAAGAATCTAATACTTTAAGGCATCTGTAAACATTAGACTGTTGTTTGATCTTGCATAAATAAGCAGGATTGGGTCCCAATTTTATTGTATATAAACTACTACAGACTCCTTAGATGTAGGGAAAAAAGGAGCAGCCCTTTCGCCAGTTTGAATTTATTTGCTACTAGCCTATTTATCTTTATTTTTTATTTCGTTTTTAAAGCTCAATTAGTCTTTCAGTTTCAGCTAAATACATTTTAGGTGCATTAATAAAAAAATGTACAAAGTCTTACAGTTAAGCTTCTTTATAAAGCAGCCACAGCCTGACCCCTGCCAACATTTAGTAGAAAAGGACCCCTGCTCTCTTTGTGTAAGCAGTGGTCTCTCTAAAGAGGTTGGAAATTAACCCCCCCCCCCATCCCCATTGAATACAGTTCCCTATTCAGCAAAGTTCCCAATTCAACTAAGGCTTATGCACATTTTTTTTTTTTTTTTTTTTTTTAAGTGCATGTAGATTACTAAAACTATTCAGGTGGGCTTTACATAAACATTGCCTATTCCTGTATTAAATCTTCTCCTATAGGGTTGATTTACTGAAGAAGTGACAACACTTAGCAAAGTTAATGTTGACTGAGCTTGGTAAATAATATGAACTTGTGTTCACTTTGCATACCCGGTTATGTAATGAAAAATACAGTACATACAAGCTTAATAAAACAAACAGTTTAACACACAAATCAGGGAACATGTACATAGCTAAGTGAACAGTTTCTACCCCTAGTAAATTAAAGTGTCTTTCCCAATTAATAAATATTGTTCAGTGGTTATATCATTTGCTAATATCCATCTGCTATCTACTGTCTACAGCCAGTTTAATAATTTGATATGGTCACTAAACATTTAACAATCCTAAAATATGCAATGGGTATAAATTATTCTTATTGAGTTTGACATATCCACAATTCATGATCTCCTATTCTTTTTTAGGTGAAAAAAAAATTATATTTGGTATTTTGTCTGTTTGAGTAAATAAGGTATTTATGAACAGTCTGCTCTTTTGTAGTTTAAATAATCTGTAATTTGGACAAGGTTATCTTCCATAGCATTTATTCATCATTAAAACAAACATAAAGCAGACTTGACATGTGAAAGCTGTACTATCTAGAACAGCCTGAAGATTTTAACAAAATGTACATTGTTCAAAGGAGCTTTAATTATCTCTTCACTGCAATCTATAATGTATGTCATTAGCATTTTGTTTATGCTCAGCTATTTTAAAACATAAAAAAAAACTCAACACTTTTCAAGCAATTGTAATCATTAGTATTTATCTTGGAATTTGAGTTTTTTTTTTTTTTTGCAGCCTTGGTTATTTTCTTTGAGTTTGGTTATTTCAATTTTCCCCATGATATTAGTGTGTCAGTTTATATGCAGGTCATTACATCTAATGAGCACAAACAATATGTTAAAATGTTTCCAATGAATTCTAAGAATTCAAATTCGAATAGAAAATATCATCCATTTTCATGCACTTCGTCTGGGCTGGGAGGAGGCCCTGTCTGGCTCGTCGCCTTCTCGTCTTGCCTAAAAGACATGGCGGTGTCACATTGCCTGATCTACGGCACTACTATCAAGGCGGCTATGTTGACGAGATGGATTGACTGGGCCCATCACGCCAGTCTGAAGCAGTGGGTGATCTTGGAGGTATCTCTATTCTCACTTTATCTACCAAGGGCACCCCTGATCCTACGGGCGCTGTCAGCAGGAAAAAGGCACCCTGTCCCACATTTTCTGGCACTGTTCCTCGCTTTGGAGCTTCTGGTCGGAGGTGCGCAGGATCACTCAACTGATGATGGAACGCATCATCCCGGATGACCCGGCCTTCTTCTTGTTACATTGCACGGGCATAGCCCCTAATCGGTACAAACGCTCCGTGATCAGACACAAATTTTGAAATTCAAATTTTGGAAGATGGTTTTATTCTATTCTGTTCTATTCTAATTGAAATTAGAATTTTGTGAGACAGCTATAGTCTTTCTGTTTTATTCTATTCTATTTGAAATTCAGAAGACAACTGTTTTCTTTCTATTTGATTTTATTCTATTCAAAATTCAAACTTCAAAATTGGAATTTCAGTAGATGGCTTTATTCTTTTTTATTTTATTCTGTTCTATTCTTTTCCATTGTGTTCTATTTTTTTATTTTCTATTCTATTTTTTCTATTCTATTCTATTCTGTTTTATTTTATTGTAATCTATTCCATTCTATTCTATGCAGCAGCCTACGTAGGCATCATCATTATCTTATTTCACTTATATACCTTACTGTATTTATTGCAATATGTTTCCATTTCAAATTCATTTTTTAATTCAAATTTGGATAATTTTTTTCTTATAATTTATTTCAGATTTGTTGAAATTTGTTACTTTTGTGAAATTTGGATACATCTGAATAACAAAAAAATTGTCAGAATTTCGATTTGCAACAAAATAAATTGCACATGACTGCACATGTCTATATTAAAGTATATCTAAACTCAAAAACAAAAATAAATTATATTACAACTTACAAGTCCTTAGATGTGGTGGCTGCATTCGTTTTCAGTCATTATTACCTTTATTTCAGCTGGTGTTTCTGCCACACCTTCTGATCTGGTGCTACAATGTTCACTCATAAGAGGATAAAACAATAGATACCTCTCGCTTTTCTCTTCTCCATAACATAGAAGGATGTGGTATTATAGCCCTTACAGATAACTGGATCAATGTAAGTGATAGGAAGCAAGGCAGTGCAGGTAGAAAATTATCAGCTCAGAAGATTTCTGGGCAAGAGACTTTTTTGCATACATCAAACAAATATAACAAAATGCTTTCAATAGAGTGTTTAAAGTGGTTGTAAACCCACTTTAAAGACTTTTACCTATATTAAGGCTTACCTATAGGTGCTATAAATATATCTCATAAACATTCACTGTTTAGGAGATATTTACAGTGCATGCAGCCGATGACGTCATCGGCGCATGCGCTCTGAAGGAACAGCTAACCGTGCCGTTCCTTCAGAGCCCAGTGCCGTGAACGGCGTCTCCGACGCGCATGCGCAGGAGTGATGTAATCGCACCTCCAGCCAATCAGATGGCCGGAGGACGTGATCCAGGAAGCAGGACGGCCGACATGTCGGCACTGCAGGGGCTTCGTTTTTAGGTAAGTACTCCATAATGAGCTAGTATGCGATGCATACTAGCTCATTATGCCTTTGTCTTTACAGTTTTTTTTTCACATTTTATTTCAGAGAGTTTACTTCCTCTTTAAAGCTGAACTCCGGGCAATTCTTTTTTGCCCACACTGCACGGGTTAACTGCTTGTTTTTGTTTTTTTTAGGGGAAAGGAGAAATACTAATCCTCTGATCCTTCTAGCACAAGATCAGACCCTGCAGCCCCTGCCCCCCCCTCCCGCGGTATAGCGGTCTTTGCGGTGGCCTGTTCCTGATGTCTTCACGCCCATAGATACGCTTTGAACTTGAGGGCATCAGGAACAGTCCACTATTGGATCACAGGGGTGCGCTGTTTGCTTCTGGAGGGGAGGTTCGGGTGAATATACAGCTTTCTCCTCTCCCCTGGACAAAACGAGAAGTTAACTTATGCAGTGAAGGCACAGCCCCACTGCATGGAAAAACTTTTTTTTTTTTTGCCTAGAGCTGGACTTTAACAAATCTAAGAGGACCAAATAAGAGAAGCTTATTGTTTATATCAGGGGCCCCAAACTGTGGCCCCGGGCCCGGATGTGGCCCTATGCTTGCCATCATTCGGCCCTTGGGGCACTATTCCATGCACTGACACCAACAATGGGGAATCATTCTTATTGCTGGCACCAACAATGGGGCACTATTCCTCCAGTTGACACTATAAAAAGGGCACAATTCCTTCCATTGACACCAACTATGGACATTTTTACTCCCAATAGCCCTAGTCCAGCTCCCTAAATTCTGAAGGACAGTAAAATAGCCCTTTGTTTAGAAGGTTTGGAGACCCCTGGTTTATATGCTCTTTAGCTTATGAGTGGTTTATAAGTCTTATAAGGGGCATGTGGAAAGATGAGCACACGGGAAGGGTCTTAAAGAGAATGTATATTGGTTGTGAACTGTATTATCTTACTTAATAAAGTAATCAAGATTAACCACTTCAAAATCTGGCACTTTCACCCCCTTCCTGCCCAGGCCAATTTTCAGATTTCGGCACTGTCCCACTTTGAATGACAATTGTGCAGTCATGCAACGCTGTACCCAGATGACATTTTTATCATTTTGAGACAGATAGAGCTTTCTTTTGGTGATATTTAATCACCACTGAGTTTTTTATTTTTTGCTAAACAAACCAAAAAAAAGACTGAATTTTGAAAAAAAAATGTTCTTAGATTCTATTATAAAATTTTTGCAAATAAGTAATTGTTTTTTAACTATTGTGCGGTGATTAGTCTGCAATGATGGGCAATGATGGGCACTGATGAGGCTGCTCAGATGGGCACTGATGAGGCTGCACTGATGGATACTGATAAGCTGCATTGATGGGCACTAATGGGGAGGCACTGATGGACACAGGTAGACCGCACTGATAGGCGCTGAAAAGCTGCACTGATAATCAAGACTGATCTGCACTAATAGACACTGATTGGTACTGAAGGGTTCCCTGATTATCAGTATAAACACTGTACTCACTATGCTCTGTCAGCCCTCCTGGCTATCGGCTCTCCTGTCCTCCCACAAACACAGCATGTGTGGAAAGGAATGCCGATAAGCAGCAAGTCTGTTTACACGTGACTCTCTGTGATTGGACACAGCGGATCACAAGGTAAAGGTGTGATTGGCCTTTTACTATGATCTGTGATCAGCTGTGTCCAAAGGACACATCGGTCACAGAGTGCGCTCAATGCGCATTCACGGGGCGCAGTTCTTGGAGGACATCCTTGGACACCCTACCAGAACCAGGAGAGCCACGCTGTAGCTGTCTTTCAACTATAGCACCGGTGAGAAGGGAATATAAAATAAAATAAAACAGCATTGCATTTTATAGTATGTGAATGTGCCTTATTACTCCTGTTCCTACAGACTCATAGCTGTATATCTGCAGTGCAAAATCTAAAGTACTTCTGCCTTTGATTGCCTTTGACTTGGAAGGTATAGAGTGGTATGTGGTGATTTCACTACTGTGCTGCTCACTGTACTGCTTGCTGGAGGCTAGGGCATGGCATAGAATGGTAAGTCAGTAAAGGGGGAAAAACAGCTGCATGGAGACCACAGGCAATACTAGTGACCAACCTTTTGCTTTCTTGCCTCTTTTTCAGCACAGCTTTCAGAGTTCAGTTCCTCTTTAAGCTGCCCTGAGCAGTCTTGTTTCTTCATGAGTTTATGTACCTTTTAAAGAGAGTAACCATAAAAATAGGATTATTGTCATATTGTTGCTACTGCCAGTACTCCTAAAGTAAGAGTAAAGTATCACCATAGGTTCAGAAGCACCTTGATCACAGTGTCTGGCTTTCACATATAAAACATTAATAAATGAAAGCAGCTGGAAATCTTAGCTTCCGTTTGCTGGCTAGGCTGAGAAACACTTGAGAGTTAGAGAATTAAATATCAATAATATGCATTGTTTTCGCTTTGTATAAACAGCAAAACATTAGAACTTTTGCTGAGTTAAATTCCAAAATTTCAACTAAAGGCAAAACTTTTTTTTTTTTGGTTTTAATAGAGTGGAGAGGGATTAGAACACCTGGCAGGTTTTTATTGTTGTATTGCTGTCTGTGTCCCCGTTAAAGAGATTCATCCTCTCTATTTGCCATATATACTGAAGTGAAAGAAAATCCCAAATTTTGTGTTATCATCAGAACAGGGATAGAGGAGGAAATCTTCCAATGGGGCCACTTGTTCTAGTGAACCTGGTGACAACCAAGGATTCCCTACTTTGGAAGGATTTCTTCTCAGTATCCATTTTGACTGGGACAGACAATATAGAAAAATGTCCCCAACAGGAATAGCAATACAAACTTGAAATAGATTTTAACCCTCCTTCACTTTACTGATGTAGCACCCTACAGGGTAGGTGCTAGGTAAAAGTATAATGGGCCTTGGCTGCCTAACAGCAGGGCCATGATTTTAGCTGGGCTGTCATGTCTCCCAGGTGTGTCTGCCGAGAGGGGAGACTCCCCACTGGCTCCATGAGAGGATTCTCATTGGGTAGTGGAGGAAATCCAATCAGAGACACATTCAGGCCTGTATCTACCCCAGAAGGCAGATTCTGCCACAGAGGATTCTGGGAGTGGGTATATGTTTGAGGGGAATGCATGACGCAGCATCTTTGGCGGGAAGCAGAGTCCCAGGAGGGAGAGTACAGCTGTCTCTCCTACTGTCAGAAGGATCAGGTGTTCCGGGTGGCTGCCTGGGAATCCAGAGAACGCTGAGTTGAGCTGCAGAGGGAATCTGGTGTGCCGAGGACCAGAGGAGGAAGAGGGGTTCTGTTCCAGGAAAGCCTGCCAAGGTCGTGAGTACTGAGAACTGCCCCTAGGGGTCTGCCAAGCATAGAGGGGGCCACTCCAGAGAAGGTTCCTAGGGATCCAGGAGTCAGCTAGCTGTAAAGGGGGTGCCTAGTCAGAGGACCCTGAAGTGTTAGAGGGGGTGCCTAGTCAGAGGACCCTGAAGTGTTAGAGGGGGTACCTAGTCAGGGGACACTGAAGTATTAGAGGGCAAGTGGGTACGCATCGTCACATCCGGTTGAACCAGTGGAACGCACGCCGTCAGCGGCGCTCCTCATGTCTGTTAATATCTAATGCGAGTTGTTTTCGTTCATTCTGTAAGTACAATTTATACTTTGGGGGAATAAAATTTATAAAAACGTATTACACTATTGGCCCCCCTTGTTTTTCTTTTATCTGGGAATCACGGAGACCTTTGGAGCGATCCTATACTAAGGCATTCCCTTTCCTGGAACTATCCATACTGAAATACCTGGTTGCCTAAGCCATATACGATCCTATCAAGCGTTTGTGACACATACCTGTGGTGAGTAGGGGACCTGGAGGGTCGGGCCACTCACCTGAGCACTGCTTGATCGGACGGTTTATGCACCTGAGCACTTTATTTGATCACATCAAGATTTAAGGACTATTTTAAGAATATTTATTGTGATTCATTATAATTTATTGCTGGTTCACATTTTTTATATATTTTCTACATTATTTATATTGATCACTTTGCACTTTAATTCATTTTTATTATATTCACTAGTGATTTTTCAAGTGATGCTAGCGCTGTTTTAACTTTTATTTTACACATTAGAGGGGGTGCCAGCGGTTGGGCCCTGAAGAGCTAATGTGTACAGTGTGCAGTGTACAGAGTTAAGAGTTGCAGTGACAAGGAGCAACTTCAGGTGTAGGTCTGAAGAGGCTCAGTTCCAGGCAGTCCCTGGTGGAAAGTATGTTGGCTACAGTTGTCACATGTATAATACATTTTATATTCTGCACATGTTAGTACCTGCTCCTGTTCTGATATACTCATGAAAGTCTGAACTTGTTAGTAAAACACTCTATAACTATTTAGCCTCATGGACTACAGGACACAACACCTGTACTGCTGTATTATGCAGAGTTTGACTAGTGGTGGTTAGTGGTGAGTAATTTACCCTCTTGCTAATACTTTCTCTACTAACTACAGTGTAGCCCAAAAAAATATCTACCATATAGTTCTCACCAGAACCAGAGTAAGGGAAAATCTTCCAATGAGAACATCTGTTGGGAAGAGTTCCTCTAACTTCCTGCTGCATCCCTAGAACAAAAAGTAAGGAAAACTTCTCCCTGTAGAGAAATAGAAAATAAATTAATGACAAAAACCTAAAGTTTCAAACTCTATCCATTACTTCAACAAATGTTTTTGTTGGTCTTCCCTCTAAAAAGAGAAGTATGGCTCTGGAAAAAAAATTAAACATATACAGTATACTCACGTAGTTGGATACAGCATTGATTCGATGCTGCATCTGTCCCCTGCCACAACAGTTCTTTTCCTTCACTCTGAGCAGAGCCATGACTGTCAATCAGCGGCTCTCTGCTCTCCCCTCCAGTGCTCACTGGAATTCTGGGCTGTAGAGGGGGCCGGATGGGCTGGCCCAGGCTCCCTGCAGATTGCAGAGATGCATGCTAATGTGAATTTTAGTAAAAGGGAGGAAAGTTCTGCTTTAACCTGAACACAGGTCAAATCAGACTGATGTGGGAGAATTGCAGTGTTCCTGAGATGGGAAAGAGAGAATCACTTAACTGCATATCTGGAGCGGTAGTCTTATAAACATGAGCACAAAAGTAATGTTCAGTTTGCATACAAAAATTCATGTTCACATGTGTTAAAAGGCAGTGATGAGCCCACCACAGAAATCCCCCTAGCTACAGAGAACAAGAGTTTCAGCCATCAAAATAAAAAGCAGCCATATCGTTTGGGGACAGTGATGGGACTAAGGGCTGGCAGCACAGTAAAGGAGAAAGACAGGCAGCTGCCATTATAACAGTTTTTTTGACTAGAGTATATTTAGCTCCACAAATAAAACTTCTAACAATGTTGCATTTTATAATCACTTTGAGCTAATGGATTTTATCTTATCCCTAATCTCCCCAGAACTCATTTGAATACACAAATACCATCTAAAAGAAAGATACTTTAAAATTCAGTTACAATTGATCGTATTGTCTAGACCAGCATCAATCAACCACATTGATGTTTTGCTTATTAAATTAAATCTTAGTAATAATTAAAATTCTAATGACTTCAGAGCCAATACCTATAGCAGTGATGCGCCTGTGTCTCCTGGGTAAAGTAAAGTCTGACATTGTTCACATGTCAGTGTCCTGTTAAAATGCTTGAATGGTTGTGTTTTTACAACTTTAAAGCATACCTATACTGACCTTGGAAAACTGACCCCAGGATTTAAACGTACAAGTGCCTGTACATGCTTTTAGTAACCTGGTGTAGCATTCAGATATTTTGCCTGTCACTATTGACAGTTAAATTAAAATGCATAGTACTGTGTTTTTTTTTTTTTTTTTTATAGAATTCTTTAAATTATTGTTGTCTATATTTTTCAGGAGGAAAAAGACAATTTTGTACCAAGAGTAGAATACTAAGAAATGAAAAGTCCTTTCTTTGCTGCACCTGGATGGGCATCCCCTCTACCTGCATTGAAGGTATACTTCCAAAGAGAGAGGAAATGCTCATTGCTGAATGGAAGAAAATTCATTTCATCTAACTGTTCTGTGAACTACCTCAATAAAATTGAGTTGGGTCGAGCTTTGTCTGCTTAAAGTGTCTGAAGTAGATCTCTAGTAAACACACTGAGAAGTACAAATCTCTGGAACTAACCATGTGCAAAACATGGTCGGGCTATTGGATTGGGATGGATTGGGGAGTAGGAGCTCTATCATGTAACCATGAAAAAAACATCAGGCCTGATGCAAGATGTGTTCCCAGCTTGAGGATTGTCATTGCTACAGGTGACCAGGGGTATGGTGAGTGGGTGTTCAGGGCACTCTATGTTTTAAACACACCATACATGCACATGTGCCCCAGAAGCGGAATTCTGCATGGGCTGTGGACTGTACATATGGCCATTGAGTAGGCCTGAGTAAGCCTGAACAAGACCTGTTCTAGGCAGTCCCTGGTGGAAAGTATGTTGGTTACAGTTGTCACATGTATAATACATTTGATCAGGGGCGTAACTACAGGGGTTGCAGGGGTTGCAATTGCTACCGGGCCCCATGCTCCAGGGGGCCCGGTAGCAAACCAGTGGGTGAACTTCTAGGATCTCAAAGGTCACACTTGCGACCGGGGCCCTGGCATTTCACCACTGTGGGGAGGCCCCAAGATTGCAGGAAGGGGGCCCACTGCAGAACTTGTGAAAGGATCCTGATGCGGGACCATAATAAAAGGCCATGCAATGAGATTAAAGAGCCCCAGAATTAGTGGGAAGAGCCCCGGGCTTGAAGGGAAGGGCCCCGGCCAGGGGTCTGGGGGGCCCTTCATGGTTTCTTGCATCGGGGCCCTGAAGGTTCTAGTTACGCCTCTGCATTTGATACTCTGCATATGTTCATACCAGTTCCTGTTCTTATATACTCATGAATGTCTGAAATTTTGAAAACACTCAATACCTATTTAGCCTCCTAGACTACATGACACAACACTGCTGTACTGCTGTATTATAAAGAGTTTAACTTCATCTATAAAGGCATCATTTGGCCTTGCCCTTTTCCACCTTTTGCCCCTTGCTTTTGATCCATCAATGGGATTGGTGATTTTACTGATCAATGTTGAAGTGTGGGAGGCAGCATGGACTGTGTTGGTAATTATTTAAAGTACTACCAAAGGCAGAACTTTTTAAAAACATTTTTGATAGAGTTAGACAGAGATTATTGCCGTGTGTGCCCCCCTTTAACCGCTTGCCGACTGCTCACAGTATATTTACTGCGGCAGTCAGCCCCTCACAGGCAGAGTGACGTAGGTCTACGTCGCTTGCCTGTGAGGCTCTGGGGAGCGAGCGCGCGCCCGCGGAGGCGCGCTCCCGTTCCCGCGCGGTCACGGACCCCCCCGCGCGTGTGACCAGCGGACCCGATGTCCGCCGGTCACTCGGCGATCGGCGGGGGAGAGGGAGAATGTCAGGCAGCTTGTGTAAACAAGCCACCTGTCATTCTCCTCGCTGTAAAAACACTGAACACATGGATCTACTATGTAGATCCGTTGATCAGTGTCCTTACAGCTCAAGCCACAGCCAATCACAGTAGAAAGCACGCCCCTAGGGACACACACAGCCCCTCCCTCCCAAATAAAGTTAACCCCTTCACTACCAGTGTATTTTTACAGTAACAGTGCATATATATAGCACTGATTACTGTAGAAATGTCACTGGTAACCCCAAAAGTGTCAAAAATGTCAGTCAAGGGTCCGATCTGTCCACCCCAATGTCGCAGTACCGCAAAAAAAATCGCAGATTGCCGCCATTACACGTTAAAAAAAAAACACCAAAAATGACAGAAATCTTTCCCTTTGTTAGTAAACGCGATAACTTTTGCGCAAACCAATCAAAATACGCTTTTTGCGATTTTTTTTTACCAAACATAGGTAGCATAAAACAAATTGGCCGAAAATTTTAAAAAATTTTGATTTTTACATTTTTTTTGGGGAATTTCATATAAAAAAATGTGAAAAATATTGTTATTTTTGCAAAATGTACGCTCTTTTTTTGTTTATAGCGCAAAAAGTAAAAATCGCACAGGTGATCAAATACCACCAAAAGAAAGCTCTGTTTGTGGGAAAAAAAGGACGCCAAATTCGTTTAGATACAGCGTCACACGACCGCGCAATTGTCTGGTAAAGTCACGCAGTGCCGAATCGCAAAATACCCCCTGGTCGTTTAGCAGGAAAATCCTCCGGGGCTTAAGTGGTTAAGTAGCTTCACCTTCTTTATTCGTCCTGTTTATCGTTATCATTGAAAGTGAAAGTAAAAAAATCCTACATTTTGGGTTATTGCCAGAACAAGAATAAAGAGAAATCTTGCACTGGAGGCATTAGCTCTGGTGATCTTGCTGACAATCAGGGATTCCCTCAATTTGGAGAGATTTCATCTCACTTCATGCTTTGGATATAGGACAGGAAGTAAAAGGAAATCAAAATGACAAAAAAAGCCTGACAGGGGATTTGAACTTCCCTTACTTCATTCAAAATGTAAAAGTTTTTCCTTTAGGTATACTTTATTAGAGTCTAGATTCTTGTTATTCCAGGAACTCTAGAGCAGCAGTTCTCATCCTCCAGGCTGTGGCCTCTCTCCTACAAAGCTGCCAACCCCTCCACCCTTGCTGCTGTGAGCCTAGTGTTGGGGGTGCACACTCACAGTGTCTCTGAAGTTTTGGACTGTTGGGAAGTGCCAGTGTTTCCTTTCCACCTTTGAGCCCCGGTTCACACTTGTGCGTGTGCGGGGTTCGCATGTAATGTCGGAGCGCACTGCTCCGACATTACATGCGATCAGCTGTGCGGTGCGAGTTTAGCCATACAAACTGTATGGCTAAATTCGCATCGCTCCCGCAGCAAACACGCACAGGAGGCATTTTTGCAGCCGCATCAGGATCGGATCGCACAGCGGTTCACACTTGTGCGATCCGATCCTGTGCGAACTGCACGATCGCACTGCGATATGCGATCAAACTGGGGGTGTCGTTAAGATTACATTGACACCCCCAGCGTATCGCATATGGCAGTGTGAACTGCCGGGGGTGCGTGTGCGATGCGGGAACAGGCTGCGAATTCGCAGCCTTCCCGCATCGCATATATGTGAACCGAGCCTGACAGTGGAGTGATTATACAGATTACAGCTTCAAAATGTTCACAGAGACTGGGGGAGGCCTGGATAATCTGCAAAATGTCCAATTGAATGTGACTAACTACTACTAGCAATATCATAACCTGGATAAATGAGATCCTTCACAGCTATACTAGTAAACTTTCCTGGAGTCAGGTCAGCTAAGAGGTGAATTCTGGAATTTAAAGATTATTGCACTGTGCATATCATCTTAGGTTTTAGTTCTACTTAAATAGAGCAGTCATGGTTTATGCGCTCCCATGGTACTGTAGAGCAGTGTTTCTTAACCACTAGGCTGCAGCCTGCCTCCAGGCCATAGCTATTCTCCATACCACTCTTGCCAACCCCTTCCTCTTTCTCCTGTGAGCCCAGTGATGTTGATATGTGCTCACTGTGTCTCAGAACCTGGATTTTAGGCTATCAGGAGGTGCCAGGGTCCCTTTTCTACCAACGACAGTGGAGTGATCACATGAATTAAAGGAGCACCCCAGAGACTGGGGGAGCCAGCGGCAGCATGGGTGAGTGGAAGAGGCATATACCAAATGACACATGCCTTGCACTGTTAAGAGATTTGTAACGATTACATGACTGCAAGGTAAATCAACAGACATACATAACAAGCACTATGCAGGGGAAGTGTATACCCATACAATAAAAGTATGGGTAACATATTTTGCTTTTTCGTTTTGCACCTGCAATGCAATGAGTAGTGTTACAAAAATATTATCATGTGTGATTTTAGGTACAATAGGGTGTGTTGACAGCCTGTTTATATTGTATGGGCTGCTTTAAAACGCAATACACGTTAACCGTGACACAAAGAAAAAAATGGGCCCTTACTTTTGGGGCTGAGAACCACTGATCTAGAGCAGCCCTTCTCAAACTTTTTGACAAGAGCAGCAATCTTGGAAATAACTTTCTGGTGTAAGGGAACCCCTGATAATAATACCTACTGTATAGCACATTTGCTGAGATACAGGAATTAATAAAAGAATAAAGAATATGGTATGCTTTGCATTTTTGACACTCACCCTATATGATAATTATTTTCATAAGTATTACAATGAAATGAAATAAATAATAATTAAAGCTAGAAAAGAAAATTATATAGTGAAGATTGTAGTGTTCCTTTACATGGGTGGTCAGTTAAGTGCTCCCTTATACCTGTGGCTAATAAAATGCTCCTTTACACTGATGGTCAATAGAAAGAGTTCTACTTAAATTGGTGGTCAGTGGGAGAATGCTCCCTACATTGGTAGTCAGTGGGAGGAATGTTCCTTACATTGGTGGTGGTTAGTGGATAGAATGCTGCTTACATTGGTAGTCAGTCGGCAGAATGCTCCTTAACCATCCCATGGTGGGTATAAATTCTAGGGTATGTTCCTCACACTCTTTAGAACTGAATAAGTGGCTTGTTTAGGCTTCTAAATGTCCAGCTAAATGTGACTAACTACCTCTAGTTTCCTGGTAGCAGGTCAGCTAAGATGTGAATTTTGGAATTCATGAGTTACTGCACTGCGTACACCATTAATGCTTTTCATGGCATAAAGCCTTCAGCAGAAGTTGATGACTCTGAAGGTTTTTTAAATTGCAGAGCTCCAGAGGAGATAGGCCAAGATGGGAAGTGTGAAATATTTTTGGGGCACTCTGTTGCTGAGCTGGGGATGGCAGTAGCGATAGGCAAATAGAGATGAAGTTGTGTTTGTTCCAAAAGTCAGCTGTCTTCCTGGGCCAATGAGCTGTGGCCTCCGCAGATGACATACACAAACGGGTGGGGATGCATGTGACATCATTAACCTAATATGGTCACAGTAGTAACAGTAGACCAAATCTCACTACAAAGGCAAAAATTCTTTAGATCATCCACTGTAAAAATACAGCTAACAGGTCATAGCACACGAGTACCTAAGAAAAAGAAGGGCAATGCTATATTTCAGGGAAAATTAAAGGCACAATCAACATTTCTAAATCTTCAATATAAAATATCACATCTTCCTTAACTGATTTCAGGTCCACTTTAAGAGTTTATATTTTTAAGAAACATGCTATGTATAGGATTCGGCGGGTCCGGCCGAGCTTGAAAAAAAGTCCGGGTTGACTCCGATCCCGAACCCCATTGAAGTCAATGGTGACCTGAACTTTTGAGAACTAAAATGGCTCTAAAAAACACATGGAAAGGGCTAGAGGGCTGCAAATGGCAGCAAAATCGTCTTAAGTGCATGGTTAATGCTCTGCAAATAAATGTGGATAGGGAAATAACTTAAAATAATAATAATAACATAAAATTCATAAAAATAAAAAATAATAATCTTGAATGATGTAGGAGGAGGACGAGGCTCATATGGGGTAGGAGGTTGAGGTGACGGTGGGTATGGCGGTGTAGGTGGAAGCCGCGTTGGCGGTGGAGGAGGAGGATGAGGTAGCCAACACTGGTTTTGGTTTTTAATTAAATTTTTTTTTATATGAGGGTACACCCCAAAAGAGTAAGAAAGATCAAATACAACAATGGCTGGGTAAGGCCAGTATACATGTGTATTCTGCACAAGGTACGGACAAGTCCTGTGGGATCCATGCCTGGTTCATTTTAATGAACGTGAGCTTGTCCACATTGGCTCTGGACAGGCGGCTGCGCTTGTCTGTGATAACGCCCCCAGCCGTGCTAAATACATGACCAGGTAATACACTGGCTGCATGGCAGACCAGCACCTCCAAGGCGTAAAGGGCAAGCTCAGGCCATGTGCCCAACTTGGAGACCCAGAAGTTGAAGGGGGCAGACCCATCATTCAGTACGTCTAGGCGTGTGCACACATACTGCTCCACCATGTTAGTGCTGGGTCGTGGTGCTGCTGGTGGAGCTCCTGTTGCAAGGAGAGGACGTGGTCGATCTGTGGCAGCTACACGCACAAGTGAAACACCTTTCTCAGCTACGAGTAGGCGACAGAACCTGCAGCAGTATTTGGCAGGGCCTAATGCGCCTCTACAAACGTTGAGGCCAGAACAAGTACAGGCGATAGTAGATTGGGTTGCTGACAGTGCCTCCAGTTCCTTTACATTGTCTCCCACCCAGTCTTCTGCTGAAAGGTCAGAGGTGGCACCCGCAGCCGATGTCCATCAATCTTTCACCTCACCCCCTTGCAAATCAGCCAAGCAGTCTGAGCCCCAAGTCATGCAGCAGTCTCTTCTTCTTTTTGATGACTCTGTTAGCATGGTTTCCCAGGGCCATCCACCTAGCCCTGCCCCAGAAGTGGAAGAGATTGAGTGCACCGTTGCCCAACCACTTATGTCTCAAGATGAGTACATGGGAGGACCATCACAGCACGTCTTGGATGATGAGGAAACACAGGTGCCAACTGCTGCAAAATTCCGAATTGTGGAGACCGACAAGGAGGGCAGGGGTGAAGAATGGGTGGAAGATGATGTGGAGGACGATGAGGTCCTCGACCCCATATGGAATGAACGTCATGCAGGAGACCTGAGTGGTTTGGAGGAAGAGGCGGTGGTCGCACAGAGCCACCAGCACAGCAGAAGAGGGAGCAGGGTGCAAAAGTGGAGCGGCCGTGCCCTAGACACTACGCCTGCTACTGCCCAACGCAGCAAGGGACTGAGCACACCAAAGCCAGCTCAAAGGAATTCCCTAGCTTGGCAGTTCTTCAGACAATGTGCTGATGACAGGACACGAGTGGTTTGCACGCTGTGCAATCAGAGCCTGAAGCGAGGCATAAACCTTCTCAACCTGAGCACAACCTGCATGACCAGGCATCTAACGGAAAAGCACAAGCTGAAGTGGAGTAGACATCTCAAAAACCAAGAAAGGTCTCTGGCTCCTCCTGCTTCTTCTTCTGCTGCAGTCTCGGCCTCTTCATCCACCTCTGTAGTGACAGTGGCACCTGCCACCCCGCAAACAAAGGATCTGCCAGTAACACCACCACCTGGGTCACCAACAACCATCTCCACAATGTCCCGTGGAAGTGTTCAGCTTTCTATCTCCCAAACACTGGAGTGGAAGAGGAAGTATCCCCCTACCCACCCGCAATCCCTGGCCCTGAATGCAAGCATTTTAACATTTCTGGCCTTTGAAATGCTGTCAATCCGTCTGGTGGAAACGCAGAGTTTTGAAAGCCTTATGGTGGTGGCTGTCCCACAGTACGTAATGCCCAGCCGCCACTACTTTTTCAGGCAAGCCATCCTTTCCCTGCACAACCAAGTGGGTGACAAAATCAGGTGGGCACTGCGCAACGCCATCTGTGGCAAGGTCCACCTAACTACAGATACGTGGACCAGTAGGCACGGTCAGGGATGTTATATCTCCTTAACAGCACACTGGGTAAATGCAGTGGCGGCTGGACCTGAGGCGGATAGCAGTTTGGCGCATGTTGTAAGAATATTTAATAATAAATATCTTGCGCTCGTACTTATGTCAGAATATTTATACTGCTCTGAATATAGCAGTGTATTTATTTATGGTTAATAAGCAAAGATCTATGAAAAAGGAGAGTCTTCACCTATTGCCATAAATCAATGCCGTGAATTATTTTTAATTGATTAATTTCTTTTTAAAAGCATATACCAATCTTAGTGAGTACAGTCTACAGCGTGGAATATATATAAAAATATTTATTCTCAAGACATGCAAACACGATATATGATCAAACAAGAAATGACACAAAAAGATAACTTCTACATAAAAATGCTAACTTCAAATAATCAATGCAATGTGATGTTTAGCTCAATAATGAAAGTGAAACTAAAACAAAGTGAAATGAAACAAAGTGAAAGTAAAACTAAGCAAGATTACCATTTCTTCCCAGGTATAGTATAAGCCATAAATTAATGTTCTATATAAACAGACTACAATAGTCTGCGAATCACACGGCCCAAAGTCATTCCACTGCAGAAGGAATGAGAATAAGCCATGCAAAACGGAAGACTTAAAATTGCAAATAATGCACTGAATCTGATATTAATAAAAATGTATAAAAACAAAAATCAGCTTTTTAGAGAAAAAATCTACTATGGATTATACGACTGGGATTGTAATCTTATTACCCTTAAGTATGCAATATAAAACATATAAGGAAGGAATAAACAATTGTTGAATAAAATCAAATAACATAGCAAGGCATAATTACCACACTTAAGATGGCCGCTAGAGTCCTAAGATGGATGCCTTTCTTAAGATGGTGGATTCCCTTCAAGTTTCAGATGAATGATGTGGATCAGGGAGTATGTCTGGATGAGTCTATTGAAAAATGTAATAGCGTGTGTGGTGTAAGTGTGAGGTGTGTTGTCAGTAGTGTAAAGTGTTGTCTCTCTCATCTGGGTTGGTCTTTTATATGGTAAGAACAAAGAGCTATAAAAATTACCATAAGTAAAACCCAGAGGGATGAAACATTATCCCAATTGGTTGGGATATTCTATACCTAAACTGGTGAGATCATAGACACACCTCTTTTGATAATTAACCCCATACTTGGATAATAAAGTTAAATGATGATTTCTCTATATGTGAGATTAATCATATAACACAACATAAAACTTTGTCCAGACTTCCAGTACATACATAAATGTCCACCTGTGTCTCCATCATTCACCTTGGCAAGTAATGCCATTTCAATAATTATATTTTTAAGACAATATAATATTTTTATATGAAAATATCTAAAATTATCTCAAGACTGCACCTGGTATTTCGCCTCCAGAGGGCAGTATCGTACCGTTCATTAGATTTTGTATTTAACATAATTTGAAACAATTACCCATCCTTCTTATCTCATGACCTCTGACCTGTCGGCTAGTGAAAAGCAATTACTTATTTGACCATGCCAAAGGGCTGTCAGATATAGTCTAGGTTTGGGAATATTTACGACACCTTGAGCACTAAACCAGTCCAAAACAATTCTTATATAAACACTCCTACCACATGCCTTCACATGAAGTAATTCGTTTCACTTTAGTTTTAAGTCTAAGTAAGATGACTACTATGAGAATATAAACCCAAAATGTGATATAACATTCCTAAATATATATATGTATATGCCTTACATAATATAATAACATAATTATGGCTAATATCTTCACACATATAATGATGTACCTTTAAAAAAACTTATATAGTTCATTTTTAAATGTTTGATGAGAAACACTGAGCCATTGTCTATTGTTAAATACTTATAGACAGACTGAGATATCACCCCCTTTAACATAGCGTCAGACTGACTAAGTTTTATCTGATCGAGATGTCAAAAGGGATCTTATTTACGATTACATAGAAATACAAAGATCTCTGTTGAAACCATAGACCCTTTGTAAGCCTGTGAGAGACATTTTGTTAGAATACATATATGAACTCTATTTCACCTTAAAAACAAGATGGACGCCATGCAGCACCATTCTGAATCTCTTATGCATAATATGAATACATGGCTTTTAAAATCATTTTTCTTTTTACCTATTATTATTTTAATCAACCCCCAATAACCCCGACAATGTCCTTTCACCACCGAGGATTGCAGGGCGCTTCAGTTTGCCTCCTGTTCCTAACTCCTCCTACTCCGCTGCCTCGTCCTCCACCGCCTCCGGTCATCATAACACCTTCACCACCAACTTCAGCACAGCCAGGGGTAAACGACAGCAGGCAGTTTTAAAACTTGCCTGTTTGGGGGAAAAACCCCACACCACGTAGGAGTTGTGGAGGAGCATGGAACAGCAGACCGATGAGTGGTTGGTGCGAGTGAGCCTCAAGCCCCGGCCTGGTGGTGTGCGATAATGGTCAAAATTTCGTAGCAGCTCTGGGCATAGCCGGTTTGATGCACATCCCTTGCCTGGCGCATGTGCTGAATTTGGTGGTACAGAGCTTCCTTAAAAATTACCCCGATATGTCAGAGCTGCTGCAGAAAGTGCGAACAGTCTGTGCGCACTTTCAGCGTTCTCACCCTGCTGCTGCTTGCCTGTCAGCGCTGCAGCGTAACTTCGGCCTTCCCGCTCACCGCCTCATATGTGACGTGCCCACAAGGTGGAACTCCACCTTGCACATGCTGGCCAGACTTATTGATTGACTTATTGATTGACTTATTGAATGGGTGTATCTCACTGTAACATATGCAGACTTGCCCGCAATTAAATTTTTTTCCCCCAAAAAGGTTTTTATTGATAAGCGGAATAGAACAACAGTATCCAATGGGTGTATCTCACTGTAATATATGCAGACTAGCCCGCAATTACATTTTTTTCCCCTAAATGGGATTTTATTGATAAGTGGTATACAACAACAGTATCCAATGGGTGTATCTCACTGTAACATATGCAGACTAGGCCGCAATTAAATTTTTTCCCCCAAAAAGGTTTTTATTGATAAGCGGAATAGAACAACAGTATCCAATGGGTGTATCTCACTGTAATATATGCAGACTAGCCCGCAATTACATTTTTTTCCCCTAAATGGGTTTTTATTGATAAGCGGAATACAACAACAGTATCCAATGGGTGTATCTCACTGTAACATATGCAGACTAAGCTGAAATTTAATTTTTTTCCCCTAAATGGGTTTTTATTGCAAAGCGGAATACAACAGCAGTATCCAATGGGTGTATCTCACTGTAACGTATGAATGAAAAATTTTTATTTTTCCCTTTAATTGGTGATTTTTGAAGAGCAGATTTGAACAGCAGTGTCTAAACACTGTATGACAGTGTCACAGTGAAGTATGAATGAAAAACTGAAAAATAATTGTCCCCTTAATTGGTGCTTTTTGAAGAGCAGATTAGAAAAGCAGTGTCTAAACACTGTATGTCAAAGTAAAATATGAAGGAAAAAAGTTTTTTTCTTTTTTAAATCCAGATTAAGCAGACACATATGCACTGAGCTTGCATTACATGGCCGCTACACGCCGCACACCTAACAGGTTGGATACTGTTGTTCTATTCCGCTATTCAATAAAAAAACCCATTTGAATGAAAAACTGAAAAATATTTTTTTCCCTAAAAACTGAAAAAAAAATATTTTCCCCTTAAATTGGTGCTTTTTGAAGAGCATATTAGAAAAGCAGTGTCTAAACACTGTATGTCAAAGTAAAATAGGAAGGAAAAAAGTTTTTTTCTTTTTTAAATCCAGATTAAGCAGACACATATGCACTGAGCTTGCATTACATGGCCGCTACACGCCGCACACCTAACAGGTTGGATACTGTTGTTCTATTCCGCTATTCAATAAAAAAACCCATTTGAATGAAAAACTGAAAAATATTTTTTTCCCTAAAAACTGAAAAAAAAATATTTTCCCCTTAAATTGGTGCTTTTTGAAGAGCATATTAGAAAAGCAGTGTCTAAACACTGTATGTCAAAGTAAAATAGGAAGGAAAAAAGTTTTTTTCTTTTTTAAATCCAGATTAAGCAAACACATATGCACTGAGCTTGCATTACATGGCCGCCGCATGCCGCCCACCTACTCACTGGGCTCAGGTCAGGGCAAAAAAGATCGTGCACTGCACCCCCACACAATAAAATCAATGTAGATCGCTGTCTGATTAAAGAAGATTCTTCCTATTCTTTACCTGAAAGCAATCTCCAGCCTGCCCCTACAATAATCTCCTATCTCTCCCTCAGCAGCATCAGGAACCTGTCCCTAGTATAGTTAGAGCAGAGTGACGCGTGGCGCTATGTGACTCCAGCTTATATAGAGGCGGAGTCACATGCTGCACTAGCCAATCACAGCCATGCCATTAGTAGGCATGGCTGTAATGGCTTCTAAGGGCACACTAGTTAAACGCTTGCTGATTGGCTGCCTTGCAGCTGTTGAAACCGCGCCATTAAAACCGTGCCAAAACATGAAATAAGAGTACCGAACAACGGACTATATCCCGAACATACAGGGAAATATTCGGGCCGTGTCTGGGTACCGAATACCCAAAAGTCCGGTACGATCCCGAACAATACAGTCCGGGTTCACTCAACCCTAGCTATGTATAGAAATCTATGGCACTTTCTGTAGATTTTCTTTTAAAAATAAAGGTCCTTGCCCTGCAGTGTAACTCTGGACAACTATGCAGGGAACTGAGGGTCCTATAGTAATTATACTGGAATTTGAAAAATTCTCATATTCGCTATTCAAATAACTTGTGATTTGTTCACTAAAACATATCAATCCCAAGAATACAGGATGACGATTATATTACATGTGGTCTTTTCACATTTCCAGCGATATCTCTTACTTCACAACTTTCATATAATTGAATGTCCGTGAACCTTGACAGAATTCCAATAACAATAATATGGTCTTTTTTGGCTCAGCAATTTTGCAGACTGTCAAATAGAAGAATAAGGGCAAAAATATTTTAATTTAAAATGTGCTTTTTTAAACTGCATATTTTCCCCTTAAACTTACATTTATTGCCTAACACATGCTTTACAAAGAAAAATAACAAAAAACTGTTTTAAATGGCAGTGTTTTAGCAGGAAAACATTTCTAGAGTTATATTCATTCTTACTCTCTCAATACCATTACTGTGTACACCTAAAACATCAAGTATGGTAAAATTTCTATAAAAACAGGTATTTTCTGTATGTCAACAAGATAGCATAATATATTTAAGGCCTGTTACAAAACTGCAAGATATACAGACGTGGCCAAAGGTTTTGAGAATGACACAAATATTTTTCTATACAACAAAGTCTGCTGCCTCAGTTTTGATGATAGAGATTTGCATATACTCCAGAATGTTATCAAGAGTGATCAGATGAATTGCAATTAATTTCAAAGTCCCTCTTTGCCATGAAAAAGAACTTAATCCCATAAAAACATTTCCACTGCATTTGTAGAGAAGGCTTCAGGGCGCCCAAGAAAGTCCAGCAAGTGCCAGGACCGTCTCCTACTGTTGATTCAGCTGCAGGATAGGGGCACCACCAGTGCAGAGCTTGCTCAGAAATGGCAACAGGCAGGTGTGATTGCATCTGCACGCATAGTGAGGCAAAGATTTTTGGAGGATGGTTTGGTGTCAAGAAGGGCAGCAAAGAAGCCACTTCTCCCCAGGAAAAAAATCAGGAACACCCATAAATATAAAATGGTACAAAAAGGTCCTCCGAGAGCAACTTCTCCCAACTATCCAAGAACAGTTTGGTGATGAACAAGGCCTTTTTCAGCATGATGGAGCAAAAGTGATAACTAAGTGGCTAGGGGAAAAAAAACATTGAAATGTTGGGTCAATGGCCAGGAAACTCCCCAAACCTTAATTCCATTGAGAACTTGTAGTCGATCCTCAAGAGGCGGGTGAACAAAAACCCCCATAAATTCTGACAAACTCCAAGCATTGATTATGCAAGAATGGGCTTCCATCAGTCAGGATGTGGCCCAGAAGTTGATTGACAGCAGCATGCCAGGGTGAATTACAGAGGTCTTCAAAAAGAAGGGTCAACACTGCAAATATTGACTCTTTGTATAAACGTAATATAATTGTCAATAATTGTCAATAAAAGCCTTTGACAATCATGAAATGCTTGTAATTATACTTCAGTATACCATAGTAACATCAGACAAAAACACTGAAGCAACAGACTTTGTAAAAATTAGAATTTGTGTCATTCTCAAACAGTGTTGCAGTCTGTTTACAAGAGGGGAGGAGACTAAGAAAATGCTCCCTCTTTCCTGCAGCAGACTGATGTTATTATTTCAGGCACTTGTAACGTCACTTGTCTGTAGCTCAAGACTGGTGGATAAAAGGTAATGTTGAGTATACAAAATATAGTGTTGCTGTATATTGTGGGACAATGTAAGGTCTACTTTAAATTACATACTTTTATCCAATTAAATGCATTGAGATATACTGCAAATATATGAGAAAGTACATGTTGTGCTTAATTATCGATAGAATCAATTTAGGGTCCGGTTAAGCATCCAACAGTTCCAGGGGTGTCAGACATCTTAACCCTATTCTGAGCTGCGTATGTACGCAAGGGTCATTGTGTTGTCCCTTTAAAATCCTTCCAGGAATAAGAATGAGTTGATTTCCTCCTGGCAGGATAATATATGGTGGAGTATAGCAGATTGGAGTAGCTGGCTGATGGGCATTGCCAGGGAAGAGAGACATGACCTAGGAGAGAAAACATTTATTCTTTGCAACCCCTGAGATGGACACCCCTGCAACTGGGTAAAGCAAGGTTCACTGCAACAACAAATGGAACTGATAACTACCAAAAGGAAATATGTTGATTTTAAGGAGTAACTAGAAGTAAGTAGAACTGTTATAAAAAAAAATGAGTTGGACTGAGCCTATGACTGCTTCATGTGTCTGAAGTGGAAAGCTTGTCCTGAAACCACATGAAGATGTTGGGCCTGGCTTGGGACATATCCCCAGTCAGAATGATGTTTGTTGCCAAAGGTGACCTGGCAGTTTTGTGAGTTTGTGTACAGGTTGCACCTTGTCTTAGGCACACCATATGTGCAGGTATGCAGGAGGAGAAGAGTACTCTGAGGGCTTTGGAATGTGAGTATGACCAGAATTAGGCCTGAATAAGCCCTACTTTAGACGGTCCCTGGTGGAAGACATGGCAGTGACTCTGTGGTTCCTTCTTAGTTTAGACTCACAGAGGAAGAACCAGCAGCAGAAGGAGCTGATCAGCTGTGCTGAAATGCTCATGTGCTTATAAGATACATGCTGATATTCTTTCACTGTCCAGTCACACAGTGGTTGAGAGACAAGCCCTCCAAATATTACATAAAGTGTTACTATACCTAGGACCCTGCATTCACTATATCTGGTCTCCCAGAGTACACATAAAATGGTAATGCAATTATTTTAGTAAATATAAACTGCTAAATACCTTTAATCATCAGCAGTATATATCAGTCTTGTGCCTTATATCAGTGTCTGGTTAAATCTTGTAGGAGGAGTTTTCATTCTGCTCTGAATGTTCTATGAGGCTGCAGAACCCCTGACCCTCTGTCTTGACAGTGCTGATTGGCCCTGTGATAATCACATGCACCCTCCCAATAAAAAAAAAAAAAACTCTCTAACAATACACACTAAACTGAGCATGTACAGAGTGACTCTAACGGCTCTGTCTTATCAGGAGATAGATTGGAAGAAGGGGAGGATCAGAGAAGACAGGATCAAACTGCCTTTTTACACAATGTGGATAATTAACCCCTTAGGCTCCACAGTATAACAAGCATGCTTTATTGCATATACTGACTGATTTTACTGCGGTTGGTTTAGTAACACTTTAATTGCAGCAGAGAAAAAAAAACAGGTTTCCTACCCTGCCAGAAGCAGACTGGATGAACAGAAACACAAACCCTTTAGCAGGTAAAACAACTCTCATACATATTTTTTACCTGACTATTTAACTATTTACTTGGAGTTTAAATTTAAGCTAAATTCATTCTCCAACTGCAGGAAAAGTATTAACATGCCACTCTATGCTATACTGCAATAAATACAATAATAGTGATAATAAAAGCAATACTACAAGTATACTGAAAAGGTCACATGATGAAAGACTTGAAGCCTATTTACAATGTGCAAAATTCCTGGCTCTAAAAACCATTTACTGAAATCTTTGTGCCAAGGGTAAATGATCTAGGGTTACTGTATTTTTCACATCATCATTACCTTTATTAAATGCACCCAATGCTATTTAAAGCATTTTTACAGTTTTCCCCCATCATATGATAACTAATAAAATGTGACTATTATACTAACTTATTTATTAGTTTATCATGGTACATAGATTTTTAATGATGTCAGCTTGCATTGTACTTGGAAGAGATCACAAAGTGATTTTGAATTTCTGTCCAAGTATTTTTATTTGAGGATCAGACAGTCTATTTTCTCCAGCCTTATCTTCAGATTAGACTTCTCCTGGCTACATAGCAGCAACATTGATTTAAATAAGTTACTGGACTTAAATATATGCAAAAATCAATGGCAATAATTTACTGTTATTGGTTGCTTTATCAGTCAATCAGCAAAGTGTTTCTCTTTAATTAATATTGCTAGAATTGTCAATAATGTCGGGATTGTTTGATCAAGTGTTGTCCTTTTCACAGTATTTTGTGATAAAAATCAAAGCCCTATTGATTTTTGCGCTGATGGTATAATTCATGGCTCAGTCGGCATCTAGAAGCCTTTTCTCTGCCCCTTTAATATAGTTCTGCAGCTACCAATAAATATTCCAGAACTCCCCTCCCAGACAAGGTTAACATTGATCAACCTTGTATCCTCATAAAGTAAACATGACTGATCAACAAGGCTGAAGGGGGAACAGAATCCAAGAAAACCATTAAACAGCGCAATATATTTTGAATGTCCTAAGAGTTTTAAAGTTATATAAAATGAACTTACTAAAGAGAGATAAAGACAAATAAGGTGAAATGCAATGGCTTAAAAAATAACCTACACACGCTTTCACTGTGTGGTGGTGTGCACAGAATATCCCTCTGGAATTTGACTGGACTCAAATAGCAGGAAGAAAGGGATAAAAGTAGGATAAAGCAAGTTCGAGTCTTATGGATCATCTCCAGGCAACGAAAAAAATCAATCAGCAAAACAAAACAAACACTGCAAATGTGTTAATGTTGGAAAGGCCATTTTCTGAGTTTTATAAAATTTCTTGCTGTTATTTATCTTGCTCTTCACATGTGTTTGGGCAAACCTTATTTTGCTTTTTTTGCAGGTTTAATTTTAGGGAAATGCTATAGCTACACATATAAGTATATACTGTATACCTGCCATGTTAATTTGTACAGAGAGCCCCATGAAGCCGAACTGGAGTTGCAATGGACTGGACTTTCATGTAATCTGACTCTCAAGGAAAAGACAAATACAGTAGGTTCAAAAGGCAGAATCCAGGAGCTTCCAGGTATAAAGTGAACCTATTATAAGCATTGCAAAGCTATGATCATTGTCAACAGGCTCTTGTTTTTGTACCCCCATACGAGTCTACAGAAACATAAAACAGGTTTGAAGCTGATCTATTGTAGGTCAGAAGGAGGTGAATTTCAGGTCAAATACAATTGTCAATGAATTCTGAATGATCTTACAAGCCCCTCAAACTGATGCCATTGACACTAGAGGAAAACCAGTCAAAACAGGCCCCAACTATATGTATTTTTTTTTCTTTTAACCACTTTCATAAAGGGCCATTTCTGGCACTGCTCTCCTACATGTAAAAATCATAATTTTTTTTGCTAGAAAATTATTTAGAACCCCCAAACATTATATGTTTTTTTTTTTTTAGCAGAGACCCTAGGGAATAAAATGGTGGTCATTGCAACTTTTTGTTTAACACAGTTTTATGATTAAAAAAAAAAAAAAAACAAAACACTAAAGTTAGCCCAATATTTTTTTTAAATGTAAAATAGGATGTTACACTGAGTAAATAGATACCTGGCACACTTTTAAATTGCACACACTGGTGGAATGGCACCAAATTTTGGTACTTAAAAATCTCCATAGAAAACGCTTTAAAATTTTTTTAAAGGTTACCTGTTTAGAGTTACAGAGGAGGTCTTGGGCTAGAATTGTTGCTCTCACTCTAATGTTCATGGCAATACCTCACATGTGTGGATTGAATGCCGTTTACACATGTGGGCATATGTATGCATTTCCTTCTTTATTTTTACACTTTCCCTTTAAATTTTTTTTATTTTTTTGATCACTTTTATTCCTATTAAAAGAAATGTAAACATCCCTTGTAATCGGAATAGGGCATGACAGGTCCTCTTTATGGAGAGAGCTGGGGTCTGGGGAAAACCTGAGATAAAAACAAAACAAAAACAACAATCTTGGCTTTCCAGCAAGTTCATGGCAGTATTTACAGCAACCAGGCTTGACACAACATCATAATGTGGCGCCTGGGCTTTGGAGAGTCATAGAGACCACCGGGGACCATCTGGTCTTCAGTATTCTCTATGGTGAGCTTCCCCCGGCAGGGGATTCTTTCTCCGGCTCGTAGTTTGCAAGGGGCGGCGGGAGGGGGCTAGTAAAGGGGGTAAAGTCCTAAGCATATTTCTCTGGTCCTCCTTTGCACTGAGTGATGGAATTAGGAGATCCTGCTTAAAACACATAGCAAAAATTAAAGCCAAATTCCAATAAACCAGCTGGGGTTAAATGTTCAGGAAAAAGTGCTAAAATACTAGTCCCCAAGTTATTTTGCTATATTTTTTTACATTCTAATGTTGATTTCTTGATTACAAGCTGTTATTGTATGAAAGCAACTTTTGGACCACAGGGAGATAACATGCAGCTTGAATTTAAGACATTAACATTAGAGTATATTTTCCCAAAGATAAGCCAGGAAAATATTGTACAGACTCTGTACACAGTATTTAGGCATATTTGCTATGCTACAATTTGAAAAGGGAAACACTATGCCTCTTTTAATCAAGAAAATAACAAAGTGTAAAAAAGCCAAGCAAATTAATGTAATTATTTATATTTTGAACAGGAGTGTATATTTATTTAACTAAAACGACCCCAAAATAATACAGTATCTAAGTGCACAGTATTTAAATGCTTTCACTACAATACAATATTTTGTTGCTTTTTCCTGTGAAATAAAGCACTCTTATTTTAAATTACTGATAATAAACCTGCCTATTGTCTCCCTGGCAAATTGCAGCTTATTAAAAGCTGCTTACATTCTGTGTATAGCGTCAGTTCCAAATTTATGGCTATTATCCTACTCAGACTCATCCTCAATTGCAATCTAATAAAGCAGCTTGCATGGTTTTAATTAAGCCTTTACAATATCTCTAGGTCGTTTCTCTGAAAAAAAAATACACTATTCTTTAAATTCACAATAAATCCTTTATCTTGAATGAGTGCAAATGAATCAGCGCTGCCTTAAAGTAACTTATAAAGTGTTTTTAAACAATGTGTTGATAGGGTGTGTCAATGCAGTATTTGCATATTAACACCCTAAAAAGTGCTTAGAAAAATGAATATACATAAATTATATAAATTATAAAATGATTATCTGTGCTGTGTCTAGCAATCATATGATTTCCACATATTATATACAGTAATCAATATAAATAAATAATTGTGCTAAATATATCCATAAATAAACATAAATATATAAATTAGTAAATCAGTGAATAAATAAAAAGTGACAAGTTCCAACGTGACTTTTCAAATATCTTCATTCATCTGCTCAATAGTCCATGTGCAATACAGTTCATATGAATCATAAAGTGACCAGTGTCCAATGTGCAAATTTGTTCCACTCGTGATCTCACTGTGATTAGTGTTCCACACACCGTTCTCCCCTCTCTCCTCCCTACTTACCAAAGGTAGGCAGGGTTCAGGCCTTTATGATATCCACAGAGGTAGTCTTGCACCTCCTTCCAGGGGTGAGGGACACTCCAGCTTTTTAATCTTATACTCCAGGGTAATCTTCTCCACATCTCCTCATTATCGCCATCATATAAAAACATGCTTCCGTAGTGTAATATATTTAAATTAGACTTTTTATTAAATAAATAGCAAATAAAACACTTACAAACTTCTCCAAGTGTTAAAAGCAATGTTTCCTGGTAGGGTGTACGCCGTAGTCAGCATGCACTCCAACTGCAGGAAACGTGAATGACGTCAGACGTATGACAGAAAGCTTTACCGGTTTACAGAGGCTTCAGAAGACTCTCTGTAGGAGGGGCAAAACCGGTAAAGCTTTCTGTCATACGTCTGACATAATTTCCGTTTCCTGCGGGTTGGAGCACATGCTGGCTACGATGTACACCCTACCAGAAAACATTGCTTTTAACACTTGGAGAAGTTTGTGAGTGTTTTATTTGCTATTTTTTTAATAAAAAGCTTAATTTAACATATTACACTATGGAAGCATGTTCTTTTATATGATGGCGATAATGAGGAGATGTGGAAGAGATTACTCTGGAGTATAAGATTAAAAAGCTGGAGTGTCCCCCACCCCTGGAAGGAGGTGCAAGACTACCTCTGTGGATATCATAAAGGCTTGAACCCTGCCTACCTTTGGTAAGTAGAGGGGAGAGAGGGGAGCATGGTGTGGAACACTAATCACAGATTGCTAGACACAGCACGGATAAGCACTTTATAATTTATATAATTTATGTATATTGATTTTTATAAGCACTTTTTAGGGTGTTAATATGCAAATATTGACACACCCTATCAACAGATTGTTTAAAAACACTTTATAAGTTACTTTAAGGCAGCGCTGATTCATTTGCACTCATTCACTTTCAAAGGAACTTTCCTTTTATTCAGTAGCAGCCTCTTTACCTAAACTTCTTTACCTAACTTCTTTATTATAAGTGTATTTTCCTAAGCGCAGGTATTCTCCCACTTTTTAAAACCTTTATCTTGTCCCTCCCTCATAAATTTCTGCTGTGCTTCCAGGGCCTGGTCTACTAAATTGTGCAGTGTGTGCTCCAGCAGTACCATGAGAGAGATTTTGTCGCCAATTCCTGCTTCATCACAGGTCCTGAATCAGGAGCCACTGTTGTGGTCATATCTGCCACAAAACATCCTAAAAAGCACCTCCAGGTTCAGTAAATTTGTTATACAAGGCATGTGTGTGAAGATTCCCTCTGGAAGGACAGCCATCAGGTTGATTCTATTGTCACACAGAACCTGGCCTGGCACAAGTTGACATGAGGTCAGCCACCTCTCGGCCTACCAGCTCCTGAAGAGTTTCCATGAATTTCTGTCCCAGCATGGCTCTGCTCCCCTAGGTATACGAGCTTCTTATGGGTTGTTACATAGAGCATGAAATCTGGGGAGATTGGGGGACTGAAGGTTCTGAGGAATCACTGGATGGGACCATTGAGGAGAAGGGGGGAGAGGTGACTGCGCTGTCACTGATACCAAGATGCAGGACACAGGATGGCATCACCAGCGGTGCACAGTCCTGCATCATTCCCGGACTCTATCACATTTGCTCAGTGGTCCTTGAAACAGACATAACATGCTTGTTGGACCATGTTTCTGTGGCCATTTGGACCACTTAGACAAGTGACACAAAGACATTACCTTGCACATTTTGGTGTAGGGCAGGTGTGGCCTTCTGGATAAAAAAAATGGCAACAGGGTACTTGAAACTGTGGTGTAACACAAACCATTAACTCAGGGAAGGGGCTCCCTTCAATACCACTAATTGGAAGAAGAAAAGCTGTATATTCAGCAGCTGGCATTGAGAAGCTGGGCATGGGAGTGTTTAGGGGACACTTTTCTTTGTTCCAGCAGCTGAGTAAGGGACACCTGTCTGGTCAAGAATTCTAGTACAGATGGAGAAATAGGGATGGGGGGGGGGGATTACAGTGAGGTTTAAGCCTTAGCTTGGCCCTACTCAGGGTGGCCACATGCTAACTCCTCTTCCTTCTTGATGTGCTATAAAGTAAGCCTCTGAAATCTCTTGTCAGACTTTGCAGATAGAGAATCTTGTGGGGGAAAGGAAGGTGGAAACTTAAGGATGAGGCAGAGGACAAGGGCCGTTTGCTGCTGACCGGTATCATTGAAGATCTTTGGTGTATAGTCATGTTTCCCCACACATGTGTTGCCCAAATGGCTGGTACTTTTACTATGGCCGATGCACTGTAGGCAGTGGCTGCAGACCACAACTGTGCTATAAAGGGCTCACATTGCACATATCTACAGTCCACCTATTTTGTGAGATTGTGATTTGGAATGTATTTGTGGTTTATCCTGACGGCGCGAGAGTTCGTATTGGTCCCTGGTGTTTAGATGGATCATCAGCGTTAGCTCTCCACCATACTGCCGGGTGACCCATGATCCATGGAGGAATGTTCTGCAGGAACGATGCGGCTGCATGTCATTGTTTGTTCCGCTGACATACAAAGTTTTTACATGTGAGTGCATCTCTTTTTATTTATTAAAGTTATACATTGGTAATGCACTATGGGAGTGTTTCCCCTTTTTATTTCCATGGTTATACACTGGATATCCCTGTGACCTATGATTGGTTGTCCCCGGAGAGAGTGACCTATGATCCTGCCTGGCCATTCCACTACATTGGAGGATCTCTCTTTCATATGAGTGTTCAGCCACCTATAATCTAGTGGCAAGAGCTATTTGGTAAGGAGCTATCTCTCACTATATTGTCTGGTGGATTCATTTCTACTCCTGGGCACACCTGATCTTCCTTCATTTGTTTGGAACTTTTCCTTTCCTGGGAATCTGTTTCAGCCAATACCTTCCTTTGTGGATTTCAGTGTTCATTTTTTGGACTGTATATGTTAACATCATACTTTGATTCAGTATAAGTGTTTGTCATTCATAATTTAGCGCTACACCATTCTGTTTTATTATTTTATTTGGAACTTGTACTATTGTTTCAGGTGTTAGCTGCTTCTCCTAAAGCGCAGTGTTTTTTCTGTTTTTATATATTTGTGCACCCTGTTTTGACGTTTTCTTCCAGATACAACCTAACTACTCCTAAAAATGCTCTCTCTCCCCTCCTAACACCTATTTTGACCTATTTTCAGGCAGCTCTGGTCTGGTCATGTAATGTGTCAGTCAGCGACAGCTGCAGGGGAGAGAGAAGAGCACTTGACAACAGCTGGTAATGCCTGGGAGCAGTAATATCACCCATAGGCTGCTATGGCTCATAGTCTGATGGCACTCCCTCCTGTCTCTTGTGCTGCTGGTTGACATAGGGGAGAAAATAGGTAGGTATACAAATCTTTCTTACACAGGTTAGTCAGAATGGCTGTCAGGAGGGGGGAGGGAGCAATGTTATGTGCAATTGGGTTGTGCCTGGAATTCTACTTTAAGACAACTCAGTGTGGTGCTGCAAAAAAAACTTCCTAAATCTGGGGATGTTGGGAAACGTTCCTGAAAGAAGGAAGTAGAGAGAGAAGGTCTCAGCCACATGCCCTGTTCATGCTACTGATACCAGAGCAGAAGAGACAATTAAGAAAGCATATTTTTGTTCTAATATCTTAAATGTAGCTGCTCATAGCTTCTTGAGTCTATTGCTGAATCCTCATGACAAACAAAATATCTCTGCGATATTACTTTGCCACATGCACAGTGCCAGATAACTACGACTGAATTTCAGGCTGGTTGGATAACAGCAGAGGGTCTCCTCATCATTGCAGACCTTGTCTTCAGGTTTTCAATGCAAAGACAGATGCCAAATAATCCTTAAGGGCCTCTGCAATAGAACTTTGCTGCAGCATTCATCTGAGGTATTTCTAGAAATAACTATATACAGTATATCTGAGTATATGTCCACAATTCCACCAGGACTCCTATCGGGTCGTTTACTGAAACTATCTGATTGTACATTGAATGTATGTACTGTTAAAAAAGTATAACTAGAGGAAACATATTTTTTAGTTAAGGATATAGTGGAGAGGGATTAGAACACCTGTCAGGTTTTTCTCACTGTCTGTGTCCTCGTTAGGGAGATTTACCGTCTCTATTTGTCCTGTTTACCATCATCATCGAAAGTGAAAGTGAAAGAAAATCACACATTTTGGGTTGTCCCCAAAAAAGTAGTAGATGGGGAGTCTTGAAATTAGTTCTGATGACTTTGGGGGCCCCAGAGAATTGTATCTATTCTGTGACAGAGAAAAGGCGGAAGTGTTAAATCATTTCTTCTCTTCAGTCTTCACAAAAGAATCGGGGGGCTACACTAACCCAGCTTGTAAGGCCGAACTAAACAACACACCCCAGGAAGTGCCGCCGTGGCTAACAGAAGATAGACTTAAAACTAAACTAGAGAAACTTAACATAAATAAATCACCGGGACCGGATGGCTTGCACCCGAGGGTTCTTAAAGAGCTCAGCCAGGTGATTGCCAGACCATTATTCTTGATCTTTAAGGATAGTTTACAGATGGGTATGGTGCCAGCTGATTGGAAAAAAGCCAATGTGGTACCAATATTTAAAAAGGGGCCGAGATGTATCCCGGGTAACTATAGGCCGGTCAGCCTAACATCTGTAGTCTGCAAGATTTTGGAGGGGATGTTAAGGGACCACATACAAGACTTTAGTAATGAAAATGGTATTATTAGTAGTAATCAGCATGGATTCATGAAAAATGGTTCTTGCCAAACCAATCTATTAACCTTCTATGATGAAGTGAGCTGACACCTATATAAAGGTAAGCCTGTGGATGTGGTGTATCTGGACTTTGCAAAGGCTTTTGACACCGTTCCCCACAAGCGCTTACTGTACAAACTAAGGAAGGTAGGTATGGACCATAAGGTGAGTACCTGGATAGAGAACTGGCTCCAGGGAGAGTCCAGAGGGTGATGATTAATGGGGAGTACTCGGATTGGGCGGGTGTGGAAAGTGGGGTCCCCCAGGGTTCGGTCCTGGGACCAATCCTGTTTAATTTATTCATAAATGATCTAGAGGAGGGGATATCTAGTACAATCTCAGTATTTGCAGATGATACTAAACTAAGCTTGCCAATATCTTCTATGTGGGATGTGGAAACCTTACAAGCGGACCTGAACAAAATAACGGGGTGGGCAACTACATGGCAGATGAGATCTAATGTTGAAAAATGTAAAGTAATGCACTTGGGGGCCAGAAACCAGAAAGCAAGCTACTCACTAGGGGGGGGGGGGAACCTCTAGGTGAGTCTAGGATGGAAAAAGACTTGGGGGTACTGGTAGACAACAGGCTTGGCAGTGGCATGCAATGCCAAGCCGCTGCAAGCAAAGCCAACAGAATACTGGGATGTATAAAAAAGGGGATTCATTCCAGAAATAAAGAGATTATTCTCCCACTCTACAAGACTCTGGTCCGGCCACATCTGGAGTATGCTGTCCAGTTCTGGGCACCGGTCCTCAGGAAGGATGTGCTGGAATTGGAAAGAGTCCAGAGAAGGGCAACAAAAATAAATAGGGGAATGGAGGACATCAGCTATGAGGAAAGACTACAAGCACTGAACCTATTCTCTCTGGAGAAGAGACAATTGAGGGGGGATATGATATCAATGTACAAATACTGTACCGGGGACCCTAGCATAAGGAACAAACTATTCAGAGAAAAGGAATACAATAAGACACGTGGCCACTCACTAAAACTAGAGGAAAGGCGGTTTAACCTTAAAATGTGTAAGGGGTTCTTCACTGTAAGAGCGGTAAGGATGTGGAATTCTCTTCCAGAAGCAGTCGTATCAGCAGGAAGCATTGATAGTTTCAAAAAACTATTAGATGGGCACCTTAGAGACCACAACATACAGGGGTATACAATGTACGGTTAACAGCAAACACACACACACATCTTAGGTTGAACTGGATGGACTGATGTCTTTTTTCAAACTCAGTAACTATGTAACTATGTGACATTGCTTGTCCAGCCCATCGGAAATACATCCACCATGGATTCCAACAGTGCTTCCACATTAATTACTCCAAACCCACACTTCAAGGAATCCTAGATGTAGAGTTGACCACAGTGTTTTGGCCAACCTAACTAGTCAAACACCAGCATAGCGTTGTCAACTTCAGTCTGTTTAACATCTGCTGGCTTACGAGCAAAGCTCCTGTCATCCAGGATATCTTTATTGATTGTAATTTTGATATTTTGTGTTTGACAGAAAGGTGGCAAAAAGTGTTACTAGACCCACAACAGTAAAATCAGTCTGTATATGTAGTAAAGCATGCTTGTCATACTCACTGTGGTATCTAAAGGGTTAATCCTCCGCATTGTGCAAAAAGCCTCTTTGATCCTGTCTTCTCTGATCCTCCCCTTCTTTCACTGTTTTTAAGTCATCTCCTTTTAGAACAGAGCTTTGGGGGCAAGCTGCACTTCCTCAGTTTGGTGTGTATTGCTAGAGAGTTTTTTTTTTTTTTCTTTGGAGAGTGCATGTGATCAGCACAGGGCCAATCAGCACTGTCCAGACAGAGGGTTAGGGGTCCTGCAGTCTCATAGGACAGTCATAAGAGAATGAAAACTCCTCCTCCAAGCCTTACCCAGTGCTCTGCTGAACACTGATAGAAGTCGCAAGACTGCTCTAACTGCTGATGAGAAAAGGTATTTAGAAGTTCATATTTACTAAAATAATTGCATTTCCATGTTCTATGTACTGTGGGAGACCAGATATAGTAAATGCAGGGTCCTGGGTTTAGTAAGATTTAATGAAGTCTCTTAGCTGAATGAATCCACTCCTCCTGGGTTTGTTCACATCTGTCAGCCTCATGTATCTGGCAGAAGGGGTGGTCTTGCTATATTCTACTGCGAGAAGTGGAAAATCTCACCTGTCTCTCTGCCTGCTCATGTTTCCTTTGAATCTCTTGCCCTGCAACTGCATGGACCTTTTACTACTATTGTGGCCACAGTTTATAGTCCACCTAAACCCAACAATGACTTTATAAATTAGTTTTTCGCTCTGATCACCCATCTTTGTTCATTCTCCTCTAACATAATTCTGCTGGAAGATTTTAATATACCCATGGACAATAGAGATGTCGCGAACCTAATATTTGCCGTTCGCAGGGACTCTTTCTGGCCACAATAGTGATGGAAAAGTTGTTTCAAGAGGACTAACACCTGGACTGTGGCATTCCGGAGGGGGATCCATGGTAAAACTCCCATGGAAAATTACGTAGTTGACGCAGAGTCGGGTTTTAATCCATAAATGGCATAAATCACCTAACATTCCTAAATTGTTTGGAATAACGTGCTTTAAAACATCCAGTGTGCGTATATGATCAGGTATGATGTTGTATCAATCAGGTAGTGTAAGGGTTACGCCCGCTTCACAGTGACAGACCAAACGCTGAAAGACCAAACTCCCCGTTTAATGCACCGCAAACAGTCCATTTGCAGTGGGTACAGTACAGTCTGTGGACCTGACACTCATTGGCAGGCAACTATAAAAAATATATATTTTTTTAATTTGCAAGGTGCTGTGCCACCGTATATATGAGTGGTGGGCACTGCAGTGGGCACAGTACACTCTGTGGACCTGACACTCACTGGCAGGCCAAGCAACTGCAATTATAAAAAAAAAATATATTTTTTTTAATTTGCAAGGTGCTGTGCCCCCGTATATATGAGTGGTGGGCACTGCAGTGGGCACAGTACACTCTGTGGACCTGTCACTCACTGGCAGGCCAGGCAACTGCAATTATAAAAAATATATATTTTTTTAATTTGCAAGGTGCTGTGCCCCCGTATATATATGATTGGTGGGCACTGCAGTGGGCACAGTACACTCTGTGGACCTGACACTCACTGGCAGGCCAGGCAACTGCAATTATAAAAAATATATATTTTTTTAATTTGAAAGGTGCTGTGCCCCCGTATATATGAGTGGTGGGCACTGCAGTGGGCACAGTACACTCTGTGGACCTGACACTCACTGGCAGGCCAGGCAACTGCAATTATAAAAAATATATATTTTTTTAATTTGCAAGGTGCTGTGCCACCGTATATATGAGTGGTGGGCACTGCAGTGGGCACAGTACACTCTGTGGACCTGACACTCACTGGCAGGCCAGGCAACTGCAATTATAAAAAATATATATTTTTTTAATTTGCAAGGTGCTGTGCCACCTTATATATATATGAGTGGTGGGCACTGCAGTGGGCACAGTACACTCTGTGGACCTGACACTCACTGGCAGCCGGCAGGCAACTGCAATTATGACAGAGGAAGAAAAAAATATTTTTTAAACTGCAAGGTACTGTGCCACCTGATATGAGTGTGGTGTGCACACAGTACAGTCTGTGGTGGGTCTGTAGCCTCTCACACACGGCGGGCAGGCAACTGATAGTGAAAGTTCCAATTTTTGTTGTTTTTTCTTTTCTTCAAGTAACTGGATAATAAAGTGAAGGTGCTCAGTGATATTTTCCACAGTTTTTATATAGTGACTTTTCTTAAAAGTGCAGGTGCTGATTTCCTTTATCCTGTTATATAATTTACAAGGTGGGTGCCTTACCAGATGTAATGGGTCTCATATAGGGTTGAGCGAACACGGACTGTATTATTCGTGTTCGTACCGAATAATTGGATTTTTGTTACCCGAACATGGACCCGAAAACTTTACTGTATGTTCGGGTAAAAATCCGTGTTCGGTCATTTTATTTCCGGGTTTTGTATGCATTGGCGCGCTTTTCATGGCGGACTTTCTACAGCCAATCAACAAGCGTTTAACTGGTGTGCCTTAAGCCATCCCAGCCATGCCTACAAATGTATTAGTAGCTGTGATTGGCCATCTGAAGCATGTGACCAAGTCTTTATAAGTCTGAGGCAGCTCCGCTGAGTCATTCTGCTGAGTTAGTTCAGGGACAGAGCACACATCATACGTGCTGGCTGCTGATTAGGGACAGACAGGCAAAAAAAAACATTTGTGTCCGGATAGAACTGAGGGACAGGTCGGAGTGTGTTAGGCAGGGCGAGTTGTAGGACATTTTAGGGAGAGGCTGCTGATTTTTAGGGTCAGTTTTCTACTATCGATTTTGCAGTGACCGATCTTATCAATCCTTTTAGGGAGAGGCTGCTGATTTTTAGGGTCAGACAGTGTGTTCTACAATCGATATTGCTGGGTGGGGTTTGCAGTGACCGATCTTATCAATCCTTTTAGGGAGAGAGGCTGCTGATTTTTAGGGTCAGACAGTGTGTTCTACAATCGATATTGCTGTGTGGGGGGGTTTGCAGTGACCGATCTTATCAATCCTTTTAGGGAGAGGCTGGAGATAGGCAGGTGTCAGTGGTCCACATCGATTTTGCTGTGTGTGGGGTGCAGTTAACACAATCTTTTTTGCCCACTGAGGAGGAGGGAGAAAAGTCTTTTTCTATCAGTCACTGTGTGCAGCGTTTGTCCTTCAGCTGTGCTGTGCTGACTCTGATCATACACTGCTATGTTCAGTGTTCAGTTCACATGTGCTATTATTGAGTGGTTTCAAAAATCATACACTTTTTTCTATTCCACTATTCAATATACAGCCTTGGGTTAAAAAAAAAAAAATTGTTGCCTGCAGCAGAGCTGAATGATATAAGACACTGCTGTTCACATCATGTGCTATTGATAAATCACACCAATCTTATATCATATTTTCTATTCCGCTATTCAATAAAAACCTTTGGGTATCAATTAAATTGCGGGATAGTCTGTGTTGGTAGGTGTGAGATACACCTTTCCAAGTTTTTGGGGTTCATCTCATACTTCTGAAGATTTGAGGGTGCTGCCTGTTCCAAACTCCTCCTACTCCTCATCCTGCCTTTTAGGGGTACAAACAATAGTAATTGGGGCCTAGTCTGGTTGTGTACGTGTGAGATACATACACTTTTTTTGATCATATTTTCTATTCCGCTATTCAATAAAAACTTTTGGGTATCAATTAAATTGCGGGATAGTCTGTGTTGGTACGTGTGAGAAACACCTTTCCAAGTTTTTGGGGATCATCTCATTCTTCTGAAGATTTGAGGGTGCTGCTTGTTCCAAACTCCTCCTACTCCTCATCCTGCCTTTAGGGGTACAAACAGTAGTAATTGGGGACTAGTGTGGTTCTGTACGTGTGAGATACATACACTTTTTTTGATCATATTTTCTATTCCGCTATTCAATAAAAACCTTTGGGTATCAATTAAATTGCGGGATAGTCTGTGTTGGTAGGTGTGAGATACTCCTTTCCAAGTTTTTGGGGTTCATCTCAAACTTCTGAAGATTTGAGGGTGCTGCCTGTTCCAAACTCCTCCTACTCCTCATCCTGCCTTTAGGGGTACAAACAATAGTAATTGGGGACTAGTGTGGTTCTGTACGTGTGAGATACATACACTTTTTTTGATCATATTTTCTATTCCGCTATTCAATAAAAACCTTTGGGTATCAATTAAATTGCGGGATAGTCTGTGTTGGTACGTGTGAGATACACCTTTCCAAGTTTTTGGGGTTCATCTCATACTTCTGAAGATTTGAGGGTGCACCCTGTTCCAAACTCCTCCTACTCCTCATCCTGCCTTAAGGGGTACAAACAGTAGTAATTGGGGCCTAGTGTGGTTCTGTATGTGTGAGATACATACACTTTTTTTGATCATATTTTCTATTCCGCTATTCAATAAAAACCTTTGGGTATCAATTAAATTGCGGGATAGTCTGTGTTGGTAGGTGTGAGATACACCTTTCCAAGTTTTTGGGGTTCATCTCATACTTCTGAAGATTTGAGGGTGCTGCCTGTTCCAAACCCCTCCTACTCCTCATCCTGCCTTTAGGGTTACAAACAATAGTAATTGGGGGCTAGTCTGGTTGTGTACATGTGAGATACATACACTTTTTTTGATCATATTTTCTATTCCGCTATTCAATAAAAACCTTTGGGTATCAATTAAATTGTGGGATAGTCTGTGTTGGTACGTGTGAGATACACCTTTCCAAGTTTTTGGGGTTCATCTCATACTTCTGAAGATTTGAGGGTGCTTCCTGTTCCAAACTCCTCCTACTCCTCATCCTGCCTTTAGGGGTACAAACAATAGTAATTGGGGCCTAGTTTGGTTCTGTACGTGTGAGATACATACACTTTTTTTGATCATATTTTCTATTCCGCTATTCAATAAAAACCTTTGGGTATCAATTGAATTGCGGGATAGTCTGTGTTGGTAGGTGTGAGATACACCTTTCCAAGTTTTTGGAGTTCATCTCATACTTCTGAAGATTTGAGGGTGCTGCCTGTTCCAAACTCCTCCTACTCCTCACCCTGCCTTTAGGGGTACAAACAATAGAAATTGGGGCCTAGTCTGGTTGTGTACGTGTGAGATACATACACTTTTTTTGATCATATTTTCTATTCCGCTATTCAATAAAAACCTTTGGGTATCAATTAAATTGCGGGATAGTCTGTGTTGGTACGTGTGAGAAACACCTTTCCAAGTTTTTGGGGTTCATCTCATTCTTCTGAAGATTTGAGGGTGCTGCCTGTTCCAAACTCCTCCTACTCCTCATCCTGCCTTTAGGGGTACAAACAGTAGTAATTGGGGCCTAGTGTGGTTCTGTACGTGTGAGATACATACACTTTTTTTGATCATATTTTCTATTCCGCTATTCAATAAAAACCTTTGGGTATCAATTCAATTGCGGGATAGTCTGTGTTGGTAGGTGTGAGATACACCTTTCCAAGTTTTTGGGGTTCATCTCATACTTCTGAAGATTTGAGGGTGCTGCCT
Organism: Pelophylax lessonae; assembly: GCF_965119305.1. NCBI lineage: Eukaryota > Metazoa > Chordata > Amphibia > Anura > Ranidae > Pelophylax > Pelophylax lessonae. The sequence goes on along the minus strand of NC_138770.1, from coordinate 156,686,452 downwards.
GTTCCAAACTCCTCCTACTCCTCATCCTGCCTTTGGGGGTACAAACAATAGTAATTGGGGCCTAGTCTGGTTGTGTACGTGTGAGATACATACACTTTTTTTGATCATATTTTCTATTCCGCTATTCAATAAAAACCTTTGGGAATCAATTAAATTGCGGGATATTCTGTGTTGGTAGGTGTGAGATACACCTTTCCAAGTTTTTGGAGTTCATCTCATACTTCTGAAGATTTGAAGGTGCTGCCTGTTCCAAACTCCTCCTACTCCTCATCCTGCCTTTAGGGGTACAAACAGTAGTAATTGGGGCCTAGTGTGGTTCTGTACGTGTGAGATACATACACTTTTTTTGATCATATTTTCTATTCCGCTATTCAATAAAAACCTTTGGGTATCAATTAAATTGCGGGATAGTCTGTGTTGGTAGGTGTGAGATACACCTTTCCAAGTTTTTGGGGTTCATCTCATACTTCTGAAGATTTGTGGGTGCTGCCTGTTCCAAACTCCTCCTACTCCTCATCCTGCCTTTAGGGGTACAAACAATAGTAATTGGGGACTAGTGTGGTTCTGTACGTGTGAGATACATACACTTTTTTTGATCATATTTTCTATTCCGCTATTCAATAAAAACCTTTGGGTATCAATTAAATTGTGGGATAGTCTGTGTTGGTACGTGTGAGATACACCTTTCCAAGTTTTTGGGGTTCATCTCATACTTCTGAAGATTTGAGGGTGCTGCCTGTTCCAAACTCCTCCTACTCCTCATTCTGCCTTTAGGGGTACAAACAATAGTAATTGGGGCCTAGTGTGGTTCTGTACGTGTGAGATACATACACTTTTTTTGATCATATTTTCTATTCCGCTATTCAATAAAAACCTTTGGGTATCAATTAAATTGCGGGATAGTCTGTGTTGGTACGTGTGAGATACACCTTTCCAAGTTTTTGGGGTTTATCTCATACTTCTAAAGATTTGAGGGTGCTGCCTGTTCCAAACTCCTCCTACTCCTCATCCTGCCTTTGGGGGTACAAACAATAGTAATTGGGGCCTAGTCTGGTTGTGTACGTGTGAGATACATACACTTTTTTTGATCATATTTTCTATTCCGCTATTCCATAAAAACCTTTGGGTATAAACAATTAAATTGCGGGATAGTCTGTGTTGGTACGTGTGAGATACACCTTTCCAAGTTTTTGGGGTTCATCTCATACTTCTGAAGATTTGAAGGTGCTGCCTGTTCCAAACTCCTCCTACTCCTCATCCTGGCTTTAGGGGTACAAACAATAGTAATTGGGGACTAGTGTGGTTCTGTACATGTGAGATACATACACTTTTTTTGATCATATTTTCTATTCCGCTATTCAATCCTTTGGGTATCAATTAAATTGCGGGATAGTCTGTGTTGGTAGGTGTGAGATACACCTTTCCAAGTTTTTGGGGTTCATCTCATACTTCTGAAGATTTGAGGGTGCTGCCTGTTCCAAACTCCTCCTACTCCTCATTCTGCCTTTAGGGGTACAAACAATAGTAATTGGGGCCTAGTGTGGTTCTGTACGTGTGAGATACATACACTTTTTTTGATCATATTTTCTATTCCGCTATTCAATAAAAACCTTTGGGTATCAATTAAATTGTGGGATAGTCTGTGTTGGTACGTGTGAGATACACCTTTCCAAGTTTTTGGGGTTCATCTCATACTTCTGAAGATTTGAAGGTGCTGCCTGTTCCAAACTCCTCCTACTCCTCATCCTGGCTTTAGGGGTACAAACAATAGTAATTGGGGACTAGTGTGGTTCTGTACATGTGAGATACATACACTTTTTTTGATCATATTTTCTATTCCGCTATTCAATCCTTTGGGTATCAATTAAATTGCGGGATAGTCTGTGTTGGTAGGTGTGAGATACACCTTTCCAAGATTTTGGGGTTCATCTCATACTTCTGAAGATTTGAGGGTGCTGCCTGTTCCAAACTCCTCCTACTCCTCATTCTGCCTTTAGGGGTACAAACAATAGTAATTGGGGCCTAGTGTGGTTCTGTACGTGTGAGATACATACACTTTTTTTGATCATATTTTCTATTCCGCTATTCAATAAAAACCTTTGGGTATCAATTAAATTGCGGGATAGTCTGTGTTGGTACGTGTGAGATACACCTTTCCAAGTTTTTGGGGTTTATCTCATACTTCTAAAGATTTGAGGGTGCTGCCTGTTCCAAACTCCTCCTACTCCTCATCCTGCCTTTGGGGGTACAAACAATAGTAATTGGGGCCTAGTCTGGTTGTGTACATGTGAGATACATACACTTTTTTTGATCATATTTTCTATTCCGCTATTCCATAAAAACCTTTGGGTATAAACAATTAAATTGCGGGATAGTCTGTGTTGGTACGTGTGAGATACACCTTTCCAAGTTTTTGGGGTTCATCTCATACTTCTGAAGATTTGAGGGTGCTGCCTGTTCCAAACTCCTCCTACTCCTCATCCTGCCTTTAGGGGTACAAACAATAGTAATTGTTGACTAGTGTGGTTCTGTAGGTGTGAGATACATACACTTTTTTTGATCATATTTTCTATTCCGCTATTCAATCCTTTGGGTATCAATTAAATTGCGGGATAGTCTGTGTTGGTAGGTGTGAGATACACCTTTCCAAGTTTTTGGGGTTCATCTCATACTTCTGAAGATTTGAGGATGCTGCCTGTTCCAAACTCCTCCTACTCCTCATTCTGCCTTTATGGGTACAAACAATAGTAATTGGGGACTAGTGTGGTTCTGTACGTGTGAGATACATACACTTTTTTTGATTATATTTTCTATTCCGCTGTTCAATAAAAACCTTTGGGAATCAATTAAATTGCGGGATAGTCTTTGTTGATAGGTGTGAGATACACCTTTCCAAGTTTTTGGAGTTCATCTCATACTTCTGAAGATTTGAGGGTGCTGCCTGTTCCAAACTCCTCCTACTCCTCATCCTGCCTTTAGGGGTACAAACAGTAGTAATTGGGGCCTAGTGTGGTTCTGTACGTGTTAGATACATAGACTTTTTTTGATCATATTTTCTATTCCGCTATTCAATAAAAAACCTTTGGGTATCAATTAAATTGCGGGATAGTCTGTGTTGGTACGTGTGAGATACACCTTTCCAAGTTTTTGGGGTTCATCTCATACTTCTGAAGATTTGAAGGTGCTGCCTGTTCCAAACTCCTCCTACTCCTCATCCTGGCTTTAGGGGTACAAACAATAGTAATTGGGGACTAGTGTGGTTCTGTACATGTGAGATACATACACTTTTTTTGATCATATTTTCTATTCCGCTATTCAATCCTTTGGGTATCAATTAAATTGCGGGATAGTCTGTGTTGGTAGGTGTGAGATACACCTTTCCAAGTTTTTGGGGTTCATCTCATACTTCTGAAGATTTGAGGGTGCTGCCTGTTCCAAACTCCTCCTACTCCTCATTCTGCCTTTAGGGGTACAAACAATAGTAATTGGGGCCTAGTGTGGTTCTGTACGTGTGAGATACATACACTTTTTTTGATCATATTTTCTATTCCGCTATTCAATAAAAACCTTTGGGTATCAATTAAATTGCGGGATAGTCTGTGTTGGTACGTGTGAGATACACCTTTCCAAGTTTTTGGGGTTTATCTCATACTTCTAAAGATTTGAGGGTGCTGCCTGTTCCAAACTCCTCCTACTCCTCATCCTGCCTTTGGGGGTACAAACAATAGTAATTGGGGCCTAGTCTGGTTGTGTACATGTGAGATACATACACTTTTTTTGATCATATTTTCTATTCCGCTATTCCATAAAAACCTTTGGGTATAAACAATTAAATTGCGGGATAGTCTGTGTTGGTACGTGTGAGATACACCTTTCCAAGTTTTTGGGGTTCATCTCATACTTCTGAAGATTTGAGGGTGCTGCCTGTTCCAAACTCCTCCTACTCCTCATCCTGCCTTTAGGGGTACAAACAATAGTAATTGGGGACTAGTGTGGTTCTGTAGGTGTGAGATACATACACTTTTTTTGATCATATTTTCTATTCCGCTATTCAATTCTTTGGGTATCAAATAATTGCGGGATAGTCTGTGTTGGTAGGTGTGAGATACACCTTTCCAAGTTTTTGGGGTTCATCTCATACTTCTGAAGATTTGAGGATGCTGCCTGTTCCAAACTCCTCCTACTCCTCATTCTGCCTTTAGGGGTACAAACAATAGTAATTGGGGCCTAGTGTGGTTCTGTACGTGTGAGATACATACACTTTTTTTGATCATATTTTCTATTCCGCTATTCAATAAAAACCTTTGGGTATCAATTAAATTGCGGGATAGTCTGTGTTGGTACGTGTGAGATACACCTTTCCAAGTTTTTGGGGTTTATCTCATACTTCTAAAGATTTGAGGGTGCTGCCTGTTCCAAACTCCTCCTACTCCTCATCCTGCCTTTGGGGGTACAAACAATAGTAATTGGGGCCTAGTCTGGTTGTGTACATGTGAGATACATACACTTTTTTTGATCATATTTTCTATTCCGCTATTCCATAAAAACCTTTGGGTATAAACAATTAAATTGCGGGATAGTCTGTGTTGGTACGTGTGAGATACACCTTTCCAAGTTTTTGGGGTTCATCTCATACTTCTGAAGATTTGAGGGTGCTGCCTGTTCCAAACTCCTCCTACTCCTCATCCTGCCTTTAGGGGTACAAACAATAGTAATTGGGGACTAGTGTGGTTCTGTAGGTGTGAGATACATACACTTTTTTTGATCATATTTTCTATTCCGCTATTCAATCCTTTGGGTATCAATTAAATTGCGGGATAGTCTGTGTTGGTAGGTGTGAGATACACCTTTCCAAGTTTTTGGGGTTCATCTCATACTTCTGAAGATTTGAGGATGCTGCCTGTTCCAAACTCCTCCTACTCCTCATTCTGCCTTTAGGGGTACAAACAATAGTAATTGGGGACTAGTGTGGTTCTGTACGTGTGAGATACATACACTTTTTTTGATTATATTTTCTATTCCGCTGTTCAATAAAAACCTTTGGGAATCAATTAAATTGCGGGATAGTCTGTGTTGGTAGGTGTGAGATACACCTTTCCAAGTTTTTGGAGTTCATCTCATACTTCTGAAGATTTGAGGGTGCTGCCTGTTCCAAACTCCTCCTACTCCTCATCCTGCCTTTAGGGGTACAAACAGTAGTAATTGGGGCCTAGTGTGGTTCTGTACGTGTTAGATACATAGACTTTTTTTGATCATATTTTCTATTCCGCTATTCAATAAAAACCTTTGGGTATCAATTAAATTGCGGGATAGTCTGTGTTGGTAGGTGTGAGATACACCTTTCCAAGTTTTTGGGGTTCATCTCATACTTCTGAAGATTTGAGGGTGCTGCCTGTTCCAAACTCCTCCTACTCCTCATCCTGCCTTTAGGGGTACAAACAATAGTAATTGGGGACTAGTGTGGTTCTGTACGTGTGAGATACATACACTTTTTTTGATCATATTTTCTATTCCGCTATTCAATAAAAACCTTTGGGTATCAATTAAATTGTGGGATAGTCTGTGTTGGTACGTGTGAGATACACCTTTCCAAGTTTTTGGGGTTCATCTCATACTTCTGAAGATTTGAGGGTGCTGCCTGTTCCAAACTCCTCCTACTCCTCATTCTGCCTTTAGGGGTACAAACAATAGTAATTGGGGCCTAGTGTGGTTCTGTACATGTGAGATACATACACTTTTTTTGATCATATTTTCTATTCCGCTATTCAATAAAAACCTTTGGGTATCAATTAAATTGCGGGATAGTCTGTGTTGGTACGTGTGAGATACACCTTTCCAAGTTTTTGGGGTTTATTTCATACTTCTAAAGATTTGAGGGTGCTGCCTGTTCCAATCTCCTCCTACTCCTCATCCTGCCTTTGGGGGTACAAACAATAGTAATTGGGGCCTAGTCTGGTTGTGTACGTGTGAGATACATACACTTTTTTTGATCATATTTTCTATTCCGCTATTCAATAAAAACCTTTTGGTATAAACAATTAAATTGCGGGATAGTCTGTGTTGGTACGTGTGAGATACACCTTTCCAAGTTTTTGGGGTTCATCTCATACTTCTGAAGATTTGAGGGTGCTGCCTGTTCCAAACTCCTCCTACTCCTCATCCTGCCTTTAGGGGTACAAACAATAGTAATTGGGGACTAGTGTGGTTCTGTACGTGTGAGATACATACACTTTTTTTGATCATATTTTCTATTCCGCTATTCAATCCATTGGGTATCAATTAAATTGCGGGATAGTCTGTGTTGGTAGGTGTGAGATACACCTTTCCAAGTTTTTGGGGTTCATCTCATACTTCTGAAGATTTGAGGGTGCTGCCTGTTCCAAACTCCTCCTACTCCTCATCCTGCCTTTAGGGGTACAAACAATAGTAATTGGGGCCTAGTCTGGTTGTGTACGTGTGAGATACATAAACTTTTTTTGATCATATTTTCTATTCCGCTATTTAATAAAAACCTTTAGGTATAAACAATTAAATTGCGGGATAGTCTGTGTTGGTACCTGTGAAATACACCTTTCCAATTTTTGGGGAACATCTCATACTGCCGAGGATTTGAGGGTGCTTCAGTCTGCCTCCTGCCTTTTCCGAACTCCTCCTACTCCTCATCCTGCCTTTAGGGTACAAAAAATTGTAATCGGGGCCTAGATTGTGTTTGTACGTGTGAGATACACCGTTTTGTAAAATTTGTCCTATTCCGCTATTCAATATACACCCTGTTTGAGTGTAAAAAATGTAATTGCGGGATAGTCTGTATTGGTACATGTGAGATACACCTTTTTAAATTTGTTTGGCGCATCTCCTTCTACCGTCGAGGATTGCAGGGCGCTTCAGTTTGCCTCCTGTTCCCAACTCCTCCTACTCCTCTTCCTCATCCTGCCTTTAGGGCACAAAAAATTGTAATCAGGGCCTAGTTTGTGTTTGTACGTGTGAGATACACTGTTTTGTAAAATTTGTCCTATTCCGCTATTCAATATACACCCTGTTTGAGTGTAAAAAATTAAATTGCGGGATAGTCTGTATCGGTACATGTGAGATACACCTTTTTAAATTTGTTTGGCGCATCTCCTTCTACCGCCGAGGATTGCAGGGCGCTTCAGTTTTTCTCCTGTTCCCAACTCCTCCTACTCCTCTTCCTCATCCTGCCTTTAGGGTACAAAAAATTGTAATCGGGGCCTAGTTTGTGTTTGTACGTGTGGGATACACCGTTTTGTAAAATTTGTCCTATTCCGCTATTCAATATACACCCTGTTTGAGTGTAAAAAATTAAATTGCGGGATAGTCTGTATCGGTACATGTGAGATACACCTTTTTAAATTTGTTTGGCGCATCTCCTTCTACCACCGAGGATTGCAGGGCGCTTCAGTTTGCCTCCTGTTCCCAACTCCTCCTACTCCTCTTCTTCATCCTCCCTTTAGGGTACAAAAAATTTTAATCGGGGCCTAGTCTGTGTTTGTACGTGTGAGATACACCGTTTTTTATCCTTTTTCCTATTCCGCTATTCAATATACACCCTTTTGGGGTAAAAAACATTAAATTGCGGCATAGTTTGCATATTTGACTGTGAGATACACCCGTGCGATACTGTTGTTGTTTTGTTCCGCTATTCAATAAACACCTTTCTAGGGCAAGATCATAAATTACAGAAATATGAGGAGACCGTCAAATAGGGGCCGTGGCCTGGGTCGTGGTGCTGCTGGTAGAGCTCCTGTTGCAAGGAGAGGACGTGGTCGATCTGTGCCAGCTACACGCACAAGTGAAACACCTTCCTCAAGTGTTAGTAGGCAACAGAACCTGCATCAGTATTTGGTAGGGCATCATACGCCTCTAGAAGTGATGAGGCCAGAAGAAGTAGAGGCAATAGTAGATTGGTTTGCTGCTGACAGTGCCTCCAGTTCCTTCACATTGTCTCCCACCCAGTCTACTGCAGAAAGGTCAGAGTTGGCACCTGCAGCCGATGTCCAACCGTCTTTCACCTCACCCCCTTGCAAATCAGGCAAGCAGTCTGAGCCCCAAGCCATACAGCAGTCTCTTCTTCTTTTTGATGACTCTGTCAGCAGGGTTTCCCAGGGCCATCCACCTAGCTCTGCCCCAGAAGTGGAAGAGATTGAGTGCAGCGATGCCCAACCACTTATTTCTCAAGATGAGTACATGCAAGGACCATCGCAGCACGTCTCCGATAATGACGAAATGCAGGTGCCAACTGCTGCGGCGTTCAGAATTGTGGAGACCGACAAGGAGGGCAGGTGTGAAGACTGGGTGGAAGATGATGTGGAGGACGATGAGGTCCTCGACCCCACATGGAATGAAGGTCATGCAGGTGACCTGAGTAGTTTGGAGGAAGAGGCGGTGGTCGCACAGAGCCACCAGCACAGCAGAAGAGGGAGCAGGGTGCAGAAGCGGAGCGGCCGTGCCCTAGACACTACGCCTGCTACTGCCCAACGCAGCAAGGGAACGAGCGCAACAAAGCCAGCTCAAAGGAGTTCTCTAGCATGGAAGTTCTTTAGAAAATGTGCTGATGACATGACACGAGTGGTTTGCACCCTGTGCAATCAGAGCCTGAAGCGAGGCATAAACCTTCTCAACCTGAGCACAACCTGCATGATCAGGCATCTAAGTGCAAAGCACGAGCTGCAGTGGAGTAGACACCTTCAAAACCAAGAAACGTCTCTGGCTCATCCTGCTTCCTCTTCTGCTGCAGTCTCGGCCGCTCCATCCACATCTGTAGTGATACCGGCACCTGCCACCCCGCAAACAGACGATCTGTCAGCAACACCACCACCTGGGTCACCAACCATCTCCACAATGTCCCGTGGAAGCATTCAGCTTTCCATCTCCCAAACACTTGAGAGGAAGAGGAAGTACCCCCCTACCCACTCGCGATCCCTGGCCCTGAATGCCAGCATTTCAAAATTCTTGGCCTTTGAAATGCTGTCATTCCGTCTGGTGGAGACGCACAGTTTTAAAAACCTTATGTCGGTGGCTGTCCCACAGTACGTCGTGCCCAGCCGCCACTACTTTTCCAGGCAAGCCATCCCTTCCCTGCACAACCAAGTGGGGGAAAAAATCAGGTGTGCACTGCGCAACGCCATCTGTGGCAAGGTCCACATAACTACCGATACGTGGACCAGAAAGCACGGTCAGGGGCGTTATATCTCCCTAACGGCACACTGGGTAAATGCAGTGGCGGATGGGCCTGAGGCGGATAGCAATTTGGCGCATGTCCTTCCACCACCGAGGATTGCAGGGCACTTCAGTTTACCTCCTGTTCCTAACTCCTCCTACTCCGCTTCCTCATCCTCTACCGCCTCCTCATCCGGACAGCGTAACACCTTCACCACCAACTTCAGCACGGCCAGGGGTAAACGACAGCAGGCAGTTTTAAAACTTGCCTGTTTGGGGGAAAAACCACACACCGCGCAGGAGTTGTGGAGGAGCATGGAACAGCAGACAAATGAGTGGTTGCTGCCAGCGAGCCTCAAGCCCGGCCTGGTGGTGTGCGATAACGGGCGAAATCTCATAGCAGCTCTGGGCCTAGCCGGTTTGACGCACATCCCTTGCCTGGCGCATGTGCTGAATTTGGTGGTGCAGAGGTTCCTTAAAAACGACCTCGATATGTCAGAGCTGCTGCAGAAAGTGCGGGCCGTCTGTGCGCACTTTCGGCGTTCTCACCCTGCTGCTGCTCGCCTGTCAGCGCTGCAGCGTAACTTCGGCCTTCCCGCTCACCGCCTCATATGTGACGTGCCCACAAGGTGGAACTCCACCTTGCACATGCTGGAAAGACTGTGCGAGCAGCAGCAGGCCATAGTAAAGTTTCAGCTGCAGCACGCACGCGTGAGTCGCTCTGCAGAACAGCACCACTTCACCACCAATAACTGGGCCTCCATGCGAGACCTGTGTGCCTTGTTGCGCTGTTTTGAGTACTCCACCAACATGGCCAGTGCTGATGATGCCGTTGTCAGCTTAACTATCCCACTTCTATGCCTCCTTGAAAAAACAATTCAGGCGATGATGGAAGAGGATGTGGCACAGGATGAGGAGGAGGAGGAGGAGGATGAAGAGGTAACATTTCCAAGGCTTTCAGGGCAGTCATTCGCAAGGGGCTCCGAGGGTGGGTTCCTGCACACAAAAACGCCAGGGACACAATTGTCCAGCAGGGGCACAGTTCTGGAGGATGAGGAGGATGAGGAGATGGAGGAGGAGACGGAACCATGTTCACAGCAGGGTGGCACCCAGGCCAGCTCATGGCCATCACTGGTGTGTGGCTGGGGGGATACAGAGGACACAGACGATACACCTCCCACAGAGGACAGCCTTTCGTTGCCTCTGGGCAGCCTGGCACACATGAGCGATTACATGCTGCAGTGTCTCCACAACGACCGCCGAGTTGCCCACATTCTAACTTGTGCTGATCACTGGGTGGCCACGCTGCTGGATCCCCGTTACAAGGACAACGTACCGTCCTTAATTCACTCACTGGAGCGCGATCGCAAGATGCGCGAGTGCAAGCGCACGCTGGTAGACGCAATGCTGCTGGCATTCCCACCTGACAGTGGGGCCACAGTGGAAGCACAAGGCCAAGGCAGAGGAGGAGGAGAAGGAGGAAGAGGTCGCCAACGCAACCAGGGCACCGCCAGCACCTCAGAAGGCAGGGTTAGCATGGCCGAAATGTGGAAAAGCTTTGTCAGCATGCCACAACAAACAGCAGCACCAGCAGCTCATATGAAACGTCTTAGCAGGAGGCAGCATTTCACCAACATGGTGGAGCAGTATGTGTGCACACGCCTACATGTAGTGAATGACGGGTCTGCCCCCTTCAACTTCTGGGTCTCCAAATTGGGCACATGGCCTGAGCTTGCCCTTTACGCCTTGGAGGTGCTGGCGTGCCCTGCAGCCAGTGTATTATCTGAACGGGTATTTAGCACGGCTGGGGGCGTTATCACAGACAAGCGCAGCCGCCTGTCCAGAGACAATGTGGACAAGCTCACGTTCATTAAAATGAACCAGGCATGGATCCCACGGGACTTTTCCGTACCTTGTGCAGAATAGCGATGGATACCGACCTTACCCAGCCATTGTTCTATTTTTGCTCTTGCTTTTTTTCTCACTCTTTTGGGGTGTACCCTCATTTAAAATTTCTGAAAAAAAGCAGTGTTGGCTACCTCGTCCTCCACAGGGCCAGATTAACATAGGGGCTATTGGAGCTGCAGCTCCAGGCCCCTACCTTAATATAGGCCCCGGGTTGGCCATATTCACTGTTACCGCTCTTCTGTTACTTGTAAACACAGAAGTCTGGCTTCTATGCTCGCTTCCACTCCCATCTTCACTCTGTCATCTTTCTGGGTTTGGCTATCTGATTGACTGAGCCGGCGACTATGACACTCCAACGCATGTGCATGGGAGTTACTGTCTACAGCATGGCTCTGAAGGAATGGCACATGTACGCCGTTCCTTCAGAGCACATGCACTGGTGACATCACCGGCTGCATCTAAAGCAAATATCTCCTAAATGGTGCACATCAATCGTGTATCAATCGTACTCTTTCACTTAGCGAAAGTTCCGGTTCTTTTATTTACCTATAGGTTTAGTGCAATATCATGTTTGGGGATAGGGCCATTTCTCAAAAAAAAAAAAAAATCCCCCCCCCCCCCCAAAAAAAAAAAAAAAAAGAGGACTACACTGGTTAGTAATATTCCAATATTTAAAGCCCAGAGTGAATACAGTACTCAAAGAGCAGGGCATGCTTGCTTAGTGTTGTCTCTTCTATATAGCAAGAAAGAATCATGTTATCCCTATATTCTGCTTATGTATTCCTGAGGCAATACTACTTTTTGTCCTTTCTTTTTAAAATTGTTCTCTTTGTTGAAAAGTTAGATATCACAAAAGTTTTCACATACCTTCTGTCAGTTGTGGAATATGTCACATCATTGCTTTTCTCAGCAATACACTTTTAATTCAGGTTTTCCTGATATAACAGATCAAGTTTAGTTATTAAATTTAGCATTTCCCAGGTGACCCCGTTGTCAGACAAAAACTAATTGGAGTACTTACTAGTTTTGACTGAATTGGGAAAAATATGTTGTCTAAGCTTCCAAAAATGCTAATATTCATTCTACATTGATTAGAAGGCTGGAACTGTGTTCAAATCAAACTGTCAGTACTTTGTGTTCTCCTCCGTGCTAAGACCTTGTCTAAGTCAGCCTTGAAGCTATTGACTACAACATTCACTGCCGTCTCCTTCAAAACTTACTGATTGTTAATGTTTGCCAACTACATGATGTAGTCCAAAATCCAGGAGCCACAGATAAACACATTTATAATGACCGTGAACACATTTCCCCAAAGAAGCCATAAACATGCTTATTAACCACTTTACAACCGGAGGATTTTGCTGTCTTCCGTCCAGGCCACTTTTTGCGATTCGGCGCTGTGCGACTTCAACTGACAATTGCGCGGTCGTGCGACGCCGTACCCAAACGAAATTTACGTCCTTTTTTTCCCACAAACAGAGCTTTCTTTTGGTGGTATTTGATCACCTGTGCGATTTTTACTTTTTGCGCTATAAACAAAAAAAGAGCGTTTATTTTGAAAAAATAACAATATTTTTAACATTTTTTTATATGAAATTCCCCCCAAAAAAGATGTAAAAACCAATTTTTTTAAAAATTTTTGGCCAATTTGTTTTATGCTACATATGTTTGGTAAAAAAAATCGCAATAAGCGTATTTTGATTGGTTTGCGCAAAAGTTATTGCGTTTACTAACAAAGGGAAAGATTTCTGTCATTTTTTTTTAACGCGTAATGGCGGCGATCTGCGATTTTTTTTGCGGGACTGTGACATTGCGGCGGACAGACCGGACCCCTGACTGACATTTTTGACACTTTTGGGGGTACCAGTGACATTACTGCAGTAATCAGTGCTATAAATATGCACTGTTACTGTAAAAATGACACTGGCAGGGAAGGGGTTAATTTTATTGGAGAGGGAGGGGTTAATGTATGCCTGGTGCTTACTGACGTGTAGGGGGGGAGGTGACTGAGTGATTCATGGACAGATCGGATGTCCAGCTATGCTGAACAGTCCGATCTGTCACTCCCTGTCACTATGGAGATCCGCCCGCTGTGTTTACACACAGCGGGCGGATCTCCAGACTCGATCCCCGACGATCGGGTAAGAGCAGCGGCGATCGCCGCTGCTCCTCCCCTGGCCCGACTCCCGCTGTGAATGAAAACAGCGGGAGCGAGCCTCCGGCGGCGCGCAAGCGCCGCCCAGAAGGGGGAGTGTCCAGTCACGTTAATACTACGTGGCTGGACGATAACGAACCACTCTGCCGCAGTAGTATTACTGTGAGCGGTTGCAGAGTGGTTAAACCAGATCTGAAACAGATTTTACCATTCATAGTGTTAATAAACCTGACAAATCCAAGCATGTACTACCTATCAGGTTATGCAGAGTACGATGTATAAAAAAAAAAAAACTTACTTAAATGCTATAAGCAAGTGTTTTTTCTTTTAATATACAGAATTTATAAATGCATTTTATCTGTTTTGCCTAAATATTTTAATTTTAGTTTAAAGGGGATGCCTAGTGTTTTAGCTTATATTTTATGTTTTATTTATTTGTTTATCATGGTCAGGAATAAAAATATAAAAATGTAATTTTATTTGTCAGATAAATATAACATATTGTATGTTAATATTTGTATTTTTATTGAGCCAGCAGGCGGGGCTCTGGTCTTCTTTATTCTTCTTCATGAGACTCGCTTTACCAAAAATAACTGTTTACAGAGCTCCACAGCTCAAGCTGAAAATTACAAGCTCAAGTGAACAAATCAGAGCAATGACTTTTCTCCATCCTTCTGCTGACTCCTTAAAGCTGAACTCCAGAAAATTAAAAAGTTCTCCCTGTCAGGGAGACTGTCTCTACACTACAAGGTTTAACTGTTTGTTTATTCTGGGGAAGGGAACAGTAGGTTTGCTTACCTCATCCTTTGTTTCCTCCCTTCCCCAGCAGTGGGCAGTCCCTCAGTGTCCTTATGTCCACTGCAGATCTATGGTCCCTGTATTAGTCTTGATGATGTCAGGGGACCTTAGACCACCAGAGTGTAGGGAAGAAGAGGCTGAGTAGAAGAGGAACCAGTCTAGCAGTGTAAAGGAGCTTGAAGGAGCAGAGGATCAGGTAAGTAAAATTGCTGTATTCAGTTTCTTAGGCATAAATGAGCAGTTAACACTTAGAGTGCGTCCGCAGCCAGCACTAGGCATAAGTAAAATGTTTTTTACTTAAGTTATATACTAAATAAAATAAATTAGAATACTAAAATGTAAGAGATAAGCAAAACGTAAGTTATACAATAAATTAAATTACTAAAATGTAAGACAAATGTAAGACTAAAATGTAAAATTAATGTACGTTATATACAAACTAAAAAAAAAACATTTGTATAACACATATAGTACAGTTATCAGAATGCAATCACTTTCATATTAGTTATCTTTTAAAGCAAATACTCATGATAACTTAATTAAGGGCAATTGTAGCCTTAGTAGCGGTATTTAAGCCTGGGTCATTTAATAATATAGATGTACGTGACATACTGGAAATAAGGCATATTTTTCAATTAAATACATTGATGTGATTATTATTTTGCATTAGCATTAAGTCCATAGACTTCACTAGTAAAGTGTCTGTGAGACAAAGCCATTAGGGTATTTATTTTTCTGCCATCTACTGAAAAAAATGTGCTAATCTCTCTTGGCCCTTAAAATGTTCACGTCCACATGTAAAGTGGCAACATATTGACAGGTCCTCTTTAACATAGTCTTCCCTGACTCTCTCTCTTACTTCTCTTTCTGCATATTGGTGCTTTACCTCTCTGTTTCTCCTCATACCATTTGAAACACACAATTACAAATGGACCCCCTCTATCCCAACCCTTCCCCTCTATCACCTAAGTACCCTGTCTTGGTCCTCCCTGCCTCAGTTTGCATGCGCTTGCTATTCCTCTACAGTACCCTCACATTGATGGTCACATCCTGATCAGGATCCTGAAAAAACTCAGTTTGATGGATAGCAAATGTCCACATCATGCATGTAATAACCAAAGAAAGGAGCCCATCTCATGTAAACAGAAGAGAAGACTTTGGACTGGAGTGTCATGTGACCATAGTTTTAGGTAAGTAAAAAGGGCATTTTTATCAGTTAGAGGGGGGTTGGTGGAAGGTTGGGTAATATTTGCCTAGAGAGGAGCTTGCAATTGGGAAGATTTTGACAAATGTATTGTATTAATTAGGGAAGGCCAAATTAAGTTTTTTCTGTTGGTTTTAGGGGTGAAATAAACTCTAATTGGCTTTTGAGTATAAAGCTGTTCATACATGGCTTGAATTGGATCACGTACCTGGTAGCAGAGCCTGATATGGAAGGCCTCTCTTACACCTCTAAATCTGGGCCCCTAAAAGTGTAGACTAGAGTCTCAGGAGTACAGAATGACACGAGTGCTGGTAGGACTTGCTAGCAGCAGGAAAGATGTCCTTGCTGGGCAGGTGAAACCGTCAGATGGCTTCAGCAGGCAGGCAGGCAGCTGGTACTGGTAACAGCAAACAGAATAGCAGAGTCAGGCAGGCCAGATCAAACACAGACAGGATGGATCAGGTACAGGGTACAGACAGGAGTGTGGTCAGAAGACAAACCAGGTCTGGAACTGATCAGTGAAGCAGAAGCCAAAAGAGCAGACAGAAGGGGAGGTCAGAGGACAAGCAGAGATCAATGCAGGTGAAGTCCAGAGAATGGTCAGGACAAGCCGGGTCAGCAACTGGAACAGGATACAGGTTCACAGGATGACAAGTTACACAGGAGGCTGAAGACAAAGAAGCACTGAACCAGAGCACTAGCTGAGTTTAAGTAGCCCTTTTGGCACCAGCATCTGTCACAAGTTCACGCAGGTGTCGGCGCCCCTTTACGCATGCACATATCTATTAGCCAAAGGCTAATTCTTGCAAGCACGAAAGGGAATCTGTTTTAACCTGTGCACAGAAGTCCGTCCAGAGGAGCTATCTTGTTTACTGCATGCTATTCTGACAAATTGTGTCTGATTCCTGTTCCATTGGCCGAAATTCAAGCTGTGGGAGGCCCTGTTAGCACTAGGAATGAGCTCAGAGTTCAGTCCAGACATAAGTTTGTACCAAACACAGACTGTTTTGGATGTTCCCCTGAGGAAGCTTACAGGAATGGGGATACATTGTGAAAAGTGATGAAAAATTTCGGCCCGGGATGGGGATACATTGTGAAAAGGGATGGCTAATTCTGGGTAGGGATGGGGATACAGGGATGCATTGTAGAGAGGGATGGATAATTCTGGGCAGGGATGGGAATACATTGTGTAGAGGGATAGAGAATTCTGGGAAGAAATGGGGATACATTGTAGAGAGGGAAGGATAATTCTGGGAAAGGATGGGGATACATTGTAGAGAGGAATGGATAAGTCTGGGTGGGAATGGGAATACATTGTGGAGAGGGATGGATAATTCTGGGCGGGGAGATGGGGATACATTGTGGAAAGGGATGGATAATTCTGGGAAGTGATGGGGATGCATTGTGGAGAGGGATGAGGATGATGGAATTACAATGAGGACTCAGTGGGATGGCCAGTGGGTGGAATGGGCGGGTGCTGGGAAATGTTGGTGGTCAGACCCCGGGGGACCAGGCCAAAAGCTGTGTAAGGGGCCTCAAAATTTCTGATGGCTGCCCTGCTCGACTGAGTGTGTCAATAGCTAACTGGACTGATCTTGAATGGATATTGTGGCTGACACGGCTGTTTCATTTTTTGCTGGTCCTGCACTCAGTATATTCAGGATACGGTATCATTAAGGACATAGATACATAGTTACATAGTTACATAGTAGTTGAGGTTGAATAAAGACGAAAGTCCATCCAGTTCAACCTGTGTAGGTGTGTGTGGACGTAATCATTTCCCATACCCCTGAATGTTTTGATCTTTGAGATGTACGTACAAGAGTTTTTTAAAAGTAGCTATACTCCCCGCAGTTACTACCATTTGTGGTAGAGAGCTCCCCAATCTTGTAGCCCTTATTGTAAAAAAAACCCTGCATAGCCTGAGGTAAATTGCTTCTCCTCTAATCGCATTGTATGGCCTCGTGTTCTCTTGCGTTCGTTGTGACTGAATAGTTTTTTTTCTATCCTGAGATCACCGTTGAGGTATTTGTAAGTCACTATCATGTCCCCTCTCAGGCTTCTCTTTTCCAGGGAGAATAAATCAAGCGCTTATAAGCACTCTTCATAATTAAGGTCCTCCAATCCCCTAATTAGTTTAGTTGCCCTTCTCTGGACTCTCTCCAGATCCAACACATCCCTTCTGAGGACTGGCGACCAGACCTGGACAGAATACTCCAGATGTGGTCGGACCAGTGTTTTATAAAGTGGTAGGATTATAGTTTTATCTCTGGAATACATCCCCTTCCTTATGCATGCTAATATTGTGCTGGTTTTGGCAGCTGCAGCTTAACATTGCATGCTATTGCTTAGTCTATCTTCTACTAAGACTCCAAGATCTTTCTCTATTTTTGATTCCCCTGGAGGTACCCCCCTAAGTGTATTGTGCATTTCATGTTTTTAGTCCCCAAGTGCAATACCTTACACTTCTCCACATTAAACCTCATTTGCTATGTAGTTGCCCACTGTTATTTTGTTCAGGTCATTCTGTAAGATTTCTGCTCCATGATGTGAAGTTATTGCCCTGCTTAATTTTGTGTCATCTGCAAAAACTGAGATTGAACTAATGATCCCGTCCTTAATGCTATTTATGAATACATTGAACAAAATGTAGACCAGTCTGAGTACACATTATTTATTACCACCCTTTGGACATGCCCCTTTAACCAGTTTCATATCCAAGAGCAAACCTTGTGGTCGATGCCTGCAGACCTTATTTTGTAAATAAGGTGTTTGTGGAGAACTGTATCAAATGCCTTAGCAAAATCCAGGTACCCCACATCCACAGATCTCCCCTCCTATCTAGCTCACAGCTCACCTCCTCGTAAAATGTTAACAGATTGTTTGACAAAAATGCTCTTTTGTAAACCCGTGCTGTTTATTGCTTATGATGTTGTTCTCTTTAGCAAATTCTTACATATAGTCCCTTATCATCCATTCCAGAAGTTTACATACTATTGACGTCAGGCTAACCGGCCTATAATTTCCCAGGATATGCCTCTGCCCTTTTTTGAATATTGGTATCATATTAGCTTTCCTCTAGTCACCTGGTACAGTTCCTGTCAAAATACTATCTGCAAAGATCAAGAACAGTGGTCTAGATATAACCTCACTGAGTTCTTTGAGTATTCTCAGATGTATGCCATCCGGGCCTGGTGATTTACTTGTGTTAATTTTATCCAGCCTTTCCCTGATTTCACCCACTGTTAGCCATAGAAGCAAGTCCTGTGAATTACTGCTAACCATACAGTCATACAGTCATTAGTCAGTGTACCCCTCCTTTTCCTGTGTAAAGACTGAGGAGCAGAAAGCATTAAGCACGGTTGCCTTCTCTGTGTCCTCTGTAACTATCCTCCCATCATCGTTAATTATGTGTGCAACATGCTCTGACCTTGTTTTTTTGCTGTTGATATATTTAAAGAATTTCTTAGGGTACTTTTTACTTTCCTCTGCTATTTGTCTCTTGAAGATGATTTTAGCCATCTTGATTTCGTATTTACATTTCTTATTTGATTCCTTGTATTGCTGGAAAGCCGATAATGTGCCCTCCAATTTATATTTCCTGAAGGCCATTTTTTCTCCCTAATAAGTTTTGTTACATTACGGTTTAACCAGCCCGTTTTGGCTTTGGCTCTTCTAAATTTATTTCCCATAGGAATGCACTGTGAGATGCTTTTGTTTAATATGTTCCTAAAGCATTCACATTTTTCCTCTGTGGTCAGTGTTCCTAGGGTTTGGTCCCAGTTTATTTTCTCTCATTGAGCACAGTTTGGGAAAGTTTGCCCTTCTGAAGTTTAGGGTTCTTATGCTCCCCTCTTGCCTTGCTATATTGTGACTTACGCTAAATGTGATCATCCTGTGATTGCTAGAACCCAAGTTGTCCCGGACTCCTTCATCTGAGATTAGATTTGGGTCATTAATAATTAATAGATCCAGAACTGCATTCTTTCTAGTAGGAAAATCCCCCAACTGAGACATGTGGTAGTCCTGTAAGGTTTTCATGAAGAGACGGGCCTTTAGTGAGTTTGCAGTCCTCTCTTCCCAGTCAATGTCGGGATAATTTAAGTCCCCTAATATGATGACTGGTCCCAGCTTTGCCACGTTACCCAACAGTGATAGAAATTCCAGCGCTACCTCCTTCCTTTAGTTGGGTGGCCTATAACAAACTCCCACTATTACTTTCCCCTTTACTTCTTCCCTATGGAGTTCTACCCACATGGATTCTAACTCCGTACTCATTACTTCCATAATATCACTCCTCTCTACCACCCTTACATTATTCTTGACATAGAGACATACCCCTTCCCCTCTTTTTCCTTCCCTGTCCTTCTGATACACAGAATACCCTTAGATATTGGCCAGCCAGTCGTGTGAGGGGTCGAACCAAGTTTCTGTTATTCCCACAAGGTCTATAACCTCCTCATGTATTAACAGTTCCAACTCATCCATTTTATTAGCTTGGCTCCTGGCATTTGTGTATACCCCTCTTAGTTTTGTGGAAGTTGATAGTGAATAGTGCTTACATTTATTCCTGTTTGGTCTGAGGTTTGCCGCACAGACCCCCCAATGGTTGACGTTACGGATCTACTGTCGCTGCTGACCCCAATAATACCTTCTGTCCTTTGCTCCCTCCTACCTCTGAGCCCCCCCCCCCAACTTCTAGTTTAAAAGCCCCTCCAACTTTGTGGCTATCTTTCTCCCCAATAGAGCTGTACCTTCCCCATTAAGGTGCAGCCCGTCCTTACTAAAGAGCCGGTAGCCGACTGAGAAGTCAGCCCAGTTCTCGAGGAACCCGAACACCTCTTTCCTACACCAGTTCCTCAGCCACTTGTTCAGTTCCCTAATCTCCTTCTGCCTCTCTGGTGTGGCTCGAGGTACAGGCAGTATTTCAGAGAAAACCACCTTGGAGGTCCTATTCCTCAATCTATTCCCTAAGTCACTGAAATCATTCTTTAAGATCCTCCACCTTCCTCTCACTTGGTCATTGGTGCCTACATGCACTATGACCACTGGGTCCTCCCCAGCCCCGCCCAATAATCTGTCCACCCAATCCACGATGTGCCAAACTGGAGCGCCTAATAAACAACATACTGTTTGACTACCACGATCATTTTGACAAATTGCCCTCTCTGTCCTCTTGATAATTGAGTCCCCTATTACTACAACCTGTCTAGCCTTTCCTGAGTCTCGCCCCCCCTTCTTCCTGGAGCCGCCGATCCCCTGGCAGCTGGGGGAGGGTGCCTGCTCCAGCACTGCCACCTCTGAGCTGATATTCCCATCATCATGCAACTTGGCATATTTGTTGGGGTGTACCAACTCAGGACTGGCCTCCATAGCACTCTTCCCCTCCTTCTAACTGTCACCCAACTGCCTACCTCTGGTGCCTGCATCTCCACTTCTCCACCCTCCTTTATGCTGGCCCCTGCCAGCACCTGCTGGGTAATGTCCAAGCTCCTTTCCAGGTTGTTGATGCTATGTAGTGTTGCCACATTGTTTTCTAGATCCAGGATCTGAGCTTCCAGAGCTCACATCTTGCACAGCAGTATTCGCCCGCGATTGGTTCATCAAGGAACGCATACATGCAGCAAGAAGTGCACTGAGTGGCATCCCCAATCCTGTCGGACATTATTACCCTCTACTCTGTGGGGATAATTAGGATAACGACCTGCTATTCGTTGGCAACATTGGTCCATTCACAGATTTCATACTGCCATTTACTTGGGTTTGCCACCTGTTTGTTGCACTGACTTTTACTTTAGGCTCCACTGAGCTCATCACTTGATTCTATCGATTTAATCAATTGAACCATTGCCTGCAGGTCTCCCAAACAGTACCTTGTTATTTCCAAAGGAGTACAAGCCAAACTATTGTTTGAACTTTGGGACCATGTGCTGCCCTCTGCCTTGATATCAACGGATGATGTGCAGAGGGACCCTATCATATCTCCAGTTTAGACTGTATTAACAAGTGTCTGAACTTTATTTACAGGTCAAATAGTGCGCCTGGATGTTACTCGCAGATTTGTATGGCTGATTATTGGCTGACACAATAAAAGTTTTTTTTTTTTCTGGGATTCATTCTGACCCCTTTAATTTATCATCTTATTGTCTAGTTTCAGCTGGCTAACTGACTGGCTTGAGTGGTGGTGTGGATGAGACCTCAGGAGTGTTTTAATGACAACGTTGTTAATTTTAATTCCTGTTGTACCATTACTCTTTTGCATAAAATAATTTTTCTATATTGAATAATAATAGAGGTATTTGAGGCGAGAATGCGGTTTGCCCCCTGTTTCTAGAACTACTAGTGGGTTTTTTCCCAGATCCTTACAGTTCATGTTTTGGATGTTCATCTGAATGCCTAATGTTTAAGGCATTTGGAGTGGAAAAAACGTGATAGTTTCTGGTTGTCAATTGTTGCATCGTTGCCTAAATATGGCCATATTTAATTTCAAACATAAGTTTGAATTGAACACTGGTTGTTTAGATTGTTCACCTAAATGCCTAATGTTTAGGGCATTTTGCATGGACAAATGTGACAGCTTCTGGTTATCAAGTGTTGCTAAGGAAGCAGCGAAGAACTTGCACCAACCGCGTCCTTATCAACAGTGATGTCACTTACACAAGAATTCCTGGCCACGTAAGCAAATTGGCAGGCAATAAGGCAGGTTGCATCATTGCCTAAATATGGCCATATTTGGGGAATGATGTTGACTCTATACCTATTTTTAATCCTTATGCTGCTAGCATTAGTGAATAGATAGGAAGGTATATTATATTTACTTTTTTTTTTTTTTTTTTTTTTTTGATTTGTTCAGTTGTTTCTGATTTCTGGCCTAAGCCAAAATGATGCCATACATCACATACATCACATACATCACATGAGTCTTCATGGACTTGTATTTCTTTCATTTGGAGGAGGGGCTTTCTTAGGTAAGCACAGCCTCCTGCCTGCATGAACTAAAGGCAGATGGATTCCAGAAAGTAAATTAATCATCTACCCTAAATCAAGATGACTACAACTAGAAATGCTAGGGGGTTGTTTTTCAAAGTTATTTCTTAACAAAATTAAGCATGGAGATATGAATTGATAGGTGACTTTGCTTTGAATATTACAAATAAATAAATAGTGTTCTCTGTTTGTGATGCTCGGATAACGTTTACTTCAACTTTAATGAAGGACTTGTACCATGGTAGTATCTAGGGGCCTCCCTAATATTAAAGGGGACTTCCAGATTCCGCTTAATTTTTAGGGTACCTCAAGCATTTTTTTTTGTTTTTTATTGCCCTCTTATCTTTCCTACATTGGGCCCCTTTCATACTTACCTTCTCAGTCCTCTTTTCTTTCCACTGTCCTTTCTTCCATCCCTGCTCGAGCACCTAGGGGATTTCCATAAAGGGCATTCCCCTATTTACTTTTTCTACAATCGAAGCGGCTGGTTGCCGTGGGAATCCCTGTTAATGGCAAGGCATACCTGGCGTCCGGACGCATTATTTTAGTATGTGTATTTTTATTTCTTGTTCTGTTTGATGTTGTTTACGTGTAATTTTTCACCTTATTTCACCAATCAACCATCATGGTTGTAACCAGACACCATTTCTATTATTGATTGCACATGTTCCACAATAAAATGTCATCATTTTGGTACCTCCCCCTTTTTGTTTAATTTTTTCATCAAGGCTTTCTTTTACCTGTGGTCTTTACAGGACATTTTTTATGCACATGGTGTAGCCAAGGAGGTGATCACCGTATACTGTAGGTGTAAACAATAGGGTTTACTTAAAGTACCTCGTCCACCAGGCCTTAAATATATTTTGTTCATACCTGAAGATATACTATAAAGGGAATAGTATGGATTTCCTGGGGGATAGTATAGATAGTATATAGTATGGATTTTTCTGAGGTACCCAATAAAATTGATACCAAATTCAAGGAGTCTGATATGTATTTTGAGGGGGACTCTACGCAAAAAATTTTTTTTCATTCTTGGTGTAGGATGTGCTACAGCAAGAGTGACAATTACAAAGAAAAAAAAAATGACACAACTCAGAATGTCCGCAAATAAAACAGAAGCTTCCAAAGGTTCCCCACAGTACATAAAAGACCCTTAAGAGTCTGCTATATATTTTGGTGGACTTCTGAGGGCTGTGTGCTGTTTTCTTCTTTTAAACAAAAGAAGCCAGGACAGAGATGTAATTTGCCGGCAATTTAAACTCTATTTTCCTCTGTAAAAACATGTTTTGCATTGGTACATGTTCACTAGAGCAGCCCCCCCCCCCCAGGTATTATTTTTTATACCTTCTTGCCTATTAGCACAGAAAATTGGTATTTCAAACCACTTGCCGACCGCCCACAGTAGATATATGTCATTACTTTGACGTTTAATTCTGGGGTTATGGCAGCAGCTAGCTGCCATAACCTTGGCATCATTTTTTTCTGTGGGCAATTCAGCTTCTATTAAAAGTGATCCCGGCAGTGGATTCTCCACAGGATCACTTTTATAGGAGGTGGGAGAGGTATCCCCGCTTTATGGTAATTTCCGGGTTTACCAGAGCTGTCGGTAAACTCGAAAGCGATCCAATCCATCTGATGGCTAGGCAGGAAGTCGAGTAAGGGCAAGATGGCCCTTACTCAGCTCTGTGACCTTGGAGGAGTGACCTCCGATGTCACTTCTGGTACTCAGGCATAAAGAAATGTTTTAGTGAAAGTCAAAGTGTCAAATTTTTTTTTTCTTTTATTTTGAAAGGTAAATGACCGATCTGGGGACCTGTCATGGTTATTGTCATGCCACACAAAATATTGACACGTTGGGCCCAATTTGGACATTTTCACTTAGGGTTGTACTCACTGTGGTTGCCAGCGGTTTAGATATTAATGGCTGCGTGTTGAGTTATTTTGAGGGGATAGCAAATTTATACAAGCTGTACACTCAATACTTTACATTGTAGCAAAGTGTAATTTCTCCAGTGTTGTCACATCAAAACATATAATAAAATATTTAAAAAATGTGAGGGGTGTACCCACTTTTGTAAGATACTGTATGTCACATATTTCTGGGGCGGACACAGGGGATTGATAATTTGCTATCATATATTTGATGGTCGTGTTCCCCTAAATAATTAGAATTTGCCATTTATTGTTTTACTCATATGTAAATCTATCAGTTTCATTTTAGCTTATGTCGCTTATTATAAAAAATGCTTTTACCTGTTTTTTATGCAAAAAGGGAATCCAATAAATTGTGAGGAAATATAATTACAGCAGGCATTCATACTGTTTTGTATTGGTTGATCTTTTAACCTATATAGAGGAGAAGGAATCCATTAATCATCAGATTTTTTTTGTGTTTAGCTTATGTATCCCCACAACGGTTGTACATACCTTCAGGTTGTACTCTATCCAAGGGTACTATTCTGTATGTCAGTCTGGATATATAAAGAAAAAGACCAGTCCCTTGTGAAATTATTTGGATCATCAGTCCTCGGTTACAGAATGTATATTCCTATATAGTAAGCATAAAAATCATCAGTGTTCAAAGTTCCTCTAAGTGATTTAGTAGCTAATTTCAAAGTTTCCTTACCCCTGGGTGTTTTTCCGTATGTGTGTCCTGTGCCTCCATAGGCAGATAGTCTGCTGTATGCTGCTTTTATCTCCCACGAGCGCCGATTGCGCATAACGAATACGGGGTTGGAGCCGAAACGAGGACGTCAGGGCGTCACGTGTGCCCCATCACTGCGCATGTGCAAAATGCCTTTGCGCGACAAGGCCTAGCTTATACAATAATAAAAAAATAATAAAAAAAATCTGTGCAAAATACTCTCTCTCTCTCTCTCTCTCTCTCTCTCTCTCCATATATATATATATATAGTGTCCTAAAAAATATATATACATATCACCCAAAATATTGTAAAATGCCAAAGTGAAATATGCTAAATATATTTTTGTCAGATATTCGTAGCATCTTCAGTGTGAAAAAATACTATCCAAAATATTTGTGCAGATATATGCAAAAAATCGATATAAACAATCAACAATTCATATATGTGATAAGCTCAGCACAATAAATAAGCATGAAATTCATAAATATTAAATCATTTGTGATCATTAAAAAAAGTCCTAAAAGAAAGTCCAATAAAGTGCAAAAAAAGAGCAAAAAAATTTGCAAAAAAGTGCAAATAAATATCTGGGCGGGACCAGGACGCTGAAGTACTGCGCATGTCTGATTCGGGCTCATGGCTTAGAGTGTAGCAGCCAGAGACGAACGATCATATTACTGAGGAGTGTGTTTAATGGATTGCTTTTAATTAAAGTTGGAACCTTTGGTGTCAGGATGACACTTGCTAAATGTAAGTTGCATTTTATTGAATAAAAACCTAATTTGTCTTACGGAATTATGCTATGTGGATTCATCTTTCCTCCTAACATATGATACATCCCTGCTTGACCTTATGTGATTACCTGTCTGAGGATGATTAACTAAAGTGGCTTGTGGACCTGCATACTGGATATACTTTATAGAAAAAGGCCTAATAGCTGGTTTATAATCTTACCAGGCGCTCCATCTGGTGAGTCGGTTTGTGTGATTGGTGGAAGCCACACACAGGGTGTTTTTTGGTGCACACCTTCTGTTGAAGATTTGTCATTACAGATATTTATTTGCACTTTTTTGCAAATTTTTTTTACTTTTTTTTGCACTTTATTGGACTTTTTTAATGATCACAAATGATTTAATATTAATGAATTTTATGCCTATTTATTGAACTGAGCTTATCACGTATATGAATTGTTGATTGTTTAATATAGATTTTTTGCCTATATCTGCATAAATATTTTGGATAATATTTTTGCACACTGTAGATGCTGTGAGTATTTGACAAAAATACTTTTAGCATATTTCACTTTGGCATTTACACTTTTTTCGGGTGATATATATATATATTTATATATTAGGGCACTATAAACAGTATATAGACAGTTTTTTTGCGCTGATTTTTTCTTTTTTGCTATTTACCTTTTTGCATATATATCTATATTCCCGAGGATGTGGCACGGGTAAAGGTCCCCCCCCCCCCCCCGTTTGCCCTTTCTATTCATACCCCTTGAAATTTTCCACAATTTTGTCATGTTACAACCAAAAATGTAAATGTATTTTATTGGGATTTTATGTGATAGACCAACACAAAGTGGCACATAATTGTGAAGTGGAAGGAAAATGATAAATGGTTTTCAACATTGTTTACAAATAAATATCTGAAAGGTGTGGCGTGCATTTGTATGACTAGCTAAAATCTAGTGGAACCAATTGCCTTCAGAAGTCATATAATTTATAAATAGAGTCCACCTGTGTATAACCTAATCTCAGTATAAATACAGCTGTTCTGTGAAGCTCTCTGAGGTTTGTTAGAGAACCTTAGTGAACAAACAGCATCCTGAAGGCTATGGAACACACCAGACAGGTCAGGGATAAAGTTGTGAAGAAGTTTAAAGCAGGGTTAGGTTATAAAAAAATATCCCAAGTTTTGAACATCTCACAGAGCACTGTTCAATCCATCATACAAAAATAGAAAGAGTATGGCACAACTGCAAACCTACCGTCCACCTAAACTGACAGGCCGGGCAAGGAGAGCATTAATCAGAGTAGCAGCCAAGAGGCCCATGGTAACTCTGGAGGAGCTGCAGAGATCCACAGCTCAGGTGGGAGAATCTGTCCACAGGACAACTATTAGAAGTGCAATCTACAAATCTGGCCATTATGTGGCGAGAAGAAAGCCATTGTTGAAAGAAAGCTATAAGAAGTCCCATTTGCAGCTTGCGAGAAGCCATTAGTGATGGACGAAATTTTCTCAAAAGTCTGCGAACCGCAAGTTCGCGGCGGGCCCAATTGACTTTAATGGGAGGCGAACTTTAAATACCTTTGGGTCATATTTGCAGCCACAAAAGATGTACTAGCTGTGCACAAATAGTGCCAGCACATGGACAATGTCATAACAGAAGTATTACAATTGGAAAAGTTGCCCTAAAATTTTTACAGAAAAACAAATGTATTTTTTTTTCATAAATAAGACAGAACTGACAGCAGCCGGTAAATACATGTCTAATACATATAGGGTCCATTCACACATCTGTAAAATGGGTCCACATCCATTCCACAATTTGGCGGAACCTTTACAGACCCATTGATTTTCAATTCCAGTCTGAAAAATTAGGCATTCACAGGATAAAGAAGTAAGTGTCGGCCATTCCAGGTCCCAAAAATTAGCCCACATGCATTTACCTGACAGCTAAGAACGTAGTATTCTGTGGCTTAAGGTTCATTAGGCATTCACAGGATAAAGAAGTAAGTGTCGGCCAGTATTGGCCCCAAAAATTAGCCAACATGCGTTTACCTGACAGCTAAGAACGTAGTATTCTGTGGCTGAAGGTACATTAGGCATTCGCAAGATAAAGAAGTAAGTGTCGGCCAGTATAGGCCCCAAAAATTAGCCCACATGGGTTTACCTGACAGCTAAGAACGTAGTATTTGGTGGCTGGAGGTACATTACACATTCACAGGATACAGAAGTAAGTGTCGGCCTGTATAGGCCCCAAAAATTAGCCCACATAAAGGGGCACTCTGACGGGGACACACTGGATATAAAGGGGCACTCTGACAGAGACACACTGTCAGCCTGTGTCCCCTCTAATGCAGCCTGTGTGCCCCCTCATCCAGTCTGTATTCCCCCGTCATTCAGCCCATGGCACTGCTGTCATGCAGCCTGTGTCCCCCGCCGTCATTCAGCCTGTGTCCATGTCCCCATCAGAGTCCTCCTTTACATCCAGTGTGTCCCTGTCAGAGTGCCCCTTTATGTGTCCCGCTCAGAGTTCCCCTTTATTATTCCAGTCAGAGTGACCCTTTATTATTCCCGTCAGAGTGCCCCTTTAATATTGCAGTCAGAGTTCCCCTTTAATATTGCGGTCAGATTTCCCCTTTATTATTCCTGTCAGAGTGTCCCTTTAATATTGTGGTCAGAGTGCCCCTTTGATATTGCGGTCAGAGTTCCCCTTTAATATTGCGGTCAGAGTGCCCCTTTAATATTGCGGTCAGAGTGCCCCTTTAATATTGCGGTCAGAGCTGCAGCAACGCTCAGTCACCACACCTGTCACAATGCTGCACAGTGCACAATAATACTACTAATCCACTATAATATGCTTTCTACAAAATATATTATACCGTGGATTAACCCCCTCCCCCCTATATAGTGCACTGCACACCAATACCAAAAAAATTGCAGCCCTTTAAATGACTTGTGTGAACATTAACAGAGCGATTTGTGTCACTGCAGATGCCGATTTCTAACTGCCCCTAAAGCACAGACTGGATACCTGTCCCTATACTGAAGAGAGACTGGACCTATACCGAAATACCAGCCCTGAAAAGAACTTTTGTGGACATTAACAGAGCAATTTGTGTGACTGCTGCCGATCTCTAACTGCCCCTAAAGCACCGACTGGATACCTGCCCCTAACCTGAGAAGATACTAGTAGACCTATACCGAAATACCAGCCCTGAAAAGGACTTTTGTGGATCTTCACAGAGCTATTTGTGTCTGGCAATCTCTCCCTCATGAGCACAGGCAACCTCTCCCTATGCTGACAAAATGCAGAATGTGAAATGGCTGACAGCTCAGGTCTATTTATAGGGTAGGGGGCATGTCCATGTGCTGAAATGTTTCAATTGGCTGTCCCGTTCCACCTGACGGCTGTGTCATGGGTCAAAGTTCTTCTGAATGAAAAAGAAAATGGCAGCGCGGACATATTCGTGAACATCGGCAAAAGTCAGACTTTTTGCGAATTTGCGAACAAGCAAAATTTGCCGCGAACCGACCGCCGGGCCAATCGCAAGGCCATCTCTAGAAGCCATGTGGGAGAAAAGCAAACATGTGGAAGAAGGTGCCTATCACATACCTGATCAGAGGCTGAGGTGCTGAGAGGGCTTCCCTTGTGGCTAAGTGCAAGGCACCCCTGGAGGTGGAGACTGGGAGTGCTGTGCCCAAAGGAACAGGGGTCGCCGACTGCAGCAAGCTCCGGTGAAGAGGGGACTGCTGTGGTGGTAGACACGTAGTGCATGCTGCGATGCAGGTTGCCTTGAAGGTGACCGGAGTAGGTAACCAGGCGTGCGACAAGAGTGAGGTCAAGGTCAAGCCAAGGGGTCAAACACAGTTCATCAAGCAGTAGAGGAGTCCAAAAGAGCAAGCCAGGGGTCATACACGGGAACAGCAGACTGGAGCAGAGTGGGTAAACAAGCCGGTGGTCGGAGCCAGGAGGAGAGACAAGACATGTGAGGCAAGCCGAGTCAGTAACAGGTAATCCAAGTAAACAGGAACAGGAACACAGGAAGCTGAAGCTCATCCAGCAACTATTGGCTGGAGCAGACTGGTTTAAATAGGCCACTGGGCGTCGCTGGGCAGCAGATCCAGCTCTCTTGCGGGAAGTTCCCTGATAGTGCCCTTAAACTTTTTGACCTTAAAGCAAAATTATATGTGTGGCGGAAAACTATTACAGCACATCACCCTGAACACACCATTCCCACTGTGAAATATGGTGGTGGCAGCATCATGTTGTGGAGATGCTTTTCTTCAGCAGGGACATGGAAGCTGTTCAGAGTTAATGGGGGGATTGATAGAGCCAAATACAGGGCAATCTTAGAAGAAAACCTGTCTGCAAAAGATTTGAGACTGGGGCAGATGTTCACCTTCTAGCAGGACAACGATCCTAAACATACAGCCAGAGCTACAATGGAATGGTTTAGATCAAAGCATATTCATGTTTTAGAATGGATCTATCAGGAAGGCACTAGTCACTGTACCGATGAAGCCTAATAAAAAAAAAAAATCACAGTTGCGCAGGCGCAGATGTGTAGTTGCCCATTTGCCTGTGAATATCTGTTCGCGAATGCTTATGCACTCGCTCGCCCGTTGCTAAAGTTGGTGCCAATGGTACTGTAACGAAACCACAACCCACGCTGTACTTGTGGCCTTCCATCAGTATACGGCTTCCTCCCAGTCGTGAACATAGATATCAGATTTTCCAGCCGCCCCGCTAATGAAGCCACGCCCACTGATGTAACGAATACGGGGGAGGAGCCTGCCATCACCTGCCGCCGCCCGGCATGATCGGCTCATCTGTTAGTGTTCACATTAGGCACTGTGACAATGCCCTGTTTGTGAGTATTTTATCTTCCTTATTTCAATAAATGTAGTGTTCAGACAGACATTAGGTGTTTTTCCTTTTACATGATATCGGATGAACTGCCTGTCACCGAAGCTGTGAGCTCTGTGAGTCCTGTGAAGCCTGTGTCTATCAGCGTCATCATTATTATCTTCTGCCTAAGAGGAGTGAGCAGTTGTTCTGTTGGAAGGATTGCTGTTGTTTATGCTGGCCTGGTGACCCCCTAGTGGCCAATGAGTGGAGGTGAGAGGCAGTGTGTTCTCTTGGTGGATGGGCTGAGACATATGGATCACCTTATATTCATCTCTCTTCACTGAAGGCTTCTTTACTTATTTATGGACTATTATGGACTTTCTTTCTTTTGATATTTGATGCATTTATTATTTTAATATTTTAGCGCTGCACTACTTTTCTTATTGTTTTACCTTTGAGGTTCCAGGTTTGGCCTTTTTATTGTTCAGCTGCTGCTATTTTATAGGGATTTATTATTATTGATTTAGCGCTGAATATTTCCTCCTTTTTCACATAGCTTGTATGTTTGTCCTGGCAGGGCGCATGGAGCTCTCATAGCCGATCAGTCTGTGGAAGTCTGATTTGGGCAGGCCAGACTGGGCTTCTTGGTCCCCCTGTGTCCCTAATAGACACAGGGTGACTTACACATAAGAGTGGCCTAGGGGGCTGAGAGAGGTATTTCCCAACCTCTCTAAGTTAAGCTTTGTTCCATGGGCTCCCAACCAAAGGGACTCCCATCACATCTCTCCCCTTTTGGAAGGAGTCTAACACAGGAGGGGACCCCACACGGGTTGACTTTCATGGTAGTCTGTACTTTCAGTCCCCCAATGTCTGTACCCACACAGTACCCCAAGCAAATTGTTCCGAACTGAGAATTACTCACCCAGCCAACCTCTGCCTCTCTTGTAGAACATAACCCCTGCGGGGGAGAAGCGTGGACTGGCCCTTCTCCCTATAGTCCTTTCAGCCACTAGAGAGAAGACAGGGCGGTTGGGCTCACTCTCTCATGCTGTTTGGGACCTGGGCTGACTGCTCAGCATCCCTGGGATATAGAGGTGAAGACTGCAGTCCCATCCACTACCACAGGAACTCCATCTTTTGTGTGTTGAGGGCAGAGGCCAGCGGCACTCTGCTCTGGTTTGGTTTCCAGCTCTTCTGCTGGGTTGGTGTCATCATTCTTGGGCACCGTCTGCTGCTGGGAAGGGGAGTCAGCCGCTCCATCTTCCTTACCCTCCTCTGGCGGTTGGGACAACCTTTCTTTGGTGCTGTCTCCTAGAAGCGCAGATCCTGGCTGGGGAGGGAGGACAACAACCTCCTCTCCCTTCTCACCCTGGGCATCCAGAACTGCCACAGGTGTGGGGCAGAGGTTGTTGACTCTCTGTCAATTTGCCAGCACTTCAGCTGGGTGTAGAAGCTTTACTTCATCAGCTTGAAGCTGGGGCGTGGGGCCGATTTCCCCAGCTTCCTGGAACTCAGTAGCTGTTGCGGGGGCTGGGCAGAGTTTGGTAGCACTCTGCCCTGTTGCCAGCACTTCTGCTGGGGACTACACATAATCTGCACCGGCTAACTGTTGGGGAGGGAGACTGGCTTCCTCCTCTACCAGACTGTGGATCTCTTGCTGGGGGAGGAAGGATGACCACCTTCTTCTCTGGACTGTGTAGCTGCCATTGGGGAGTGATCACCGCCTTCTAACCCTGGGCCTCTGGAACTGCCACAGGTATCCCTCTGTCCAGTTGTCAGCGTTTCAGCTGGAGAAGTTTCTTGTAACTCCACAGATGCTGCTGGCAGGAACTTCCATGTACCTGTCAGTGGTGTAAGAGTAAGATCAGCTGCCTCTCCTCGCAGGAAGGCTGAAGCTGGTGTTGGTGTTGGGCAGTGCTTAGTGCTGTTAGGCCCTAAAGCCAGCTGTTCTGCATGAAAGTAAACTGAAAAGTCAGTGGCCTTGGACACATCTTTCTGGGTCACCAATTGTTGCAGGCAGAGGTCAGCAGCACTATGCCTGGATGCCCGCTCTTCTGCTGTAGGCTCAGTGCGATGTTCCTCCTCAGCAGAAAAGTCAATTAAATCCCCAGCCTCTGGAATTGCTGAAAGTCCAGGGCATGAAAGTCCAGGGCATGGGCTGGTGGCTCTCGGGCCCAGTGCCAACACTTTGGCAGGTGATTTATCATCCATGTCATCTTCCGATGGAAAGTCAATTAAATCTGTGATCCGTGGTTGGGGAATGAAGAATGGCTTCCTCTTCTCCCATACCTTTATCCAGTGGCTGGACATACGCATTCCTCCATCCAAGCTCGTCCTGTGCAGAAACAGGTTCGTCAAGGTGAGTCAGCACTTGCTGCATCCGCCATAAGACCTCCACATCCAAAACCGTGGGTTCAGGTGAGCAAAGCGCACTATTACTGTGCCACATTGTCGATTCTTCAGTCAGGATTTCTGGACTGTCAGCTGGTACTTTTGGATATTCTCACGAAAGGGGAGCCCAGGGCTGGTGCTGAGCAGAGTCTAGCAGCCATCTGTAGGCGATCTCCAGCTCCCATTCCTGAACAGCCAAAAACTCCAAATCTTCCAGTGCCAAGAACACTTCTGAGATGTTCAGAAACTCTTCTGAAATTGTAATCCTCAATTTCCTCTAACCGCCACTCCAAAGTCGGGGTCCTTGGACATAAACATAAAATTTGGTCAAATGTACAATCATGAACTCAAAGAAATCATTGGATAGACAGGACAACCAGGCAAGCAGCATTTTCAAAAGCAGAGGGTATTGTTAAATGTGTAATCAGAAGAGATATATGAATTCTTTAAAAAAAAAAAAATGCTGTGAATATCTCAATCATTTGCCCAGCTGTCATGAATAATCCCATATCTTAGATTGTAAGCTCTATGGGATTATTCCTACTGCATGAAAGTGTATTGTATTTGTACTGTCTACCCTCAAGTTATAAAGGGATGCGTAAACTGTCAGCGCTATATAAATCCTATATTATAATAATAATAATATTTTGCCTAATATATTTATTTCCTTTGATCCTTAGCGCCATCTAGTGGCCATACAGGGATATTTCCTGAAATACCTCAATCAGCGATATGCTGCACTATGGCCATTAGATGGAGTTGACAATCATATGAAATAAATGTATTAGGCAAAATACAGGGATCATTCGTGGCAGCTGAGCGACTGCTTGAGACATTCGCACAGTACATTTGTAATAAAGAGACCCCCATAAGATGACATAGTCATAGACAAAAGTGACAAGATGTCCTCAGAAAAAAAGATCTCCAACTCTACATCTTAATGTAAAGGTTGAATGAGGACGCTTATTTCCATTTTGCTGCAGGATCTAACTTCTAGACTGAAACAGATATATTAAAATATTGTGTGCTCTGTGTTATTAACTGTATTTTTCATTATCAGTCTGGTGGTGCTTTGTGGATCTTGACCCAGCATTAGTTACAGTGAAATGTCTCTGTGTCTTCCATATAAAATAGCTGAGAAAAATGAAAATTTGAATGCAAGATGCCTGAATGTACCTTACGCTTTGAAAAGAAATATTATTACAATAGCAGATTTCGATGGTTATTAGATTTTATTGTTTGCTTTTTTCTTCAACAAACACAAGACCCACCTGTGAATTAAATGGTGGCAAGGTAACGGATTGTTGTTATGGCAACCTTATCACCTCCATAGGAAACAATAATAGAAAACATATGGATAATCTGTTATATTTATGGCTGAAGGCATTAAAACATATCTGTGTATCTGTAATTCAGTAATGAACATCATATTGTAGAGCAGGAGAATGTGGTCACTGAAGTTTACTTGGCTTGCAATGAAAGTTTAGCTGTGTGTTTGTGATGTGGTGCAGCACAAGAGTGTTTGGACCTGCCAACCTTGGAGAACAATTTATAATGTGAGGTTGTGCACACTGTAAAAAAGTGGTGTTCTATCACCTCATAGTGTATCATCAATGTAAGTACAAACTACTGTAGCACCCTACCGGTAGGTGCTAGGTAAAGTATATGGGTCTTGGCTGCCTAAAAGCAGGGCCATGATTTTCAGTAGGTGGTCATGGCTCCCAGGTGTGTCTGCTGAGAGGGGAGTCTCCCCACTGGCTCTATGAAAGGCTTCTCATTGGGCAGTGGAGGAAACCCAATCACATTAAGGCTTGTAACTGTGCTAGAAGGCAGATTCTGCCGCAGAAGATTCTGGGAGTGGGTATAAGTCTGAAGGGGGCGCATGGTGTTTGGCGGGAAGCAGAGTCCCAGGAGGGAGGGTACGGATGTCTCTCCTCCTGTCAGAGGAAGCGGGTGTCTCGGGTGGCGGCCTGGGAATCCAAAGAGAGTGAAGCTGACCTGCATAATAATAAAATAAACTGTGTAAAATGATGTGATACAAAAGTACATAAACATATAGTACATTCGCGCTAACTCAGTGTCCCAATCCACCATCCATGCATATGAACATAATATGTGCTCAGTGTTCCTCCGCCATCTATGCTGTCTAGCCTCTCACCTCACATTCTGACCCCTGTTTCAACAGTGGGTCAGAATAAGCAGCTCCCCTCTGGGATAACTGAAGTCTGATGGGGCTCTCTAGTGGTATGCTTATGCAGGGCCGGCGCTACCGCTAGGCAGACTAGGCAACCGCCTAGGGCGCACTGCCGCCTAGGGCGCAACCACGGCCGCTGGCTTACCTACTCTCCACTGGGAGGAGAGGGCGCCTGGAGGTGCCCAGTGTGTCTTTTATTCAACTTTGCTGTCTATGATCGGCCCTGTCTGTGGCGGCGCGGCAGCAATCAGCAGTGTAGGTGACATGGCATTCATCGCTACACAGCGGTGATCAGCGAGGGGCCCCGGACAGCCGCCAGCCAAGGGAAGATAGATTTGAGCCCGGGACTTGGGAGAAGAGCTCCACAGCGGCGCCTCCTCCTTGACCTCGTCCCCCTGACTCCGCCCCCTAAAGAGGTGAGAAGCAGCGGGCGCAGCGTACCCCGTGCTTCCAGAGCATGGACGGGTCGGCTCCAACTTCCTCTTCGCTCTAACTAGAGCTGTAACAGAGGACAGTCATAGGCGGGACTCGAGGCGCAGGCTGCTGCGGGAGCCAATTGAACTGGATGGATCAAACAGCCAGGCTGACATCATGGCACGGAAGGTGAAGGTACCGTACCGTCCATCATCTACACAGACCTGGCCTGCACATATTCACAGACTGGGATGATGTAACACAGGAGAGACTGCAGATAGGGACAGGGCTAGGGGTCTCTCTCA
Source organism: Pelophylax lessonae (assembly GCF_965119305.1). Classification (NCBI taxonomy): domain Eukaryota; kingdom Metazoa; phylum Chordata; class Amphibia; order Anura; family Ranidae; genus Pelophylax; species Pelophylax lessonae. The sequence goes on along the minus strand of NC_138770.1, from coordinate 156,650,690 downwards.
TCACCCACCTCACTCCCCTTTCCCTCTCTCTCAGCCCTCCTCCTCCCTCCCCCCCTCTTCTCCCTCCTCTTCTCCCCCCCCTTCTTCTCCCCCCCCTCTTCTCCCCCTCTCCTCTCCCCCATCTGCAGCCCAAGGCTGAAGAAATAGGTGGAATTGCGCTGAAAAAAATCTCCATCACCGCCACCTCTACCATATTCATGGGCAGGGTTATGGGGGTGGAGTCAGGGGTGGAGCCAATGGGGCGGCAAAATAAGGTTTCGCCTAGGGTGTCAAAAATTCTTGCACCGGCTCTGTGCTTATGACAGTTCCCAAGCTCTCGGTTTCGATCCACATTATGCCAGGGAATAAACGCAACATCTAGTGCTCTCTGTTTAAGATCATTGATTTATTAAAAGTATCAAACAACTCACAAGAAAAGCACTATAAGCAGTGCGGGCTGTTAAAGTGTGCAGTGTATCACTCGTAGTGGCCGCACTAGATGTTGCCTTTAATTCCCTGAGATATTGTGGATCGACACTGAGAGCTTAGGAATAGAGATGTATAGAACTGTTCGCCGGCGAACAGTTCCCGGCGAACTTAGCATGTTCGCGTTCGCCGCTGCCGGCGAACATATGCGATGTTCGGTCCGCCCCCCATAAGACATCATTGAGGCAAACTTTGACCCTGAACTTTACAGTCAGCAGACACATTTCCAGCCAATCAGCGTACCTCCCTCCCACACCCTCCCACCTCCTATAAATAAGCAAGGGCAGCATCCATCTTAGATCATTCTGAAGCAGTGTGTGTAGTGAGAATAGGGAGAGAGCTGCTGCTGCTGCTGCTGCTGTTAAGCTAGGGACAGTTAGTCAGTGTTCCTGGTCTTGCAGTGTTCTTGGTCCACTACTGCTGTAATATCAGCACCCCAAAAAGCCCTTCTAAGGGCTGGTATTTGTGGTTTTTTTTTTTTTATATATATATATATATATATATATATATATATATACCTAGCGTCCCCAAAAGCCCTTTTAAGGGCTGGTAATTGAGTTGTTTCTTCATATATATATATATATCTATATCTATCTAGTGTCCCCAAAAGCCCTTTTAAGGGCTGGTAATTGAGTTGTTTCTTCATATATATATATATATCTATATCTATCTAGTGTCCCCAAAAGCCCTTTTAAGGGCTGGTAATTGAGGATTTTTTTATTTTTATATATATACATATATATATATATATAGTGTCCCCAAAAGCCCTTTCAAGGGCTGGTAAGGTAATAGATTTTTTTCTTTATATATATATATATATATATATCTATTGTACACTGCAGTTGCCTGCCCGCTGTGTGTGAGAGGCCACAGACCTACCACAGACTGTACTGTGTGCACACCACACTCATTTCGGGTGGCACAGGCACAGTACCTGGCATTTTAAAAAATATTTTTTTTTTCTCTGTCATAATTGCAGTGAGTGCTGTGTCAGGTCCACAGAGTGCACTGTACCCACTGCAGTGCACTGCCCACCACTGATATATATACGTTGGCACAGCATCTTGTTGCAATAAATTGAAAAAAAAAATATTTTTTATTATTGCAGTTGCCTGGGCTGCCAGTGACTGTCAGGTCCACAGAGTGTACTGTGCCCACTGCAGTGCCACTGTGTGCCCACCCACCACTGATATATAAGGTGGCACAGCAGCTTGCAAAGTAAAAAAAATATATATATTTTTTTAAATTGCAGTTGCCTGGGTGCCAGTGACTGCTGTCAGGTCCACAGAGAGTGTACTGTGCCACTGCCCACCCACCACTGATATATAAGGTGGCACAGCAGCTTGCAAAGTAAAAAAAATATATATATTTTTTTAAATTGCAGTTGCCTGGGTGCCAGTGACTGCTGTCAGGTCCACAGAGAGTGTACTGTGCAACTGCCCACCCACCCACCACTGATATATAAGGTGGCACAGCAGCTTGCAAAGTAAAAAATATATATATATTTTTTTAAATTGCAGTTGCCTGGGTGCCAGTGACTGCTGTCAGGTCCACAGAGAGTGTACTGTGCCACTGCCCACCCACCACTGATATATAAGGTGGCACAGCAGCTTGCAAAGTAAAAAAATATATATATATTTTTTAAATTGCAGTTGTCTGGGTGCCAGTGACTGCTGTCAGGTCCACAGAGAGTGTACTGTGCCACTGCCCACCCACCACTGATATATAAGGTGGCACAGCAGCTTGCAAAGTAAAAAAAAATATATATATTTTTTAAATTGCAGTTGCCTGGGTGCCAGTGACTGCTGTCAGGTCCACAGAGAGTGTACTGTGCCACTGCCCACCCACCACTGATATATAAGGTGGCACAGCAGCTTGCACTCATAGTACAACAGTAACAACACATTAAAAAAAAAATGACAGGCAGAGGCAGGCCACCCCGCAAGGGCCGTCGTGGTCGTGGTGCTGTGATTTCCTTAGGCTCTAGAATAATGCCCAGTGTTCAGAGGCCACCACAGCCCCTGAACTCAAAAAATTCTGAGGCCATAGTTGACTGGCTTACACAGGACACCCAATCGTCTACAGCTTCCGCTCGGAACCTTAATGCACCATCCTCCTCCAGCTCAGCTTCGGGCACCTCTCAATTTACCACTCGCCAGCCCGCCGGCACCACCACCAACACTAGCACCACAGCCGCTTCACTTGATCCGTCAGAGGAGTTATTTTCACATCAGTTTGAAGAAATAAGTGATGCGCAACTATTAGTGCCAGAGGATGTAGATAACGGGGATATGTCTCAGTCAGGCAGCATTATACACATGGACGTACATTGTGATGATGATGATGTTGTACCTGCTGCTGCTGCCTTTGCTGAGTTGTCAAGTGAAGCGGCTGATGATGACGATGTGTCTGTGGATGTCACCTGGGTGCCTGCTCGAAGAGCAGAAGAAGAGGGGGAAAGTTCAGATGGGGAGACAGAGAGGAGGAGGAGACGAGTTGGAAGCAGGGGGAGGAGGTCATCGCAAGGAGCTAGTGGCGCAGTCAGACAGCATGTAGATTCGGCACCCGGGGTCAGCCAGACAGCACGCCAATCAACGCAAGCTGTTGCCACCACCAGAATGCCGTCCTTGCAAAGCTCAGCAGTGTGGCATTTTTTTTGTGTGTCTGCCTCTGATATCAGCGATGCCATTTGTAACCTGTGCCAAAAGAAACTGAGTCGTGGGAAGTCCAACACCCACCTAGGTACAACTGCTTTGCGAAGGCACATGATCTCACATCACAAACGCCTATGGGATCAACACATGAGTAAAAGCAGCACACAAACTGAAAGCCACCATCCTCCTCCTGGTCCAGCATCTTCAGCCACGTCAACCACTGCTGTCCTCCATGCCCCCTATCAACAACCCGCCCCTCCGCCTCTCACCTTCAGCAGTTCCTGCTCGTCACCTGCCCACAGTCAGGTGTCTGTGAAGGAAATGTTTGAGCGCAAAAAGCCAATCTCGCAGAGTCACCCCCTTGCCCGGCGTCTGACAGCTGGCTTGTCGGAACTCTTAGCCCGCCAGCTTTTACCATACAAGCTGGTGGAGTCTGAGGCCTTCAAAAAATTTGTCGCTATTGGGACACCGCAGTGGAAGGTACCCGGCCGAAATTATTTTTCACAAAAGGCAATCCCCAACCTGTACTCTATTGTGGAAAAAGAAATCATGTCACGTCTGGCACACAGTGTTGGGGCAAGGGTCCATCTGACCACTGATAGCTGGTCTGCAAAGCACGGTCAGGGCAGGTATATAACGTACACTGCGCATTGGGTAAACCTGCTGGCGGCTGCCAAGCATGGAATGCGTGGCTCTGCTGCAGAGGAGTTGGTGACACCGCCACGACTTGCAGGCAGGCCTGCTGCCACCTCCTCTACTCCTCCTACTCCATCCTCTTTGCTAACCTCCTCGGCTGAGTCCTCTTCTGCTGTTGCGTCTTGCTCCACACCAACTGCACCCCCCCAGCTCCCCAGGGGCTATTCCACATGCCGGATACGACAGTGTCACGCTGTCTTGGGGTTGACTTGCCTGAAAGCAGAGAGTCACACCGGACCAGCACTACTGTCCGCCCTGAATGCACAGGTGGATCAGTGGCTGACCCCGCACCAACTGGAGATCAGCAAAGTGGTGTGTGACAACGGGAGCAATTTGTTGGCGGCATTGAATTTGGGCAAGTTGACACATGTGCCGTGCATGGCACATGTGTTGAATCTGATTGTGCAACGTTTTGTGCAGAAGTACCCAGGCTTACAGGACGTCCTCAAGCAGGCCAGGAAGGTGTGTGGCCATTTCAGGCGTTCCTACACGGGCATGGCGCACTTTGCAGATATTCAGCGGCGAAACAACATGCCAGTGAGGCGCTTGATTTGCGACAGCCCGACACGTTGGAATTCAACACTGCTAATGTTCGACCGCCTGCTCCAACAAGAAAAAGCGGTCAACGAGTATTTGTATGACCGGGGTGCTAGGACAGCCTCTGCGGAGCTGGGTATTTTTTTGCCACGCTACTGGACGCTCATGCGCAATGCCTGTAGGCTCATGCGTCCTTTTGAGGAGGTGACAAACCTAGTGAGTCGCACTGAAGGCACCATCAGCGACATCATCCCATATGTTTTTTTCCTGGAGCGTGCCCTGCGAAGAGTGCTGGATCAGGCCGTAGATGAGCGTGAAGAGGAAGAGGAAGAGTTGTGGTCACCATCACCACCACCAGAAACAGCCTTACCATCGATTGCTGGACCTGCGGCAACACTGGAAGAGGAGTGTGAGGAAGAGGAGTCAGAGGAGGAATGTGGCTTTGAGGAGGAGGAACACCAACCACAGCAGGCATCCCAGGGTGCTCGTTGTCACCTATCTGGTACCCGTGGTGTTGTACGTGGCTGGGGGGAAGAACACACCTTCAATGACATCAGTGAGGACGAGGAATTGGACATGAGTAGCTCGGCATCCAACCTTGTCCAAATGGGGTCTTTCATGCTGTCATGCCTGTTGAGAGACCCTCGTATAAAAAGGCTAATGGAGAACGACCTGTACTGGGTGGCCACGCTACTAGACCCCCGGTATAAGCAGAAAGTCTGTGACATGTTACCCAATTACCGGCAGTCGCAAAGGATGCAGCAGCTACAAAATAAGTTAAAAACTATGCTCTACACAGCGTATAAGGGTGATGTCACAGCACAACGGGAATCCAACAGGGGAAGAGGTGAAAGTAATCCTCCTCCTACCACCACAACCACGCCGGCAAGGACAGGACGCTTTACAGACGTCTTGTTGATGGAGGACATGCGGAGCTTTTTTAGTCCTATGCATCGCCACAGCCCTTCGGGGTCCACCCTCAGAGAACGACTCGACCGACAGGTAGCAGACTACCTTGCCTTAACTGCAGATATCGACACTCTGAGGAGCGATGAACCCCTTGACTACTGGGTGTGCAGGCTTGACCTGTGGCCTGAGCTATCCCAGTTTGCCATTGAACTTCTGGCCTGCCCCGCTTCAAGTGTGCTGTCAGAAAGGACCTTCAGCGCAGCAGGAGGTATTGTCACTGAGAAGAGAAGTCGCCTAGGTCAAAAAAGTCTTGATTACCTCACGTTTATTAAGATGAATGAGGCATGGATCCCGAAGGGACTGACAGTGGGGGATGCATTTGACTAAAAAAGGCCTGGTGATGACTGAGATGCCTTGGCCTAAAAATGGTCCACACGCTGCTGTATATAATCATTCTCTGCATGCCGGATGACTTACGTGACGTCTCCGCCACCAACTACGGTTCAAGCAGCAATGTTTTAGTGCACTTTCTGCCTTAAAACCTCAATTTTTCAGGCCGCTGCTACAGCAGCGGCTGCAACAATACCTACTTTTTCATGCATGTGTACATGCCTAATTTTTCTGGCCTCTGGTGCTACACTGTGGCTGCAAAAAAACAAAAAACAAAAAAAAAGGCACATACATGTGTCAATTCCCCTTCGTGATCGTTACCTTGTCGTGGTGAAGGGGCTTGCGTATCACAATGAAGCGATCACCTCTAGGATTGTGTTGGCACACCCCAGATGATAAGGTCGTTGCTTCATTGTGTACAGACCAAAAGCGATCCGCAGGATAATTTTTCATAAAAAAAAACATTCATTTTCTTTCATTCTTTCTGCGGAGCTGGGTATTTTTTGGCCGCGTTACTGAATGCTCATGAACAATGGCTGTAGGCTCATGCGTCCTTTTGCGGAGATGACAACCCTGGTGGTCAGTCGAACCCAAGGCAACATCATCAACCTCATCCCATATGTGTTTTTTCTGGAGCGTGCCCTGCGAAGAGTACTGGATCAGGCTGTAGATGAGCATGAAGAGGAAGAGTTGTGGTCCTCATCACCACCAGAAGCAGCCTTGTCGTTGTCAATTGCTGGACCTGTGGCAACGCAGAGAGAGGAGTCTGAAGAAGAGAAGTCAGAGGAGGAAGGTGGCTTTGAGGAGGTGGAATACCAGCCACAGCAGGCGTCCCAGGGGGCTTGTTCTCACCTTTCGGGGACCCTTGGTGTTGTATGTGGCTGGGTGGAGGAAGAGACCTTCAATGATGTCAGTGAGGACAAGGAACGGGACATGGCTAGCTTGGTATCCAACCTTGTGCAAATTGGGAGTTTGCGGTTGTGCAAATGGACTGACTGACTGTTAAACGGGGAGTTTGGTCTGTCAGAGTTTGGTCTGTCACTGTGAAGCGGGCAACGGGCGTAACCCTTACACTACTTGACCGATAAAACATCATACCTGATCGTATTCACACACTGGATGTTTTAGTGCTGGTTTACACTGCCGCTACCACTAAAGTAGCGTCGCTTCCAGTGCGACTTTGGCGCGACTTAGCGCGACTTTGGCGCGACCTCATCGCGAGGTGACTTTTTATTTGGCCAATCACAATATCATGTTTTGTTACCGTCACCTAATTTCCGTTTCCTGTTTTTTGTTTTACATATTTCCCCATGTGTGCAGTGTTGTCTGTGTCATAGCTCAACTGATAGGCATGTTTGCCTTGGCATATCATATTTCAGCTTGCCAGAAAGAAAAAAAGACAGCTGGAAAGACACTGCATTAGTTTTCTACTAAAAATCATAAGAAAAATGCTGTTTTTTTTGGGTTGTGGACATACTACAGAGCTGAAACTTGACAGGTACACTTTTTAGACCCCCCAGACACTAAATACAAAAAATGACATGCCTGCCTAAAAAAATGCCCGATAAATGCCTGCAAGAGAAAAAGACAGCCGCAGAGAAGCCGTATTCCTGAAAATATAAGAAAAATGCTGTTTTTTAGGGGTTCTGGACATGCTACAGATCTGAAACTTGACAGGTACACTTTTGTGACCCCCCAGACACTAAATACAAAAAATGACATGCCTGCCTAAAAAAATGCCCGATAAATGCCTGCAAGAGAAAAAGACAGCCGCAGAGAAGCCGTATTCCTGAAAATATAAGAAAAATGCTGTTTTTTAGGGGTTCTGGACATGCTACAGATCTGAAACTTGACAGGTACACTTTTGTGACCCCCCAGACACTAAATACAAAAAATGACATGCCTGCCTAAAAAAATGCCCGATAAATGCTTGCAAGAGAAAAAGACAGCCGCAGAGAAGCCGTATTCCTGAAAATATAAGAAAAATGCTGTTTTTTAGGGGTTCTGGACATGCTACAGAGCTGAAACTTGACAGGTACACTTTTTAGACCCCCCAGACACTAAATACAAAAAATGACATGCCTGCCTAAAAAAATGCCCGATAAATGCCTGCAAGAGGAAAAGCCAGCCGCAGAGAAGCCGTATTCCTGAAAATATAAGAAAAATGCTGTTTTTTAGGGGTTCTGGACATGCTACAGAGCTGAAACTTGACAGGTACACTTTTTAGACCCCCCAGACACTAAATACAAAAAATGACATGCCTGCCTAAAAAAATGCCCGATAAATGCCTGCAAGAGAAAAAGCCAGCCGCAGAGAAGCCGTATTCCTGAAAATATAAGAAAAATGCTGTTTTTTAGGGGTTCTGGACATGCTACAGAGCTGAAACTTGACAGGTACACTTTTGTGACCCCCCAGACACTAAATACAAAAAATGACATGCCTGCCTAAAAAAATGCCCGATAAATGCCTGCAAGAGAAAAAGACAGCCGCAGAGAAGCCGTATTCCTGAAAATATAAGAAAAATGCTGTTTTTTAGGGGTTCTGGACATGCTACAAAGCTGAAACTTGACAGGTACACTTTTGTGACCCCCCAGACACTAAATACAAAAAATGACATGCCTGCCTAAAAAAATGCCCGATAAATGCCTGCAAGAGAAAAAGCCAGCCGCAGAGAAGCCGTATTCCTGAAAATATAAGAAAAATGCTGTTTTTTAGGGGTTCTGGACATGCTACAGAGCTGAAACTTGACAGGTACACTTTTTAGACCCCCCAGACACTAAATACAAAAAATGACATGCCTGCCTAAAAAAATGCCCGATAAATGCCTGCAAGAGAAAAAGCCAGCCGCAGAGAAGCCGTATTCCTGAAAATATAAGAAAAATGCTGTTTTTTAGGGGTTCTGGACATGCTACAGAGCTGAAACTTGACAGGTACACTTTTGTGACCCCCCAGACACTAAATACAAAAAATGACATGCCTGCCTAAAAAAATGCCCGATAAATGCCTGCAAGAGAAAAAGCCAGCCGCAGAGAAGCCGTATTCCTGAAAATATAAGAAAAATGCTGTTTTTTAGGGGTTCTGGACATGCTACAGAGCTGAAACTTGACAGGTACACTTTTTAGACCCCCCAGACACTAAATACAAAAAATGACATGCCTGCCTAAAAAAATGCCCGATAAATGCCTGCAAGAGAAAAAGCCAGCCGCAGAGAAGCCGTATTCCTGAAAATATAAGAAAAATGCTGTTTTTTAGGGGTTCTGGACATGCTACAGAGCTGAAACTTGACAGGTACACTTTTTAGACCCCCCAGACACTAAATACAAAAAATGACATGCCTGCCTAAAAAAATGCCCGATAAATGCCTGCAAGAGAAAAAGACAGCCGCAGAGAAGCCGTATTCCTGAAAATATAAGAAAAATGCTGTTTTTTAGGGGTTCTGGACATGCTACAGAGCTGAAACTTGACAGGTACACTTTTTAGACCCCCCCAGACACTAAATACAAAAAATGACATGCCTGCCTAAAAAAATGCCCGCTAAATGCCTGCAAGAGAAAAAGCCAGCCGCAGAGAAGCCATATTCCTGAAAATATAAGAAAAATGCTGTTTTTTAGGGGTTCTGGACATGCTACAGAGCTGAAACTTCACAGGTACACTTTTTAGACCCCCCAGATGCTAAATCCAAAGAAATTTTTTATTTTTATTTTTTTTTAATTTTTCCAATAATTGGCTCTCTATCAAAAAAATTATAATTTTTAAGAACTTTTTTTTGCGTGATCCCTCTCCGGCATGCCACAGTCCAGGTGTTAGTCCCCTTGAAACAACTTTTCCATCACTATTGTGGCCAGAAAGAGTCCCTGTGTGTTTTAAAATTCGCCTGCCTATTGAAGTCTATGGCGGTTCGCCCGGTTCGCCGGTTCGCGAACATTTGCCGATGTTCGCGTTCGCCGTTCGCGAACCGCGAATTTTAGGTTCGCGACATCACTACTTAGGAACTGTCTATGAGCATACCACCAGAGAGCCCCATCTGCTGGTGCAGCACTGTTTTATGATCTTCAATATTGAGTTGGCCCACCCTTTGCAGCTATAACAGCTTCAACTCTTCTGGGAAGGCTGTCCACATGGTTTAGGAGTGCGTCCATGTTTGACCATTCTTCCAGAAGCGCATTTGTGAGGTCAGGCACTGATTTTGGACGAGAAGGCCTGGCTCGCAGTCTCTGCTCTAATTCATCCCAAATGTGTTCTACAGTAAAGTATAGCAGTATATATATATATATATATATATACAATATCTCACAAAAGTGAGTACACCCCTCACATTTTTGTAAATATTTTATTATATCTTATGTGACAACGCTGAAAAAATGACACGTTGCTGCAATGTAAAGTAGTGAGTGTACAGCTTGTATAACAGTGTAAATTTGCTTTCCCCTCAAAATAACTCAACACACAGCCATTCATGTCTAAACCTCAGGCAACAAAAGTGAGTACATCCCTTAGTGAAAATGTCGAAATTGGGCCCAAAGTGTCAATATTTTGTGCTGCCACCATTATTTTCCACCACTACCTTAACCCTCTTGAGCTTCACAGGTTGCCACTGGAGTCTTCTTCCACTCCTCCATGATGACGTCACGGAGCTGGTGGATGTTAGAGACCTTGCGATCCTCCACCTTCCGTTTACATTGTAGCAAAGTGTAATTTCTTCAGTGTTACATGAAAAGATATAATAAAATAATTACAAAAATGTGAGGGGTGTACTCACTTTTGTGAGATACTGTGTATATATACAGTATATATATATATATATATATATATATATATATATATATATATATATATATATAGTTAGGTCCATATATATTTAGACACAGGCACAATTTTAATATTTTATACTTTTGCTCTGTATGCCACCAGAATAAAATTAAAAAGAAACAATCCAAATGAATTTGAAGTGCAGACTTTCAGCTTTAATTCAAGGGGTTGAACACAAATATCAAGTACAAATTTTATGAACTGCAAACATTTTTATGCACAGTCCCCCCATTTTCAGAGGTTCAAATGTAATTGGACAAATTAATATAATCATAAATAAAATGTTCATATTGTTCATAGTCGATCTGTACTGTGAACGATCTGGACTCTGGCTTGCTCACCCAAGTAGGAGGTGAGCAAGCCAGAGTCCAGTAGCAGATATAGCAGGTAGGGATCAAGCAGAAGCTTAGTCAGTAAACAAGCCAAAGGTCAGTAACAAGTTGCTATATGTTGATAAAGGGTAGGGTGATGGCGCTGCCTAATAATATAGGTGTGCAAGGGTGTTAGTGGGTGATATTGAACAAAACTAAAAGTGCAATGTGATAATATAGAAAGTAACAGCACTATGAGATATATTTGTAGATGTCAATAGACATATTGAGTGATGTGTGCTGATAAGTGTAAATAAGGAAATAGTTTAAAGGTGATATGAGAGATCTGAATAGTCTAGATCAAAGAAATATATGCAAAAAATTGTATATACAAAAAATGTAAATATAAACTGAATGCAATCTAATCATGCAATATAAACTGATTAATAAATTAAAGTGCTCTGTGCGTAGTAAAATACCCCGTTAGTACCGCACGTGGTGGTATAAAGGTAGGTGAAGGATAAATAAACCAAAACAAGTATATAACATCCAACAGCAAAGAAAGTCCAATATGAGTGCTTAATATCTAAGTGACAGGTGTGGTGGCCAAAAATAGACAAAATTCAAATATAAATAGGTGAAGCATAAATAAACGATAGTTGTTATAGGTTGGGATTAAGCAGAAGTGTAGTCAAGAAACAAAGTAACGAGTGGTAGTGAAGATACGGAAGGCAGCAGGAGTGACAAAAGGAGATATTAGTTGGAGAGAGCACAATAATCTTGCAAACAAGAAGTTCAAAGGTATGGTAAAATAGGAAGTTCATGGGAGGAGCAAAGGGTTTGAAATTCAAGAGAAACCAGGTTCAAGGCAGGATCATTTAAGGAATTGTCCAGGGAAATCTCCAGCACCCCCGGTGGCTCAGTAAGAACGGTTTACATATACACAAAAGCCTGTGATATTGATAACACTAAATTGTAGCAAAAATAAATTAGAACTAGATGGGGGTGCACTTCCCTATGCACCAAAAGACCACTTACCTAAAACGCAACCTTGTAAATATTGTAAATCATAAAAGGTATGAAAATGACCATAACAGATATACCTATAGAAAGAGGTCGATGCCATTATATATGAACCAACGTTCCATCTCTATGTGGTAATATTAACATCTACCAAGTTTAAATGGGGAAACTTCTCTTGATATATACATATAGACAATATGAGGGTTATAATCTCCTCCTACATTTAATATAAAGGCTCCAGGCTGTTTAGAGGATATATAAACTCATGGTCTACTCACCAACACTAACTGGTATAAAGAAATGGGGGTATATCTGTCTCTCCTCCCAGCTATTGGTCACATATAAAAATGAGATGAACAGAAAAAGAGAAAGTATACTAGTAAATACTGAAGATGTGGGCTATCTGACTTCCGCCCTATGAAATTATCTATCTCCCAGATATGTCATATGGGTACACTCATCCAGGCAGACATACATAACCAATTGTGGCCGCCCATGGCCACTGTGTTTATTGGTCAGGGACCTCTGTTAACAAGCAAAAAATTGGGGGAGCAAACCCTGAACATGTATATCTAAAGCCGGTGCAGCTATGGACCAAGCAACATGTATATTAAAAAAGAATAGCGCAACCATGCAAAAGAAATGACTATCAAATATGGAGACCATCCATAAATAAAAATGGGGATTTAGTTCCACCATATGGCCATATCGTGCTCAAGCCCACCACTGCGTCAAAGTACCCCATTATCGGTGGGTCCTACATCCATAAAAAAGGGGTGAATCCAGCCTCTCTTACCCTTGGAGACAACGCACCTTGCTGGGAAGGTGTGCTAATGCACTGCAGGGGACTCCTCCTATATCTACTTGATAGAGGACACCAATAGAGTACAGGTGTGTGTGGGGGATGGGATGCTCAACCCCATAAGTCTGGTCAGACCGAATACATAATAAATAAGCAAAAAATTGGGGGAGCAAACCCTGACCATGTATATCTAAAGCCGGTCCAACATGTATATTAACCACTTTACCTCCGCCCACAGTAATATTACTGCGGCAGAGTGGCTCGTTATCGTCTGACGACGTAGTACTACGTCGTCAGACACTCCCCCTTCTGGGCGGCGCTTGCGCGCCGCCGGAGGCTCGCTCCCGCTGTTTTCGGTCACAGCGGGAGTCGGGCCAGGGGAAGAGCAGCGGCGATCGCCGCCGCTCATCCCCGATCGTCAGGGATCTAGTGTGGAGATCCGCCCGCCTGTGTAAACACAAGTGGGCGGATCTCCCAAGTGACAGGGAGTGACAGATCGGAGTGTTCAGCATAGCTGGACATCCGATCTGTCCCTGGCTCACTCAGTTACCTCCCCCTCCACACGTCAGTAAGCACCAGGTATACATTAACCCCTCCCTCTCCAATAAAATTAACCCCTTCCCTGCCAGTGTCATTTTTACAGTAACAGTGCATATTTATAGCACTGATTACTGCAGTAATGTCACTGGTACCCCCAAAAGTGTCAAAAATGTCAGTCAAGGGTCCGATCTGTCCGCCGCAATGTCGCAGTACCGCAAAAAAAATCGCAGATCGCCGCCATTACGCGTTAAAAAAAACACCAAAAATGACAGAAATCTTTCCCTTTGTTAGTAAACGCAATAACTTTTGCGCAAACCAATCAAAATACGCTTATTGTGATTTTTTTTACCAAACATGGGTAGCAGAAAACAAATTGGCCAAAAATGTAAAAAAAAATTGTTTTTTACATCTTTTTTGGGGGGAATTTCATATAAAAAAATGTTAAAAATATTGTTATTTTTTCAAAATAAATGCTCTTTTTTTGTTTATAGCGCAAAAAGTAAAAATCGCACAGGTTATTAAATACCACCAAAAGAAAGCTCGGTTTGTGGGAAAAAAAGGACGCAAATTTCGCTTGGGTACGGCATCGCACGACCGCGCAATTGTCAGTTAAAGTCGCACAGCGCCGAATCGCAAAAAGTGGCCTGGACGTAAGACAGCAAAATCCTCCGGTGGTAAAGTGGTTAAAAAAGAATAGCGCAACCATGCAAAAGAAATGGGGGTTAGAGGATCGCCTTCAAGGATACTATGTCCACAGCCACTCCTTTGTATAAGGTTTTGCTTACCACCCCATAAAAAGAAATCAGATTTGTTTGACAACTTCTGTCTTTCATGAATCCATGCTGTCTGTTACTTAAAATATTTTTTTATAGCAAAAACTTATTTATGTGTTATTTTATTAAACTCACCAGTATCTTCCTGACTATAGAATGCTAACCAGTGTGAAGTTACTTAAAGACTTTGATCCCTTTTTAATCACTTGTTTACCACCCTATAGCAGTTTTACTGCAACAGGGACGAGAGCTGTGCGCCGGATCATGTATATATATATATATATATATATATATATATATATATATATGTGATCCGGCTCTTCCAGGTAGGTCGCCCCCATGAGCATGATCACACACAACGGGAGCCCATGAACTCGATGTCTGCAGGCACCCGCTGATTATTTAGTACCCAGGCAGAATGACACTCTGCCAATGTAAACAAGCCAGATCGCTGTTCTGTCAGTAGAAAAGGCATTGATCCTGTGTTCCTACAAAGCAGGCACAGGGATACATGCCTTCCCTTAGTAAAAGCACCTCCCCCACAGTAGAAAAAACACTGGCTAGGAACACATTTAACCCTTTGATCACCCCTGATGTTAACCCCTTCCCTGCCAGGGTCATTTGTACAGTGACAGTAGTTTTTAGCACTGATCGCTGTAATATTGTCACTGGTCCCCGAAAAGTGTCAAAAGTGCCAGTCAGCGTCCAAATTATCAGTCTTAATATTGCAGTCCTCCTAGAAGTCGCTGATCACCACCATTACTGCTTAAATAAAAAAATATCCCATAGTTTGTAGATGCTATAACTTTTGCGCAAACCAATATCTGGTTCACCTTTTTTTTTTTTTTGTCTAAATGTTTCTGAACCATATCAATTTTGAGTCATTGTGGATCATTTTGGGATGTGTCAATACTGTCCCCATTAAGGACCTAAGCTTCCCCATTTTATTTTGTATACATAGAGCTGAAGGTATATGCCTTCTCTATGCCCATGGTAACCAACTCAAAATTATCTAGTAAAGGGCCTACATGCTCAGACCTAACCTTTTTACTGGTAATATATTTGAAGAATTTGTGGGGATTTGTCTTACTCCCTTTTGCAGCCTGACGTTAATTTTCAAATTTTGCATACTTGTATACCTTTTACATCTTCTGTTACATTATTCGTAACTTTTAAATGATTGTAACACAGGGCAATGTTACTGATTTTAGAACCCTTTTTTCCACAAGATAGTAATGTCAGCTATGCCTTGTTTAGCTAGTGATGGGTTTTACATAGGAGCCTTCTGGGAGATGCAGTTTAGATGGGGATCCAAGCCACAACCATCCCTGGGAAGCTACTACAATATCTTGTGGGCCTTGTGCTGATTTCTCTGGACATTGCTGTTCCTTAGAGCCGGGAGGCCAGACTGGAGAGAGTCAGCTGTATTTTTGGCTGCCTAGGTTCTGTCACAAGTTGCTTGCTGTGGTTGGTTCATCTAACCAATCACCATCAGAGGACTGCCAACACAGGAAATCGTGAGAGGGTTACAGACCCACCTCTAAGCTGTATTCAGTCACAGACCCCTAAAACCTTCTGCTGTGTGAATTATCCAAACCATTATATCTAGCTATTATCATAGTCTACATCTTTGCACCTGGCTGTCGCATCCAGACCTGCCTCTTCTCAGTATATATTTTCTTCAAACAAGTTCCCTCTTTATTAAGTTCAACATCTGTGATACATTGCTGCAATACTAATGTCATTGACAATTTTTCATAACTCTGCGCACAAATGTTTTAAAGGGCCCTAACGTAGCTGGCAGAAAATCCATCATGAAGACTTGCCCAGCCCAAATGACTCTATCTTGAGGGCAGAACTGTGCTTAACTTTAAATCTGTATCTTGCAGGCCTAAACCTAGCCCCTTTATTTGAGAGATGGGGTGGGTGGGGGGGGGGCTGATGACTTATCGGTTGTTAAGGACGCCGTAGCTGGCTTCTGGGCCCTGCTCCTTAACAACCAGCTTATGCTATGCCCTGACTGGGCAAAGCTTTGCCCAATCAGGGTGCAGAATTGCAGGGTGTTCATTAGGGCGAACAACCTGCGAACACCCTGCAAAGGATGGCACACAGAGGATGTACATGGCACACAGAGGATGGCACACAGAGGATGTACATGGCACACAGAGGATGGCACACACACACAGGATGGCACACAGAGGATGGCAGACACACAGAGGATAGCACACACACAGAGGATTGCACACAGAGGATGTACATGGCACACAGAGGATGGCACACAGAGGATGTACATGGCACACAGAGGATGGCACACAGAGGATGTACATGGCACACAGAGGATGGCACACAGGGGGTGACACACAGAGGGTGGAACACAGAGGATGTACATGGCACACAGATGATGGCACACAGAGGATGTACATGGCACACAGAGGATGGCACACACACAGAGGATGGCACACAGAGGATGGCACACACAGAGGATGGCACACACCGAGGATGGCACACATAGGATGGCACACACAGAGGATGGCACACACATAGAGGATGGCATACAGAGGATGTACATGGCACACAGAGGATGGCATACAGAGAATGTACATGGCACACAGAGGATGTACATGGCACAGAGAGGATGACACACAGAGGATGTACATGGCACACAGAGGGTGGCACACAGGGGATATACATGGCACACAGAGGATGGCACACAGAGGATGTACATGGCACACAGAGGATGGCACACACACAGAGGATGGCACACACACACAGAATGGCACACAGAGGATGTACATGGCACACAGAGGATGGCACACAGAGGATGTACATGGCACACAGAGGATGGCACACAGGATGTACATGGCACACAGAGGATGGCACGCAGAGGATGCAGATGGCACACAGAGGATGGCACACATAAGGTGGCACACAGAGGGTGGCACACAGAGGATGTACATGGCACACAGAGTATGGCACACAGAGGATGTACATGGCACACAGAGGATGGCACACCCACAAAGGATGGCACACAGAGGATGGCACACAGAAAAGAAATCAAGCAGCCTGCAGCAGTCTGATTACCTTCCACAATGGCTGCACAGCACATGAAGGGAGGAGGTGGATGGAGCCATTCTTCTAGGCGAGGAGGAGAGGAGGACAAGCCGACGAGGAGGATCCTCCTCCGCTATGCATGATGGGTCCTCCTCAGAACATCACTGGTTGCTAGATGCCAGTCGACTGGCTTTCCTAGCAACCAGTGCAGCGGAGACTCAGAGCCACGGGCGGACAACGGGGAGCGGGGGGGGGCACCAGGTAAACTAATCTGGCCTGGGGGGGTGGGGGGCAGTGTAAATTGCCACCCTGTGTGTGGGGCCCCTTGGCAAGTGGGGCCCCCATGCCCATTGGAAAAGACGGCCCTGCATAGAGCTGGACCAAAGCAGAGGGCATCAGTGACTCTGCGGGGGTAGCTCTACATGATGATAGTGTTTGTTCATTTTTATATTTTTTAAATGCTCCTTTCTTAATATTTATAGCTATTTTAAGTTAGGATGTGAGCGACATTTTTTATATTGTTTTAATAGTTTTATATTTAGCCTTTTAAACGTATTGCCCATGGGAATACAGTATATTTTGCAGTGGGTTTGCATACAGTTGATTTAAAGCATTTGTATTTCTGTTCTGTGTCCTTTAATGACAACATTTGTGTGTGAGCTGGAATTTGGCTTTCATTTGTAAATGTATTTAAATCTGCTAATACATTTACCCCCCCCCCTTCCCAACTGAGAATACTGCTGTCTGCTGTGCCTCCTCTTCTTATTCCTCTAGAGTTGTGTCTCGCTAATACAGGAGGGATGTTACTGGCCAGATCACCAGGTGAAAACAGAGGGGAAAAAAAGCCAAAGAAAAGAAAACTGATGCAGCCACCACATCTGATTGGTAAGCTGCAATATAATATATTCTTAGTTTTGGGTTTAATACCGCCTTATTACAGCTAAAAAAGCAAGGAATTGGCAGTGGACTAGTCACCAGTATTGTCTGTTGACTCCCTGCAGCTGACTTTTTTCACTGTTACTGACTGTCCGTGCATTTTTTCACACCATCTTTCTGTGTGGAGGATGGCCATCTTGGTAGAGGCAGAGCTTTTTTTACCCTCAATGACTGGTGATCCAATGACTGGTAGAGCAAATAATTAAGCAGCAGAGAGGTAAAGAAAGCTTATACACACTTCACAACTGACTACAACCCAAGTGGCTGGCATTACATGCCCTCCACACCACAACTGATGCATGGTATTGCCCAATCAGTGGACAAGTCCTGTTCAGTAATTATTAGTGTTTTTCTGATTCCCTCCTATCACTTTATTAAATCTGAATTTAACCTTTTGCTGACAGCCAACAGTACATTTATTGTTGGCGAGCGGGTCCCCCAGGCTCTGCAACGTACTGGCATGCGCATGCGCGCACACCCCTTGCTGCTTGTCAGCACAAGTGTGTGATTGTGGCTGTGAACCTGCTGATCGCTGTGGCTAATCCCAGCACCGATCTGAGTGAGTTAGTAAACACAACACATACTGTATCTGACTGTTTTTTCACTTACAGTTCAGAGCTTAAATCAGGAAGAAAAGCCAGCCAGCCTCATACAATTGTTAGGTACACATTTAACCCTTTGATTGCCTTCCTGATCACCCCTGTCACCCAGCCAGTGCCATTTGTACAGTGTCAGTGTACAGCATTATCACTGATCACTAGCAACATCAGATAGTGTCAGTCAGTTAGCATCCTTCCAAGCCAGTGTCAGGTAGCGCCAGTTCCTGATTGTCCACCACACTATCACAATCACACTAGAAGTCACTGATCACCGCCATTATCAGTATAGTGTCTGTCTTGGTGCATATCCTGGTTCCAATCAGAACTATACTAGTGTTCCCAATAGTATAGTGTCCACAAAAACGCAGTGTTAGCATGATCAGCATTGATCCCTGCCAGCACTTAAGACATGTAGAAGAATACACTTTTGCCTAAATGTTTTGAAGAACTTTGATTTTATTGGATATGTTTTTTCATACAGAAACTAAAAAATATTGTTTTTTAAAAAAAAGTCAGTCTTTTTTAGTTTATATAATAAAAAATAAAAAACCCAGTGGTGATGGAATGCCGCCAAAAGAATGCTCTATTTGTGTAAAAAAAATAAATTAAACTAAATTTATGTACAGTGTTGCATGCAATAGTGCAAGTGGTTAATTGTACCTATCACAGCCAATCATGCAGCAACTAAGGCACTGCTTCTAGCCCCACCCTTTCCTAATTTCCATGTTCATCTGATCACAGAAGCATGCAGTTTGGGGGAGAGGACACTGTAGCTGCTATGAAGAGGGTATTTTAACCTGTTCTGGACTGGAAGGATTTGCCCCCTTAATGACCAGGCCCTTTTTTGCGATTCGGCACTGCGTTAATTTAACGGACAATTGCACGGTCGTGCAATGGTGTTCCTAAATAAAACTAATGTTCTTTTATTCCCACAAATAGAGCTTTCTTTTGGTGGCATTTGATCACCTGTGGGATTTTTATTTTTTGCGCTATAAACAAAAAAAACAGCGACAATTCTGAAAAAAAAAAAGAAAACAATATTTTTCACATTCTGCTATATAATACCCCCCCCCCAAAAAAAAAATTCTTCTACATGTTTTTGGTTAAAAGAAAATCACAATAAGCATATTTTGATTGGTTTGCGCAAAAGTTATCATATCTACAGACAATGGGAAAGATTTATGTAATTTTTATTTATTTATTTTTTTTTTAATAGTAATGGTGGCGATTTCTGATTTTTAGCAGGACTGTGACATTGCGGCGGACAGATCAGACCCCTAACTGACATTTTTGACACTTTTGGGGGGGACCAGTGATATCACTACAGTAATCAGTGCTAAAAATATGCACTATTACTGTAATAATGACACTGGTAGGGAGGGGTTAACCTAGTGGTGATCAAAGGGTTAAGTGTGAGCCTAGGGGAGTGTTTTCTAACTGAGAGGGGGATGGGCTTGTGAAATTATCATAGAGACCTGTAATCCTATATAGAAGGATCACAGGCGCTCTGTGATCATTTCAGAGAGAACAACAGTCAGCTGTGTTTACAACAGCTGACCGGTGTTCTCTCTCAGCGGGGAGCGATTGCGGGTGCCTGGCGGCAATCAGTGCCGCTGGTCCCGTGCATCAGCATCCCCGCTGCCTAGTGGGGGCGGGCTTGCTCTCAGAACCGCTCCCGCAAGCCGAAGTACCCCTACGTCGGTTTGCACAGCTGAGCCAGCCTGCCGCGGCAGGCGGTCGACAAGCGGTTAAGGGAACAAACAAAGGGCCCTTTGAACTATCTAAAGCTATCTTCTTGGAACTATGCCATATATCCTTCTTGTGTAATGGAGATGAGGAGGAAGAAGGTGTTGTATAATTGAAATAATGAGAGTAGCCTAAGGTGACAATGTTGCTCCCTAAGAGTTACAGTACAGTACAGTGAATAAGTGTTGTCACTCTAGGACAGGTAGTATGTTACTCTCCAGTGAAAATAAATAAAAAAAAAAAAATCCATAGAAAAGGGAAACTAATACTGCCACTACATCTAAGGACTTGTAAGGACTTGTAATTATTTAGGTTTAGATTTGCTTTAAGGAAGATGGAGTGCCGGTTCACACTTCCGCGTGTGCGGCGATCGCATTTAATATCGGAGCGCACTGCTCCTTCATTACATGCGATCGGATGTGCAGTGCAAATTCAGCCATACACTTTGTGTAAATGGCTAAATTCGCACTACACCCGCACAAAAGTCGCACATGAGGCATTTTTTCAGCCGCATCAGGATCGGATCGCACCGTGGTTCACACTTGTGCGATCCGATCCTGTGCGAACTGTCAGATCGCACTGCGATATGCGATCAAACTGGGGGTGTCGTTAAGATTTCATTGACACCCCCAGCGTATCGCATATGGCAGTGTGAACTGCCAGATGTGCGTTTGCGATGCGGGAACAGGCTGCGAATTTGTGACTCGTGTGACCCGGCACGGAGATCAGAATTAAAATAGGTACTGATGGTAAAAATTGTGTTGTTTTTCTTTTTGTTTTTTTGTAGCATACTTGCATTTAACATGGGGTATATTTTTATCATGCAGCATTACTAAGCATCCTGATACAGGAGAACTTGGCAGTCTGAAAACTCTGAAGGATCATGGGACCTATAGTTCCTATTTAATGCCAAACTACTGAATGTAATGCTCACCCTCCTTGCAGAACTAATTTTGCAAAGAAGTAGGTAGCAATCTGAAATGATATTTACATATATACTGTATATATACTGTATTTCTTTTATGTTTGCAAACAATTTTATTAGGAAGGTCAAAATCAAATACAAATGAGCAAGAAAAATAAGTGAGTATAACATTGTGCAGATTGTAAGTGTAAACTAAACAATATAACGTCAAAACCTTTACGTATGTAAAGGAAGTACTGTTATATACAGGCCTATGCATGGGTCACAAATAAAACATGAAGACAATCTAAAGACATTGTGAACTTGCTATATATTAAGGTGTACTTAAGGAGATATCACTAAAAGAAAAAAAATTATCAAAAAAGGTATACAATTATATAAAGGGTCAAGAGAGAAGGTTTTTAAGAAACATTAAGATAAAGGAATATCCTAGTACATCCATTTCTTCTTGAAAATATGCATTGTGTCATACAGACAGAGTATGATGTATGCTTTCAGATAATTTTATAATTTCCATTCTATCCAACACTTGCTGCCAGAGAACAGACGAGGAACGCCAGCTATAGGCAATCATCCACTGGACAGAATAGAAGAGGGTATGAATTAGTCTGACACCAGGAGTGGGAATTTCGGGTATGGGGGCAAATAATAAAAATATTGATAACAAGATGCTTTTGCCTGCTAAATGTGATACCCTTAGGTTAGGTAGTCATATCCTTTAAACATGGTGGTTGCTCACTCCTATCATTTATAGTGTTGCTACAAAGAGAAATTGAATATGGCCTCTACCACTCCCCCTCTGGCCTCATATTTGTGAGACCCATGTTTCCCTCTTGCTCTCTGAGATGAAAACCCATTTGCCCTGTGTTTTTCTTACAACCTTACAAATTTGAAACCGCTTTCTTTGGTTCATAAATTCCGCTCTTTTGCCCAATTGCAATCAGATTTTAATTTGCCCAGTACAGAATCTCTTTGTCATATATACTGTATATTTGAAATCATTGGAGCATTGGAATGATATTACATTTTATTATGTAATGTTCTTATGTGCTGAATTTTAACTTTTTACATATTAGATTATATTTTATCATAGCTTATTAGACTCAGGTTCATGCATCTGCTTCTTTGCCCTCTCGTTCAAGTTGATGATGCATGTTTAAACTTTAATGCAGCGGGGTCAATACTTTATAAAAAATAAAATGTTAATATGTAGCTGGGATGGCGAGTCGGAGCTGCACATTGATTTTTGCTTCTACTAGTGAAGAGGCTTGGCAGGCCAATTACATGCAGCTCTGTGCTTAATAACACATTATATTCATGGTGACATTTCTTGTGAAAAATTGAAGCAGCCCAGTAATATCTTCCCACCCAAAAACATTAGAATTTAAATTCTCACTGTACTGATGTATAGGGCCGACAATGAAGTAAGCACCTTTTTATACGAGCCCTGTGACATAAAGAAACATATGGATGGGGTCTTCATTAATCAGTTTAGAGTTGAGTCGTTCCTCGAGGCTTATCATTAATTTTGTATGTATAAGATAATTATATACACCTGAATGTGGAAAATCTTCCAGAGTCATTCCTTATCTTTCCCTCGTACATCTTACTGAATAATGACAGGTATTTTTCATTACATGCACAATTGATATGTCTTCACTTTAGCACACCATTAATAAAAGTTATGTCTATACTATTTGTAGTTTGATCTATCTCATAGGCAGGTTGTAAACCTTGTGACTATATTAACCAGTTTTCTAAAGCTGATTCTTGTAAAAATTGAGGTAACCTGCATTTTAGTTTCTGAGCGACAAGTAAATGTAACACCAGAGATATGTGTCTCCGACCCGAGGATGTGCTCCTACTTGTTGGAATGAAACCAGTGGTAGTCAATTCTCTGCATATAGGGGGCCTCAAGTGCAACCCCTGGGTTTACCAAAGGGCCTAACATAACAGTCCCTGTACATACCTGAGAACATATATTTCACTGCTATTAAACACTTCAATTCACTGTGGTGCACCACAAGCTGTGGCACTATTTTGGAGCTTGCTGAAACCACTAAATTTGTTGCAGGTCAGTGCACTATGTGTGCCGCTATTAGCCTGGTCCCTGTCCCACCTCTCCTCTCTGGCCTGCTGAATAACAAATGGTTCCAAGGGAATGATCCAGCACCATGGAAGAGCTGAGGATCATGTTAGTACATTTTCTTTAATAAGTCCTCTAAATCGAATAGAGCAATTAACCCGTGCATTGCTAACACATCCCCACTGCAGGGGGTAATTTTAAGTTGGCCTTTAGTGATGCAGAAAACCATCAGAGACTGGGGACATACAAGAGACCATAGGAATGCTATAAAAGATGGCCAGAGACTGCAGACATGCTACAGGTGATGTTCAGGATGTTAGAGAAGAGTTGTGGAGATTGAGGAGTCATAGAGTGAAGAGAGGGAGATCACTGCTATTACAGCCCCTTTACCAATTCATGCTTCCACATTTGTGTTCCCGGCATCCCTTACACAATATTTGTTTTACATTTTATTTGTCTCTCAGAGAGATCAATTATGAAAAATCATAGCAAGAAAAAAGTAAGAGGAAAGGGATGGACCATGCAGAAAAGTATAATGGTGTAAAAGAAATAAACCAAACCATTTTAACTACTAGAAGAAAGCCTAACGATTATATAAGAGTAAGCAATTTGGTAAGGGACCCATATAATACTACCTGCAGGGGCCCTGAAGGCAGCACAGTGTTGCTGCATGGTTGGGCACCAGGAGATTAAACTTGCTAATCTTATGTAGTCATAATATATTAAAGTATATGTACAGCCAAGCCAAAACATTATCCTTTTTGTTTTGGATAGACTATGGAATGGTTAAAGCCCCAGTTTATTTTTTGGGACATCTGTGACCCATTTGGGGAACACTCTTCACTTCCTGACACAAATATTTCACATCTACCCTTGGACACCCAGCAATAAAACTTGACAGGGGTTCTAATCCTTTGCTATTCTGTTCAAAACAAAAATAAGCTTTGTCTATATGTACAATGTAGGTATTTTTTTCATACAAAACATTTGCATGTCAGTACAACAAAATGTATTTTAATTATAAATGCAATGGGCTCACACATCCCCTGGCTTCTTATACTTCTTAAACTGTATTGGCGAAGCCTGCCTGCCATAGTTCCTGGCATTCATCTTTCCTACTAGAGGTAAGCCAACTAGTTTGTGCAAACTAATATTTTGACTGTATCTTGGAAGATTGCCAGATAGTGGAAATATATGCCTATTGCTTAATTTATTGGGCAAACTGTGCTGTTCAACCTCTTCTTTTACTTAAACTGGTTAACAAGTTCTTAGCTCTGGTGCCAACCCTTCTCATTCCTGGACCTCCAGCCAGATTGTGAAAAATAAAACAAATAGGGAGACCCTATTTGAATGACTGGTGGCACCTTAATTATGTCATGAAAGCAGTTGCAAAATGTACACAATAAGTAAGTAGTATAATTACATAATGAATAAGAAGGCAATTATTCAGAGTTGACAGGTAAGTTTGCTATCCCCTGCCTTGGTAAACTTGCTCATTATTGTTAAAATAGTATTCAGATACATTTTTCTTGGTTAATAAAGAGAATATCTTTACTCAGTATGGTGACAGCAAACTTTACCCAGTGAGGCTTATAGCGTGACTGTGGAGTAATTTCAGGAAAGAGTAGAACATGAATTGGTCAGATTGAAAGAGAATAGGAGTAAGGTAATAAGGAATTAATAATTAGGAATGCAGGTGAGGGTGGTTGTGTTGAACAGAGATGATTAAAAACATGAAGCCTATTGGCAACTGCAGGATACGGATGTATACTATATACAGGGATCCCACACTCTTATTTCAATTATTTTGTATAAATTATTACTCTTAGTAGGAGAAAAAATGTGAGTTTTTATTAAAAATAGTTGCTAAGCATTGGAGGGTACAGTCCCTTACTGCCTCAGTGCTCCAATACTTACCTAGGGTGCCTAAGAGTAGGGGTCCATTAGAGGGATACCCCACTGTAGCAGGCATTAACTCCTTGTTAGGACCATTGGATGAATGGGTGGATGTGCATCCTCAACCACTGGTGTCTCCCCTTCCAGGCTGTATTCCAGAAACTAAAGCGTATTTGTCACATATTACTAAATTTCATTGGGGAAGTAAAATTATTTAGGTTACATTAGATGTCAAGTTTTTCTGTTCTTCAACTTCACACAACTTGGTCATAAAACACTTAAGTTTCACTTGTCTAAATACATTGGGTATTCACAGGTATTACAGGAGTATTCAAATATGGCAGTTGATTTTTTCCTCATTCATAATTTCTTCCTGTTTGGGGGGGGTTACTCCAAATTATAACTGGACTGGCGGGAGGAGCTCCGGATCTCTGCGACTGTTAGCCCCCTCGGACAGGAGGTCATATGGTAAAGGAGATATATTGATGATGGCGTGTGGAGGTGACATTTCCAAGCTGGAGTGAAGGGTGAACCATGTACAGTAGATACTTTTTTTAAATGAAGTTTTACTTTAATAGAGACAGTACAAAAACTGACTTTCTAAAAGTCACCTTAGTAAGAGACATTGAAAAAGGATTGCTACATACTTCTAACTTTGGTAAGGCTTGTGCTTGGAATACTCAGTTGAGGGAGACTAGTTGTCACCCTCCCCACACCATCAGAGTGATCCCAGTGGGGAAATTTGCTAGAGTGAGAAGGAACTGCTTTGCAGATAGCTTGAAAGAGAAGCAGGGGTGGTACAGACAGGGTTTGAGGAAAGGGGCTATCTATCATGGTTTGAACAGAGTGGTAAAGGATTGCATCCTTTAAAAATGTTGTAAGGGCAGAAGTTTTTTTTGTTTTATCTTAATGCATTCTATGCATTAAGCTAAAAAGCCTTCTGTGTGCAGCAGCCTCCCCAGCACCTTCTAATACTTACCTGAGCCCCATCTCTGTCTGGGACTTTCCCTCCTGATTGGCTGAGACTAAGCAGCAGTGCCACTGTCAATCAAAGTCAGTAAGCCAATCAGGAGAAAGAGGGGGCGGGGCCAAACAGCAACACCATGTCTGAATGGGCAAACAGAGCTGCAGCTTGGCTCGGGTGCCCCAGAGCAATTGGCTTGCTGTGGGGGCACTCGACAGGAGGTAGGGGCCAGGAACAGTGAAGAGGGACCCCAGAAGAGGAGGATCCAGGCTGCCCTGTGCAAAACTACTGCACAGAGGAGGTATGTATAACATGTTTGTTATTTGAAAAAACAAAAACAAGACTTTACAATCACTTTAAGTTCAGATGTAATATACTGTATTATTTAACAAATGGGGATAACCTTTACAACCACCTTCTCTATGGAATACTCACAAATTGTGGATGTAATTAAATAGAACATACTGTAAAGAACTTTCCTATCCTATAAATAAACCTTTTTAACAGTGAAGCGCAGTATAAATATAAAGTGCAATATCCAATTCAGCATATAATATATACATATCCATGAAAAATAAAAAGTGGTTAAACAAAATTCCAAATGTCCATGTGAGAAAGATTCTATATAGCAGTTCTCATATTCACGTCACAAAAAAGTTTCAATTTCTTGGTGTATTTATATTTCTTTTAAATTCTTATCACCACGTGCGTTTATCCCAACAATAGCTTTTAAATGCTCTCACATAAAAATTTTGACCTATAATTAGGTCTCATACACCTTCCCCTCATAATGAGTTTTCCTTTATTATGGATGCTCTTTCCTTCTCCTTTCCATTGGTGATCTCAATCCACCTCCATCCTCCACAATCCTGTGATTTACGTATAGAATGCTCTCAAAAAGTAACAAAGTATATAGTGCTCTCTCCATATGGTTAACAGTATTTTTATTAAAATATTAAAATATACTCAACATATGATGTGCACTTTTCCTGGTGCACATCAGTATCCAGACCAATATGGAAAAGCTCCAACAAGGTGGCCGCCCGCACACTTCCGGTTTAGCGGTGTGATAACACCAGCTCCTCCCAACGCGTTGCATCATCATATCACGTGACTTCATCAGGGAATCCTGTAAAGCACTGCAAAAACTGATGGTGCTATATAGGTACCTGTAAAAAAATTATATACAAATACACATTATTTACAATTTGGGATAAGAGACCATATTTTGGGTGGGGTTACATAGATGTTTTGTGTATGAATTCTTGTTCAGATTTTACTATTTATTTCACACTTCTGCACTTTATCTGTGATATTCAATTTATCATACACTAAGGTTAGATATGCATTTGCACTTAAAGGGACAGCACACCTATTTTTGCATTTAAATCTTGTCGTACTGGCCCGTTGACTTCAGTATTTTCTGTCCTTATCTGTGTGCCTGTTCTGGGTTACTGATCTAAAGTATTGAATTAAGAGGATCTGTATGACAGCCAGACAAACAGAATTTTCAAGAGTCATTAATAGCCGTCTTTATATTTCTTTTAATGATGTGAAACAACCACAATACTCCTCCTAGTCAGACCTGCCTAGGCTTTTGGTCTTGGGAAGGTGCTTTGGAGAAACAGTCTTTTAAATCCTAGCGAACAGAATTTTGTACTTAAACTACTGTTATATGGCAAAGACAACATGGGCCAAATTGATTAAAATGAAATGTGAACTTAAATGACATACCCACTTTTACTAGCTGGAAAACAATTAAGCTTTGTAATGATTTTGCAATGGAAATACATGTTTGGCTATTCTAGTATTGTTTTTTTCTTTTTAACGTTTCTTTGTTTTATATTTATTTTTTTGATAAATTCTCAAGCATGACAACTGTATTTCAGGTTGTCAATGACCCTTTAAAGTGCCCTTTACATCTCATATTAAAACCTGTCTTGGTTGTCCACCTTAGTCCTGTTTTATCTTTTTTCCCACTCTCCTCTTCGGTGCTTGTGTGTGGATATAAAGTACATATAAATGCATGGCCTATATTCCTTTTAAACCAAGCACATAACAACTACATTATTATGTTACAATTTCATGTCTAACCTTTGCCCTCATATTTCGCCTGACCGCTCTCCTTTTTTGTTTTACATTTCACCAAAAATTGCTTTTTTTCACAGCAATGCCCTTTGTGGATTATAACATAGCTTGCTGCCTCCATGCCGATATCTGTCCACTGACAAAAAAGAAGAAAAACCTTTTATCATACTGCAAGGGTGTTTCAAGGACAAAGCGAATGGCTGAAATGATAAAATTTACTTGTTTGGGTTCTGTTATTCCTACCTATGTGCACAGATTTCTCTCAACGCAATATACAAGACATTAAAAGAATATTCAGTAAATGTGTTGTAACAGTGCAGAAAAAAATAAATTGTTGTTTTGGTCCTTTATATATATTATTTCAAGACTACTCTGTGTGTTTAGTTGCTGGGATATATGTATATATATATATAATTTTGATAATAAGTAATGTTTTGTGTTAACAGCATTCGTCATTGTGTAAAATCTAATTCCCATAATAAGTACCCTTTTTGTTACTAAGAATAAGTCAATATAATTGCTTAAATATAAAGAGAAACACATATTAAATTAACCTTCCTAGCGGTATTCCCGAGCGTGACTCGAGGTTAGATTTTAGAGCCAAAAGCGGTAACCCCGAGCCACACTCGGGGTAGCGCTAGGAAGATCGCTGGATCCTGGTAGAGGTTTTACTTACCTTTTCTCTGGGATCCAGTGAAGAATGCAGGCGGTATGTGGCGGCGGAGCTTCCTCCCGATCGTCTGCGAGCCCCGGCTTCCGTCTCCGGCGACATGACGTCCGCCGGGGGGTGGAACCGGCGGAAAATTCAAATGTAAAACACACCAAACACACTGATACCATTCAAAATAAAAAAAATTCACATTACATTGCCCCCCAGTGCCCTTTCCTGCAGTTTTACTGTACTTTTTATGTAAATATATATATATATATACAGTATATATATATATATACATACACACACACACACATATACATACATATATACATACATGCATATATATATATATATATACATATATATATATTATATATATACGTAT
The DNA here is from genome assembly GCF_965119305.1 of Pelophylax lessonae. Lineage (NCBI taxonomy): Eukaryota > Metazoa > Chordata > Amphibia > Anura > Ranidae > Pelophylax > Pelophylax lessonae. Next base: position 156,621,450 of record NC_138770.1, on the reverse strand, counting down.
ACATATATATATATATATATATATATATATATATATATATATATATATATACGTAATTCTTGTGAATGAGCAGCCCAAACCAACTGTATACATTATATATATATATATATATATATATATATATATATATATATATATATATAAATATATATATATATATATATATATATATATATATATATATATATATATATATATATATATATATATATATATATATATATATATATATATATATATATATATATATATATATATATATAATGTATACAGTTGGTTTGGGCTGCTCATTCACAAGAATTACATGCAAAATAATGGTACCGCTTCCAGCACCAAGAATCATACCGCCAGGGAGGTTAATGGGATGTTCTATGATCAGGTTTGGATTTACATCAAAGGAGCTTATAGGCCACCCAAAGCAACAACCCTCTCCTAAGGTAGCCTCTTTTATGCAGAACATTTTCCTGATTTACTGGACTTAATATGGCTTAGAATATTATGACAGTGTGTAAATAGGCTGATATGAGATGACTGTATCTAGTATATACTAATGATACTAGGAAAAAGTATAACAAATATCTATATAGGAAAAATCTGCCTCTTTCCCTTAGTCACTGGACCCATTGGTAAGTCCTGCCCTGTCCATTGTATCTATGAAGGTTGTCATTTATCCAGTTCTAGGTATAGATAGTAGCAATTAGTCACATATAATTGGATCTCCAGTATTTAGTAATGCTGAAGACATTTCACTGCTCACCCACGTGGCTATCTCAGGTCAAATGAGTGTTAGAAACATACCTGGCATTTATACCCAACTTGGCAACACATTCACCATGATCCAATCACTTTGGTGTCATAAGAAGTGTCAAGACAAGTGTTGAACATCCAAGAACATGATGGGAGATGAGCAAGCTTATAAAAGCCACTGTTCTATTTTAAATAATGGAAACACCATGGTGCCGTAAAGTTGCAGACTTGTGTTAATTGTTTCAGTTACATGACTGAAAGTGTGAGCAGTTGTTAAATTGTTGGGGTAAATATGTTAACATTTCTTTCTATGTGGGTAACATTCATAACCACCTTATATTAGGAAGCAAAGCTAAACAACTCTAAAAATCTTGTCTGTCATAGCCAGCATCAAACTATCTCCTTCCAGCTTGGCCCCACAAGACACAGTCCTAGCACTCATAATTAATAATGGAGTACCTTACAATGTCACATCCCTGTTCAGTTGTGTACTAACTGCAGAGGCTGGTGAGGCTATAGGAAAACCTCTGGAACTTCTAAAATCCTTTACAGCTTAACCTGTTCCATGTCGTATGGTAAATAATGGAACTTTGTTTCAGAGGCACACATTTCAAGTACAAGACAACTTCTACAACAAAAACATGACTGGGCAATGCAATCACCAGTGTTTCTCATTGTAACTAACCTGTACACATAGGAGGTGGGCAAGACAAACTCACACTCTAACAAGAGAACACCCAGTCATTGGTTCTGCTTCAAATCAGCTGAACTACAAGGTTTTAGTGAGCACACATATTTGATGGTTAAAAACACCAAGTTTACACAAGGATAATACAGAATGATAAAATATATTTTCTGGAATGTGTTAGAGATCAAGGTGGGGAGTGACTCCAACATTTAAAGTATCATTAAATCTACATCATAAAAAACTATCAATAAATGCTGTATTACATGCTGTTCTTACTTGAGATTTGTTTTATGTATTCTGCAAAAAACCTGGTTGATGTCCCCAATTTATCTAGGGATTTTGCAGCTGTGGTGACAACTCTGCACATGCTCAGTTTTCAGTGAGTTTCTATGCTGAGCATGTCCTTCCTATCACATCTTAGCAGCCCACGTGACTATAGAGTTACACATGTTGCATACACACAGTGGTAAATCACAGCCCACTCTCTCCCTCCTCCTTCGTGCTCCCTAAGCAGCTAAACATAATGAGGGCGGTATATTCTATGTAGACTAATGGGGGCTTCACCTCCCTCCTATTCTAAGACACAGACTAGAGGGGCGTGACACAGCCTGTGACTGGCAGAAATCCGCCCCCACCATGTTATTTGCACAAACTAATAATGATTTGATTTCAAATATATATATATATTTATCTTTTTATTGGATTTTGGTGTAGTACTACTTACATAAGAACATACACCTCAACAAAACCTTACAGTCTCAGGCACTGAGCCCACCCAAGAGCACAAAGGCAGAGAAGACAGAATATATAATACACAGAGACCTTGAGGACTGTAATGACATTTAAAAACAACAAAAATAACTGAGAGAAAAAAAAAGCACAAATGAGGAATTAAAAACCTGTGTATCTAACCACCCTACTCACAACAGTTTTTAGAAACTCAGGATATCTTAATGCACTCTCTGAGTTAGAAATATTGAGCTGTAAATAACTTCAGTGTGGGGTCAGTGTAGCTTATCCACCACTGTTGAAGGTTCCACTAGCCATTTGGCCCAGACTCCCTGGGGCAACATCTGAGAGCATACGTGTCCTTGTAATAAAGGAGTCCTTTATTAACCAGCTGTTTGCAGAAGGAGAGGCAGGGAGGGGGCTAGTTTTTTTCCAGCATAGCGTGATAGCTTTACTGGCATAAAATAAAAGGAGACCAATCAGGGTTCTCTCTGCCCTTTTGTGAGCTAGATCCTCCACCAGACCTAGCAGGCACACTTTTGGGGAGGGGGGAATTGGTGATGTTGGTCATTAGTGGAATAACAGAGAGCACCTGCATCCAGTATGGTGGTATTTCCAGACAGTGGATAAAGTCTCCCTGAAGACAGCCAGAGCGCCAACATGCTGAAGAGTGGGTGGGTCTCAATTTATGCAAGCGATAGGGTGAGATAGGCCCTATGTACCAGCCTATACTGAATAAGGCGATCTCGTAGTGAAACTCAAATCTTGAATGGATAATCCCACATGTCTTCCCAGTCCTCAGAATCAAACTTAGGAGCATCAATGGACCAACGCTGATGCAGCGCTGATAGCTCCGGAGAGGATACTCTGATGAGATGAGCATAGAGTATGGAGGTGGTTTTCTCTCTTCTCATAGCATAGGATTCTTTCCAGATCTGAAGACACCATATGAGCTCCCCCAGAGGAGAATTGCCTCCTGAAAGCATGAGACCACTGAAGGTATCAAAAAAGGTATGTGGAGGGGACATTGTGGTTGGAAACAAAATAATCAAAAGGGCGAATAGAGAGGTCTGATGTGACATCCTTCACTAGCTTAACATTGAATTTGGTCCATGCCACAGGCTCAGGGAGGTTATAGAAATGCGGTAGTGTGGGGTTAATTTAAAGAGGGGCATTAGGGGTACTGCAGTTCATGGATATCGAGTCATAAACAAATTTATGACTAGTTCTCCTAAGATTTTCTTAGTGTTTGCAGCAGCTGCACGTATTTATCTCTTTTTTTCACTTGTATTGAGTTCACACATTGTGTAGCGCGGGTTTAATTTTGTTTTCACAGTTCATGGATATAGCTCACAGATAAATCCTGCCTTCCAGGCCTTACGATTGACAAGCATAGGGGGCATTAGATTATAAGGAGCTCTGGGACCTTGGAATGGCAAGCATTTAAGGGCCTCCACTGAGCGTACCACTGCAGCTTCAAGAACTGTGGACGGGTAGGATAGATCCGGATTTAGCCACCAGACAAAAGTGACCAGCTGGGCAGCTATATAATATTTGTGGCAATCCGGTAGTGCTAGACCACCTTGAGAGGTGGGTGGCATCAACGTGGACAGCTTGAAACGAGGAGGATGTGGACCCCATTAAAAAGAGGAGAACAGACCATTCAGCTATGTGAAAAAGGATTTGGGAATTCACTGTGGGGAATTCCAAAACAAGTAATTAACCACTTGCTGACCGCCCCACACAGATTTACTGTGGCAGGGCGGCTCGGCTGCGCATAATCACGTAGATCTATGTGATTATGTGCACGCGCTCCCACTGTGATTAGGCACAGCAGGAGTCAGAGCATGGGAGGAGTGGGCTCGAACGCTGCTGGTCTCCCTCCATCTTTAGAGGCACTAACAGGGGAGCCGCCTGCCTATGTAAACAAAGCAGGCGGCTCTTCTGTCAGACAGGCAGAGAGAGATTGTGTGTTTCAGCTAAGCTGGTTATCATGTTTAGCATGAATATTTGTGAACAATTTGCGCAGATTGATATCTGTAGATTTATGGGCCATAAACCCGGTTTGGTCTGAATATTTTTGTATGGCAATTTAAAACATTTTATTGGGTATTATTTATTTTTTTATATTCTGTATTCCAAAGCCTGTTTTTTTATTTTGAACATTAGACTGGCAGCAGAGTACTAGAAGCTCCTACTGCTTATGTTTCCCTGCAGACAGACTGGGAAAGAGCCGGGTCATGTGACAGCTGTATATCACACAAGAAAAGGGTACTTTGATTTTTTAACCACTTCAATACAGGGCACTTTCACCCCCTTCCTGCCCAGGCCAATTTTCAGCTTTTAGCGCTGTTGCATTTTGAATGACAATTGCGCGATCATGCAACACTGTACCTAAACCAAATGTATGTCATTTTTTCTCCACAAATAGAGCTTTCTTTTGGTGGTATTTGATCACTGCAAGTTTTTTTCTTTTTTGCTAAACAAATAAAAAAAAGACTGAAAAGTTTGGAAAAAAAAAACGTTTTTTAGTTTATGTTATACCATTTTGGAAATAGATATGTTTTTTCCTGCACTGATGAGCACTGATGAGGCTGCACTGACAGGCACTGATGAGGAGGCACTGATGGGGTGGCACTGATGGGGTGGCACTGATGGGGTGGCACTAATATACGGGCACTGATAGGCAGCACTGATGGGCACTGATATGTGGCACTGATAGGTAGCACTGATATGCAGCATTGGTGGGCACTGATAGGTGGCACTGCTTGGCACTGATAGGTGGCATTGATGGGCACTGATGGGCACTGATGGGCACTGATAGGCGGCACTGATGGGCACTGATGGACACTGATAGGTGGCACTGATGGGCACTGATAGGCGGCACTGATTGGCATTGATGGGCAGCACTGATGGGTACTGATGGGCACTGATAGGCAGCACTGGTGGGCAATAATGGGCACTGGTGGGCGGCACTGATAGATTGCAATGATGGGCACTGGTGGGCAGCACTGATGGGGAGGGCACTGGCGGGCAGCACTATTGAGGAGGGCACTGGTGGGCTCCCTGAACCCTGATTGCCATCCCTGGTGACCATGGTGGGCATCCCTGGGGTCATGGGTGGGCATCCCTGGTGTCATCGGTGGGCATCCCTGGTGGTTCTAGTGGCACCCCCCCGAGGGTCTGCACTGGTAATCAATGATCTGATTACCAGTGCAGACCCCCCCCCCTGTCAGGAGAGCTGCAGATTGGCTCTCCTTTACTCGTGCCTGTCAGGCACGAACTAAGGAAAGCCGATCAACAGCTCTTCCTGTGTACTATGTGACCAGCTGTGATTGGTCACAGCTGGTCACATGGTATAGAGCCTACGTCAGTAGGCTCTTTACCGAGATCAGAGATGCGGTGTGTTAGAGTGACACGGCGCATCACCGATCGCCGCTCTGCGCGCCCCCGGGGGGCGCGCAGAGCGCATTATCCTGCCGCCGTCATATGACGTCCGGTCAGGATAATGCAACCACTTTCCCGCTGTCAATCGCCTATAGGGCGGGCGGGAAGTGGTTAAAATTAAAATAATTACAGTGCCATCATCCACATGCAGAAATAAGGGGGGCAATGTAAATTAAACAGAGTGCATTTAGTATCACTTTTAGAAACCTATCCACACTCCAGATACTGCTTTTTGATTTCCACCACCCAGTGAAACCCAAACTCAGAGTTAGAAATCTTCAACAACAGGTTGAGATGCTAGCAGTCTAAGGATGGAGTATACCAGCATCTCTACAGGGTCAAGAAAAACATGATACTGTCCAACAGAGAGGAGAAGCAGAACATTCAAAGTAATATAGTCATTATCTACTGTACATGGATTTTTGAAACATTTCTGAAAGAGTTTTAACAAAAATAATATCCTTGTGTTTTTCAAGCCTATTAACAAACCGAGACAGAAGCTCATACATCCAAAGAATCAAACACCCAAAAACAAATTATTGTAAGTAACTCAGTTTATGCATTACAATGAACTAATGAATACAACAACATTTCCAATAGTAAGAAAAAAAAAAAAAAAAAATAAAATCAACCACTCAACAAATGCATGGCCCAATGTAGGAGGGATTTTTCCTCAGGTCAGGATATGACAGTCATCTTACACCTTAAGGAGAAGGGGCATTGTTTTAAGGACAATGATGTGAACATTTTCCAAGAGGTATGAAAAAAGGCTATCTATATACTATAACAACATTCCAAAACAGGGGAGGGGACACCCCCATATAATTTTAAATTTTACATTGGTTGACAATATGTTTAGCCATATAATGCAGATTAAAGTGGAGCTAAACCCTCCTATCCTTTAAAGCCAAGTAAGCTGCCATCTTAGCCTCTGTTTGATTTGCAGTTCTCATGGTGCTGCACAAGTTATAAGCTATGACACCAGCCATTTGATGGCTTTACGGTTTGGTTATGAGCTACCATAAGCACACCAGTAACTCTAACAGTTATCATTCAAAGCATGCCTTGAATGTACCAGTTTTTGGAAACAGTTAAATCAGTGGGTTTAGTTTCACTATAATATCTGTGTCAGAATGTATGCAAACAGGGAAAGGTTTGTGCAAATTTGAACATAATGTTTTCAAAAACGTGATTTTTTAGAAGAAATTATGTGGACTGTTTTTTGATTTGATTTTACATTCAATATTAATGGATTGTAGAACTTTCACATGAATGGTTTCAGTTAAGCACTATTCACAATCCCACATTTTGGTAATTGCATGTATTTAATATATTTAAAGTTTTACTTTATTTTATTTGTATTTATTTATTTATTTTTTTTATTGCCACATGAATTTGTTTGAGCACTATATTTTTTTAAACTCATTTTCATGTTGATTAGTTTACTGAGCGAGGCATAATTTTTTTTTTTGTCTTTGACATTACCAAATAAGTCCTGTCTAATGTTAAACACCATTACTAGTTACTCTCTGTCTATTAGAAAATGAAAACTGAACCCTGTTTCTGATTCATCTGTGTAGTAATATTCTCTTCGCCATTCATACTCCCCTCCCATTATTTGAAAGACAAGTTTCAGATTTTAGTTGCTGTTAAAATGTGGCAGTATCAGCACCACTATGTTTCTGTGCAGGGCACTATTTTCTGAAGGAGGGATATTTTATACAGTGGCCAAGTAAAAGTCACAGCTTGGTATACTACCATCTAGGGCCCAGTGTCTATCTACAGGCAAAAACATAAAAGTGTTCTTGCAGTGTATGCCAGAACATGACTTTGAATGGTATGGGATACAGACATCAATCCATCCATTGCTCCTTAAATGGAGCGCCCATAATGAGAAACAATATTTCTCCCATAAGGGGCAATGAGAATTGTTAAAAAAGATGTGCCTTCTGGGGATAGCATAAGATAAAGTTGCCTAATCTTCTGCTCTCTTACCTGCCAAACTGCAGTGTGGTCTCTAAGAAAGCAGTAAATGGATGAAATTTCTGTTTATAATTCTATGAATGAAGAATCTTGGGTACAACAATGGTGGGTAGGGCTTAACATGGGCATTAGGATACAGTATATTAGTGCTGCCACAGGCCTGCAAGATAATGAGAGCAATACACTTATTTCCTATTTCTATTTGAGTTGATCAATAAAAATTGTAAGAAATATCCCATCTTATGATCCCTTTAATGTATTCATGTAAAACAATGTTCAAAAGGTAACAAATTAATATAATTTCATATGAATACGTAAGAAAGCAAATGATCTGGATATTAAATTCTATAACTCATGAAGCTGCGAGTCATTTCTTATGCGCCATAAAATTTCACGCTTTTCCATTGCAGAGTCTGTGAATGTAGATAGATTAGGATGAAAGCATGGAAATAAACAATACATTTTCTTTTCGATTATTACCTTGCGCTTGAATGATACGGAACTCAGAGGCATAAGGAATGGCTGCGTGCTACATGCAATAGCACTGCATTTCTCCTTTGTAGATAAGAGCAGAGAATCATAAGCAGGGTAATTCACATTCAGCTTTGCTATCTGCCAGAAAGGTATTTGTTTTGTCCATGTTTTGATTTAGGAACTTGGAAAATGGCAGGCTGTCTTGTCCAACACAAATGTATTGCATTATTACCATGTCATTCGGGCATTAACTCCTTGCCTTGGCTGGACGTGTTCTAATTTCTGGCTGTGAGAGAATGAAAACTGTTATTATAAAAGTAAATTAAATAGAGTAGATACTAGGATTCATAGAGAGTGCAATACCAGCTGTGTAAAGCTCAAATGCAGCCTTTTATTCTTCATAGGCTGGCAGGCAAGAGAGATGCAATCTAGCCAGGGACATTACTGTTTCTACCACTGCACCCTTCTGATGTGAATATCCTCTGCCACTGCTAAAGTAGAACTCCAGGCAAAGATTTTCATAGAGTTTAAGACCTACTGTCAGGTTTTTATTTTATTTTGTATCTGTTAGCTGGATAAAAGGTCCCTGAAATTTTGTTAGATTCTATGGAGATATATACTAAAGGCAAACAGTTGCACTTTGTAAGGTAATGATCACCAGATCTTAGTAAATTCATTTTTTTACATTTTTTGCTACAGAACAAGGTGCTTTGAGTTCCTGCCTGTAAAGGGCTATTGTTAAAATCTGGTTAAAAGTAAACACAATAGAGCACCTCTAAGTGTAGCAGTTTAATGATATAAGAAGGCAATCAGCCAAATATAAACTCACATAACATCAAAGGGTAAAGGCTCTTAGGAAATGATAGGTGACGATCCAGCAGATGAATGAAAAGGCGTCCAAGCCTGGGGTACACAGCTGTCTTCCTACGCCAGAGTCACGTCGGCGAGTGTAGTGTAGTCCCGGAAGCAAGCTAGGTGGAGAGCAGCGTGGACTGCAACGCTGCCTGGCATGTGACTTCACCATAAAGTGACAGTGTTTGCCAACGTGCTGCCTAAGAGGGCAAATGGTTCCTCCTACATGCAGAAGCTTACAAGGGCAGATAAGGCAGTAGACTATGTAATCCATAGAGCAGTTATAAAAATTATCTAGGTTTTACCCTTGTGGGTAAAGGATTTTTGGCTGTATGTAACAAAATCACAGGTTTTGCACAATTTATTGTGGCAGGGGTACATGCTTTTGAAAGAAAAAAGACTCAGGGTTTGGGTTTTTCAATTAATACACAATTAAGATGGGGGGTCCTGCTTGAGGATAGTCCAATGTTTGTTTGGAATGGTCTCAATTTTTTTGTATTGATCATGGTACCTGGTAATAAATCTGACCGGAGGGTTATCTGATGGTATATGCATGGGACATGGTTTGCCTGGGAGATACCTGTGGTAAGCTTGATCCACCAGTTCATGAAGGTAACCTTTATTGAGGAATTTTTGTTTGAGATGACAACTCTGTGTAATATAATCCTTATCCCTTATCTAAGCTAACAGAGTTGCCCCTTGGGAATGTTGTTAACCCAAGAAGGATGATGGCAACTCTTAAAATGTAAATAGGAGTTACCTGCGGTAGGTTTGGTATAGTTGCAAGCGAAGATATGTTTATTTTCGTGACCTAATTCTAAGCCCATAAATGCTAGAGTTTCTTTATCTGAAACAGATGTGAAGGAAAGGCCCATGTGGTTGTTATTACAATATACTAAAAAGGCTTTTTTTTGGGTGGAGGGGCCATCCAAGATAACCAGGATGTCATCAATATATCTGCCAAAAAATACTAGGTGCTGTGCAAAAGGATTGTTGTTCCAAATGAAAAGGTCTTCCCAATATCCCATGGTCAAATTGGTGTAGGAGGGTGCAAATTTTGCGCCCATGGCCATGCTGTTGATTTGTAAAAAGAAGTCGCCATCAAATTGGAAGTAATTATGCGTCAGACAAAATCAAGTGGAATCCAGAATAAAGGCTGCTTGATTAGGATGAAGAAAATAGTCCTGTAATGAAAAGTGTTGTGTGGCAACAATGCCTACATCTTGGGCTATGGATGTATGGAGGAAATTTACGTCCAACGATAGCCAATGATATGGAATAGATATATATACTAGATAGACATTACACAATATCTCTACATATATATAGTAGCGCAAACTCATCAAAAAGATAGTGCCATAAATAGTGTGCAAACCGCACAAAGTCCAATAGTTCAACAGATGTCACATAGGCAAAAGAGAAAGACTAAGAGATATCATAAACAGTCCGTAATCCTTCAATCTATCTCCTGGGATGACTACGTGAAGAAACGTGTTTCTCAAAGGGATCACCACCACCACCGTGTTCCAAAGGGGGGAGGAGAAATGCCCACTCACCAGATGCTGTGGCCCAACCCACTTTCGTGTTTGAGCGTTAAGGCTTATAATGATGGTCACTGGTCCAGAGTATCCACACCGGGAATCAAACCAGCACAGTCAACAAAAGCTCAGCAGCATATGGAGAGAAAAAGCATAATCCCAATAGCGTGATACCGTTTTTAAAGGCTTTATTAAATAAAATAAAACATAAGGTAACACACTCACATTTCTTACATGTCATTAAACGCATAATACAGTCACCATTAGGAGAGGGATGCCCTTCGGGAGATGATGTCCAGGCTCCACGCCGTGGACGCCGCGCCTTCTGGGTAATCCAAACTCCTCTTATAAAACCTGGTTACACCGCCTGGTCACGCCCCGTCACGTTTCGTGATTTCCACTTAGTTACATAGTTAGTAAGGTTGAAAAAAGACATCAGTCCATCCAGTTCAACCTATGATGCGTGTGTGTGTTTGCTTTTAACCGTACATTGTATACCCCTGTATGTTGTGGTCTTTAAGGTGTCCATCTACTAGTTTTTTGAAACTATCGATGCTCCCTGCTGATACGACTGCTTGTGGAAGAGAATTCCACATCCTTACTGCTCTTACAGTGAAGAACCCCTTACGCACTTTAAGGTTAAACCGCCTTTCCTCTAGTTTTAGTGAGTGGCCACGTGTCTTATTGTATCTAGTTTTTCTGAATAGTTTGTTCCTTATGCTCGGGTCACCAGTACAGTATTTGTACATTGATATCATATCCCCCCTCAATCGTCTTTTCTCCAGAGAGAAAAGGTTCAGCGCTTGTAGTCTTTCCTCATAGCTGATGTCCTCCATTCCCCTAATTATTTTTGTTGCCCTTCTCTGGACTTTCTCCAATTCCAGCACATCCTTCCTGAGGACCGGTGCCCAGAACTGGACAGCATACTCCAGATGTGGCCGGACCAGAGTCTTGTAGAGTGGGAGAATAATCTCTTTATTTCTGGAGTGAATCCCTTTTTTTATACATCCCAGTATTCTGTTGGCTTTGCTTGCGGCGGCTTGGCATTGCATGCCACTGCCAAGCTTGTTGTCTACCAGTACCCCCAAGTCCTTTTCCATCCTAGACTCACCCAGAGGTTCCCCCCCTAGTGAGTAGCTTGCTTTCTGGTTTCTGGCCCCCAAGTGCATTACTTTACATTTTTCAACATTAAACCTCATCTGCCATGTAATTGCCCACCCCGTTATTTTGTTCAGGTCTGCTTGCAAGGTTTCCACATCCTGCATAGAAGATATTGGCATGCCTAGTTTAGTATCATCTGCAAATACTGAGATTGTACTCGATATCCCCTCCTCTAGATCGTTTATGAACAAATTAAACAGGATTGGTCCCAGGACAGAACCCTGGGGGACCCCACTTTCCACACCCGCCCAATCCGAGTACTCCCCATTTATCACCACCCTCTGTACTCTCCCCTGGAGCCAGTTCTCTATCCAGGTACTCACCTTATGGTCCATACCTACCTTCCTTAGTTTGTACAGTAATCGTTTGTGGGGAACGGTGTCAAAGGCCTTTGCAAAGTCCAGATACACCACATCCACAGGCTTACCTTTATCTAGGTGGCTGCTCACTTCATCGTAGAAGGTTAATAGATTGGTTTGGCAAGAACGATTTTTCATGAATCCATGCTGATTACTACTTATAATACCGTTTTTATTACTAAAGTCTTGTATGTGGTCCCTTAACATCCCCTCCAAAATTTTGCAGACTACAGATGTTAGGCTGACCGGCCTATAGTTACCCGGGATATATCTCGGCCCCTTCTTAAATATTGGTACCACGTTGGCTTTTTTCCAATCAGCTGGCACCATACCCGTCTGTAAACTATCCTTAAAGATCAAGAATAATGGTCTGGCAATCACCTGGATGAGCTCATTAAGAACCCTCGGGTGCAAGCCATCCGGTCCCGGGGATTTATTTATGTTAAGTTTCTCTAGTTTAGCTCTAAGTCTATCTTCTGTTAACCATGGCGGCACTTCCTGAGGTGTATTATCGGCCTTACAAGCTGGGTTCGTGTAGCCCCCCGATTCTTTTGTGAAGACTGAAGAGAAGAAATTATTTAACACTTCCGCCTTTTCTCTGTCCTCAGTGGCCATATTTCCTTTATCATCTTTTATGGGGCCAATGTGTTCTGGCCTTGCTTTCTTACTGTTTATATACTTAAAGAACTTCTTGGGGTTCTTTTTACTCTCCTCCGCTATATGTCTCTCGTGTTCTATTTTAGCCGCCCTGATTTCATCTTTACATTTCTTATTACACTCTTTGTAATGCTTAAATGCTGCCAATGACCCCTCAGTCTTGTATTTTTTGAAGGCCTTTTCTTTAGCACTAATATACATTTTTATGTTGGAGTTTAGCCATCCAGGGTTTATTTTTGCTCTTTTAAATTTATTTCCCTTTGGAATGCACTGGTCAATCCCCTTGTTAAGTATGCTCTTGAAGCACTCCCATTTTTCCTCCGTGTTCTTTGTTTCCAGGGTTCTATCCCAATTGATATTTTCTAGCAGCGAGCGCAGTTTAGGGAAATTGGCTCTTTTGAAATTCAGTGTCCTTATATTACCCCTCTGCTTCCTATTACTGTAATTAATACTGAAACTTATTGACCTATGGTCACTGTTTCCTAAGTTGTCCCGTATTTCTATATCCGTGATCAGGTCTGTATCGTTGGTAATCAGTAGGTCAAGTACCGCATTGTTTCTTGTCGGTGCATTCACCATCTGACCCATAAAATTGTCCTGCAAAACATTTAGGAACTGCCTAGCCTTGGCTGAGTGCGCGGTTCCTTCTGCCCAGTCTATATCTGGATAATTAAAGTCCCCCATTATAATGACATTTCCCATCCTTGCTGCCAATCCTATCTGTAAAAGGAGGGCCGCCTCACCCTCCTCCCTCTGGTTGGGGGGCCTATAGCATACGCCCAATATTAACTTCCCCGCCGTGCCATCCCTTTGAAGCTCTACCCATAGGGATTCTGCCTCATCCATAGCTCCATTATTAATATCATCCCTCATATTTACCTGTATGCTGTTCTTAATATACAGACATACCCCTCCCCCTTTTTTACCTTCTCTATCTCTGCGATAAAGGGAATACCCCTGAGTGGTCGCCATCCAATCATGAGAGCTGTCAAACCAAGTCTCAGTTATCCCCACAAAATCTAAGTCCTCCTCAAACATCAGCAGCTCCAGTTCTCCCATCTTGTTGGCCAGGCTTCTGGCATTGGTATACAAACCTCTAAATTTTGATCGGTTACATTTATCCTCATTTGATGTTTTTAGGCTGCTCTCTTGATTTTTCCCCATACCCACCCTGGGTTTAGGAGCTCCGAACACCCTACCGCTAATGCCCCCATTTCTGCCCTCTGAAACTTGCTTTCCACTGGCTAATTCTACATCTGTACCCTCCCCCCCATTCTTCCCCGGGAGCGTGACCGCGGTGGCTTGGCGGTAACCTTAAATACCCGTGCCCATCACCCCACAGGGCGGGGCCGGGATTGTCAGCATCGGCCATTGGTGGTTGCTCCGGTGTGTTAACCAATAGCAGACTAGGTTTGCACAATAACTTCCTCTCCTTCTGCTAAACTCTATGGTAAAAAAGCCCTACAACCCGGAAGTAGGGCGGGGCCGAGGTTCACACCATCGGCCCTTAGTGGTTGCTTATGATATATTGGCCAATAGCGTACTAAAATCAGCCATCTATCTCGCCGTTGTCCTCTGTGATAGGACGCCCTGCAACCCGGATGTAAACCTCACCAAAAGTTCACTTCCCACTATATAGAGAGCAAAAAACACCATCCGCTCACCTACCGATGGACCGATGTTCCACATACAGAGTACAGAGTGTGTAGACATACTAAAAACAACGCTGTAATTCTGTCATCTTCCATTGATGGTAGCGGTCATGCTCTAGCCAATAGTGGTTCAGAAACCTGGACCAATCAGCTAGCGTTCTCCCTATTTGACCCATGGCCCGGAACAAAAACAGAGAGCCACGGCCGGATGTGTAGACTCCGCCCACCGGGATGAATCTCACATGACCAGGAAGTTAAAATATTTATACAGTGCACTAGAGCACAACAGCGCCACCTACCCATGGATCGATGTTACAATAAAAGGAATGGTATAGTAATCTATATGGAAAAAACTTAATCCATATACCAAAACAATATATAGTAAAATATATACCAAGGAATACAATAAACAAAATCATGTCACCCTAGAAAAAGAACATGAATCTATCGGAAACTAATAAGCAATAATAAAATAAATAAATATAAATATAGATATAAATATAAATAATTAAAATAATTAAAATAACTAAACCTTAGACCCATACCCATCCAGCATAGGTCACAAATATGGGGACAAATTTAAGTGCGCAGACACCCAGGAGGATCATAATCCTCCCGAACGCACTATATCCAAAGATAAGATAAAATATAGATATAGAATTATAAAAGAATGTAGTAGCGCCAGACACTATATACAAATATAATCATCCATAAAAGTCCAAATAGAGTCCATGAAGGGAAAAAAGGCAAGATCCCAGATCCAGATTGTGCAGGTAAAGGAAAGCCAGCACCCAATTGTGATGTGCACTCTTATGCGCTTACCAGAGATCAATAAAATCAGAGCGATGTATGAATCCAAGAGGAGCAAGATGGACCACCAAATTGTTTCAGGGATTCCGACTCAAATTGATCTGATATGCTGACACCAGTAGGGTATAGATAGCCTGATATGGGAAGTATCACCTGGGCTTGCTGCAAGTTGATCCCAACTCCAGTACAGATCTGTGTGCCGGGTTGGTGCTGCCTGTCAAACCCAAACTAGCCAAGTAAGCGTCCTCCTCCTAGCATTGAGGAGATACTTCCCATATCAGGCTATCTATACCCTACTGGTGTCAGCATATCAGATCAATTTGAGTCGGAATCCCTGAAACAATTTGGTGGTCCATCTTGCTCCTCTTGGATTCATACATCGCTCTGATTTTATTGATCTCTGGTAAGCGCATAAGAGTGCACATCACAATTGGGTGCTGGCTTTCCTTTACCTGCACAATCTGGATCTGGGATCTTGCCTTTTTTTCCCTTCATGGACTCTATTTGGACTTTTATGGATGAATTTATTTGTATATAGTGTCTGGCGCTACTACATTCTTTTATATGCCTATCAAAGTTTTATCTACTTTCTAGTTGGCTGCCTACACTTTTTTATTCACATATATGTGTATATTTATATATTTATGTGACTAATTTGATTTATTTGTGAGTCCAATTGTCTGAGCGCAGATATCCCATCTCTTTTATAGATATAGAATTGGAAATTAAAATCAATAATCACTAATAAAACAATTTAAATCCAACTCTATATTTAATCCTACAGGGCTCAAAGATTGGGTCTGGAATATCCATTTCGTTTCGCACTTTGACAATTCCCTAACCCAATTCGCACCCCTCCACGGGGGTGTCACCCGCTCAATACCCCAGAATTGTAAACAACTGGGGTCCTGTTGGTGATGCGAGCGGAAATGGGCTGGGACACTGTGCTCTTGTTTACCCTTTATGATATTGCTGATGTGCTCCCCAACTCTAATTGTCAAAGTACGTTTAGTTCGTCCTATATAAATGATTTTGCAGGGACACATTAAAGCATACACCACATGCGTGGTATCGCACGTGATGAAATGCTTAATGTCAAAGTCCTTATCAATTGCTGCAACATGGAAGGACACACGTCTTCTCTGATTTTGAGGAGTAAAAGAACATGACTTGCATCTCCCACATTTATGAAATCCCCGTCTACCCGGAAAAAAAAGATGTGTCCGGGGGATTAAGGATTTTCTTCACCACTCTGTCCCCAAAACTCGGGGCCCTACGATAAATGAAGGATGGAGCATCAGGCAACACCGGTCCCAATACGGTGTCCATCTGCAAGATGTTCCAATGGGTTCTGAAGATAGCTTCTACTTTTTTGTGGTCTTTACAATAGTCAGATAAGAAACTCCATTGTTTATCATCAGATCCATTCATGGGTCTAGTCACATTCTGTAAACAAACAGCTCGGGGGATATCGAGAATGTAATCAATCTCTTTCTCAAGAGATTGTTCATCATATCCCTTCTGGATAAATCTCTCCTTCAGGACATTCGCTTGGGCAACATAGTCTTCTTCAAATGTACAGTTCCGCCGTACTCGCATGAACTGGCCACGCGGAATATTTCGCAGCCAGTTCGGGTGATGTCCGCTTTGAATAGACAGATAACTGTTTCTATCTGTAGACTTGAAGAAGACAGATGTAGTTAGTTTGCCCAAACCTTTCTTGATGTTTACGTCCAAGAAGTGGATTTCCGTTTGACTGCAGTTGAACTCAAGTTTGATGTTATTTGTATTTGCATTCAAATAGCTCATAAAGTTCAGCAATGAGGAGTTCTGGTCTCTCCCTACAAAATACATGTTTGTCCTCCCACTCTGCCATAAAAAGGTTGGCAAGGCTGGGAGCAAATTTCGCTCCCATTGCCACACCTTTCTTCTGGCTGTAGAAGGACTGACAATACCAGAAATAATTATGCCCTAGACAAAAATCCAGGGCATTCCGGATAAACAATTTCTGGTTGTGTGGTAAATCATCCCTTTTACTCAGGGCCCAGTTCAGGGCCAATAGAGCATCATCATGTTGGATGATGGTGTAGAGGGATGACACGTCCGCCGTCACTAAGAAGGCGGACGAGTCATCCCCCAAGACCACCTCATCCAACGACATCAGCAGGTCCTTAGTGTCTTTAAGGTATGCCCTTGTAGTTACGACACTGGGTTGGAGGAAGGTGTCTAAATATTGGCCCAGCCTAGCGCACACCGACCCAATCCCGTTCACTATCGGGTGGGGCGGGGGGCACTTCGGATCTTTATGGACCTTAGGCAGCGTGTAAACTATCGGTATTCTGCACGCACTCGGGACCAGATATTGTTTCTCTTTTTTCGTTAGCACATGGTTTTTATACCCCTGGTCTACCAAAACTCTAAGGTCAATTTCGAAGTCACTGGTTGGATTCTTTGACAACAGTGCATACGTGGTTTCATCTGGCAACAAATCCTGTAATTGTTGGTGGTAAAACTCTGGATCCATTATCACCACTCCCCCACCCTTATCGGCGGGTCGGATGATAATGTCTATCCTCTGTTCAAGGGATTCCAAACCCTCCTGTATATGTCTACTGTTGTTCTTTACAGAATGATCAATTGGAAGATTCTGGAGGTCTTTCAGAACTAGATTTTTAAATACCTCGACAGCCTGGTTATTTCTAACCGGGGGATTCCATGTGGACTTATTTTTCAGACCACTATTCACCGCCAAACTAGAATGAGTATTACTCACAGAGTTAATGGGGTTACTAATGAGATATTTTTTAATATTAAGCTTGCGTATGTACTTATGTGTGTCAATATAAGTACTAAATTTATTAAGGGTCCGTTTCGGGGCACATTTCAGGCCCTGGTCCAATATATGGAGTTCTTTATCTGTTAGAGTGACAGAGCTGATATTGTAAATGCCCTGTCCTCTCATTCCCTCCTTCTTTTTCTGGCGTTGTATTCGCCGTCCCGCTCTGACTCCTTGTTGTTGTTTGGATACTGGTTTGGGTTGGGGTGTGCGTTTCCCCGATATTCCCCTTGATGTCCCTGGGGTTGGGTGCGACTCTTCCCCCTCCCCCTGCCCCTGCCTCTCCCTAAAAAAGGTTGCCGGCGTAGGGTACCATTTTCAGTTACATCCTGTCCCACTAGTGGTTGGTAATAATTGTGGGTATTCACATAATTAGGCTGGGGGTAACCTCTTGTATTTCCGCTTTGGTTTCCACGAGATTTACCACGTTGTTTCTGATGTCCCCTCCTTGGGGGTCCCGTCCACTGAGGTGTATCGAACGGGGTTTGGGGTCTGGTATGAAACCTATTTACCACATTCGGTGTCCTAGGTTCATCACCCTGTCCCATTGTTCCCGATGGAGCTCCGGATGTTTCCACTTCGGGGACTGTGGGAACCGGCGGAACTGTTCCATATAGAGATGGTTCAGCCTGCCAACAATAAACCTGATTTGTTTTAAAATCTTTAAGATCCCTGTTGAATTTTTTCACTTTCTTTAATTGTGTCTCCTTGTCAATTTTGTCCAATTTAGCTTTAGTTTTCTCGTTAAAATCTTTAATTGCCGTAGTTTCCTGAATATTTTCTATCTTTTTCTGTAGTTCCTTAATCTTGTCATTGATTAATTCCATCTTGCGTTTCTTCCTTTTAAGTATAAGAGACTGTAGTTCTATACCTGCTCTATGGAAAAACGAGTACCACTCATTCGTGGACTCGTCATCTGTCAGGCCGTCCTGGGGTGCCATATCCCATCTGAGACCCCTACTAATGAGTCCTTCAGATAGGTAGATCTCAATGGTATTGATATCCCACCAGGTTCTCACTTGCTTCTCTAAAGTGAAGGCCAAAATCTTTAGAGTGGCAGTGATATCCTCATCAGGTGTAATCACCTGATTGGAGCTAAAAATATTCTTGAGATCAACCTGTCTCGATCCCAAAAACTTGATAGCATCCATAGCAGCTCGGTAAGTAAAAAAGTATATGATATGACAGCTTAAATGCCCACCGAAGACAAGAATGAATGAAATAAAATAAGCTATCCCAAGCGCTCAAAATGAGGACCACTTACCTATAAATGCAATGGCTATGCAGCTACTTAACTGAAAATTAATTAATTAATTATTTATATTTATATCTATATTTATATTTATTTATTTTATTATTGCTTATTAGTTTCCGATAGATTCATGTTCTTTTTCTAGGGTGACATGATTTTGTTTATTGTATTCCTTGGTATATATTTTACTATATATTGTTTTGGTATATGGATTACGTTTTTTCCATATAGATTACTATACCATTCCTTTTATTGTAACATCGATCCATGGGTAGGTGGCGCTGTTGTGCTCTAGTGCACTGTATAAATATTTTAACTTCCTGGTCATGTGAGATTCATCCCGGTGGGCGGAGTCTACACATCCAGCCGTGGCTCTCTGTTTTTGTTCCGGGCCATAGGTCAAATAGGGAGAACGCTAGCTGATTGGTCCAGGTTTCTGAACCACTATTGGCTAGAGCATGACCGCTACCATCAATGGAAGATGACAGAATTACAGAGTTGTTTTTAGTATGTCTACACACTCTGTACTATGTGGAACATCGGTCCATCGGTAGGTGAGCGGATGGTGTTTTTTGCTCTCTATATAGTGGGAAGTGAACTTTTGGTGAGGTTTACTTCCGGGTTGCAGGGCGTCCTATCACAGAGGACAACGGCAAGATAGATGGCTGATTTTAGTACGCTATTGGCCAATATATCATAAGCAACCACTAAGGGCCGATGGTGTGAACCTCGGCCCCGCCCTACTTCCGGGTTGTAGGGCTTTTTTTACCATAGAGTTTAGCAGAAGGAGAGGAAGTTATTGTGCAAACCTAGTCTGCTAATGGTTAACACACCGGAGCAACCACCAATGGCCGATGCTGACAATCCCGGCCCCGCCCTGTGGGGTGATGGGCACGGGTATTTAAGGTTACCGCCAAGCCGCCGCGGTCACGCTCCCGGGGAAGAAGTGGAAATCACGAAACGCGTCAGGGCGTGACCAGGCGGTGTAACCAGGTTTTATAAGAGGAGTTTGGATTACCCAGAAGGCGCAGCGTCCACGGCGTGGAGCCTGGACATCATCTCCCGAAGGGCATCCCTCTCCTAATGGTGACTGTATTATGCGTTTGATGACATGTAAGAAATGTGAGTGTGTTACCTTATGTTTTATTTTATTTAATAAAGCCTTTAAAAACGGTATCACGCTATTGGGATTATGCTTTTTCTCTCCATATGCTGCTGAGCTTTTTTTGACTGTGCTGGTGTGATTCCCGGTGTGGATACTCTGGACCAGTGACCATCATTATAAGCCTTAACGCTCAAACACGAAAGTGGGTTGGGCCACAGCATCTGGTGAGTGGGCATTTCTCCTCCCCCCTTTGGAACACGGTGGTGATCCCTTTGAGAAACACGTTTCTTCACGTAGTCATCCCAGGAGATAGATTGAAGGATTACGGACTGTTTATGATATCTCTTAGTCTTTCTCTTTTGCCTATGTGACATCTGTTGAACTATTGGACTTTGTGCGGTTTGCACACTATTTATGGCACTATCTTTTTGATGAGTTTGCGCTACTATATATATGTAGAGATATTGTGTAATGTCTATCTAGTATATATATCTATTCCATATTTTTTCAGTTAAGTAACTGCATAGCCATTGCATTTATAGGTAAGTGGTCCTCATTTTGAGCGCTTGGGATAGCTTATTTTATTTCATTCATTCTTGTCTTCGGTGGGCATTTAAGCTGTCATATCCGATAGCCAATGATAGCTGTCCTCCCAAGAGTATGGAGCCAAAAGTTCGTAATGTAGGATTGGAGGTCTTGAGCTAATGATTGCAAAAAAGTATCAATATATAGTGAATAGCCACTAGTGATGCTGCCCATAGATGCAACAATGGGACGGCCTGGAGGCTGCTGTAAATTTGTATGGACTTCGGCAAATAGTGAAAATAAGGTGTATTGTAATATTTGTTTCATAGGAATGAAGCTTCTCTTTTATCAATCACTTTGTTTTGGATAGCTGTCCGAATGAGTGATTCAGCCTCTATTTTGAAAGGGGGAAGGGGATCTTTACCAAGTTTTTGAAAGATGGCTGAGTCTGAAAGAAGTCTATAGGCCTCTGCCACATGATTAGAGCCATCTTTTATGACGATACAACCACCTTTGTCAGCTGGTTTTATCACTAGAGCGAAATTATTTGTAAATTGTTTCGAAGATGACAGTTCTCCTGGGCTTACATTGTGATATGTATATCTATTAAAATCAGAAGAGTGTTGGCATATTTTTTTAAAATCAGAAAATACTACTCTATAAAAGGCCTCAAGGTATGGCCTCTTGGAATAGGAAGTATAAAAAACTGACTGGGGCTGAAGGGAAGTATGTTGTATAGGAGGGGGATTAGGAGCAGCCATGATATGTGCTAAAAAGCTGTCAAACAACTCAGGTGCCATTGGTACCTCATTGTCTATGGCTATATGACTATCATCAGGAGGGGAAGGGGACTAAGCTGTCCTAATGGATTTTATCTGGAAAAATCTTTTGAGTGTAAGGTTACGAATACATTTATTGAGCTCTTTGAATAATAGAAAGGAGTTGGGTTGGATCGTGGGAGCAAATGAAAGGCCTCTGCTGAGTAAGGAGAAATCATCAGGTGTTATTATGTGAGAGGACAGATTGAACAATTTTATAGTTTGCGGAGTTTGGCAATGCGCATTTTGCTCTTTTCCGGCCTCCCCTAAATCCTTGCTCGTGTACTTTCTTTTTAGTCTGTGTTTAGGATAAGGATGGATACCTAAAAAAGCGAGGAGGAGTGAGATGGGATGGCATGTACCCCTGGCGCAAAAAATTGTGCAAAACCTGCAATTTTGTTACATACGGCCAAAAATCCTTTACCCACAAGGGTAAGACCTATCAACTAGATCATTTTTATTACTGCTCTACGGATTATATAGCCTACTGCCTTATCTGCCCCTGTAAGCTTCTGTATGTAGGACAAACCATTTGCCCTCTTAGACAGCGTTTCGGCAAACACCCTTGCTTTATTGTATAGGGATGCGACAAGCACAGTGTCCCTAGACATTTTTTGGAAGTACATAACAAGTCCACTACAGGTTTACGAGTTTGGATTATAGGGGCAATCCCCAAACATCTTTCCTGAAACAGAACGTTTCGCTAAACTATGTCATCGCGAAATGTTTTAGATTTATACCCTTGATACACTTAAACTGTATGGCTTGAATGAGGAATTGGAAATTAGTACTATGCTTTAAACATTAATACATGGTCCCCTTCATTGCCATCTTCCCCCTTTTTTATTATTTTTTCTGGAAGTACGGTATGTACATTAATTGTCACCTTTATATTTTACATTCTTCCAGATTGATTTTTTAGTTCTTATTATTTTTGCAATTACATCAGGCCATTACAGTCTATAATGCCTAATCTTATTCATAAGCCCTCCTAATAATTGTATTAATTTTTTATATATAGTGTTTCATTAATATTAATAATTAGTAAGTCTTATTACCATATTCTGCTATTAGCGTCTTTTCATTTTTTCATTTATCCTTATTCCCCCCCTTTTTTTTATTCAGTTTACATTTTTAATTGTTCATATTTATAATGTTTATCTATGTACCATCAACTATGTGCTCTTAAGACCCCATATTTGTGTATTTATTCTTTTCACTAACTAATTCACTTCCCTATATTAATTAGGCTCTTCTATGTCCCATTCACACGTAAAGAAAGGAGCGAGCATGCTCCGTAAGAGCTCTGCGCATGCTCAGAAACGCTTTGTGTTCTCCCCTCTCTGGTGACGTCACACGCCAGCTGGCGTTGCAGCCCACACTACTCTCCACCTAGCTTGCTTCCGGGATTACACTACACTCGCCGATGGGACTCTGGCGTAGGAAGACGGCTGTGTACCCCAGGCTTGGATGCCTTTTCCTCTGTCTGCTGGATCTTTACCTTTCTTAAGAGCCTTTACCCTTTGATGTTATGTGAGTTTATATTTGGCTGATTGCCTTCTTATATCATTAAACTGCTACACTTAGAGGCGCTCTTCTGTGTTACCTTTTAACCTGATCTAGAGCAATCTTCACTCTTTGAGGAGAGCTTTCCCCCTAGTGTCCGACCATTTCTCATCTACTCCAGCCAGTTTCATGGACATTGTTATAGACAATAATTGTATTTAGCCTAAATTGTGGGACTTCTGAGTGCTGGCATTATACCTTTATTGTTAAAATCCTTCAGTGATTCAGCTGGAGCAAGCAAGCAAGTGTGTGCAAAAGGAAAGTGATGGAAACTGTAAATAGACTGTATATAGGAAGATGCCGTATATGTCCTAAAGGTGTTGTTGAAGTTTTTCTGAAGTCAAGTGGGCATCCCATGACCTCCCATCCCTATCCAAGGTATTAACCCTCAATATATCATAAAAACAACGTTATGGACCGTTCTCTGACTCTGGAGTGTTTGTGAAAATTCAGTGTGCCTGGCTGTGCAGCAGTGGGGGATCCAAGTTCATCAGCAGTCCTTACAGGGGTGTGCTACATGCTATTTACTGGGGTGCTTGAATCACAAGACTTAGTGTAGGGAATTACAAATACTTTCGTAGGTAAAAAAGTTTGTATATACTTTAACAGTGGACTTAAAGTGGAACTTCACCCAAAAGGGGATGTTCCATTTGTTTGCATCCTTCCACTGCCACATTTGGCACTTTTTGTGGGGGAGCAGGTACCTGGTTTTGACTAATACTTATGGGTCAGATCGCCGCGACTAACCACGAGAACGTTTGGTTTTTTTCTCCTTCCCCCGCAGCCTTCTGGGAAACACACAGGTCCCAGTGGACTGCAGGACCATTCACAAAGTGTGGCGCAGCTAGGGCATGCACAGCAGGACACCAGAAGTCTTCACTTTGAATAAATAAATTGTAAATAAATATATTTAAAATATAAATTTAAATATGTAGATTCAAATTCATATATTAGGGCTCTTTCACACGGGCGTTCCGTTTTTATCTTCAGTTCCGTCACTTTTTTTTTGTTATGAAACGGACACTGATGACAATTTTTACATCAGTTTGACATCCGCAGACGTCCGTTTTTCCATCCGCCGACGTCCGTTTTTTGTCCGCCGACGTCCGTTTTTTGTCCGCCGATGTCCGTTTTTTGTCCGCCGACGTCCGTTTTACATCTGCTGACATGCTTTTTTTATCATTTTTCTATACATTTCCATCCGTTTTACATCAGTTTCATATCAGTTTTTCATCCTTTTTTTTATGATTCATAATTTCCCATGTCACTTTGCTCTTAACCCAGCATGCATTGGGTTTCCCATGCTGCTTTGTGGTCCCAGTGTGCATACAGTGTGTCTGCCTGTGTGTTCCTGTGTCTCATTTCTTGTGATTTATATCAAAGCGAGCAATGGCCCCTTCCCGATTTTGGGATGATGTCACATGTCTTATGCTACTGTATTATGTGAGGGGAGTAGAGAGCCGGAGGAGGAAGACTGTTCAGCGAAAACGTCGCACCTATTGGGCTCATCCGATGATGCTAAAGAGGCCCTCTGAGGGATTTCTGTCCCTACACTATGCGGATTTAAGACGGTATCCGGTTAAATTTTTCAATTTCACCAGAATGAACGTAACGACATTTGATTTTGTCTTGGAGAAATTGTTACCACGTCTTCAGCGGATGGACACCAATATGAGACGCAGTGTGCCGCCAGCGGAGCGTCTGCTAGTGACTCTCAGGTAAGTTAGCTGCTGTTGTCATGCTTTATATGCTGTTGTCATGCTATATGTCATGCTATATGCTAGGGGCAAATGTCAGATAACATGAAATTACCAACTAAAATGTACTTTTCCGTTAATTCTTGTCTAATTTCCTTATGCCTAGGTTTCTTGCATCCGGGCAGACATTTACGTGTCTGAACCATTATTTTCTATTGGGGATCTCTACAATATCAATGATCGTTCATGACACCTGCAAGGCCATATGGGAGGAGCTAACACCGATTGCAATGCCTGTCCCTGATGAAAATGTGTGGTTGCAAATAGCTGAGGGATTCCTGATGAAGACCCAATTTCCCAACTGCCTTGGTGCCCTTGACGGGAAACATATGCGGATTAGAATGCCTCCTGGATCAGGCTCCAGTTATTTCAATTACAAAAAATTTTTTTCATTGGTGCTGATGGCTATCTGTGATAGCAACTATAAATTTATTATGGTGGATATTGGTGCATATGGTAGCTCTGCTGACTCCCGTGTCTTCAGGACATCCGCTATGGGTAGAAGGCTGTTAGATGGACGTCTGAACCTACCTGCTGACAAGCCACTGCCAGGAACAAATGGACCAGCTATACCTCACGTTTTAGTGGCTGATGAAGCATTTGCCCTCTCACGTCACCTTTTAAGGCCATACGCCAAACATAATCTAACAAGCCAAAAAAGGATTTTTAACTACAGACTGAGTAGAGCAAGAAGGTTTGTTGAGTGCACATTTGGAATCTTAACAAACAAGTGGCGCATTTTCCATAGTGCCATTCAACTTAAAGTGGATAATGCCGAAGAAGTGATCAAAGCATGTTGTGTGTTGCACAATATCGTACGTGATAAAGAAGGCTTGAGCATGGATGATGAAGATGAAACACATTTGCCCTCTGTGCAATATGGTGGACTGCGCCCGAACCATTCAGCTCTTGCTCTACGAGATAAATTCGCAGATTATTTCATGACCCCTGAAGGAGAGGTTCCATGGCAGTATGCCCATATGTAATCTTTTTAAAGATTGTAACTGCACTTATTTTCCTTTTGTTCATTAATATAATAGTTTCCATTTGTTCAATAAAAGAATAAAAACAAATTCTTTGTCAGAAATTTTTTTTTATTTAAACAGCATCACACATAACAACCTCTGTGATTTTAATATGAAATAAAAGACAATTCAAAATCCAAAGTCAACCTTATAAGTCCTGATAATAGGGACTTGGAGCATTCCCGAAATGCGTTGATGAGGAAGATGCAGACGTTTGGGCCTGGGACATGTAGGAGTCCTGAGAGCTTGACGTTTGCTGGCTGCTGGTGGGCTTTGACTGGGTAAATGGTGGTGCATGGGATGGGGGTCCACATGGTGGGAGGGTATGGGTTGGCATCCTATTATATGGCAGGGTTGGGTTAGGGGGGTAGGATGGATTATAACCATAATGGCCAGGTGATGTACTTGGCATCATTGGATGCTGGACTGGCCTTTGATACAAATGATATTCTGGTATGGGTTCCCCAGCTATTGCAGCTCTTATACATGTGATGGTTACATGAGATATCTGCATTTGTACCTCCATTTTTTTATTATTAGGGGTCTGGACCAAATGATGATATAGGCTGCAGAGGAATGCAGCATCATAATTGTTTGAGTCTTGGAAGGGGTCCATGGATTCAGACCTACGCATGGCCCTCATATCCTCCATGAACCTCATCATGGCAGTGTCCATTGGTGTTGGTGCAGCACCTCTTCTTTGTGACCCTCTAGAAGCTCTGGGAACCTGTACAGTAGGGAAATTTGTTAGAACATTTTTACTAAATGTTTACAATAGGGGCCTAGGTTTGGTAAAATTCACTTACATGTTGTCTTGGCGTGCGGACTTGAGCATGTTGAGGAGACACCTGTGCAGAAGTTTGAGGCTGTGATTCATGGTCACTTGTGTCAGCCTCTGCTTCGGTGACCTCTTCCCCCTCCTCTTCTGTTTCTGTAATGTTGGAGCTGGTGCTGTAATACAATACATTGATAAATTATTTGTCCTACTTTTCAAATTGATTAAATTTTACGTAGAATGACAGCTTTGTACTCACGGTCTTAAGTCCATAACATTACGCAGGAATGACAGCATTTCAAAAAAAGGACTTCTCCTCCTCTGGCTGACTCCTGCCCCACTTCTGCTCTCCTCAGCCTCATCGTTCAGTTCCCTCCTGTAGCGGTCCCTTTGTGACCTCCATCTCGTGATGATTTTTTTGCCTATGAAAAATGGATAATATGAACTTAATTACATGACAGATGTCACAATTAGGTGGACCACAAGTCTCAGCAAGCGAACAGTGAAAAATACTGGAATATAACTTTACATTTCACCTATCTGTCTCTTTTAGCATGCTGAGACTTGTAGTCCACCCATATGTCACAATTACGTGGACCACAAGTCTCAGCAAGCGAACAGTGAAAGATACGGTAATATAACTTTACATTTCACCTATCTGTCTCTTATAGCATGCTGAGACTTGTAGTCCACCCATATGTCACAATTAGGTGGACCACAAGTCTCAGCAAGCGAACAGTGAAAGATACGGTAATATAACTTTACATTTCACCTATCTGTCTCTTTTAGCATGCTGAGACTTGTAGTCCACCCATATGTCACAATTAGGTGGACCACAAGTCTCAGCAAGCGAACAGTGAAAGATACGGTAATATAACTTTACATTTCACCTATCTGTCTCTTTTAGCATGCTGAGACTTGTAGTCCACCCATATGTCACAATTAGGTGGACCACAAGTCTCAGCAAGCGAACAGTGAAAGATGCGGTAATATAACTTTACATTTCACCTATCTGTCTCTTTTAGCATGCTGAGACTTGTAGTCCACCCATATGTCACAATTAGGTGGACCACAAGTCTCAGCAAGCGAACAGTGAAAGATACGGTAATATAACTTTACATTTCACCTATCTGTCTCTTATAGCATGCTGAGACTTGTAGTCCACCCATATGTCACAATTAGGTGGACCACAAGTCTCAGCAAGCGAACAGTGAAAGATACGGTAATATAACTTTACATTTCACCTATCTGTCTCTTTTAGCATGCTGAGACTTGTAGTCCACCCATATGTCACAATTAGGTGGACCACAAGTCTCAGCAAGCGAACAGTGAAAGATACAGTAATATAACTTTACATTTCACCTATCTGTCTCTTATAGCATGCTGAGACTTGTAGTCCACCCATATGTCACAATTAGGTGGACCACAAGTCTCAGCAAGCGAACAGTGAAAGATACGGTAATATAACTTTACATTTCACCTATCTGTCTCTTTTAGCATGCTGAGACTTGTAGTCCACCCATATGTCACAATTAGGTGGACCACAAGTCTCAGCAAGCGAACAGTGAAAGATACGGTAATATAACTTTACATTTCACCTATCTGTCTCTTTTAGCATGCTGAGACTTGTAGTCCACCCATATGTCACAATTAGGTGGACCACAAGTCTCAGCAAGCAAACAGTGAAAGATACGGTAATATAACTTTACATTTCACCTATCTGTCTCTTTTAGCATGCTGAGACTTGTAGTCCACCCATATGTCACAATTAGGTGGACCACAAGTCTCAGCAAGCGAACAGTGAAAGATGCGGTAATATAACTTTACATTTAAACTATCTGTCTCTTTTAGCATGCTGAGACTTGTAGTCCACCCATATGTCACAATTAGGTGGACCACAAGTCTCAGCAAGCGAACAGTGAAAGATGCGGTAATATAACTTTACATTTCACCTATCTGTCTCTTTTAGCATGCTGAGACTTGTAGTCCACCCATATGTCACAATTACGTGGACCACAAGTCTCAGCAAGCGAACAGTGAAAGATACGGTAATATAACTTTACATTTCACCTTTCTGTCTCTTTTAGCATGCTGAGACTTGTAGTCCACCCATATGTCACAATTAGGTGGACCACAAGTCTCAGCAAGCGAACAGTGAAAGATACGGTAATATAACTTTACATTTCACTTATCTGTCTCTTTTAGCATGCTGAGACTTGTAGTCCACCCATATGTCACAATTAGGTGGACCACAAGTCTCAGCATGACAACCCCACCCTCACATCCCCCCAAAAGATACACTTACCACGTATGCGACGTTGCCTATCACTCAAGGAGGTCCAGTTGGGGGTCACGTCCTTGAAAATTTCCTCCCACAGCCTGGATTTGGTGATCCGGTCACTATACTCGGTACAATGTTTGTCCCAAATGCCAGGCCTGGCATGTACTAGCTGGATCAGACGTTCGTGGGACACATCCGGGCCATGACTGCTGCTTGTATTGGGTGTGGTACTTGGGGTGTGGTAACTGGTGGTTGTTGTCACTTCCTAGACCACTAGACCACTGCCTGGGTCAAAGTTTACATATTATACTGTATTTTATTGGAAAAAAAAAAAAAAAAGGATATGATCGGAGCGGATGTCAGCGCTAACATCCGTTTTGTGTCCGTTCCGTTTTTTTTACGGAGGAAAAATAGGGTTCTCTTCAGTCCAAAAAAAAGGACATGAGCGGACCGGACGATAAACGGATGTTAGCGGATGTACATCCGCCGACATCCGCAATCCCATTGACTTGCATTATGTCCGTTTTTCATCCGCAATCGGAAGGGATGAAAAACGGACATACGGAAAGCCCGTGTGAAAGAGCCCTTATAGTGATTATATAAACAATGTGACGAAAAAAATATATAAATATAAGATCATGGGAATAAAATTATATTAAGTAAAATCCGGGATGTGAACAAATCTTCCGTGTTACAATCCTCCAAGCAAACTTATAATAGATGTAAATCATAAAAAAATGTTCATTCAATATAAAGTGACTAATGTGCTTCTAATAAATCCACAAATTAAAGAGCTCTGAGGATGTCACCGGAAGTGACGAAACGTGTAAGCTTTGGACCGCACAGCGTCATTGCGTCACGGCAGGTGGAGCGCAAGCCGGAAGTAGGTTGTTCCTAACTCTACTCTGCGAGGAGAACCGAGCAGCCCGCACCGCTAGCCCACCAGGGACGCTGACATTTATATTTTAAAACCCTAAATACCTTTTGGAACAAATAAAGACTCATTTTAAACGGTATCACACCATTTGGAGTCCCTTTTTCTTTTCTCCATATACGGCTGGAAGTGAGCACTTCAGAGGCAGAGGAGGCATCCCAGGATCCCGGAGGGATATTTGGAGGGACAACATTCACCAAAGCCCAGAGGGCTTCACAAGCCTGAATGGTTCTGGTGCCATACGGCATACAGAACCCACCCGTTTTGGTAAGTGATTCAATTCACTTATATATATAGAAGAGGATTTTTGCCTGTTTGAAGATACACTTACCATTAAGGACATTTATCCCTTCCATAACGTGGAGTATAGGAGTCACTTTAATTTGTGGATTTATTAGAAGCACATTAGTCACTTTATATTGAATGAACATTTTTTTATGCTTTACATCTATTATAAGTTTGCTTGGAGGATTGTAACACGGAAGATTTTTTCACATCCCGGATTTTACTTAATATAATTTTATTCCCATGATCTTATATTTATATATTTTTTTCGTCACATTGTTTATATAATCACTATAATATATGAATTTGAATCTACATATTTAAATTTATTTATGTCACATAAATTATATTTTAAATATATTTATTTACAATTTATTTATTCACACCACTTTTTGCACATCTTGCACTGATTTACAGTTTATGAGACTACACTCTTTTACACATTGGCTTTATAAATTGTATTTTTTTGCTTGTTCTTTAATATCTTCTACAAAATGTAAATAAATTGAATAAAAATAATGAAATAATAACAAAAAGAAACAGTCTTGCCCTTTAGCATTTATATTTCTCATTCATTTTAGAGTGAACTGTTTATAGGATTATCTCAGAATCTGCTTTTGAAATTGTTTTACAGATTAGAACCAGTAAAAAGCTGCAATTAAATCAGCTGTTGCACAGACAAAGTGTTCTGTCTTGTCCTGTAAAGTCACCGGGAAGCGCACCGGATTCCAATAAAATCAAAAGCAAATTGAGCTGCCAAATTAAATATTAAACTGCTGATAGATGCATGTTGTTCTGCCGAAAATTGATTGAAATTCAGAATCCATCAGTGCTTCATCTCGTCTGGATTCTGAGCTTTTGTTAGCAAGTTTTTTCTATTAATATTATTATTATTATTATTAATAATAAAAATATTCTTATTTTTTGTATTTGTAGTAGTTGTAGTTATAGTGGTAATATTTACCACTATAATTCAGACAATGCCTCTTAGTCATTTTACTATCGTGACCCATAAGCCTTTAAATATATTTTCACTGCTATACTTTTACTTTGTAATAGATGACACCTTCCTATTTTCATCTACACATTATATTCATTAAGATTAAACCATTTCAAAACTGTTTTTACCATAGCCTAAGATAACGTGCAGTGGCAGGAGGCGGTCATTTTTCCCATGAATGAAGTTCTGTAAAATGATATGACAATTCGAAAATTAGGATTGGTGACTGTTAGGACCTATTTACGCTTCTATGCACACATGCTTTTTAATATTTTTTCTAGTATTTTGGGATGGATCCTCTTTATATGTTTTCTTGCTAGGGATACGTCCTGTATTTTCTGTATAATGGAATGCATTATAGCACATGTTAAGATTATGTACTGTAGAGTGCATTTTACACCCCTATTTATCCCTACGAAAGATGAACTTGCTGGAAACAAAACCAAACAAAACCAAACAAAACACAGGTTTAACCGCTTGCATTCCACTTGCAGTAGATGGACAGCACAGCCAGACACCGTGACATACCCGTACCTCAAGGTGTACTTACTGGTTTGGTGGTGCGTATGCACACACGCCCCTGCTGACCCGTACTATGATTGGACACATACACAGTGCAACTAAAATGACACAGTGATAAATGAATAAACGAGTAAAACAATCTTCATCTGTGAATAAAGTGCTGCATGCTTCACTCCAAGTGATCCACGTGGGGGAGGAGCCTGCACGTCATTACGCCGATCCCGGAGGTACCAGGAAGCATCTGAAGGCTGTTATGAGCTGGCACTGCTTAAGTGCATTGTAATGTAAGTGCGATTCCAGCATTTTTCTGAATAAATAGCCCCTTATCAAGACAGAGAGCATTAGATCTCCTTTCTTTATGTCTTTCACCAATGCCATATACAACCTGAGAGGTTGTTTGGAGGCAGAGGCAGGAGGACTTACCAGGCGACTGTGAATTTTACCTTTATGCCAGTTTAGACTCATATGAGTCTTCCTTTGAGGTGAGCAGCTAATCTCACTATTGTCACGTGGATCACTTGGAGTGAAGCATGCAGCACTTTATTCACAGATGAAGATTTTTTTACTCGTTTATTCATTTATCACTGTGTCACTTTAGTTGCACTGTGTATTGGGACTTATCTATCACAATATTACTGTGTCACTTTATTTGCACTGTGTTATTGGGACTTTTAATACCACGTTTTGTTTGATTCATATTAATTTATGATCATTATATTAATTTTTGGCACTATATTACTTTATATTAAGCGATTTTTTATGTGCATTCACTTAGCGCAGCAATATTTTTTATTCATTATCGTGGGTGTTTTGTGTTTGGCACTGATTGCTTGCAGCTTTGTGTTCACCACTTGTATCATTTATATAGGGATTGCGCTGATTATTTTCACTTTCTATAGTCTCAGCACAGAGTTCTGTGTTGACAAAGGGAGAAAAAACAACCAGATCTGTTAGTAAAAACTGCACACATTACTCCTGTTAGGCACACATTTTCCACTTAATTCCCCTTGATATTAACTCCTTTCCAGCGTAGAGAGCGGCGAACGCGAACTTCCGCAAATGTTCGCGAACAGGCGAACCGGGAGAACCTCCATAGACTTCAATAGGCAGGCGAATTTTAAAACCCACAGGGACTCTTTCTGGCCACAATAGTGATGGAAAAGTTGTTTCAAGGGGACTAACACCTGGACTGTGGCATGCCGGAGGGGTATCCATGGCAAAACTCCCATGGAAATTTATGTAGTTGACGCAGAGTCGGGTTTTAATCCATAAAGGGCATAAATCACCTAACATTCCTAAATTGTTTGGAATAACGTGCTTTAAAACATCCAGTGTATGTATACGATCAGGTATGATGTTGTATCGATCAGGTAGTGTAAGGGTTACGCCCGCTTCACAGTGACAGACCAAACTCTGACAGACCCAACTTCCCGTTTAACGCACCGCAAACAACCGCAAACAGTCCATTTGCAGTGGGCACAGTACAGTCTGTGGACCTGAAACTGGCAGGCAACTGCAATTATATTACAGAGGTAAAATTAAATTAATTTTTTATCTGCAAGGTGCTGTGCCACCCTATATGAGCGGTGGGCAGTGGGCACAGTGCAGTCTGCAATTATATTGCAGAGGAAAAATTCAATATATAAATATCACTACTTATACTAAATTAATAGACAATGTTGTAATCCACTGTGCTTTAGGAAATACAGGTAAGATAAACCTGACAGAATAACACAAATAACACAAATTGCTGCTACTTAAATGAGTAAATATAATAAAAAATAAAATTCATCCAGAAAAAACAGGAACTGGCTTTTTCATTCGAATTTCAGTAGCGCAGGGATGGTGATAACCTCTTACCAAATAAATAGGATAAGATATATGAATCAGATGTGATAAATATAAGCATAAATACATAAAAGCATGAAATCACATCAATAGGAGTCCATAAAGTCCATATGTATAAAGTGCATAGAGCAATGAAAGTGCAAACATGAAGGATCACAGGTGCGACTTATGCTTCTGACACCTTTGCTTGCCACCACCACACAGTGCCGGGAGAAGTATCTGAAATTCAGACTCACCAGACGCCTATGCCTAACCACTCTCATGGACTAGGCAACAACAGCATATAGTAAAACCAGGTTTCCTCCAGATCTCTGATTTGTGCTGCAAAGACTCCTCTGGAAGATTTCCTGGTAAATTTATAGTGCACTTTTTTATAGGAGGTGGGAGGGTCTGGGAGGGAGGGTATGCTGATTGGCTGGAATGTGCCTGCTGACTGTGAGGTACAGGGTCAAAGTTTGCTCAATGATGATGTATAGGGGGCGGACCGAACATTGCATATGTTCGCCCGCCGAGGAGAACGCGAACAAGCGATGTTCGCCGGGAACTGTTCGCCGGCGAATAGTTCGGGACATCTCTACCAGCCAGTGCCATTAGTACAGTGAACATAATTATTACTGATCACTGTATAAGTATCACTAGAAATGTCAGTGTCAGTAAGTTAGTGTCCCTCTCTGCCAGTGTCAGTTAGCACTAGATTGCCTACCACACTATCACATTCACACTATAAGTTGCTGATCACCGCTGTTACTAGTTTAGTGCCTTTATGGATCAGTATCTTTATACTAGTGACCCCTAAAACACAGTTTGGTTTTTACCAAAGACATGTAGCAGAATACATTTTGGACAAAATGTATGAAGAAATTTGAATTTATAGAATATGTTTTATAACAGAAAGCAGAAAATGTTGTTTTTTTCAAAATTATCAATGGCCAAATAAAGGTCTCTATAGAATAGTCACTATTTAACACCTAGGGGCCAATTTACATCACAACATTGTCGCTCAAAATTTCCAATTCTGCCAAATTTCACATTTCTTTGTATTACTTAGGACTTGAGGTAACCATGGATCCCAAGGCAACCCCTTATGACAGATGGTGCAGGCAGGATATGGGTCATGGAGGATAAATCTCTACCATTTACAAGCTATTGCTTGACCCTACAAATAAACTTTCTTTTATGAGGGCATGGGACTCAGATCTTCTCTCTGAGAAGGAACCTGCACATTGGCATTTAAGGGTATACTGAGTGTATCTGTGGTGGAGGTAAATGTAAAGGTTATGACAAGATGGTATTTGGTTCCTCTTCATCACTTGAAATTATATCCAATCTCCTCACCGTTGTGTTTTTGAAGCTGCCAGTCATACGGTACCACGTATCATATATGGCAGAAATGTTCTAAATCATGAGGCTTCTGTGGCGGCAACCAGGTGAGGAAAAGGAAAAAGGTGCATTAGTAGCACTTGCAGGCCAAAGGCTGCTTTGCATCTAGGAGGAATAAAAGAAGAAGAGGAGGAGAAGGGCGCATTCACAGAGCTTGCAGGCAGGTGGCTGCTCTGTGCCTGGGAGGTGTAGGAAGAGAAGATCTTTGTCAGCCAACTCATTGCCTCCTGCTATGCTGTGGCTGTATAGCACAGCCACTTTGAGACAGAAAAGGCAGATGTATCATAACTAAATGGTGTGGCCTGATCACCGCTTTTTCATACAGAACCTGCTCACACCCTACTAACTTCTGCCTCTCACTTTTACTCCTGTCTGAATTTTTTTTTTTTAAAGGGGATTGCCTAAATTTAATGGCAACTAATATAATATAGTAGATAAATATGTGGTGCTTTGGTGCACAATACTTACTTCCTGGACAGACTTTTGGTCATGACACAGGAAGGAGTTTACCAGCTGTGGGTAGATGATGCAGGGTGTGTGCTAATGAGGTCAGCTGGTCAACTCCTTCCTGTGTCATGACCTAAAGTCTGTCCAGGATGTAAGTATTGTGCACCAAAGCACCACATATTTATTTACTATATTATCTCAGTTGCCATTACATTTAGGCAATCCCCTTTAAAAAAAAGAAAAAAGCACCACATATTTATCCACTATATTATCTTAGTCGCCACTAGATTTAGGCAATCCCCTTTAAAAAAAAAAAAATATATATATATATATATATATATATATATATATATATATATATATATATATTCACTTTCTGCTATATAACATTCCCAATTAAAAAAATTAAAAATTAAATTTTTTCATCATTTTAGGCTAATATGTATTCTGCTACATATTTTTGGTAAAAAAAAATCCCAATAAGTGTGTATTGATTCGTTTGTGCAAAAGTTATCACGTCTACAAACTAGGGGAGAGATTCATGTCATTTTTATTTTTGTATTAGTAATGGCGGCGATCAGCGATTTGTAGTGGGACTGCAACATTGTGGCAGACAGATCGGACACCTAACTGACATTTTTTACACTTTTGGGGGGATCAGTGACACTACTACAGTAATCATTGCTAAAAATATGCACTTTTACTGTATTATTGACACTGGCAGGGAAGGGGTTAACCCAGGGGTGATCAAAGGGTTAAGTGTGAGCCTAGGGGAGTGTTTTATAACTGTATGGGGGAGGGACTTGCAAAACGAACACAGAGACCTGTGATCCTATATAGGAGGATCACAGGCACTCTGTGATCATTTCAGAGAGAACAATGGTCTGCTGTGTTTACAACAGCAGACTGTCCTTCTCTCTTGGCAGGGAGCAATCAAGGGTGCCCGGTGGTAATTGCGGCCACCGGCCTAGTGGATTGGCATCTCTGCTGCCTACTAGCACGCGCTTGCCCTCAGGAGCGCCTTCCGCGAACCGCCGTACAGGTACGGCGATTCACACAGCCGAGCCAGCCTGCCATAGTATATATCTGGCGGGCGGTTGGCAAGTGGTTAAGCCAGGGATCCTCAAACTATGGCCCTCCAGCTGTTGCGGTACTACACATCCCATGAGGCATTGTAAAACTCTGACATTCACAGACATGACTAGGCATGATGGGAATTGTAGTTCGTGAACAGCTGGAGGGCCATAGTTTGAAGACCCCTGGGTTAAGCAGTAACAGCAAATATTTTTTTTTTTTTCTTTTGGGATGAATGTTTTACATAAATTGATAAAAACTGACCGTTGTAAGCCCCCCTGTCATTTGTAAAAGGTTTGTCTTACCCCTCCAACTGAAAAAAAGGAGAAAACCTTAAAAAAGAAATGTAATGCAGACACCACATCTAAGAATTGGTAAGCTGCAATATAATCATTTTGTGTTTTTGAGTTTAGATAGGCTTTAAACACTCAGGGTATAGTGTAATAGCAATAAGCAGCCCCCTTCTTGAATCCCCTTCCACCATACTCTAGAAATAAACAAGTATCTTGCTACATTGTGAGAAATTACCAAGTACTTGTGACTGTGTTCTTTGATTTTGCTGTGTACATATAGATGACAGATGATCACATGCTTTCCATTAAACATACATAATTTTGGAATTAAAGTGCTTAATTATTTAATAGAACTGGGAGAATTGTAATTTCTTTTTTCCCCATGTATATTGATGATTAATTATTTTTGTAATATTCTGATGAATTATTTCTGTGTTTCTGCCTAATCAACATGCATACTGTGAAATATAATTGCACTTGGAAGAAAATGAGACTCTCAAGAGATAAATTACTTTGGTGATTAAATTAAGGATAAGGTAATAACATCCACATACTAAAGTGTAGCTGTGTATTTATGCCTCATGTAATCTAATGACCTCTTGGTTAAATCATTCAACAGATGCTGGATACAGGTAAACAGGGTTACCATTTGATACAGGTTATGAGTGTTTAACGGAGGCAATAGTATGTAATAAATCCACAATCCATTTATTCAAAACCCTGCTTAGAGGAGATGAAAAGATGCCCAATTGAAAAGAACTACCTTAACTTCCCATCATGAAAACACACTGCAAAGAGAAAAGGTTAGAGGATACCTATTAAAATTTAGGGGAATTCCCTCCTAGACAGGTGTCACTTGACACACCCCCATCCCTTTCCTCTCTATGCCTTTTCCAGGGACAACTCAAAATTTAAAATTTTGCCTAATTTTCAGTCTCTTTGACAGTGTGACAAATTTATATTTCAAACTTTGTCTCAGAACTTGCAAGCAGGCTGGTATTGCTTAAGGATTGCGTTCACCATAGTATGTTTAAAGAGTGTCACGTAGCCCCATAACATTCCATGACACTACTGGAACCTCTGCCATAAAAAAAATCCTTAAGAAAGGAAATGTAGATGCAAAAATTCTCAAATGGACATGGGGAATGGGCACTACAGTACACCACAGAGTAGCTAATGAATTCTTGCACCTGATGGATGAGAATTGTTGAGTAGCCATCTCTGGATGCCAGGTAAAACCCTGGATAGCAGGATTTGGAATCAACATATTGGAGTTGAGGTTGTAGTAGGGCACACTTGAGCCAAAAAACAAAATAAACAGCTTACAAAAAAAAAAAAAAAGACTCAATTATCAAGAGGACAGAGAGGGCAATCTGTAAAAAAGATCTCGTGAACCGAACAGTATGTTGTTTACCGGGCGCCCACAGGATGATCACATTTAGCGTAAATAACAATTTAGCAAGGCAAGTGGGGAACATAAGAACCCTTAACTTCAGAAGGGCAAACTTTCCAAAATTGTACTTGTTGATGGAAAGGGTAAACTGGGACCAAACCCTGGGATCACTGACCACAGAGGAAAAATGGGAATGCTTTAGGAACATATTAAGCAAAGGCATCTTGCAGTGCATTCCTATGGGAAATAAATGTAGAAGGGACAAAGCCAAACCTGGCTGGCTAAACCGGAGCGTTAAAAAACTTATAAGGGGAAAAAAATTGGCCTTCAGGAAATATAAATCAGAGGGCACAGTATTGGCTTTCGACCAATACAAGGAGGCAAATAGGGAGTGTAAACACAAAATCAAGATGGCTAAAATAGACTTTGAGAGACAAATAGCGGAGGATAGCAAAAAAAACCCAAAGAAATTCTTTAAGTATATCAACAGCAAAAAAACTAGGGCAGAGCATATTGCACACATAATTAACAATGATGGGAGGATGGTTACAGAGGACACTGAAAAAGCAACCGTACTGAATGCTTTTTTCTCATCAGTCTTTACACAGGAATCGGAGGGGTACACTGACCATGACTGTATGGTTAGTAGTAATACACAGGACTTGCCACTATGGCTAACAGAGGGGGAAATCAGGGAAAGGCTGGATAAACTCAACACAAACAAATCACCAGGCCCGGATGGCGTACATCCGAGAGTACTCAAGGAACTCAGTAAGGTTATATCCAGACCACTGTTCCTGATCTTTGCGGACAGTATTAGGACAGGA
Source organism: Pelophylax lessonae (assembly GCF_965119305.1). Taxonomy (NCBI): domain Eukaryota; kingdom Metazoa; phylum Chordata; class Amphibia; order Anura; family Ranidae; genus Pelophylax; species Pelophylax lessonae. The sequence goes on along the minus strand of NC_138770.1, from coordinate 156,582,410 downwards.
GATGTACCAGGGGAGTGGAGGAAAGCTAACGTGATTCCGATATTCAAAAAGGGTCAGAGGCATATACCGGGAAACTATAGGCCTGTCAGTCTGACATCAGTAGTATGTAAACTTCTGGAGGGGATGATAAGGGACTATATCGTAGAGTTTGCTAAGAACAACAGCATCATCAGTAGTAACCAGCACGGGTTTACAAATGGGCGTTCTTGTCAAACCAATCTCTTAACATTCTACGAGGAGGTGAGCTGTGAGCTAGATAGGGGCAGACCAGTGGATGTGGTGTACCTAGATTTTGCTAAGGCGTTTGATACAGTTCCCCATAAGCGCTTAATTTATAAAATAAGGTCTGCAGGTATCGACAGCAGGGTTTGCTCTTGGATACGGAACTGGCTAAAAGGGCGTATCCAAAGGGTGGTAATAAACAGCACATACTCAGACTGGTCTGAGGTAGTAAGCGGGGTCCCCCAAGGCTCAGTCCTAGGACCAACCTTGTTCAATTTATTCATAAACAGCATTGAGGACGGGATCAGTAGTTCAATATCAGTTTTTGCAGATGACACAAAATTAGGCAGGACAATAACAGCACAGCATGAAGCAGATATCCTACAGAATGACCTGGACAAAATAACGGAGTGGGCAAAGACATGGCAAATGAGGTTTAACGTGGAGAAATGTAAGGTTTTACACTTGGGGACTAGAAACATAAAAGCACAATACACGTTGGGAGGGGAACCCTTGGGAGAATCAAAAATGGAGAAGGATCTGGGAGTCTTGGTTGATGATAGACTAGGCAACAGCATGCAATGTCAAGCGGCAGCTGCCAAGGCTAGCAGAATATTAGCATGCATAAAGAAAGGGATGTATTCCAGAGATAAAACTATAATCCTTCCACTTTATAAAACTCTGGTCCGACCTCATCTGGAGTATTCGGTCCAGTTCTGGTCACCAGTCCTCAGAAGGGATGTGTTGGAGCTGGAGAGAGTCCAGAGAAGGGCAACTAAACTAATTAGGGGATTGGAGGACCTTGATTATGAGGAGCGTCTGCAATCGCTTGATTTATTCTCCCTGGAGAAGAGACGCCTGAGGGGGGACATGATAGCAATTTTTAAATATCTAAATGGGGATCTAGGCTTAGAAAAAAAAGCTGTTCAGTCGAAGGGATTGCATGAGAACTCGGGGGCATACAATGCGATTAGAGGAGAAGCGTTTTAACCTCAGGCAACGTGGGGGGTTCTTTACTGTTAGGGCTACAAGATTGTGGAATTCTCTACCACATGAGGTGGTTTCTGCGGGTAGTATGGTGGCTTTCAAAAGACTCTTAGACGTACATCTCAAGGATCAGAACATTCAGGGGTATGCAAGATGATTACAGCCACACACATCTACGCGGGTTGAACTGGATGGACTTTTGTCTTTATTCAACCTCACCAACTATGTAACTATGTAACTATGTAACAAGCATAAAGGTCTGTCCCACTGAAGGACAAAATGGAGAAAACAGAAGAAGTTGCCCAATGCCTATGGGAAGTCAGGGTACTCTTTTAAGCACAACGTGGGGGATAAGAACTGCTCATTGAAGAGCAGTTAGCCATGTCACCAAAGGCAAAGTGGAGTGCTGAGATATCATCAAATCTTCAGAGCGTTGCCAACATATTTGCTGAAAGTAGGTGTTACCAGTAATAGTATTCAGAAAGAATGTGGAGCCGCAGAGATGGAACAGTAGAAAAGAATGGCTCGACATAGAAACAGAAGCATGTTGTATTGCTATAGCCTCAGGACTCTGCTGAACCAGAAGGACACACACGTAGGGATGGTTCGTTAATGTCCAGTCAGGAGGATGCTTCACTGGCCCTCTCGAAGAAATGGGTCTGCCCAAAGGCTGTAATCCGTAATCAGGTAGGGTATAGCATTGTGGTGTGAAGGCATTTTTGCCAAACAACGCAAACAGCCAATGTTCAATAAAATCAGTTGGGTCTTTCCCTTTAATCTGCTCTGGAAGGCCTACAATTTGCACATTATTTCCTCGCAGACGATTTTCAAAATCTTCGTTGTGTAGATTGCTTTAGTGAGTTGAGTTGGGACTCTGAAACTAATAGCGGCAATTTATACTCTAAGTTGCTGACTCGACTCTCCATGGCTGTGGTGCGTTTGTGCATTTTCTGTAGATCTTGCCTTAACAGGGATACTTCCACTTCAAGCCCTCTCAGTTGTGTACTGAGTGGACAGAAGCAGTCCAAATGTGGACCGCTTTTACGATATCACTAAGAGTGGGTTGGGGGTTACCTTCCTTAGTGGCATCTGGCTCATCAGGTCCCCCAGCTTCCTGATCAGTGTCTATGTCCAGCTCAGGACCTAGGTGATCCCCCATCGGCAGTGGCAAAGCTTGAGTAGTAGCAAAAGCTATATCTATATCCCTCTTTGCCTACTGACCATTGGAGCCAGGCAGCTTGTGGGTATAAAACAACATTTACCTGGTAGGATTCTTTTTGGTAGTCTTGGCAGGTTTACTCACTGTGTCCATGCATTTTTTCGGTAGTGCTTCATAGTGTCCGCTGCTGGAGAGGATGCTGGGTGCCATTTTGGGACTCTAAAGGGGCCGCTTTTTCCCATTCCTTCCCCTCGTCATGGTGTAATGTTCTTTTCAGGCTGAACACAACTGCAAACTGCCGAGGCCTAGAGGAAGCAGCTCCGGTAAGTGAAGACAGGGTAAAGTGTCAGTGACTGGATCGCTGCGTGGATCAAAAATGAGGAGCTCTGTGAGACACTGCTGCTCACATGCCCGTCTTGGCCATGCCTCTTGTTTCAAAACTTGGTTTGCATTTCTCTTGAATTTTTATTTCATCTGAGATGATTTTTTTAGTTGGTCATTCATTCTAAATATACTAGCTCTCCGTCTGCCTCAGGCTTCATGCGGTATTAAACCCAAAACAAAAAATGTAATATATTGCAGCTTACCAATCATTAGATGTGGTGGAAGCATCAGTTTTTCGTTTCTTTTGCCTTTTTCCTTCTGGTTTCACCTGGTGGTCTGGCCACCTCCAGTAATAGTGAGACACATGTCTGGAGGAATGAGCAGAGGAGGCACAGTATCATTGTCAGTCTAGGGAGAGGGGAGGGGGTAGTGATATATGTATTAGCATATGTGAATATTTTAACACACTGAAGCAAAACCCCAGCTCACACTTTATAATCAATTGCATAAAACAGTTTGTTTTTCCTTTTGGGGTGAAGGTTTTGCATTAAGAAATAAAAGCTGATCATTTTAATTATCCCTGCCAGTGTTTTTAGGTAGTTATTCTCATCAATGTAAACTGATACATACTGCTGGAGAGCTTGAGCTTGTGAAAAACAATAGGAATGCTGGCTGTGTCACCAAATCAAAACAGAAGAAGGAAAGTCTAAAAAGAAAAGCCATCATATCTAAAAATGTATAAGCTGCAATAGAATCAATGTTTGCTTTTAGGTTTATTACTGCTTTTAGTACTTTCTGAATTACAGTCCTGGAACAAATATGCAGAAAATAGAGAGTCAGAACTCCATATCTCCTTAACTGTTCCGGGTCAGGGACTTAAAAAGTATGTAAGCCACTGTATGCACAAGACAGTCAGGCAACTAGCATTTTGGGAAGGAAAGCAGCCTACATTAATTTTCACAAGTTTTACCTAAAGCCCAGCTATCCTGGAATTTTATATAAAAATGTCACTTATGTTTGTTGTTTTGCTTCTTTATATAGTCCTTTGCAGAGATAAACAATGATTTCCAAGGCAGTGAAAACCTCAAATACTAATGATTATGGAAAGACCTTATTTAGGCTTCTTTCACATAAGAGGTACTACTTACTACCTTCTGTAAAGCGACCTGCACTGGATCGCTTTTCAGAAGGTGGTATAGCAGGAGCTGACAGGTATTCACTGAACTTACTGGGCGAATTTGACAGGCAGTGCCATCCATCAAACCCCAAACCCCGAGTTATATGTATACTCCTAGTCAGCTATATTGGCATGATTCCGGTGGGTGGCTGGAGAGTAGTAAAACCATAGCTCCCAACAGTCCCTAAATTCAAGGGAATGTCCCTGATTTGGAACAAAGTCCCTCTTTCCTCCTCATTCACTCCTTATTTTGGTCTGATCTATGTAGTTGTACATAAAATGCACTTTTTTTTTCTTCAAAAAGTGTTTCTCGGTGCTAAACCTTTCATCCAATTTCTAAATTGCTGCATCTGTAAATTTCAAAGCCAGTATACAGGAATAGTGGTGGTAAAAAAAGCACTTGGGATTTAACTAATATATATATATATATTTGGTATAATTTTCCTTTCAGGGGCGTGGTAGGGTGTGTGTCCTATGCCTACATACGTTTGCTAATAGGTGTCCCTCGATCTGATCCCCAAAAGTTGTGAGGTATGGATTTCCATCACATTTCTTGCTTTACAGGCCCTAATCTAACTTAGTATATTATTACAATGTTAAAATAATCATAAAGTAGATGACTGTGCTTCTACTGATTGAGTGGTCCATACAGTACATGGACAAGCCACTCTTTCCCTCTACTGACTATAGATATAAGCCTGATGATAAATCTGGCCCTGAAAAATATATCCAGATTCTCCCTTTTCAGACATCTGGTTGCTTTTGATCTTCCCTCTTGCTTATTGTTTCTGCACTCAGTTTTATCTACTTGTCATTTGTCTTCACTGTGGCAAACACTGGTGCCGTAATCAGCTCAAACCTACCACTGGTGGCACAGATACAGGTTTTTTACAAACCTAGCATACATTTATAGAAGTCTGATATCTAAAGCAGGTATTTTCCCTTCCTAAAATACACCCAAAAGCATATCTGAAAGGTATATATTCATAATCATAACCCTTGAAATTTTCCACATTTTGTCATGTTACAACCAAAAACGTAAATTATTTTATTGGGATTTTCTGTGATAGACCAACACAAAGTGGTACACAATTGTGAAGTGGAAGGAAAATGATAAATGTTTTTTTATTTTTTTTACAGATAAATATCAGAGAATTGTGGCATGCATTTGTATTCAGTCCCCTAGTCAATACTTTGTAGAACCACCTTTCGCTGCAATTACAGCTGCAAGTCTTTTTGGGCATGTCTCTACCAGCTTTGCACATCTAGAAAGTGAACCTTTTGCCCATTCTTCTTTGCAAAGTAGCTCCAGCTCTGTCAGATTGGATGAAGAGCGTCTGTGAACAGCAATTTTCAAGTCTAGCTACAGATTCTCAATTGGATTTAGGTCTGAACTTTGACTGGGCATTCTAACACATGAATGTGCTTTGATGTAAACCATTCCATTGTAGCTCTGGCTGTATGTTTAGGGTCGTTGTCCTGCTTCAAGTGAACCTCCAACCCAGTCTCGAGTCTTTTGCAGACTCTAACAGGTTTTCTTCTAAGATTGCCCTGTATTAGGCTCCATCCATCTTCCCATCAACGCTGACCAGCTTCAATGTCCCTGCTGAAGAAAAGCATCCCCACAACATGATGTTGCCATAACTTATGTTTCATGGTGGGGATGTTGTGTTCAGGGCGATGTGCAGTGTTAGTTTTACGCCACATATAGCGTTTTAATTTTGGTCTTATCTGACCAGGGCACCTTCTTCCACTTTTACTGTGTCCCCCACATGGCTTCTCACAAACTGCTAATAGGAGTTCCTATAGCTTGCTTTCAACAATAGCTTTCTTCTTACCACTCTTCCATAAAGGCCAGATTTGTGGAGTGCATTACTAATAGTTGTCCTGTGGACAGATTCTCCCACCTGAGCTGTGGATCTCTGCAGCTCCTCCAGAGTTACCATGGACCACTTGACTGCTTCTCTGATTAATGCTTTCCTTGCCCAGCCTGTCATTTTAGGTGGATGACCATGTCTTGGTAGATTTGAATTTCTGCCATACTCTTTCCATTTTCGGATGATGGATTGAACAGTGTTCCGTGAGATGATCAAAGCTTGGAATATTTTTTTATAACCTAACCCTGCTTTAAGCTTCTCCACAACTTTATCCCTGACCTGTCTGGTATGTTCCTAGGCCTTCATGATGCTGTTTGTTCACTAAGATTCTTTAACAAACCTCTGAGGGCTTCACAGAACAGCTGTATTTAGATTAAATTACACACATGTGGACTCTAATTACATGCCTTCTGAAGGCATTTGGTTCCACTAGATTTTAGTTAGGGGTATCAGAGTAAAGTGGGACTGAATACAAATGCACGCCACACTTTTCAAATATTTATTTGTAAAAAAATTGGAAAACCATTTATCATTTTTCTTCCACTTCACAATTATGTGCCACTTTGTGTTTTGGATTATCACATAAATTTCCCCCAAAAAACATTTATGTTTTTGTTGTTACATGACAAAATGTGGAAAATGTAAAAGGTTATGAATACTTTTTAAGGCTCTCTATATATATTGTATATTTTTCTTCTCTGGTTGTACTTACTGCTGTAGTGAATGGCAGACACATAATGACATGTGAGTACCATTTATTGCAGTAGATTGGTATACTTAGGCTGCTGTATTAAAGCATCCACAGGGGATGCTTTTTTACAGCGTCCATGACAGTGTCCATAACAGCTTGGGCTTAGAGGAAGTGACTTGAATGATGCTAGCTATTTGACTGGTAACAGCTAGTGGTAGAAAGGAATAGTTGTGGGGGAGGCTCTAGATTGAGGAAGAGTACTGCAGCAAAAACGTTTTTTTTTTTTTTTTTTTAGTTTAGTTTTTTTTTTTAGTTGGAGTTTTTCTTTAACCACTTGCCGACCGCTGCAAGTACATAAACTGCGGCGGTCAGCCCCTCACAGGCAGAGTGACGTACCGGTACGTCACTAGCCTGTGAGACTCTGGGGAGCGAACGCGCGCCGCCGCGTGGTCACAGACCCCCCCGCGCGTGTGACCGGCGGACCCGATGTCCACTGCTCACTCAGCAATCGTCGGGGGAGAGGGAGAAAGGCAGGCGGCTTGTGTCATTCTCCCCTGTGTAGAAACAATGATCATACGGTTCTACTATGTAGGACCGTTGATCATAGGTCCTACAGCTCAAGCCACAGCCAATCACAGTTAGAATCACGCCCCTAGGGACACACACAGCCCCTCCCTCTCAAATAAAGTTAACCCCTTCACTGCCAGTGTAATTTTACAGTAACAGTGCATATGTATAGCACTGATTACTGTAGAAATGTCACTGGTAACCCCAAAAGTGTCAAAAATGTCAGTCAAGGGTCCAATCTGTCCGCCGCAATGTCACAGTACCGCAAAAAAAATCGCAGATCGCCGCCATTATGCGTTAAAAAAAAAACAAAAATGACAAAAATCTTTCCCTTTTTTAGTAAACGCGATAACTTTTGCGCAAACCAATCAAAATACGCTTTTTGCGATTTTTTTACCAAACATATGTAGCATAAAACAAATTGGCCGAAAATGTTAAAAAATTTAGATTTTTACATTTTTTTGGGGGGAATTTCATATAAAAAAATGTGGAAAATATTGTTATTTTTGCAAAATTGACGCTCTTTTTTTGTTTATAGCGCAAAAAGTAAAAATTGCACAGGTGATCAAATACCACCAAAAGAAAGCTCTGTTTGTGGGAAAAAAGGACGTTCATTTAGGTACAGCGTCGCACGACCGCGCAATTGTCTGTTAAACTCACGCAGTGCCGAATCGCAAAATACCCCCTGGTCTTTAAGCAGCCAAATCCTCCGGGGCTTAAGTGGTTAAGGATCCTGCACTAGTGTATGACTGCAAATATTGCTGACAAAATTGATAGTTGGGTATCATGGCTGACAATATTGTATTTACCATCTAACAGGGAAACTGAGTTTCAGTTAAAAAAAAAAAAAAAACTCTCTGAGAATGTGGGGGAATGTATGTAAATAATTCAGTTTATAAAATGGCTAACCTTCAGGGTTCATTCTGGATCTCCGATTCTCCTATGAACACAGCTCTAAATTGATCTCTCTGTACCTATCCATCTTTGCACATCAGGTTCCTAATTCTGAGATCCATCTTCCCTCTGACAAGCAACACTATGGATTAAGAGTGAAATCATGCATATACAAGTCACAAATCACTGAAAAGATTTGCCTCTGGCTTGCTTGTTTGATGTCTCTAGAGAAATTTCTCAGAAACTGCTGGAGTATAGATCTTCTCCAAGATTGAAGTGCCTGAGATATTAAATCCCCATGGTCCAACCTAAACCTTCTTACCTTAACACAGTAATTGCAAGGCAGCTCAAGAGAAGGAGGGTTAGACTATCTGGTTTCTAGAAGAAATAATTTATCGGAACAGCTCCCAGTTATTTCCGAAATAGAATTCGGAATTATGAGTCTCTCTGGTTTTTGACAGTGGAGATGAAGATGGTATTGAATTTCTGTAAAGATCCACATTGTATTTCTTACTAATGCAACAAAGTTGTTCTATAAATTTTCACTATTTTTTTTTTTTTTTCTAATATTTTCTTTTTTTTTTTTGTAAATCCCTTACAGGTTGTCACAGCTGTTGCCCTGTGATGGCTCTTTGTAAGATGTCTGGTACATATACACATTGGATTTTGTTAAGAGGCTTTAGAATGTGAGTGTCAGTGAGAGTTCATATCATACTAAAAGAAAAAAGAATATTTTAGTGAAAGTAGGAATCCGCAGGTTTAGATAGAAATTTAATATGTTAGAAAATAGCAGGATGTCCTTCTTTATATTTTATATACAGGACATTAACCTTGCAGAGAAAGTCATCTCATTATTTTAGGGTCGTCTATAAATAATGTCGTACAATTTTGATGCAATATACCCCTTGTTATTTCTCATAACAAAACTCAGCCCACCCAGAAAATGATATTACATAGAATCTGCCCAATCTAAAATTACACCACATAGCATCTGCTTGTTAAAAAAGACATTACCTAGTATCTGCTCTGCCCAACCCAATATGAGATCACATAGCATGCCCCCCCCCCCCCCCCCCGCAAAATGACATCACATAGCATCTGACCACCCCAAAACTACTTCCCAAGCCACATACAAATAGGATGCATATAGAAATAAATCTCTATTGCTTTTGTAGCGCTTACTCCCAAAGGAGCCACTGATGTATAGGTCCCATGTATGGTTTGGTCCTTTGACTATATTGTACAACCAGCCTGTCGTTTTTTTCCTGAATGATCAGTGCCGCCAGCTATAGCGGACAATACTGATCATGGTATTCTGATGGTGGGGATGGATCCCTACTGACAGAATACATCCCCACAGAGGGAAAGATTCCTCATCTACCTCGAGATTGTGGATGGTGGAATCAGCTAATTTTTTTCGTTAAACTCGCTAGCTGAATGAAAAAAATGAATCATGTATAGCAAGCCTAACTACAAGCTGAAACCATTTGATTTGGGGTAAAACTCTGTGTAAAGCTGGCCATAAATGGATTGAAAAGGACTAGAAATGTTGATCCATGTATGGGCTGGCTGGTTGTTTGTAAGTTGGAGAGAGGAAGATGGAGCATCCAAAAAAAGGAATTCAGGAATCTAGGAGCTATATTAAAGAAAAGGACCGCCAAGGCAGTATTTTTAGAAATACTGCCTGTACCTCGAGTGACACAAGAGAGGCAACTGGAACTTAGAGAACTTAACAAGTGGCTGATGAACTGGTGCAGGAAGGAGGGTTTTGGGTTCCTGGAGAACTGGGCTGACTTTTTGATTGTTGCTGGGTCTAAAGCAGACGGCACCTAAATGGGGAGAGTGCATCTCCTGGCCAAAACATTAGAGGAACTTTTTATCTTGGTAGTAGTGAGGAGGGATCAATTGAAGCTATTCCAGGCAGTAAGCAAGGATCAGGGGGTGATACTGTGGTCAGTGTTGATATTGTAGCTAGAGTGACTAGGATCTATTGCATTCTCAGAGCATACCATTAGAAAGTAATATTCGCTGGTACAAAATTAAAAGGTATGTTCACAAATACTAGGAGTTTAGTGATAAAAATGACTGAATTAGAACTACTGATACCTGAGTGGGATTTAGACTTTATGGGAGTATTAGAAAACTGAACTGAAAGCACACTTGACTGGCTTGCGACTGTCTAGAGGTACTCTCTATATCGGAGGGCTAGGGTAGGTACAAGAGGGGGAGGAGTATGCATGTATGTCAAGAGTGATTTGATAGTAAATATATGAGAGATTACATTACTAATGTGGCAAAGGAGAAAGTGTGATTCTTGTGGCTGGAACTTCAAGGGGAAAAAACAAATAGAAAATTATTATTGGGTGTATGCTACAGGCCCCCTAACCTGGAGGATGAAAAAGAGACCAATGGCATTGAGGCAGGGTAATATTATAATCATGGGAGACATTAATTATCCTGATACTGGCTGGGTGGATGCCACAACTAGAAAAAAGGCTCTGCTTGACCTTCTAATTACAAACAACACAATGCTGATTGCAGACGTTGCAGTAAGGATAACAGCGATCACAGAGTAATTACATTTACCATAAATCATAGAAAAAGGAGACACGAGAGTAGGACAAGAACATTCAATTTCAAATGAGACAACTTTACCACAATGTGCCCCATACTTAATGACAATGAATGGGAGTGTATTCTAGAAACAAAAAACAGGAGGAAAAGTGGGAGTGCTTTAACCACTTTACCACCGGAGGATTTTCCTGCTAAAAGACCAGGGGTTATTTTGCGATTTTTTACTGCGTGACTTTAACGGACAATCGCGCGGTCGTGCGACGCTGTACCTAAACGAATTTCACGTCCTTTTTTTCCCACAAACAGAGCTTTCTTTTGGTGGTATTTGATCACCTGTGCGATTTTTTGATCACGCGCTATAAACAAAAAAAGAGCGTAATTTTTGCAAAAACAACAATATTTTTCACTTTTTTTTATATGAAATTCCCCCCAAAAAAAATGTAAAAATCAAAATTTTTTAAAATTTTCGGCCAATTTGTTTTACGCTACCTATGTTTGGTAAAAAAAATCGCAAAAAGCGTATTTTGATTGGTTTGCGCAAAAGTTATCGCGTTTACTAACAAAGGGAAAGATTTTTGTCATTTTTGGTGTTTTTTTTTTTAACGAGTAATGGCGGCGATCTGCGATTTTTTTTGCGGTACTGCGACATTGCGGCGGACAGATCGGACCCTTGACTGACATTTTTGACACTTTTGGGGGTACCAGTGACATTACTGCAGTAATCAGTGCTATATATATGCACTGTTACTGCAAAAATGACACTGGCAGGGAAGGGGTTAACAGTATTGGACAGGGAGGGGTTAAGTGTGTCCTAGGGGCGTGATTCTAACTGTGCAGGGACAGGTCTACTAGTGTAAAAACAAAGATCAACAGTTCTACATAGTAGAACTGTTTGATCTTCACTTTTACACAGGGAGAACTGACAGGTGGCTTGTTTACACAAGCCGCTCTGTCTTTCTCCCGCTGTACCGGCGATCGTAGTGTGACCGGCGGACATCGGGTCCGCCAGTCACACTCCCGCACTCCTCCGTGAACGAGCCGAGGCGGGCGCGCGCCTCAGCGGGCGCGCGCCCGCCCGCTATTGGCTCTGGAAGGAGTGACAGGCGAGCGACGTAGACCTACGTCACTCTGCCTGGCCGGGGCCGACTGCCACAGTAAATATACTGTGCGCAGTCGGCAAGCGGTTAAGAACATATATTTATTAATGGCATCAGCCAGTGTTTTTCAATGGGCAACAAATATAAAACAACTGAAGTCAAACTTAGGTGATTAAACTCAAGTGTAAAAAGGGTAAAAAAGTTAAGGCTAAGGGGTCACTGTAAGCTTTCCAACTTTACAGGAAATGCAATAGGAAATGTGAGAGTGCAATCAGGGCAATGAAAATACCTGGCCTTTTTAAAATTGTTGTTTCTCCTGCTCTGTTCCTTTGCCACCGTACTACTTTTCACAGAACACTGTAGGAGCAGAAACTTACATTGGGCCCCTGGGTGGACCTGGTGCACATAAATAGTGGCAGGCTGCAAGAATCCAGAAGTATCAGCGGGATCCCAAATTACTGAGGAAGACCAAGATGTTGTCGCAAGATCTTGGCTGTGGTGGCAGATCGGCAGATCATAGCAGGGCAACGCTGGATTTGTTGGGCAGGTGAATATAAAAATTGAGGACAACCCAAAATAACAAGTAAGAGGGGTAAAAAAACAGGGGGAGGTTGAAGTTCCTCTTTCTTCACCTTGGTTTTTTCTAAGGAAAAGGAGGGGGATAAAATCACTGGGACTAGATGGCTTACACCTGAGAGTCCTCAAAGAACATAGCCAGCTTATTGCTAGACTGTCTGTAAGAATAATTTACTAACCGCAATGGTACCAGCTGACTGGTGAGAATTTAACATGGCACCGATATTCAAGAAAGGGCCAAGATACATACCTGGAAACTACAGACCAATGAGTCTATCATCAACGGTATGTAAACTATTGAAAGGGGTGATAAAAGACTAAATCCAAGAATTTGCTGATGAAAATATTATTATTAGAAGTAACCAGCATGGAATTATGGAGCATCTTTCTTGCCAGACCAACCTTTTAATATTTTATGAGGAGGTTGGCTGTAATCTGGATAGAGGAAGGTCTGTGGTTCTGGTATATCTAGACTTCAGCAAAGTATTTGATACAGTATCCCATAAACTCCTAATTTACAACGGAAGTCTGTTGGCATTGACTATAGTGTATGTACCTGAAGACAAAACAAGTTACCGGTGCATGTCCAAAGGGTAGTGATAAATAGCAAATATTTTAAATGGTCTGTGAGTGGGGTACCCCAGGGCTCTGTTCTGGGACCAGCTATGGAAAGAATATACAAGCTAATAGAAGAAGATTACATTTGATATGTGATTAAGTGCAATATTGTAACTGTTCCATTCAACAAGCCATTTAAACACCTGGGTTTTTCCATACATACTGTATCCTGCAAGCTGCAAGTTTGTCACAGCCATCAAATGTCTGTACACCTAATTCAAAAACAAAAATTGAGCAAGGCGTATGTTATATTCAGAAGAAAGAAATAGTATTGGGCTATAGTGTGAGCACTGTCCAACTTTTTCTATACTTGCAACGTTCAGATATAGTTTAAAACTGATAATGAAATGTGCCAATACAGTACAGACAGGTTTATACAGTATACCCTACCCAGGAAACCACCTGGTCTCCTCTGCGTAGCAGAGTCAAATTTCAATTTTGGAGTTTCAGAAAAATAGCAAGTAAAAAGAAAAACAAACATAGTTACATAGTTAGTAAGGTTGAAAAAGGACACAAGTCCATCTGGCTCAACCAACAAAAAAACAAAAAACAGTAAAGAAAACCCAACCATACAATCCCATTTACACAAAACCCCAGCAAAGCATGATCCAATTTGCTCCAGCAGGGGAAAATATTCCTTCCTGATCCCCCGAGAGGCATTTAGATATTTCCTGGATCAACTTTACCTATAAATATTAGTACTCATTTATAATATATACACCCAGGAAAGAATCCAGGCCTTTTTTAAAAGCAATCTACTAGCTACTAGCAATCTACTAGCTAGCCAGAACCTCCTCTGGAGGGAATCTATTCCACATTTTCACAGCTCTTACGGTAAAGAAACCTTTCCGTATTTGGAGACGAAATCTGTTTTCCTCTAGACGTAAAGAGTGCCCCCCTTGTCCTCTGTGTTGACCTTAAGTGAATAAGTCAGCACCAAGTTCACTATATGGACCCCTTATGTATTTATACATGTTGATCATATCCCCCCTAATCTCCTCTTCTCACTTTTAATTTTAAGCTATGCTATGTGAATGAGAACATGCAGCAAAAAAGTAGGTGTTTTTCCAACTTGACTGCAAAAATGGGAATACAGTTTAAGAAGGCAATTTGAGGCATCTGTGTGTCACTTAACTTCTCCTATAGAGCACCCCATGAGCTTTGAAACACGATTTCTGAATTAAGATCTTTTAGCTCCACTTTAAACTGTTGAGATAGGTTTAATGTGACGTACCTCCTGTAATATGCCCCAAACTCCACAGTAGTTATACAGCCAGCACTGGTTATTAACCACTTGCCGACCGCCGCACGACTATATACTGCAGCAGTCAGTCCCTTACAGGCAAAATGACGTAGGGGTACGTCGCTCGCCAACGAACCTGTAGGGGGCGAGCGTGCGCCGCCGACGGCGCGCTCCCGCCCCCGCTCGTTCCCTGGGGAGCCAGCGCGTGTGAGCCGCCGGCCACTCGCGATCTCCCTCAGGAGAGGGAGAAGGACAGACGGCTGGTGTAAACACAGCTGTCTGTCATTCTCACTAAAGTATTCACAGAGGCTATGCGATCCTGATATGTAGGATCGTAAGTCTCTGTGATTACATCACAAGCCACACCCCCCTACAGTTAGAATCATGCCCCTAGGGACATACTTAACCCCTTGAGCACCAGTAAAGTTAACACCTTCCCTGCCAGTGCCATTTTTACAGTAACAGTGCATATTTATAGCACTGATTACTGTAGTAATGTCACTGGTACCCCCAAAAGTGTCAAAAATGTCAGTCAGGGGTCCGATCTGTCCGCTGCAAAGTCGCAGTCCCGCAAAAAAAAATTGCAGATTGCCGCCATTATTAGTTAAAAAAAACAATAAAAATGACATAAATCTTTCCCGTAGTTAGTAAACGCAATAACTTTTGCGCAAACCAATCAAAATATGCTTATTGTGATTTTTGTATCAAAAATATGTAGCAGAAAACAAATTGGCCTAAAATGTTTAAAAAATTTATATTTTTACTTTTTTTTTAAAAAAATTTCATATAAAAAAATGTGAAAAATATTATTTTATTCAAAATTGTTGCTCTTTTTTTGTTTATAGCGCAACAAATCGCACAGGTGATCAAATACCACCAAAAGAAAGCTCTGTTTGTGGGAAAAAAAGGACGTCAATTTAATTTGGGTACAGCGTCGCACGACCGCGCAATTCTCCGTTAAAATCACTCAGTACCGAATCGCAAAATAGTGCCTGGTCTTTGAGCAGCCAAATCCTCTGGGGCTTCCAGATCCTTGTTGCTCATTTTTTTGGGATGTAAACACACGTATCAACATTACTCTTCCTCAGTGCTAGCTTCCCTCTGGTATTGTTAAATCATTTCTCAGATTGTACAGAGCTAAGCACTAGGTCTGAGAATTCATAACTTGCTGTAGTATTTCTACATTTCCCATGTATACCAGTTAAGAAAAAAAAAAAAACTGGATAAACAAATACAATTTGGCGAAGGTCCCAAAGCTTGGTGCAAAGAAGCGAAGTCCTTAAAAAGCACTGAAATGGTACACATTGACATTAAATGATGAGTGATTTTGTGAGGATTGAGCCTCTGGCTGACAGGCCAGGTTATTGTCTGGGTTGGATTACCGGGGCTGAGAGACTTATTGTTCAGCAAGATAAGAATGGTATTTTACAATGTCCAAATCTGTTCAAATACGACTTGTCTGTTGATGGATTGTCTAAGCACACCTGGATGGCATGTAATATGTACCGGTCTGGACTAACCTGCACTCAATTTTAAAGGGATCATATATTCATCATTTGAGTATCTTCTCATTAGATACATGTTAAAGCAATCTGCTTTATGGAAACATTCATTTATATATGTGTTAATGTTCTAAAAACCTTGTTTGTGTGTATAATGTTTACTTGTGTATGCATATGGAAACAGCTATATTTGCTGACATGGTTTTGTTTATAAGAAAAGCCATTTGAGCATCATGAAGTAAGTGAAAGGCGGCACTGTAATTAATGTTAGTCTAGATGCATACAGTTTATAGTACACCCAACATTTAAAATTGGTATATGGTATTAACCTTCCTAGCGGTATTCCCGAGCGTGGCTCGAGGTTACATCCCTGGAAGAAGCTGCGTGGGCACGCAGCGTAACGCGTAGGAAAAGCCAAACCGGAAGTGACGTATCGGCAAAGAATTGTTTGTTATGCTTTGAACAAGACGGAATACAATGTGAGTGTTACTCTTATTTATTTAATAAAATATACGGGACGTACTTCACTATTTTTGGCCCGCTTTGATTTTTTGGAGATACAAAGGACCGCAAATATTCCCTGGTGTATTGCTGCATATATAAGGGAGAAAAAATCGATAATTCATTATGGTACCTATATGCCAATAAGGAGGAAGGAGTAGTACGCTGAGGCATACAACTTAAGGCTTGTTTTAAAGAGCATTGAGGTGAGCGCTTAGGACACCTAGTGGGCATCACACAAAAGAGCACCTGCATGTGAAATTTGGATAAGAAGATTTTGCTGATCACGACATATTTATATATTTATCTAAAGGACACTTCAGCACTTTATATTGAAATCACTTATTTAAGAGCACAAAAATAATTTTATTAGATGGTCACTTATTAAGAAGTTTATATACAATTTTTTGTCACTTTATACTGTATATGTATTTTTATTTTAAGTAAGATTAATTTTATTTAGTAGAATTTATCACCTAATTATTTATGAATTGAAGGATCTATGTTTGATTGTATTTATTTTGAACATTGTGATACACAATTTGTGAATATTATATTGAGAAGCACTAAGACACTTTTTTCACATATTTATATGATTTAATTGATGTTACATTAAGCACTTTAAAGCGCGGTACTCCCCCCAATTATAAATATCTGAATTGTGTAGGTTACCAATTACAGTACCTGCAGCATTTAAGGTGAAAATTTAGACAACAACTAGAGAGACAGCGCGAGAATTTCACCAACCCCCCTTATATAAAGGGATCATATATTCATCATTTGAGTATCTTCTCATTAGATACATGTTAAAGCAATCTGTTTTATGGAAACATTCATTTATATATGTGTTAATGTTCTAAAAACCTTGTTTGTGTGTATAATGTTTACTTGTGTATGCATATGGAAACAGCTATATTTGCTGACATGGTTTTGTTTATAAGAAAAGCCATTTGAGCATCATGAAGTAAGTGAAAGGCGGAACTGTAATTAATGTTAGTCTAGATGCATACAGTTTATAGTACACCCAACATTTAAAATTGGTATATGGTATTAACCTTCCTAGCGGTATTCCCGAGCGTGGCTCGAGGTTACATTTCAGAGCCGAAAGCGGTAACCCCGAGCCACACTCGGGGTACCGCCAGAAGCATCGCTGAATCCTGTAAAAGAGGTTTCTTACCTTGCCACCGGGATCCAGCGATGTGTCCGGCGGTGTCTCGCGGCGGTTCTACCTCCCGATCGTCTCCGTGCCCCGGCTTCCGTCTCCTGCGACGTGACGTTCGCAGGGGGGTGGAGCCGGCGGCAAATTCAAATGTAAAAACACACCAAACACACTGATACAATTCAAAATAAAATAAAATCACACTTTATATATATATATATATATATATATATATATATATGTATATATATATATATAATATATATAATAAATGTATACAGTTGGTTTGGGCTGCTCATTCACAAGAATTGCATGCAAAATAATGATACCGCTTTCAGCACCTAAAATCCAAAAGAATCATACCGCCAGGGAGGTTAAATAAATTTCAGAAGGCAAATATTGCTCCACAGTACCACAATGGTAATGTTGGATCTTTGGG
The DNA here is from genome assembly GCF_965119305.1 of Pelophylax lessonae. Taxonomy (NCBI): domain Eukaryota; kingdom Metazoa; phylum Chordata; class Amphibia; order Anura; family Ranidae; genus Pelophylax; species Pelophylax lessonae. The sequence continues at coordinate 156,564,803 of NC_138770.1, read as the reverse complement.
TGTAGAAAAATAGGAAAAGTGGCAAAAGAAGCAGCAAAAAAGGGTTAGTCAGTTAGTTCAGATATTTTATAGATCCCCTTTCCTTTGTTTGGACAATAGTTCAGGGATCTCTGTGTCCCCTTCATCAGGATTCCATTGATTGTAAACACAGGAGCAGAACGGGCTGAAACTTTATAGCTACTGGACTGTTTGAAGGTAGTAGAGCTAAATGGGTTGTGCAGCATGGGTGTGCCCTTCTCCTTCTAACCAGTGCTGATATAATGAGAACATGACTTTGTTAGAAATCAAGGGGTTAAGCATAGTATAGAACTAACCATACACACATAGATTGTTTGCATTTAGCTTGTGGACTAAACACAGCTCCCCGTGCCCCCCCCTCCCCCCCTTCCCCAACAGGGAGAAAACAATAGGCATCAACACTGCAACTGGTTGAAAATTGTATCATCTATGGCTGGCTTAAGTATATGCTGCTAGGGTTTGGGGGTGAAAGCAAACTTGTTGCTTAGCCCTAAATGCTTTAACCCACCCCTGCCGAGTGTATGCATATATGCTAAGTTATGAAAGTGGGTCCTCATTCAATGGGGGCCAAATATACTGTATGTGCTGCTGTCTGTCTCTAGTGTATGAAAGTGTCTCTTCACACTTCCTGTCCGTCTCTAGTGTATGAAAGTGTCTCTTCACACTTCTTGTCCGTCTCTAGTCTATGAAAGTGTCTCTTAACACTTCCTGTCCATCACTAGTCTATGAAAGTGTCTCTTCACACTTCCTGTCCGTCTCTAGTCTCTGAAAGTGGGTCCTCATTCAATGGGGCCACATATACTGTATGTGCTGCTGTCCATCTCTAGTCTATGAAAGTGTCTCTTCATGCTTCTTGTCCGTCTCTAGTCTATCAAAGTGTCTCTTCACACTTCCTGTCCGTCTCTAGTCTCTGAAAGTGTCTCTTCACGCTTCCTGTCTGTCTCTAGTCTATGAAAGTGTCTCTTCACACTTCCTGACCATCTCTAGTCTATGAAAGTGTCTCTGCACGCTTCCTGTCTGTCTCTAGTCTATGAAAGTGTCTCTTCACACTTCCTGACCATCTCTAGTCTATGAAAGTGGGTCCTCATTCAATTGGGCCACATATACTGTATGTTCTGCTGTCTGTCTCTAGTCTATGAAAGTGTCTCTTCACACTTCCTGTCCATCTCTAGTCTATGAAAATGGGTCCTCATTCAATGGGGCCACATATACTGTATGTGCTGCTGTCCATTTCTAGTCTATGAAAGTGTCTCTTCACACTTCCTGACCATCTCTAGTCTATGAAAGAGGGTCCTCATTCAATTGGGCCACATATACTGTATGTGCTGCTGTCTGTCTCTAGTCTATGAAAGTGTCTCTTCACACTTCCTGTCCATCTCTAGTCTATGAAAATGGGTCCTCATTCAATGGGGCCACATATACTGTATGTGCTGCTGTTCGTCTCTAGTCTATGAAATTGTCTCTTCAAGCTTCCTGCCCATCTATAGTCTATGAAAGTGTCTCTTCACACTTCCTGTCCATCTCTAGTCTAAAAAAGTGGGTCCTCATTCAATGGGGGCCACATATACTGTATGTGCTGCTGTCCGTCTCTAGTCTATGAAAGTGTCTCTTCACACTTCCTGTCCATCTCTAGTCTATGAAAGTGTCTCTTCACACTTCCTGTCTGTCTCTAGTCTAAGAAAGTGGGTCCTCATTCAATGGGGGCCACATATACTGTATGTGCTGCTGTCCGTCTCTAGTCTATGAAAAGTCTCTTCACACTTCCTGTCCATCTCTAGTCTATGAAAGTGGGTCCTCATGCAATGGGGCCACATATACTGTATGTGCTGCTGTCCGTCTCTAGTCTATGAAAGTGTCTCTTCAAGCTTCCTGCCCGTCTCTAGTCTATGAAAGTGTCTCTTCACACTTCTTGTCCATCTCTAGTCTACGAAAGTGGGTCCTCATTCAATGGGGGCCACATATACTGTATGTGCTGCTGTCCATCTCTAGTATATGAAAGTGTCTCTTCACACTTCCTGTCCGTCTCTAGTCTATGAAAGTGTCTCTTCACACTTCCTGTCCGTCTCTAGTCTATGAAAGTGGGTCCTCATTCAATGGGGCCACATGTACTGTATGTGCTGCTGTCCGTCTCTAGTGTATGAAAGTGTCTCTTCACACTTCCTGTCCGTCTCTAGTGTATAAAAGTGTCTCTTCACGCTTCCTGTCCATCTCTAGTCTATGAAAGTGTCTCTTCACACTTCCTGTCCGTTTCTAGTCCATGAAAGTGTCTCTTCACACTTCCTGTCCATCTCTAGTCTATGAAAGTGTCTCTTCACACTTCCTGTCCATCTCTAGTGTATGAAAGTGTCTCTTCACACTCCCTGTCCATCTCTAGTGTATGAAAGTGTCTCTTCACACTCCCTGTCCATCTCTAGTCTATGAAAGTGGGTCCTCATTTAATGGGGCCACATATACTGTTTGTGCTGCTGTCCGTCTCTAGTCTATGAAAGTGTCTCTTCACACTTCCTGTCCGTCTCTAGTCTATAAAGGTGTCTCTTCACACTTCCTGTCCGTCTCTAGTCTATGAAAGTGTCTCTTCACACTTCATGTCCGTCTCTAGTGTATGAAAGTGTCTCTTCACGCTTCCTGTCCGTCTCTAGTCTATGAAAGTGTCTCTTCACACTTCCTGTCCGTCTCTAGTGTATGAAAGTGTCTCTTCACGCTTCCTGTCCGTCTCTAGTCTATGAAAGTGTCTCTTCACACTTCCTGTCTGTCTCTAGTCTATGAAAGTGTCTCTTCACACTTCCTGTCCATCTCTAGTCTATGACAGTGTCTCTTCACACTTCCTGTCTGTCTCTAGTCTATGACAGTGTCTCTTCACACTTCCTGTCCATCTCTAGTCTATGACAGTGGGTCCTCATTCAGTGGGGCCACATATACTGTATGTGCTGCTGTGTTTGTGCTAAGAGAATGCTGCACAGCATGCTCCCAGCACCGAGGCTGAGCTCTCACGAGAGCTCTGGGATCGTACTAATGATCAAGAACCAGAAGACTTGGTTCCTGATCATCTGATCACTGTGATAGCCTCTGATTGGCTATGAAGGTGATCAGTCACTATTCAGCCTACTCCTGTGCTGTTTTCTCCTCTTGAATGAAAAAAGATATATTCTGTTTTTTTTCTCTTTTCGCCTTGCCAGAAGAGAAACATGCAAACAAAGAAACATGTTTATAAAAAAAAAAAAAAAAGAAAATAAGAATAAAAAATAAATAAAGATAAAATAGATAGATAAATGGATAGTTTGATCTAGGTCAGTGTCAGGTTCAAGGTCCAGGTCACAGCTCATAGTCAGAGTTAAACAACCGGGTCAAAGGTCAGGCCAGAGTATTTTAGGAATGATTAAAAAAAAAAAAAGCATTTTGTAAAATTTTGTACCTGTGTCAGTGTCAGTGTGTTTTAGTTAGGGGGGAGCAAAATGTGCACTACTGTTTCTGGGCCCTACTATGGATACAAAAAAACAAAAAACAAATAACATACACATATGTAATCTCTGCAGTCTTCAAGAGCAGGAACATTTATTTTGGGTTGTTTGGTGGTAGGTTAGGGTAATAGCAAGAAAAAAATACTAAATTTAAAATTATATATTTTTTATGATTTTGTGCCAGTTTTCCTTTAAACATAGAAAAAAACATTCAGGAGCTATCCATTACCATTTGCCAAAAATGAAAGCCCAATTTTTTCCTGAATAAAACAAGGTATATTTAACCTGGATACAAGTAGTTGTGATGATATGTGCAGTTTAGGGCTTCATGCATACAAGCATTTTTTTCTGCTCCTTGAAGATAAATAGTGTTGTCCATGCACACTACTTTATGCAATTCGAGTTTTTGAGTTTCAGCATCTAGGAGCAGGAAAAAAAATGTTTTTTTTTTAGAGTTTATTGGAGAGTTTTTCAAGCAGAAACACTCCAAAAGGCTCCTAAGCACTGCTAAATGCTTCTAAACTCTACTAATAGCGTTTTTTTAGCTTTTTCTCCTTTTTTAAAATGAACGGCAAAAATGCTGAAACAAAAGATAACACACTTAAACACTTAAACGCTCTTAAACGGTCCTAAAACGCTACCACAAAAAGCTACCACCAGCGTTTTTTTTTTTCCAATAAAAGTTTTATTTTATTCAAATTAAATGAACAACAATACAGCAATAATCAACATACATTGAATACATAGAAAGTAACACTCTTCTTGGTACATAGAATTAGCATAGGTTTCTAGAACTGAATACAAATGTGAGGGGGGGGGGGGGGGGTGTGGAAGAAAGGCAAGGAGAAATACAGTATCAATTTAGACCATCATTTATAAGATACGACATAGCTCTTCCTATGACAGTTTGGATCAAAGATGTTTAAAACTGTATAGCCAATTTGAGGAGAGATAGCCCCACACATCCCTGGTGTAAGGGGGGGGGGGGATATCTCCCTGTAAAGATAGAGTTTGAATTCCACGAGGGAAAAAGTATACTACCCTTAAACTATATGCAGATTTCTTGTAAAATGTGTTATGTTTGTTGTAAGATAATCCCGTCATTAAGTTCTGTGTATTGGTTTGTGGTTTGGAAGTGCAACCAACATGCCCAAGTCTGGTAGAATTTTGTTGGTGTATCTTTGCCAATATTTATGAGTTCATCCATTTCTGCATTCTTGTTGATTTTTTTAAACCATTCCTTCATTGAGGGAATGTGTTGTGAACCCCAGTGAATGGGAATACACAACTTGGCAGCATTGATCATGTGTAGGAGAAGCGTATTGCAGTATGCAGATATTGGGGTATCAGAATGGTGTAGTAACAGTTGCGCTGGGGTATAATCTAGAGCCATTGTGGAGACTTTGGTCGTTATTTGATGCACTTGTGCCCAAAACTTTTGGATATGTGGGCAGGACCACCAAATATGCAAAAGGGTACCTTCCTCCCTGGAGCATCTCCAACATTTATAGTTCTCAGAGTTGAATTTATGTAGTAAAGTTGGTGTTCTATACCATCGGGACAGTGTTTTGAAGTTGTTTTCTTGTGTCAAGACGTTAATGGATCCCTTATGTGCAATGCTGAAAATGCGTTCCCAGTCGGATTCTGATAAATCCATACTTAAATCCTTCTCCCATGCGAGACACGCCCTCCCTTCTTTCGAGGAAGTGTTTATGAAGAGCATATTGTGCGTCAAAGAGACAACATGTCTTAGAGGAGCAGATTGAGAGCAAAGGGTTTCAAATGGAGTGGGTTGTCGTGACAATGAAGTGGATTGCTCGGAAGTTGTGAGGAAATGTCTTATTTGATGGTATAGCAAGGCAGGGAAAGAGCCTTTTGACAACTGAGTGGAAACATAGGCAAAATCTCGGAAAATGCCTCCTGAGAAAAAGTGTTCAGCAAGTAAGTTTTTAAATGGCCAGTTATTTTTAATGAGGGATAAGTCCATTCCTGGGGGGAAGGCTGGATTTTTATTAATTGGTGTAAGGGGACCTGGGTTAGAAGAAAGGCCAAATTTCTTGGAGACTTTCTTGAAGACTTGGAGTGTTGGGCCAATGAGTGGGTGTTTTTTGAGTAAAGGCGGTATGTGACCTGGCTTAATCCAAGGAGTATTTTCTAAAGGGAGGTGGGAAAATGCTCCCTCAAGGGGAACCCAATCCTTGAGGGTGGCATGCACTGACCAGTCCACAATTCTGGATAGGTGACAGGCCCAATAATAGTTCTGTAGGTCGGGGATACCGATGCCACCTTTCTGCTTAGGTCTTATCAGTTGGTCAAAGCTGATCCTTGGTCTTTTATTGTTCCATAGGAACCGTATACATAATGAACGGAAATTTCTGAAAAAGGACGCAGGAATTGCGATAGGAACGGCCTGAAAGATGTATAACATTCTTGGGAGAATATTCATTTTTATCAATGCAGCTCGACCAAACCATGAAAAGAACAAGGTTCCCCATTTATGAAGGTCTTCTTTGATAGATCTTAGAATTGGGATGTAATTTTCATTAAAGAGGTCTGACAAGTTTGATGTGAGATAGATACCCAGATATTTGAGAGCAGTGGTTTCCCATTTGAATGGAAAGTTGTTTTGGCATTGGAGAACGGTTGCGGCTGGGAGGGAGACATTTAACGCTTGTGATTTAGCAAAATTTATTTTGAGGTTTGAGATGTTTTGGAATAGTTTGAAGTCTTTAAGTAAGTTGGGGATAGATATGTGAGGGTCTTGTAGAAACAACAAAATATCGTCAGCATATGCAGCTACTTTATAGGTATGGCCATTTACATCTAATCCCTTGATATCTGGGTTTGAACGGAGACATCTTAATAGCGGTTCTAGAGTGAGTATGAAAAGAATTGGCGAAAGGGGACAACCCTGCCTTGTACCGTTAGAGATGGAGAAGGCGTTCGACAGGTGGCCGTTCACCCTGACTCTAGCCATCGGCGAGGAGTAGAGTGACATAATGAATGACCACATACGGTTCTTAAGTCCGACGTGCCGGAGCACAGCCGACAGATAGTCCCAGGCCAACCTGTCGAACGCCTTCTCAGCAACCAGGGATAAAAAGAAGCCTGGGGTATGGGAGGCATTGAGCCAATAGCGATTTTTATTCAGCGAACCACCATCGATTTTTATTCAGCATTTTTTTCCAGTGTTTTTTTAGGCTTAAATAAAAACGCTAGTGTGCATGGAGCCTTACTGATACATGTTAAAGTTAAAATACTGTGTTCAGGCATTAAGATTTGTTTTAACTTCCATCATGAAGAGGTTAACAATGGTAATTCCTCCCCTCCTTTAACCACTTCAATACAGAGTCATTGTAAAATGACGTCGGCAACATGGCTTTAGCAATCCGGGCCGCCGTCATATGACGTCGCCCGGATCTCACCGCTACTGCGCGCCCCCGGGGGCTCGCAGCGCGGCGATCGGGGGAGAGGCTCGTCCCTCGGACTGAGCCCAACCCCGATCAAGGTAAACAGCCAATAAAATTGGCTGTTTACCACGTGACCGGCTGTGTCCAATCACAGCCGGTCACAAATGTCATCAGAGAACACGGTAACTAGCTGTCACCTGTTCTCCTCCTCACACACTGATCCTGTGTGAGGAGGAGATTGTGGTAACAGCTAGTTACCAAGTACAGTGCACCCCAACCACACTGATTGCCCCCCCCAATAAAAAGCACCTGTCACTAGCCCATCAAAGTACCCGAGTACCTGTCACCAGCCCATCAGGTACTCTGATGACAGGTACTCGGGTACTCTGATGGGCTGATGACAGGTACTCGGGTACTCTGATGGGCTGATGACAGGTACTCGGGTACTCTGATGATGGGTACTCAGGTACTCTGATGACAGGTACTCGGGTACTCTGATGACAGGTACTCGGGTACTCTGATGACAGGTACTCGGGTACTCTGATGACAGGTACTCGGGTACTCTGGTACTCTGATGACAAGTACTCGGGTACTCTGATGACAGGTACTCGGGTACTCTGATGACGGGTACTCGGGTACTCTGATGACAGGTGCTTGGGTACTCTGATGACAGGTACTCGGGTACTCTGATGACAGGTACTCAGGTACTCTGATGACAGGTACTGTGGTACTTTGAGTACCCATCACCGGAGTACCCGAGTACCCGTCATCGGAGTACCCGAGTACCTGCCACATACCCATCAGAGTACCCGAGTACCTGTCACCTACCCATCAGAGTACCCAAGTACCTTCCACCTGCTCATCAGAGTACCTGACACCTGAAGTACCCGAGTACTTGCCACCTGCTCATCAGTACCCATCACTACTCATCAGTACTCATCAGTACCCATCAGTACCTATCACCTATCAGTACTGATCATCCGTACCCATCAGTACAGTATCAGTATCACCTATCAGTATCAGTACTACTCATCAGTACCTATCACCTGCCTGTCACCTGCCCATAAGAGTACCCGAGTACCTGTCACCTGCCTATAGGAGTACTCGAGTACCTGCCACTTGTTCATCAGTACCAGAGTACCTGTCACCTGCCCAGCAAAGTACCCGAGTACCTGTCACCCTTCATACAGCCACCATGTCTAAGTCCAAAAAGGTTTATATACGTCCACCGTTTAAACCTAAATACCGGAGTTATGGCAGCAGATAGCTGCCATAACCCTGGTATTTTTTTTAACGGTGGACGGTTGGCTTTCCGATAAGGGTGGTCCCAGCGGCGGATTCGCCGCGGGATCACCCTTCCGGGGTGGCAGAAGAGGTGCCCCCTCCCCTCCCGCCGCATTCTGGTCCTTTTCCCCGCTTACTGGACCCGCCGGCAGCGGGGAAAGGATCCGGTCCCAGATCCTCACAGACAGGATGTCAAGTGAGGGCAAGCTTGCCCTCACTCGACTCTATGGTCTTGGAGGACCAGAGCTACGGCAAACGTCGTTGCCTAGCAACCAGTTTAAAGGTCCCTTTTTTTTTTTCATTTTATTTAATTTTTTTTTATTTTTTTTTTGTTATTTTTTCTATCTTTAAGTGTACTTGTGAGATCTGAGGACTTTTTGACCCCAGATCTCACAAAAAAGAGGTCCTGTCGTGCCTTTTTCTATTACAAGTAATGTTTACATTTCTTGTAATAGAAATAAAAATTATCATTTTTTTTTTAAAAAAAACAGTGTAAAAAATAAAAAATAATAAATAAAATAAATAGTAAAAACAAAAAATTAAAGCGCCCTGTCCCCGCGAGCTCGCGCACAGAAGCGAACGCATATGGAAACCCCGCCCACATATGTAAACAGTGTGCCCTAGACCTCCTCTGTAACTCTAAGATAGCAACCTGTAGAAATTTTTAAAATGTCGCCTATGGGGATTTTTAAGTACCAAAGTTTGTCACCATTCTGTGAGCGTGCGCAATTTTGAAGCATGACATGTTGGGTATCTATTTACTCGACGTAACATTATCTTTCACATTATGGAAAACAATTGGGCTAACTTTACTGGTTTCTTATTTTTTTAATTAAAAAAAGTGAATTTTTTCCCCAAAAATTGCGTTTGGAAGACCGCTGCGCAAATACGGTGTGATAAAAAATATTGCAATAATCTCCATTTTATTCTCTAGGGTCTCTGCTAAAAAAAATATATAATGTTTTGGGTTTCTAATTAGTTTTCTAGCAAAAACAACTGATTTTAGCTTGTAAACACCAAATGTCAAAAATAGGCCTAGGCAAGTGGCTAGGATGCATGATGATGCTCCTTGGATGTTGGGCCCCTCTATATGGCTAGGCTGTGAAAAAGTCTCACACATGTGGTATTTCCATACTCAGGAGGAGAGGCAGAATGTATTTTGGGGTGTCATTTTTGCTATGTACATGCTATGTGTTAGAAATATCCTATAAATTGACAACTTTGTGTAAAAAAAAAAAGTTTTTATTTTTTTCCCACATTTTCCAAAAACTTGTGGAAAAAAATGACATGTTCAAAGGACCCATAATGCCTCATAGAATATAAGTTGGAGTGTTTGCTTTCCAAAATGGGGTCATTTTGTGGACTTTTCCATTGTATTGGTGCTCTAGGGCCTTGAAAAGTGTGATAGGTAGTAAGAAAGTTTTATGTGTATTTATGCTCCTAAAATGCCTTATGGTGCTACTTGGACGTGGAGTCTCTTTTTGTGGCCAGGCTGTGTAAAAGTCTCACACATGTGGTATCACCATACTCAGAAGGAGTAGCAGAATGAATTTTGGGGTGTCATTTTTGCTGTGTACATGCTATGTGTTAGAAATAGCTTATAAATAGTGTTGAGCGAACACGGACTGTATTATTCGTGTTCGTACCGAATAATTGGATTTTCTGTACCCGAACACGGACACGGACACTTTACTGTATGTTCGGGTAAAAATCCGTGTTCGGTCGTTTTATTTCCGGGTTTTGCATGCTTTGGCGCTCTTTTCATGGCGGGCTTTCAACAGCCAATCAACAATCGTTTAACTGGTGTGCCTTAAGCCATCCCAGCCATGCCTGCAAATGTCTCAGTAGCTGTGATTGGCCGTCTGAAGCATGTGACCAAGTCTTTATAAGTTCGAGGCAGCCGCAGCGGCGTCATTATGCTGCTTAGATTCAGGGACAGAGCACACATCAACGTGCTGGCTGCTGATTAGGGAAAGATAGGCAGGAAAAAACCATTTGTGTCCGGATAGAATTGAGGGACAGGTCGGAGTGTTTAGGCAGGGCGAGTTGTAGGCATTTTAGGGATAGAGTCTGCTGAATTATATAGGGTCAGTGTCTTCTACAAACTACAATCGATATTGCTGTGTGGGGGGTGGGGTCTGCACTCAATCCTGATCTACGATCTCTTCTCAATCCTGTTAGGGACAGAGTCTGCTGAATTTTAGGGAAACTGTGTTCTACAAACTACAATCGATATTGCTGTGTGGTGTGGGATTGGAGATAGGCAGGTGTCAGTGATCCACATCCATTTTTCTGTGTGTGAGCTGCAGTGAACACAATCTTTTTGGGCTGCAGTGAACACAATCTTTTTGGGCTGCAGTGAACACAATCTTTTTGGGCTGCAGTGAACACAATCTTTTTGGGCTGCAGTGAACACAATCTTTTTGGGGTGCAGTGAACAAAATCTTTTTGGGGTGCAGTGAACACAATCCTTTTTGGTGTGCAGTGAACACAATCTTTGTGGGGTGCAGTGAACAAAATCCTTTGTGGGGTGCAGTGAACACAATCTTTTTGGGGTGCAGTGAACAAAATCCTTTTTGGGGTGCAGTGAACAACATCCTTTTTGGGGTGCAGTGAACACAATCTTTTTGGGGTGCAGTGAACAAAATCCTTTGTGGGGTGCAGTGAACACAATCTTTTTGGGGTGCAGTGAACACAATCTTTTTGGGGTGGAGTGAACAACATCCTTTTTGGGGTGCAGTGAACAAAATCCTTTTTGGGGTGCAGTGAACAAAATCATTTTTGGGGTGCAGTGAACACAATCTTTTTGGGGTGCAGTGAACACAATCTTTGTGGGGTGCAGTGAACACAATCTTTTTGGGGTGGAGTGAACAACATCCTTTTTGGGGTGCAGTGAACAACATCCTTTTTGGGGTGCAGTGAACACAATCTTTTTGGGGTGCAGTGAACACAATCTTTGTGGGGTACAGTGAACAGAATCTTTGTGGGGTGCAGTGAACACAATCTTTGGGGGGTACAGTGAACACAATCTTTGTGAGGTGCAGTGAACACAATCTTTGTGGGGTGCAGTGAACACAATCATTGTGGGGTGCAGTGAACTCAATCTTTGTGGGGTACAGTGAACACAATCTCATACTGAAGGTTTGAGGGTGCTGCCTGTTCCATACTCCCCCTACTCCTCATCTAGCCTTTTAGGGGTACAAACAATAGTAATTGGGGCCTAGTGTGGTTGTGTACGTGTGATATACATACACTTTTTTGGGATCATATTTTCTATTCCGCTATTTAATCAAAAACCTTTGGGGATCAGTTAAATTGGGGGATAGTCTGTGTTGGTACGTGTGAGAGAGATCCACCTTTCCAAGTTGTTGGGGTTCATCTCATACTTCTGAAGGTTTGAGGGTGCTGCCTGTTCCATACTCCCCCTACTCCTAGCCTTTTAGGGGTACAAACAATAGTAATTGGGGCCTAGTGTGGTTGTGTACGTGTGATATACATACACTTTTTTGGGATCATATTTTCTATTCCGCTATTTAATCAAAAACCTTTGGGGATCAGTTAAATTGGGGGATAGTCTGTGTTGGTACGTGTGAGAGAGATCCACCTTTCCAAGTTGTTGGGGTTCATCTCATACTTCTGAAGGTTTGAGGGTGCTGCCTGTTCCATACTCCCCCTACTCCTAGCCTTTTAGGGGTACAAACAATAGTAATTGGGGCCTAGTGTGGTTGTGTACGTGTGATATACATACACTTTTTTGGGATCATATTTTCTATTCCGCTATTTAATCAAAAACCTTTGGGGATCAGTTAAATTGGGGGATAGTCTGTGTTGGTACGTGTGAGAGAGATCCACCTTTCCAAGTTGTTGGGGTTCATCTCATACTTCTGAAGGTTTGAGGGTGCTGCCTGTTCCATACTCCCCCTACTCCTAGCCTTTTAGGGGTACAAACAATAGTAATTGGGGCCTAGTGTGGTTGTGTACGTGTGATATACATACACTTTTTTGGGATCATATTTTCTATTCCGCTATTTAATCAAAAACCTTTGGGGATCAGTTAAATTGGGGGATAGTCTGTGTTGGTACGTGTGAGAGAGATCCACCTTTCCAAGTTGTTGGGGTTCATCTCATACTTCTGAAGGTTTGAGGGTGCTGCCTGTTCCATACTCCCCCTACTCCTAGCCTTTTAGGGGTACAAACAATAGTAATTGGGGCCTAGTGTGGTTGTGTACGTGTGATATACATACACTTTTTTGGGATCATATTTTCTATTCCGCTATTTAATCAAAAACCTCTGGGGATCAGTTAAATTGGGGGATAGTCTGTGTTGGTACGTGTGAGAGAGATCCACCTTTCCAAGTTGTTGGGGTTCATCTCATACTTCTGAAGGTTTGAGGGTGCTGCCTGTTCCATACTCCCCCTACTCCTAGCCTTTTAGGGGTACAAACAATAGTAATTGGGGCCTAGTGTGGTTGTGTACGTGTGATATACATACACTTTTTTGGGATCATATTTTCTATTCCGCTATTTAATCAAAAACCTCTGGGGATCAGTTAAATTGGGGGATAGTCTGTGTTGGTACGTGTGAGAGAGATCCACCTTTCCAAGTTGTTGGGGTTCATCTCATACTTCTGAAGGTTTGAGGGTGCTGCCTGTTCCATACTCCCCCTACTCCTAGCCTTTTAGGGGTACAAACAATAGTAATTGGGGCCTAGTGTGGTTGTGTACGTGTGATATACATACACTTTTTTGGGATCATATTTTCTATTCCGCTATTTAATCAAAAACCTCTGGGGATCAGTTAAATTGGGGGATAGTCTGTGTTGGTACGTGTGAGAGAGATCCACCTTTCCAAGTTGTTGGGGTTCATCTCATACTTCTGAAGGTTTGAGGGTGCTGCCTGTTCCATACTCCCCCTACTCCTAGCCTTTTAGGGGTACAAACAATAGTAATTGGGGCCTAGTGTGGTTGTGTACGTGTGATATACATACACTTTTTTGGGATCATATTTTCTATTCCGCTATTTAATCAAAAACCTCTGGGGATCAGTTAAATTGGGGGATAGTCTGTGTTGGTACGTGTGAGAGAGATCCACCTTTCCAAGTTGTTGGGGTTCATCTCATACTTCTGAAGGTTTGAGGGTGCTGCCTGTTCCATACTCCCCCTACTCCTAGCCTTTTAGGGGTACAAACAATAGTAATTGGGGCCTAGTGTGGTTGTGTACGTGTGATATACATACACTTTTTTGGGATCATATTTTCTATTCCGCTATTTAATCAAAAACCTCTGGGGATCAGTTAAATTGGGGGATAGTCTGTGTTGGTACGTGTGAGAGAGATCCACCTTTCCAAGTTGTTGGGGTTCATCTCATACTTCTGAAGGTTTGAGGGTGCTGCCTGTTCCATACTCCCCCTACTCCTAGCCTTTTAGGGGTACAAACAATAGTAATTGGGGCCTAGTGTGGTTGTGTACGTGTGATATACATACACTTTTTTGGGATCATATTTTCTATTCCGCTATTTAATCAAAAACCTCTGGGGATCAGTTAAATTGGGGGATAGTCTGTGTTGGTACGTGTGAGAGAGATCCACCTTTCCAAGTTGTTGGGGTTCATCTCATACTTCTGAAGGTTTGAGGGTGCTGCCTGTTCCATACTCCCCCTACTCCTAGCCTTTTAGGGGTACAAACAATAGTAATTGGGGCCTAGTGTGGTTGTGTACGTGTGATATACATACACTTTTTTGGGATCATATTTTCTATTCCGCTATTTAATCAAAAACCTCTGGGGATCAGTTAAATTGGGGGATAGTCTGTGTTGGTACGTGTGAGAGAGATCCACCTTTCCAAGTTGTTGGGGTTCATCTCATACTTCTGAAGGTTTGAGGGTGCTGCCTGTTCCATACTCCCCCTACTCCTAGCCTTTTAGGGGTACAAACAATAGTAATTGGGGCCTAGTGTGGTTGTGTACGTGTGATATACATACACTTTTTTGGGATCATATTTTCTATTCCGCTATTTAATCAAAAACCTTTGGGGATCAGTTAAATCGGGGGATAGTCTGTGTTGGTACGTGTGAGAGAGATCCACCTTTCCAAGTTGTTGGGGTTCATCTCATACTTCTGAAGGTTTGAGGGTGCTGCCTGTTCCATACTCCCCCTACTCCTAGCCTTTTAGGGGTACAAACAATAGTAATTGGGGCCTAGTGTGGTTGTGTACGTGTGATATACATACACTTTTTTGGGATCATATTTTCTATTCCGCTATTTAATCAAAAACCTTTGGGGATCAGTTAAATTGGGGGATAGTCTGTGTTGGTACGTGTGAGAGAGATCCACCTTTCCAAGTTGTTGGGGTTCATCTCATACTTCTGAAGGTTTGAGGGTGCTGCCTGTTCCATACTCCCCCTACTCCTAGCCTTTTAGGGGTACAAACAATAGTAATTGGGGCCTAGTGTGGTTGTGTACGTGTGATATACATACACTTTTTTGGGATCATATTTTCTATTCCGCTATTTAATCAAAAACCTCTGGGGATCAGTTAAATTGGGGGATAGTCTGTGTTGGTACGTGTGAGAGAGATCCACCTTTCCAAGTTGTTGGGGTTCATCTCATACTTCTGAAGGTTTGAGGGTGCTGCCTGTTCCATACTCCCCCTACTCCTAGCCTTTTAGGGGTACAAACAATAGTAATTGGGGCCTAGTGTGGTTGTGTACGTGTGATATACATACACTTTTTTGGGATCATATTTTCTATTCCGCTATTTAATCAAAAACCTTTGGGGATCAGTTAAATTGGGGGATAGTCTGTGTTGGTACGTGTGAGAGAGATCCACCTTTCCAAGTTGTTGGGGTTCATCTCATACTTCTGAAGGTTTGAGGGTGCTGCCTGTTCCATACCCCCCCTACTCCTCATCTAGCCTTTTAGGGGTACAAACAATAGTAATTGGGGCCTAGTGTGGTTGTGTACGTGCGAGATACATACACTTTTTTTGATCATATTTCCTATTCCGCTATTCAATAAAAACCTTTGAGGATCAATTGAATTGCGGGATAGTCTGTGTCGGTACGTGTGAGAGAGATCCACCTTTCCAAGTTGTTGGGGTTCATCTCATACTTCTGAAGGTTTGAGGGTGCTGCCTGTTCCATACTCCCCCTACTCCTAGCCTTTTAGGGGTACAAACAATAGTAATTGGGGCCTAGTGTGGTTGTGTACGTGCGAGATACATACACTTTTTTTGATCATATTTCCTATTCCGCTATTCAATAAAAACCTTTGAGGATCAATTGAATTGCGGGATAGTCTGTGTCGGTACGTGTGAGAGAGATCCACCTTTCCAAGTTGTTGGGGTTCATCTCATACTTCTGAAGGTTTGAGGGTGCTGCCTGTTCCATACTCCCCCTACTCCTCATCTAGCCTTTTAGGGGTACAAACAATAGTAATTGGGGCCTAGTGTGGTTGTGTACGTGCGAGATACATACACTTTTTTTGATCATATTTCCTATTCCGCTATTCAATAAAAACCTTTGAGGATCAATTGAATTGCGGGATAGTCTGTGTCGGTACGTGTGAGAGAGATCCACCTTTCCAAGTTGTTGGGGTTCATCTCATACTTCTGAAGGTTTGAGGGTGCTGCCTGTTCCATACTCCCCCTACTCCTCATCTAGCCTTTTAGGGGTACAAACAATAGTAATTGGGGCCTAGTGTGGTTGTGTACGTGCGAGATACATACACTTTTTTTGATCATATTTCCTATTCCGCTATTCAATAAAAACCTTTGAGGATCAATTGAATTGCGGGATAGTCTGTGTCGGTACGTGTGAGAGAGATCCACCTTTCCAAGTTGTTGGGGTTCATCTCATACTTCTGAAGGTTTGAGGGTGCTGCCTGTTCCATACTCCCCCTACTCCTCATCTAGCCTTTTAGGGGTACAAACAATAGTAATTGGGGCCTAGTGTGGTTGTGTACGTGTGATATACATACACTTTTTTTGGATCATATTTTCTATTCCGCTATTCAATAAAAACCTTTCTAGGGCAAGATCTTAAATTACAGAAATATGAGGAGACCGTCAAATAAGGGCCGTGGCCTGGGTCGTGGTGCTGCTGGTAGAGCTCCTGTTGCAAGGAGAGGACATGGTCGATCTGTGCCAGCTACACGCACAAGTGAAACACCTTCCTCAAGTGTGAGTAGGCGACAGAACCTGCATCAGTATTTGGTAGGGCATCAAACGCCCCTAGAAGTGATGAGGCCAGAACAAGTTGAGGCGATAGTAGATTGGTTTGCTGCTGACAGTGCCTCCAGTTCCTTCACATTGTCTCCCACCCAGTCTACTGCAGAAAGGTCAGAGTTGGCACCTGCAGCCAATGTCCAACCGTCTTTCACCTCACCCCCTTGCAAATCAGGCCAGCAGTCTGAGCCCCAAGCCATACAGCAGTCTCTTATTCTTTTTGAGGACTCTGTCAGCAGGGTTTCCCAGGGCCATCCACCTAGCCCTGCCCCAGAAGTGGAAGAGATTGAGTGCAGCGATGCCCAACCACTTATTTCTCAAGATGAGTACATGCAAGGATCATCGCAGCACGTCTCCGATGATGACGAAACGCAGGTGCCAACTGCTGCGGCGTTCAGCATTGTGGAGACCGACAAGGAGGGCAGGGGTGAAGACTGGGTGGAAGATGATGTGGAGGACGATGAGGTCCTCGACCCCACATGGAATGAACGTCATGCAGGTGAACTGAGTAGTTTGGAGGAAGAGGCGGTGGTCGCACAGAGCCACCAGCACAGCAGAAGAGGGAGCAGGGTGCAGAAGCGGAGCGGCCGTGCCCTAGACACTACGCCCGCTACTGCCCAACGCAGCAAGGGAACGAGCGCACCAAAGTCAGCTCAAAGGAGTTCTCTAGCGTGGAAGTTCTTTAGAAAATGTGCTGATGACAGGACACGAGTGGTTTGCACCCTGTGCAATCAGAGCTTGAAGCGAGGCATGAACCTTCTCAACCTGAGCACAACCTGCATGATCAGGCATCTAAGTGCAAAGCACGAGCTGCAGTGGAGTACACACCTTCAAAACCAAGAAACGTCTCTGGCTCATCCTGCTTCCTCTTCTGCTGCAGTCTCGGCCGCTCCAGCCACATCTGTAGTGATACCGGCACCTGCCACCCCGCAAACAGACGATCTGTCAGCAACACCACCACCTGGGTCACCAACAACCATCTCCACAATGTCCCGTGGAAGCGTTCAGCTTTCCATCTCCCAAACACTTGAGAGGAAGAGGAAGTACCCCCCTACCCACCCGCGATCCCTGGCCCTGAATGCCAGCATTTCAAAATTATTGGCCTTTGAAATGCTGTCATTCCGTCTGGTGGAGACGCACAGTTTTAAAAACCTTATGTCGGTGGCTGTCCCACAGTACGTCGTGCCCAGCCGCCACTACTTTTCCAGGCAAGCCATCCCTTCCCTGCACAACCAAGTGGGGGAAAAAATCAGGTGTGCACTGCGCAACGCCATCTGTGCCAAGGTCCACCTAACTACGGATACGTGGACCAGTAAGCACGGTCAGGGGCGTTATATCTCCCTAACGGCACACTGGGTAAATGCAGTGGCGGATGGGCCTGAGGCGGATAGCAATTTGGCGCATGTCCTTCCACCACCGAGGATTGCAGGGCGCTTCAGTTTGCCTCCTGTTCCTAACTCCTCCTACTCCGCTTCCTCATCCTCTACCGCCTCCTCATCCGGACAGCGTAACACCTTCACCACCAACTTCAGCACGGCCAGGGGTAAACGACAGCAGGCAGTTTTACAACTTGCCTGTTTGGGGGACAAACCACACACCGCGCAGGAGTTGTGGAGGAGCATGGAACAGCAGACAAATGAGTGGTTGCTGCCAGCGAGCCTCAAGCCCGGCCTGGTGGTGTGCGATAACGGGCGAAATCTCATAGCAGCTCTGGGCCTAGCCGGTTTGACGCACATCCCTTGCCTGGCGCATGTGCTGAATTTGGTGGTGCAGAGGTTCCTTAAAAACTACCCCGATATGTCAGAGCTGCTGCAGAAAGTGCGGGCCGTTTGTGCGCACTTTCGACGTTCTCACCCTGCTGCTGCTCGCCTGGCAGCGCTGCAGCGTAACTTCGGCCTTCCCGCTCACCGCCTCATATGTGACGTGCCCACAAGGTGGAACTCCACCTTGCACATGCTGGAAAGACTGTGCGAGCAGCAGCAGGCCATAGTGGAGTTTCAGCTGCAGCACGCACGCGTGAGTCGCTCTGCGGAACAGCACCACTTCACCACCAATAACTGGGCCTCCATGCGAGACCTGTGTGCCTTGTTGCGCTGTTTTGAGTACTCCACCAACATGGCCAGTGGCAATGACGCCGTTCTCAGCTTAACTATCCCACTTCTATGCCTCCTTGAAAAAACAATTCGGGCGATGATGGAAGAGGATGTGGCACAGGATGAGGAGGAGGAGGAGGATGAAGAGGTAACATTTCCAAGGCTTTCAGGGCAGTCATTCGCAAGGGGCTCCGAGGGTGGGTTCCTGCACACGCAAACGCCAGGGACGCAATTGTCCAGCAGGGGCACAGTTCTGGAGGATGAGGAGGATGAGGAGGAGGAGGAGCTGGAGGAGGAGATGGAACCATGTTCACAGCAGGGTGGCACCCAGGCCAGCTCATGGCCATCACTGGTGCGTGGCTGGGGGGATACAGAGGACACGGACCATACACCTCCCACAGAGGACAGCCTTTCGTTGCCTCTGGGCAGCCTGGCACACATGAGCGATTACATGCTGCAGTGTCTCCACAACGACCGCCGAGTTGCCCACATTCTAACTTGTGCTGATTACTGGGTGGCCACGCTGCTGGATCCCCGTTACAAGGACAACGTACCGTCCTTAATTCACTCACTGGAGCGCGATCGCAAGATGCGCGAGTACAAGCGCACGCTGGTAGACGCCATGCTGCTGGCATTCCCATCTGACAGCGGGGCCACAGTGGAAGCACAAGGCAGAGGAGGAGGAGGAGGAGGTCGCCAATGCAACCAGGGCACCGCCAGCACCTCAGAAGGCAGGGTTAGCATGGCCGAAATGTGGAAAAGCTTTGTCAGCACGCCACAACAAACAGCAGCACCAGCAGCTCAGATGGAACGTCTTAGCAGGAGGCAGCATTTTACCAACATGGTGGAGCAGTATGTGTGCACACGCCTACATGTAGTGAATGACGGGTCTGCCCCCTTCAACTTCTGGGTCTCCAAATTGGGCACATGGCCTGAGCTTGCCCTTTACGCCTTGGAGGTGCTGGCGTGCCCTGCAGCCAGTGTATTATCTGAACGGGTATTTAGCACGGCTGGGGGCGTTATAACAGACAAGCGCAGCCGCCTGTCCAGAGACAATGTGGACAAGCTCACGTTCATTAAAATGAACCAGGCATGGATCCCACGGGACTTTTCCGTACCTTATGCAGAATAGCAATGGATACCGACCTTACCCACCCATTGTTCCATTTTTGCTCTTTCTCACTCTTTTGGGGTGTACCCTCATTTAAAATTTGTGAAAAGAAGCAGTGTTGGCTACCTCGTCCTCCTCCTCAGGGCCAGATTAATGTAGGGGCTATTGGAGCTGCAGCTCCAGGCCCCTACCTTTTATATAGGCCCCGGGTTGGCCATATTCACTGTTACCGCTCTTCTGTCACTTGTAAACACAGAAGTCTGGCTTCTATGCTCGCTTCCCCAGGCAGCACCCTCAGAACCTCCCCACACAGCGTGAAGGCCGGACAAGGAGGGACAGTTGGCGATGCATGGATGTGTTTATGGGCTTCAGAGACAGCATCCCATGTTGAATTAGGCATGCATGGCTGCACCCTTCCTCCTCTGGGTGCATGGCAAGGCACGGCCCTAAGGCCCTTCAAAATCCTCAGCACCAAGCCCATGATGCTGTTAATCCGGCCCTGGTCCTCCTCCACCGCCGCTTCCACCTACACCGCCCATAGGTGTGCGCAGCCTATTGCATTAAGGTGTGCACCCCAAAGTTGAAATACACATGCATGTGTTTGCCAGCAGGGAGAGTAATGTATCGGGGCCATGTACCTGTAGGCAAGGAGAAATAGAGCAGAGCAGGTCCCAGGGAGATCTTTCCCATCTCCTCACTGGCAATGCTATGTGCCCTAGGTGATTAGGGTGTGCCCAGGCACACCCAGCACACCCTGTGCGCACGCCTATGTCACCGCCACATCCACCACCACCTCAACCTCCCTCCTACTCCATATGGGCCTCGTCCTTCAGAGATGAAGAAGAACATTGTTTTATTTTTCTGTTTTTTTTTTGTTGTTTTAAGTTATTTCCCTATCCACATTTGTTTGCAGAGCACTTGCCATGCTCTTAATTACGTTTTGCTGCCATTTGCAGCACTCTAGCCCTTTCCTTTGGTGTTTTAGAGCCATTTTAGTGCCTTAAAGTTCGGGTCCCCATTGACTTCAATGGGGTTCGGTGTCCGGGAAAAGTTCGGTAAAAGTCCGGGACACGGACCCGGACTTTTTTTTAAAGTTCGGCCGAACCCGTCGAACACGGACATCTAGGTGTCCGCTCAACCCTACTTATAAATTGACAATGTTTTGGGAAAAAAAAGAAAAATAATTTTTTCTTCATTTCCCAAGAATTGTGGGAAAAAATTATAACTCCAAAAAACTCACCATGCCTCTTACTAAATACCTTGGACTGTCTACTTTACAAAAAGGGGTCATTTGGGGGTATTTGTACTGTCCTGACATTTCAGGGCCTCAAGAAAGGAGATAGGCCATCAGTACATCTGGTGTGATCAATTTTCAGTAATTGGTACCATAGCTTCTAGACTCAATAACTTTCACACAGACTAAATAATATACACTAATTTGGGTTAATTTTACCAGAGATATGTAGTAGGGTTGAGCGGACACCTAGATGTCCGTGTTCGACGGGTTCGGCCGAACTTTAAAAAAAAGTCCGGGTCCGTGTCCCGGACTTTTACCGAACTTTTCCCGGACACCGAACCCCATTGAAGTCAATGGGGACCCGAACTTTAAGGCACTAAAATGGCTCTAAAACACCAAAGGAAAGGGCTAGAGTGCTGCAAATGGCAGCAAAACGTAATTAAGAGCATGGCAAGTGCTCTGCAAACAAATGTGGATAGGGAAATAACTTAAAACAACAAAAAAAAAACAGAAAAATAAAACAATGTTCTTCTTCATCTCTGAAGGACGAGGCCCATATGGAGTAGGAGGGAGGTTGAGGTGGTGGTGGATGTGGCGGTGACATAGGCGTGCGCACAGGGTGTGCTGGGTGTGCCTGGGCACACCCTAATCACCTAGGGCACATAGCATTGCCAGTGAGGAGATGGGAAAGATCTCCCTGGGACCTGCTCTGCTCTATTTCTCCTTGCCTACAGGTACATGGCCCCGATACATTACTCTCCCTGCTGGCAAACACATGCATGTGTATTTCAACTTTGGGGTGCACACCTTAATGCAATAGGCTGCGCACACCTATGGGCGGTGTAGGTGGAAGCGGCGGTGGAGGAGGACCAGGGCCGGATTAACAGCATCATGGGCTTGGTGCTGAGGATTTTGAAGGGCCTTAGGGCCGTGCCTTGCCATGCACCCAGAGGAGGAAGGGTGCAGCCATGCATGCCTAATTCAACATGGGATGCTGTCTCTGAAGCCCATAAACACATCCATGCATCGCCAACTGTCCCTCCTTGTCCGGCCTTCACGCTGTGTGGGGAGGTTCTGAGGGTGCTGCCTGGGGAAGCGAGCATAGAAGCCAGACTTCTGTGTTTACAAGTGACAGAAGAGCGGTAACAGTGAATATGGCCAACCCGGGGCCTATATAAAAGGTAGGGGCCTGGAGCTGCAGCTCCAATAGCCCCTACATTAATCTGGCCCTGAGGAGGAGGACGAGGTAGCCAACACTGCTTCTTTTCACAAATTTTAAATGAGGGTACACCCCAAAAGAGTGAGAAAGAGCAAAAATGGAACAATGGGTGGGTAAGGTCGGTATCCATTGCTATTCTGCATAAGGTACGGAAAAGTCCCGTGGGATCCATGCCTGGTTCATTTTAATGAACGTGAGCTTGTCCACATTGTCTCTGGACAGGCGGCTGCGCTTGTCTGTTATAACGCCCCCAGCCGTGCTAAATACCCGTTCAGATAATACACTGGCTGCAGGGCACGCCAGCACCTCCAAGGCGTAAAGGGCAAGCTCAGGCCATGTGCCCAATTTGGAGACCCAGAAGTTGAAGGGGGCAGACCCGTCATTCACTACATGTAGGCGTGTGCACACATACTGCTCCACCATGTTGGTAAAATGCTGCCTCCTGCTAAGACGTTCCATCTGAGCTGCTGGTGCTGCTGTTTGTTGTGGCGTGCTGACAAAGCTTTTCCACATTTCGGCCATGCTAACCCTGCCTTCTGAGGTGCTGGCGGTGCCCTGGTTGCGTTGGCGACCTCCTCCTCCTCCTCCTCTGCCTTGTGCTTCCACTGTGGCCCCGCTGTCAGATGGGAATGCCAGCAGCATGGCGTCTACCAGCGTGCGCTTGTACTCGCGCATCTTGCGATCGCGCTCCAGTGAGTGAATTAAGGACGGTACGTTGTCCTTGTAACGGGGATCCAGCAGCGTGGCCACCCAGTAATCAGCACAAGTTAGAATGTGGGCAACTCGGCGGTCGTTGTGGAGACACTGCAGCATGTAATCGCTCATGTGTGCCAGGCTGCCCAGAGGCAACGAAAGGCTGTCCTCTGTGGGAGGTGTATGGTCCGTGTCCTCTGTATCCCCCCAGCCACGCACCAGTGATGGCCATGAGCTGGCCTGGGTGCCACCCTGCTGTGAACATGGTTCCATCTCCTCCTCCAGCTCCTCCTCCTCCTCATCCTCCTCATCCTCCAGAACTGTGCCCCTGCTGGACAATTGCGTCCCTGGCGTTTGCGTGTGCAGGAACCCACCCTCGGAGCCCCTTGCGAATGACTGCCCTGAAAGCCTTGGAAATGTTACCTCTTCATCCTCCTCCTCCTCCTCATCCTGTGCCACATCCTCTTCCATCATCGCCCGAATTGTTTTTTCAAGGAGGCATAGAAGTGGGATAGTTAAGCTGAGAACGGCGTCATTGCCACTGGCCATGTTGGTGGAGTACTCAAAACAGCGCAACAAGGCACACAGGTCTCGCATGGAGGCCCAGTTATTGGTGGTGAAGTGGTGCTGTTCCGCAGAGCGACTCACGCGTGCGTGCTGCAGCTGAAACTCCACTATGGCCTGCTGCTGCTCGCACAGTCTTTCCAGCATGTGCAAGGTGGAGTTCCACCTTGTGGGCACGTCACATATGAGGCGGTGAGCGGGAAGGCCGAAGTTACGCTGCAGCGCTGCCAGGCGAGCAGCAGCAGGGTGAGAACGCCGAAAGTGCGCACAAACGGCCCGCACTTTCTGCAGCAGCTCTGACATATCGGGGTAGTTTTTAAGGAACCTCTGCACCACCAAATTCAGCACATGCGCCAGGCAAGGGATGTGCGTCAAACCGGCTAGGCCCAGAGCTGCTATGAGATTTCGCCCGTTATCGCACACCACCAGGCCGGGCTTGAGGCTCGCTGGCAGCAACCACTCATTTGTCTGCTGTTCCATGCTCCTCCACAACTCCTGCGCGGTGTGTGGTTTGTCCCCCAAACAGGCAAGTTGTAAAACTGCCTGCTGTCGTTTACCCCTGGCCGTGCTGAAGTTGGTGGTGAAGGTGTTACGCTGTCCGGATGAGGAGGCGGTAGAGGATGAGGAAGCGGAGTAGGAGGAGTTAGGAACAGGAGGCAAACTGAAGCGCCCTGCAATCCTCGGTGGTGGAAGGACATGCGCCAAATTGCTATCCGCCTCAGGCCCATCCGCCACTGCATTTACCCAGTGTGCCGTTAGGGAGATATAACGCCCCTGACCGTGCTTACTGGTCCACGTATCCGTAGTTAGGTGGACCTTGGCACAGATGGCGTTGCGCAGTGCACACCTGATTTTTTCCCCCACTTGGTTGTGCAGGGAAGGGATGGCTTGCCTGGAAAAGTAGTGGCGGCTGGGCACGACGTACTGTGGGACAGCCACCGACATAAGGTTTTTAAAACTGTGCGTCTCCACCAGACGGAATGACAGCATTTCAAAGGCCAATAATTTTGAAATGCTGGCATTCAGGGCCAGGGATCGCGGGTGGGTAGGGGGGTACTTCCTCTTCCTCTCAAGTGTTTGGGAGATGGAAAGCTGAACGCTTCCACGGGACATTGTGGAGATGGTTGTTGGTGACCCAGGTGGTGGTGTTGCTGACAGATCGTCTGTTTGCGGGGTGGCAGGTGCCGGTATCACTACAGATGTGGCTGGAGCGGCCGAGACTGCAGCAGAAGAGGAAGCAGGATGAGCCAGAGACGTTTCTTGGTTTTGAAGGTGTGTACTCCACTGCAGCTCGTGCTTTGCACTTAGATGCCTGATCATGCAGGTTGTGCTCAGGTTGAGAAGGTTCATGCCTCGCTTCAAGCTCTGATTGCACAGGGTGCAAACCACTCGTGTCCTGTCATCAGCACATTTTCTAAAGAACTTCCACGCTAGAGAACTCCTTTGAGCTGACTTTGGTGCGCTCGTTCCCTTGCTGCGTTGGGCAGTAGCGGGCGTAGTGTCTAGGGCACGGCCGCTCCGCTTCTGCACCCTGCTCCCTCTTCTGCTGTGCTGGTGGCTCTGTGCGACCACCGCCTCTTCCTCCAAACTACTCAGTTCACCTGCATGACGTTCATTCCATGTGGGGTCGAGGACCTCATCGTCCTCCACATCATCTTCCACCCAGTCTTCACCCCTGCCCTCCTTGTCGGTCTCCACAATGCTGAACGCCGCAGCAGTTGGCACCTGCGTTTCGTCATCATCGGAGACGTGCTGCGATGATCCTTGCATGTACTCATCTTGAGGAATAAGTGGTTGGGCATCGCTGCACTCAATCTCTTCCACTTCTGGGGCAGGGCTAGGTGGATGGCCCTGGGAAACCCTGCTGACAGAGTCCTCAAAAAGAATAAGAGACTGCTGTATGGCTTGGGGCTCAGACTGCTGGCCTGATTTGCAAGGGGGTGAGGTGAAAGACGGTTGGACATTGGCTGCAGGTGCCAACTCTGACCTTTCTGCAGTAGACTGGGTGGGAGACAATGTGAAGGAACTGGAGGCACTGTCAGCAGCAAACCAATCTACTATCGCCTCAACTTGTTCTGGCCTCATCACTTCTAGGGGCGTTTGATGCCCTACCAAATACTGATGCAGGTTCTGTCGCCTACTCACACTTGAGGAAGGTGTTTCACTTGTGCGTGTAGCTGGCACAGATCGACCATGTCCTCTCCTTGCAACAGGAGCTCTACCAGCAGCACCACGACCCAGGCCACGGCCCTTATTTGACGGTCTCCTCATATTTCTGTAATTTAAGATCTTGCCCTAGAAAGGTTTTTATTGAATAGCGGAATAGAAAATATGATCCAAAAAAAGTGTATGTATATCACACGTACACAACCACACTAGGCCCCAATTACTATTGTTTGTACCCCTAAAAGGCTAGATGAGGAGTAGGGGGAGTATGGAACAGGCAGCACCCTCAAACCTTCAGAAGTATGAGATGAACCCCAACAACTTGGAAAGGTGGATCTCTCTCACACGTACCGACACAGACTATCCCGCAATTCAATTGATCCTCAAAGGTTTTTATTGAATAGCGGAATAGGAAATATGATCAAAAAAAGTGTATGTATCTCGCACGTACACAACCACACTAGGCCCCAATTACTATTGTTTGTACCCCTAAAAGGCTAGATGAGGAGTAGGGGGGGTATGGAACAGGCAGCACCCTCAAACCTTCAGAAGTATGAGATGAACCCCAACAACTTGGAAAGGTGGATCTCTCTCACACGTACCGACACAGACTATCCCGCAATTCAATTGATCCCCAAAGGTTTTTATTGAATAGCGGAATAGGAAATATGATCAAAAAAAGTGTATGTATCTCACACGTACAGAAACACACTAGGCCCCAATTACTATTGTTTGTACACCTAAAAGGATGGATGAGGAGGAGGAGGAGTATGGAACAGGCAGCACCCTCAAAGCTTCAGAAGTATGAGATGAACCCCAAAAACTTGGAAAGGTGGATCTCACACGTACCGACACAGACTATTCCGCAATTTAATTGATCCCCAAAGGTTTTTATCGAATAGCGGAATAGGAAATATGATCAAAAAATGTGTATGTATCTCACACGTACAGAAGCACACTAGGCCCCAATTACTATTGTTTGTACACCTAAAAGGATGGATGAGGAGGAGGAGGAGTATGGAACAGGCAGCACCCTCAAAGCTTCAGAAGTATGAGATGAACCCCAAAAACTTGGAAAGGTGGATCTCACACGTACCGACACAGACTATCCCGCAATTTAATTGATCCCCAAAGGTTTTTATTGAATAGCGGAATAGGAAATATGATCAAAAAATGTGTATGTATCTCACACGTACAGAAGCACACTAGGCCCCAATTACTATTGTTTGTACACCTAAAAGGATGGATGAGGAGGAGGAGGAGTATGGAACAGGCAGCACCCTCAAAGCTTCAGAAGTATGAGATGAACCCCAAAAACTTGGAAAGGTGGATCTCACACGTACCGACACAGACTATCCCGCAATTTAATTGATCCCCAAAGGTTTTTATTGAATAGCGGAATAGGAAATATGATCAAAAAATGTGTATGTATCTCACACGTACAGAAGCACACTAGGCCCCAATTACTATTGTTTGTACACCTAAAAGGATGGATGAGGAGGAGGAGGAGTATGGAACAGGCAGCACCCTCAAAGCTTCAGAAGTATGAGATGAACCCCAAAAACTTGGAAAGGTGGATCTCACACGTACCGACACAGACTATCCCGCAATTTAATTGATCCCCAAAGGTTTTTATTGAATAGCGGAATAGGAAATATGATCAAAAAAAGTGTATGTATCTCGCACGTACAGAAACACACTAGGCCCCAATTACTATTGTTTGTACACCTAAAAGGATGGATGAGGAGGAGGAGGAGTATGGAACAGGCAGCACCCTCAAAGCTTCAGAAGTATGAGATGAACCCCAAAAACTTGGAAAGGTGGATCTCACACGTACCGACACAGACTATTCCGCAATTTAATTGATCCCCAAAGGTTTTTATTGAATAGCGGAATAGGAAATATGATCAAAAAATGTGTATGTATCTCACACGTACAGAAGCACACTAGGCCCCAATTACTATTGTTTGTACACCTAAAAGGATGGATGAGGAGGAGGAGGAGTATGGAACAGGCAGCACCCTCAAAGCTTCAGAAGTATGAGATGAACCCCAAAAACTTGGAAAGGTGGATCTCACACGTACCGACACAGACTATCCCGCAATTTAATTGATCCCCAAAGGTTTTTATTGAATAGCGGAATAGGAAATATGATCAAAAAATGTGTATGTATCTCACACGTACAGAAGCACACTAGGCCCCAATTACTATTGTTTGTACACCTAAAAGGATGGATGAGGAGGAGGAGGAGTATGGAACAGGCAGCACCCTCAAAGCTTCAGAAGTATGAGATGAACCCCAAAAACTTGGAAAGGTGGATCTCACACGTACCGACACAGACTATCCCGCAATTTAATTGATCCCCAAAGGTTTTTATTGAATAGCGGAATAGGAAATATGATCAAAAAAAGTGTATGTATCTCGCACGTACACAACCACACTAGGCCCCAATTACTATTGTTTGTACCCCTAAAAGGCTAGATGAGGAGTAGGGGGGGTATGGAACAGGCAGCACCCTCAAACCTTCAGAAGTATGAGATGAACCCCAACAACTTGGAAAGGTGGATCTCTCTCACACGTACCGACACAGACTATCCCGCAATTCAATTGATCCTCAAAGGTTTTTATTGAATAGCGGAATAGGAAATATGATCAAAAAAAGTGTATGTATCTCGCACGTACACAACCACACTAGGCCCCAATTACTATTGTTTGTACCCCTAAAAGGCTAGATGAGGAGTAGGGGGAGTATGGAACAGGCAGCACCCTCAAACCTTCAGAAGTATGAGATGAACCCCAACAACTTGGAAAGGTGGATCTCTCTCACACGTACCGACACAGACTATCCCGCAATTCAATTGATCCTCAAAGGTTTTTATTGAATAGCGGAATAGGAAATATGATCAAAAAAAGTGTATGTATCTCGCACGTACACAACCACACTAGGCCCCAATTACTATTGTTTGTACCCCTAAAAGGCTAGATGAGGAGTAGGGGGGGTATGGAACAGGCAGCACCCTCAAACCTTCAGAAGTATGAGATGAACCCCAACAACTTGGAAAGGTGGATCTCTCTCACACGTACCGACACAGACTATCCCGCAATTCAATTGATCCCCAAAGGTTTTTATTGAATAGCGGAATAGGAAATATGATCAAAAAAAGTGTATGTATCTCACACGTACAGAAACACACTAGGCCCCAATTACTATTGTTTGTACACCTAAAAGGATGGATGAGGAGGAGGAGGAGTATGGAACAGGCAGCACCCTCAAAGCTTCAGAAGTATGAGATGAACCCCAAAAACTTGGAAAGGTGGATCTCACACGTACCGACACAGACTATTCCGCAATTTAATTGATCCCCAAAGGTTTTTATTGAATAGCGGAATAGGAAATATGATCAAAAAATGTGTATGTATCTCACACGTACAGAAGCACACTAGGCCCCAATTACTATTGTTTGTACACCTAAAAGGATGGATGAGGAGGAGGAGGAGTATGGAACAGGCAGCACCCTCAAAGCTTCAGAAGTATGAGATGAACCCCAAAAACTTGGAAAGGTGGATCTCACACGTACCGACACAGACTATCCCGCAATTTAATTGATCCCCAAAGGTTTTTATTGAATAGCGGAATAGGAAATATGATCAAAAAAAGTGTATGTATCTCGCACGTACACAACCACACTAGGCCCCAATTACTATTGTTTGTACCCCTAAAAGGCTAGATGAGGAGTAGGGGGAGTATGGAACAGGCAGCACCCTCAAACCTTCAGAAGTATGAGATGAACCCCAACAACTTGGAAAGGTGGATCTCTCTCACACGTACCAACACAGACTATCCCCCAATTTAACTGATCCCCAAAGGTTTTTGATTAAATAGCGGAATAGAAAATATGATCCCAAAAAAGTGTATGTATATCACACGTACACAACCACACTAGGCCCCAATTACTATTGTTTGTACCCCTAAAAGGCTAGGAGTAGGGGGGAGTATGGAACAGGCAGCACCCTCAAACCTTCAGAAGTATGAGATGAACCCCAACAACTTGGAAAGGTGGATCTCTCTCACACGTACCAACACAGACTATCCCCCAATTTAACTGATCCCCAGAGGTTTTTGATTAAATAGCGGAATAGAAAATATGATCCCAAAAAAGTGTATGTATATCACACGTACACAACCACACTAGGCCCCAATTACTATTGTTTGTACCCCTAAAAGGCTAGGAGTAGGGGGGAGTATGGAACAGGCAGCACCCTCAAACCTTCAGAAGTATGAGATGAACCCCAACAACTTGGAAAGGTGGATCTCTCTCACACGTACCAACACAGACTATCCCCCAATTTAACTGATCCCCAAAGGTTTTTGATTAAATAGCGGAATAGAAAATATGATCCCAAAAAAGTGTATGTATATCACACGTACACAACCACACTAGGCCCCAATTACTATTGTTTGTACCCCTAAAAGGCTAGGAGTAGGGGGAGTATGGAACAGGCAGCACCCTCAAACCTTCAGAAGTATGAGATGAACCCCAACAACTTGGAAAGGTGGATCTCTCTCACACGTACCAACACAGACTATCCCCCAATTTAACTGATCCCCAGAGGTTTTTGATTAAATAGCGGAATAGAAAATATGATCCCAAAAAAGTGTATGTATATCACACGTACACAACCACACTAGGCCCCAATTACTATTGTTTGTACCCCTAAAAGGCTAGGAGTAGGGGGGAGTATGGAACAGGCAGCACCCTCAAACCTTCAGAAGTATGAGATGAACCCCAACAACTTGGAAAGGTGGATCTCTCTCACACGTACCAACACAGACTATCCCCCAATTTAACTGATCCCCAGAGGTTTTTGATTAAATAGCGGAATAGAAAATATGATCCCAAAAAAGTGTATGTATATCACACGTACACAACCACACTAGGCCCCAATTACTATTGTTTGTACCCCTAAAAGGCTAGGAGTAGGGGGAGTATGGAACAGGCAGCACCCTCAAACCTTCAGAAGTATGAGATGAACCCCAACAACTTGGAAAGGTGGATCTCTCTCACACGTACCAACACAGACTATCCCCCAATTTAACTGATCCCCAAAGGTTTTTGATTAAATAGCGGAATAGAAAATATGATCCCAAAAAAGTGTATGTATATCACACGTACACAACCACACTAGGCCCCAATTACTATTGTTTGTACCCCTAAAAGGCTAGGAGTAGGGGGAGTATGGAACAGGCAGCACCCTCAAACCTTCAGAAGTATGAGATGAACCCCAACAACTTGGAAAGGTGGATCTCTCTCACACGTACCAACACAGACTATCCCCCAATTTAACTGATCCCCAGAGGTTTTTGATTAAATAGCGGAATAGAAAATATGATCCCAAAAAAGTGTATGTATATCACACGTACACAACCACACTAGGCCCCAATTACTATTGTTTGTACCCCTAAAAGGCTAGGAGTAGGGGGAGTATGGAACAGGCAGCACCCTCAAACCTTCAGAAGTATGAGATGAACCCCAACAACTTGGAAAGGTGGATCTCTCTCACACGTACCAACACAGACTATCCCCCAATTTAACTGATCCCCAGAGGTTTTTGATTAAATAGCGGAATAGAAAATATGATCCCAAAAAAGTGTATGTATATCACACGTACACAACCACACTAGGCCCCAATTACTATTGTTTGTACCCCTAAAAGGCTAGGAGTAGGGGGAGTATGGAACAGGCAGCACCCTCAAACCTTCAGAAGTATGAGATGAACCCCAACAACTTGGAAAGGTGGATCTCTCTCACACGTACCAACACAGACTATCCCCCAATTTAACTGATCCCCAGAGGTTTTTGATTAAATAGCGGAATAGAAAATATGATCCCAAAAAAGTGTATGTATATCACACGTACACAACCACACTAGGCCCCAATTACTATTGTTTGTACCCCTAAAAGGCTAGGAGTAGGGGGAGTATGGAACAGGCAGCACCCTCAAACCTTCAGAAGTATGAGATGAACCCCAACAACTTGGAAAGGTGGATCTCTCTCACACGTACCAACACAGACTATCCCCCAATTTAACTGATCCCCAGAGGTTTTTGATTAAATAGCGGAATAGAAAATATGATCCCAAAAAAGTGTATGTATATCACACGTACACAACCACACTAGGCCCCAATTACTATTGTTTGTACCCCTAAAAGGCTAGGAGTAGGGGGAGTATGGAACAGGCAGCACCCTCAAACCTTCAGAAGTATGAGATGAACCCCAACAACTTGGAAAGGTGGATCTCTCTCACACGTACCAACACAGACTATCCCCCAATTTAACTGATCCCCAGAGGTTTTTGATTAAATAGCGGAATAGAAAATATGATCCCAAAAAAGTGTATGTATATCACACGTACACAACCACACTAGGCCCCAATTACTATTGTTTGTACCCCTAAAAGGCTAGGAGTAGGGGGGAGTATGGAACAGGCAGCACCCTCAAACCTTCAGAAGTATGAGATGAACCCCAACAACTTGGAAAGGTGGATCTCTCTCACACGTACCAACACAGACTATCCCCCAATTTAACTGATCCCCAGAGGTTTTTGATTAAATAGCGGAATAGAAAATATGATCCCAAAAAAGTGTATGTATATCACACGTACACAACCACACTAGGCCCCAATTACTATTGTTTGTACCCCTAAAAGGCTAGGAGTAGGGGGGAGTATGGAACAGGCAGCACCCTCAAACCTTCAGAAGTATGAGATGAACCCCAACAACTTGGAAAGGTGGATCTCTCTCACACGTACCAACACAGACTATCCCCCAATTTAACTGATCCCCAGAGGTTTTTGATTAAATAGCGGAATAGAAAATATGATCCCAAAAAAGTGTATGTATATCACACGTACACAACCACACTAGGCCCCAATTACTATTGTTTGTACCCCTAAAAGGCTAGGAGTAGGGGGAGTATGGAACAGGCAGCACCCTCAAACCTTCAGAAGTATGAGATGAACCCCAACAACTTGGAAAGGTGGATCTCTCTCACACGTACCAACACAGACTATCCCCCAATTTAACTGATCCCCAAAGGTTTTTGATTAAATAGCGGAATAGAAAATATGATCCCAAAAAAGTGTATGTATATCACACGTACACAACCACACTAGGCCCCAATTACTATTGTTTGTACCCCTAAAAGGCTAGGAGTAGGGGGAGTATGGAACAGGCAGCACCCTCAAACCTTCAGAAGTATGAGATGAACCCCAACAACTTGGAAAGGTGGATCTCTCTCACACGTACCAACACAGACTATCCCCCAATTTAACTGATCCCCAGAGGTTTTTGATTAAATAGCGGAATAGAAAATATGATCCCAAAAAAGTGTATGTATATCACACGTACACAACCACACTAGGCCCCAATTACTATTGTTTGTACCCCTAAAAGGCTAGGAGTAGGGGGAGTATGGAACAGGCAGCACCCTCAAACCTTCAGAAGTATGAGATGAACCCCAACAACTTGGAAAGGTGGATCTCTCTCACACGTACCAACACAGACTATCCCCCAATTTAACTGATCCCCAGAGGTTTTTGATTAAATAGCGGAATAGAAAATATGATCCCAAAAAAGTGTATGTATATCACACGTACACAACCACACTAGGCCCCAATTACTATTGTTTGTACCCCTAAAAGGCTAGGAGTAGGGGGAGTATGGAACAGGCAGCACCCTCAAACCTTCAGAAGTATGAGATGAACCCCAACAACTTGGAAAGGTGGATCTCTCTCACACGTACCAACACAGACTATCCCCCAATTTAACTGATCCCCAGAGGTTTTTGATTAAATAGCGGAATAGAAAATATGATCCCAAAAAAGTGTATGTATATCACACGTACACAACCACACTAGGCCCCAATTACTATTGTTTGTACCCCTAAAAGGCTAGGAGTAGGGGGAGTATGGAACAGGCAGCACCCTCAAACCTTCAGAAGTATGAGATGAACCCCAACAACTTGGAAAGGTGGATCTCTCTCACACGTACCAACACAGACTATCCCCCAATTTAACTGATCCCCAGAGGTTTTTGATTAAATAGCGGAATAGAAAATATGATCCCAAAAAAGTGTATGTATATCACACGTACACAACCACACTAGGCCCCAATTACTATTGTTTGTACCCCTAAAAGGCTAGGAGTAGGGGGAGTATGGAACAGGCAGCACCCTCAAACCTTCAGAAGTATGAGATGAACCCCAACAACTTGGAAAGGTGGATCTCTCTCACACGTACCAACACAGACTATCCCCCAATTTAACTGATCCCCAGAGGTTTTTGATTAAATAGCGGAATAGAAAATATGATCCCAAAAAAGTGTATGTATATCACACGTACACAACCACACTAGGCCCCAATTACTATTGTTTGTACCCCTAAAAGGCTAGGAGTAGGGGGGAGTATGGAACAGGCAGCACCCTCAAACCTTCAGAAGTATGAGATGAACCCCAACAACTTGGAAAGGTGGATCTCTCTCACACGTACCAACACAGACTATCCCCCAATTTAACTGATCCCCAGAGGTTTTTGATTAAATAGCGGAATAGAAAATATGATCCCAAAAAAGTGTATGTATATCACACGTACACAACCACACTAGGCCCCAATTACTATTGTTTGTACCCCTAAAAGGCTAGGAGTAGGGGGGAGTATGGAACAGGCAGCACCCTCAAACCTTCAGAAGTATGAGATGAACCCCAACAACTTGGAAAGGTGGATCTCTCTCACACGTACCAACACAGACTATCCCCCAATTTAACTGATCCCCAGAGGTTTTTGATTAAATAGCGGAATAGAAAATATGATCCCAAAAAAGTGTATGTATATCACACGTACACAACCACACTAGGCCCCAATTACTATTGTTTGTACCCCTAAAAGGCTAGGAGTAGGGGGAGTATGGAACAGGCAGCACCCTCAAACCTTCAGAAGTATGAGATGAACCCCAACAACTTGGAAAGGTGGATCTCTCTCACACGTACCAACACAGACTATCCCCCAATTTAACTGATCCCCAAAGGTTTTTGATTAAATAGCGGAATAGAAAATATGATCCCAAAAAAGTGTATGTATATCACACGTACACAACCACACTAGGCCCCAATTACTATTGTTTGTACCCCTAAAAGGCTAGGAGTAGGGGGAGTATGGAACAGGCAGCACCCTCAAACCTTCAGAAGTATGAGATGAACCCCAACAACTTGGAAAGGTGGATCTCTCTCACACGTACCAACACAGACTATCCCCCAATTTAACTGATCCCCAGAGGTTTTTGATTAAATAGCGGAATAGAAAATATGATCCCAAAAAAGTGTATGTATATCACACGTACACAACCACACTAGGCCCCAATTACTATTGTTTGTACCCCTAAAAGGCTAGGAGTAGGGGGAGTATGGAACAGGCAGCACCCTCAAACCTTCAGAAGTATGAGATGAACCCCAACAACTTGGAAAGGAGGATCTCTCTCACACGTACCAACACAGACTATCCCCCAATTTAACTGATCCCCAGAGGTTTTTGATTAAATAGCGGAATAGAAAATATGATCCCAAAAAAGTGTATGTATATCACACGTACACAACCACACTAGGCCCCAATTACTATTGTTTGTACCCCTAAAAGGCTAGGAGTAGGGGGAGTATGGAACAGGCAGCACCCTCAAACCTTCAGAAGTATGAGATGAACCCCAACAACTTGGAAAGGTGGATCTCTCTCACACGTACCAACACAGACTATCCCCCAATTTAACTGATCCCCAGAGGTTTTTGATTAAATAGCGGAATAGAAAATATGATCCCAAAAAAGTGTATGTATTTCACACGTACACAACCACACTAGGCCCCAATTACTATTGTTTGTACCCCTAAAAGGCTAGGAGTAGGGGGAGTATGGAACAGGCAGCACCCTCAAACCTTCAGAAGTATGAGATGAACCCCAACAACTTGGAAAGGTGGATCTCTCTCACACGTACCAACACAGACTATCCCCCAATTTAACTGATCCCCAGAGGTTTTTGATTAAATAGCGGAATAGAAAATATGATCCCAAAAAAGTGTATGTATATCACACGTACACAACCACACTAGGCCCCAATTACTATTGTTTGTACCCCTAAAAGGCTAGGAGTAGGGGGGAGTATGGAACAGGCAGCACCCTCAAACCTTCAGAAGTATGAGATGAACCCCAACAACTTGGAAAGGTGGATCTCTCTCACACGTACCAACACAGACTATCCCCCAATTTAACTGATCCCCAGAGGTTTTTGATTAAATAGCGGAATAGAAAATATGATCCCAAAAAAGTGTATGTATATCACACGTACACAACCACACTAGGCCCCAATTACTATTGTTTGTACCCCTAAAAGGCTAGGAGTAGGGGGGAGTATGGAACAGGCAGCACCCTCAAACCTTCAGAAGTATGAGATGAACCCCAACAACTTGGAAAGGTGGATCTCTCTCACACGTACCAACACAGACTATCCCCCAATTTAACTGATCCCCAGAGGTTTTTGATTAAATAGCGGAATAGAAAATATGATCCCAAAAAAGTGTATGTATATCACACGTACACAACCACACTAGGCCCCAATTACTATTGTTTGTACCCCTAAAAGGCTAGGAGTAGGGGGGAGTATGGAACAGGCAGCACCCTCAAACCTTCAGAAGTATGAGATGAACCCCAACAACTTGGAAAGGTGGATCTCTCTCACACGTACCAACACAGACTATCCCCCAATTTAACTGATCCCCAAAGGTTTTTGATTAAATAGCGGAATAGAAAATATGATCCCAAAAAAGTGTATGTATATCACACGTACACAACCACACTAGGCCCCAATTACTATTGTTTGTACCCCTAAAAGGCTAGATGAGGAGTAGGGGGAGTATGGAACAGGCAGCACCCTCAAACCTTCAGTATGAGATTGTGTTCACTGTACCCCACAAAGATTGAGTTCACTGCACCCCACAATGATTGTGTTCACTGCACCCCACAAAGATTGTGTTCACTGCACCTCACAAAGATTGTGTTCACTGTACCCCCCAAAGATTGTGTTCACTGCACCCCACAAAGATTCTGTTCACTGTACCCCACAAAGATTGTGTTCACTGCACCCCAAAAAGATTGTGTTCACTGCACCCCAAAAAGGATGTTGTTCACTGCACCCCAAAAAGGATGTTGTTCACTCCACCCCAAAAAGATTGTGTTCACTGCACCCCACAAAGATTGTGTTCACTGCACCCCAAAAAGATTGTGTTCACTGCACCCCAAAAATGATTTTGTTCACTGCACCCCAAAAAGGATTTTGTTCACTGCACCCCAAAAAGGATGTTGTTCACTCCACCCCAAAAAGATTGTGTTCACTGCACCCCAAAAAGATTGTGTTCACTGCACCCCACAAAGGATTTTGTTCACTGCACCCCAAAAAGATTGTGTTCACTGCACCCCAAAAAGGATGTTGTTCACTGCACCCCAAAAAGGATTTTGTTCACTGCACCCCAAAAAGATTGTGTTCACTGCACCCCACAAAGGATTTTGTTCACTGCACCCCACAAAGATTGTGTTCACTGCACCCCAAAAAGGATTGTGTTCACTGCACCCCAAAAAGATTGTGTTCACTGCAGCCCAAAAAGATTGTGTTCACTGCAGCCCAAAAAGATTGTGTTCACTGCAGCCCAAAAAGATTGTGTTCACTGCAGCCCAAAAAGATTGTGTTCACTGCAGCCCAAAAAGATTGTGTTCACTGCAGCTCACACACAGAAAAATGGATGTGGATCACTGACACCTGCCTATCTCCAATCCCACACCACACAGCAATATCGATTGTAGTTTGTAGAACACAGTTTCCCTAAAATTCAGCAGACTCTGTCCCTAACAGGATTGAGAAGAGATCGTAGATCAGGATTGAGTGCAGATTCACCCCACCCCCCACACAGCAATATCGATTGTAGTTTGTAGAACACAGTTTCCCTAAAATTCAGCAGACTCTGTCCCTAACAGGATTGAGAAGAGATCGTAGATCAGGATTGAGTGCAGATTCACCCCACCCCCCACACAGCAATATCGATTGTAGTTTGTAGAACACAGTTTCCCTAAAATTCAGCAGACTCTGTCCCTAACAGGATTGAGAAGAGATCGTAGATCAGGATTGAGTGCAGATTCACCCCACCCCCCACACAGCAATATCGATTGTAGTTTGTAGAAGACACTGACCCTATATAATTCAGCAGACTCTATCCCTAAAATGCCTACAACTCGCCCTGCCTAAACACTCCGACCTGTCCCTCAATTCTATCCGGACACAAATGGTTTTTTCCTGCCTATCTTTCCCTAATCAGCAGCCAGCACGTTGATGTGTGCTCTGTCCCTGAATCTAAGCAGCATAATGACGCCGCTGCGGCTGCCTCGAACTTATAAAGACTTGGTCACATGCTTCAGACGGCCAATCACAGCTACTGAGACATTTGCAGGCATGGCTGGGATGGCTTAAGGCACACCAGTTAAACGATTGTTGATTGGCTGTTGAAAGCCCGCCATGAAAAGAGCGCCAAAGCATGCAAAACCCGGAAATAAAACGACCGAACACGGATTTTTACCCGAACATACAGTAAAGTGTCCGTGTCCGTGTTCGGGTACAAAAAATCCAATTATTCGGTACGAACACGAATAATACAGTCCGTGTTCGCTCAACACTAATATGTAGCAGTATAAATTTTGGCCCAAATGTATGAAGAAAAATTAATTTTTTGCAAAATTTTATAATAGAAACTAAAAAAAAGTGTTTTTTTTGCAAAATTTTTGCTATTTTTTTTGCTTATATCACGAAAAAAAAAAACCCCAGTTGTGATCAAATACCACCAAAAGAAAGCTCTGTTTGTGTGAAAAAAATGATAAAAATTTTGTTTGGTTACAGTGTAGCATGACTGAGCAATTGTCATTCAAAGTGTGAGAGTGCTGAAAGCTGAAAATTGGTCTGGGCAGGAAGGGGGTCTAACTGCTCTGTATGGAAGCGGTTAAAGTCTAATAATCATTGGAAACAGATCCATGCCAAATAAAATCTTTACAAACAAGGCAAAAATATTTACATTTATGTATAAACTGTTTATTTAACCATTCAAAACAAGAGAAATGGGATACGGGACTTTTAGGCCCTGTTCACACCTGAGCCTTTTTCAACTTGTAAAACGCTCATCTCTGAAGTCTCAAAACGCCCAAGAAGAAAACTCCCATTCATTTCAATGGCCCCTGTTCCCATCTGAGCGTTTTGTCGCCTGAAGCAAAACACCTGAAGCTCAAAAAAGTACATGAGTTTCTTTTTGGCAGATTACAAGCTGAAAATGCCCAAAAAAAAAAAAAACGCCCAAAAAAAACGCCTGAAAACGATACGCTCAGGTGTGAATGAAGCCTTAAGATGCACAAATAATAAGTACAACACAGAGTTTGATATAATAAAGTTCAAAAAGCATTTATTGATACATAAATTTACTAAAAACATCCATGCAGTTAAGGATAGTGCCTATTGATTTACAATAAATTAACATCACGCTTGTAGTTCCGACATGTTTCGCCAAAGTGGCTTCATAGGAAAGAGTGTTGACTGTACTGATAAAACAAAAAACACAAATCAGTCATAAATACAATACAATGCATTCACATTCAAGAAATATATCTATAAACATAAACGCCCTACCTCCATCTGTTGCTCTTTGAGGCAGGGCTAAAAACACAAAGCGGAGAATGAAAGGAGTCTGTCCACGTGGGGCGAGGCTCTCCCCTCCCTTCTATGTGTGCCTGTTTGGAATCGGCCCCTGGTGTGTACTGCTTACCCCCCTGGACTGACTGGATGGGCGGTGTTTCCGTCATGTCTGGACCATTCCCTGATGGAGGTGGAGCTCGGTCACAGGTTGCTTGGCGGTGAGTGTTAGTGAGTGCATGTGCGGCTCCCGGTCTTGCGTCGGCACTACGTCGACGTAATTATGTCAGACAGATGGGGGATGGGGGGGTGGGATGAACTCTGCTATAAAGTTCCCAGTGAGCAGTAACATAGTGCAGGGAGCCTGCATGTATCCACTGGGTCTGTTACAGGTACGGAAGCTTTTGTCAAACATGTGGAGACACTTATTTAGTGTAGATCCAACTGTGGGTGATTTTCTCTCTTTTTTAACATATTTTGATGACTCTGCTGGCTCCCTTAGGTGGTGTCTGCAAGTGGATCCTGATTGGGTCTGGTTGATTTTGATCTGGAACAAAGACTCTAGGATTTGTGATCTGGGAAGTTGCATCAGTACTTGTTTGGTTTGACACCAGTGGACTTTACATCATAGTTCAACTTGGAATAAGTGAGTAGATATCATATACTATAAATTGGGCAGTGTAAATCATTTATGGAACATCTATGAATGCATGTCTATATTTATTCTGCACTTTATTAATTTATATCCATTTTAGGATTACTTAAGGTCTCCCATCCTTCTCTGTGGGAGATCTGGTTTGTGGGGTGATCCCTGTTTGACTTACTGCATGCAGGTCCACGTAGACAGACTCCATTCATCCTCCGCTCTGTGTTTTATGCCCTGCCCCAAAGTGCCACAGATGGAGGTAGGGCATTTATTTACTGTGGGAACTATGGTCAGTTCTGGGGGATGCAGCTCTCCTGTTATGTTTTATGTTTATACATATATTTCATGAATGTGAATGCATTGTATTCTATTTTTGATTTATTTGGGTTTTTGATTTATCAGTATAGTCATCACACTTTCCTGTGAAGAAGCCACTTTGGCGAAACATGTCAGAATTACAAGCGTGATGGTAATTTACTGTAAATCAATAGGCACTATCCATGACTGCACAGATGTTTTTTAGTAAAATGATGTATCAATAAATGCTTTTTAAACTTTATTATATCAAACGCTGTGTTGTACTTGTAATTTATGCACCTTAAAAGTCCCGTATCCCATTTCCCTTGTTTTGAATCCTTGACTATTGGGATGTTGGTGCCTTAACTTGTTCTTCTTCTGGTTATGTCCACATATATTTGGATATTTGTTTATTTACCCAGGTAGCAGAAAGAGCAATTGTCCTGTGCAAAATGCTGCAACCCACACCAAACAATTTACCTTTCATCATTTCAGAGTCCTACTGGTCATGCATTGTATGTAATGACGTATCCATGGAGTGTGACTGATCCATGGAGCATCAAAGACAAGCAGTTTGGGGGACCAGTTGCACAAAGAGGAAGAACCTGGGGGAGAGAGGATTAGGTAAGTAAAACACTATTAGTATTTAACCCTTGTGGCCCAGAGGGAGCCCCAACTAAATGAATAATTTTTACATTTCCTTGGAGTTCAGCTTTAAGGTTGATTTAGGCTTTAAGTTAGGGGATGTTAAAACAAGTGATTGAGCTATGGTTTTAGGGCCCCCCTCCCTTAGGCTGAAAAGGCAGCTGCGGGGGGGGGGGGGGGGAAGTTCACATGCCGTGGTCACAATGCTTTGCTTTTCGTTTGCACCAACAATGCACATAGTTGTGGCACATTGGTGCAGCAATCATGGGGTTAAAATAGGCGATGAGGAGGCCTCATATTTCCTCCTCACCACCTGTCAAACGCCTCTGAAAAGTGATCTGAAGATGGATTGTTTTTCAAAGGCGCAGCAGTTTAGACACAAGTCTGAACTTAGCCTTAAATTTTATATAAAGCCAAACACTGGAATGTCATATAAGCTTTCACATGTTAATGCAATCTCAAAAGTGATTTTTAATATTTTCATTAACCACTTTACCGCTGCTCACTGAGCTGCTACTGCAGCAAAATGGCTCGATAACGTCTGACGACGTAGACCTACGTCGCCAGACATTCCCCTCTCTGTATTCAGTCACAGCGGGAGTCGGGCCAGGGGAGGAGCAGCGGTGATCACTCATCGGGGAATCGAGTGTGGAGATCCGCCCGCTTGTGTAAACCGCCCGCTTGTGTAAACCAGGCATCACAGTAACCCCTTGATCACCAATAAAAATTAACCGCTTCCCTGCCAGTGTCATTTTTACAGTAACAGTGCATATGTATAGCACTGATTACTGTAGTAATGTCACTGGTCCCCCCAAAAGTGTCAAAAATGTCAGTCAAGGGTCCGATCTGTCCGCCGCAATGTCGCAGTCCCGCAAAAAAAATTGCAGATCGCCGCCATTACTCGTTAAAAAAAAAAAAAAACACCAAAAATGACAGAAATCTTTCCCTTAGTTGGTAAACGCAATAACTTTTGCGCAAACCAATCAAAATACGCTTATTGCGATTTTTTTTTTTACCAAAAATATGTAGCAGAAAACAAATTGGCCTAAAATGATAAAAAATTTAGATTTTTACATTTTTTTGGGGGGGAATTTCATATAAAAAAATTTGAAAAATATTGTTATTTTTTCAAAATTGTCACTCTTTTTTTGTTTATAACACAAAAAGTAAAAATCGCACAGGTGATCAAATACCACCAAAAGAAAGCTCTGTTTGTGGGAAAAAATAAGACGTAAATTTAGTTTGGGTACGGCATGGCTTGACCGCGCAATTGTCAGTTAGAGTCGCACAGTGCCGAATCGCAAAAAGTGGCCTGGACGTAAGACAGCAAAATCAGCATGAAGCGGTTAAAGTCTAATAATCATTGGAAACAGATCCATGCCAAATAAAATCTTTACAAACAAGGCAAAAATATTTACATTTATGTATAAACTGTTTATTTAACCATTCAAAACAAGAGAAATGGGATACGGGACTTTTAGGCCCTGTTCACACCTGAGCATTTTTCAACTTGTAAAACGCTCATCTCTGAAGTCTCAAAACGCCCAAGAAGAAAACTCCCATTCATTTCAATGGCCCCTGTTCCCATCTGAGCGTTTTGTAGCCTGAAGCAAAACACCTGAAGCTCAAAAAAGTACATGTTTCTTTTTGGCAGATTACAAGCTTTTTTGTTAGATGTCAATGCCTGCCTTCAAATCCCTGCAAAAAACGCCTGAAAAAACGCAGAAAAAATGCCCAAAAAAAAAAAAAAAACGCCCAAAAAAAAGCCTGAAAACGATACGCTCAGGTGTGAATGAAGCCTTAAGATGCACAAATAATAAGTACAACACAGAGTTTGATATAAAAAAGTTCAAAAAGCATTTATTGATACATAAATTTACTAAAAAACATCCATGCAGTTAAGGATAGTGCCTATTGATTTACAGTAAATTAACATCACGCTTGTAGTTCCGACATGTTTCGCCAAAGTGGCTTCATAGGAAAGAGTGTTGACTGTACTGATAAAACAAAAAACACAAATCAGTCATAAATACAATACAATGCATTCACATTCAAGAAATATATCTATAAACATAAACGCCCTACCTCCATCTGTTGCTCTTTGAGGCAGGGCTAAAAACACAAAGCGGAGAATGAAAGGAGTCTGTCCACGTGGGGCGAGGCTCTCCCCTCCCTTCTATGTGTGCCTGTTTGGAATCGGCCCCTGGTGTGTACTGCTTACCCCCCTGGACTGACTGGATGGGCGGTGTTTCCGTCATGTCTGGACCATTCCCTGATGGAGGTGGAGCTCGGTCACAGGTTGCTTGGCGGTGAGTGTTAGTGAGTGCATGTGCGGCTCCCGGTCTTGCGTCGGCACTACGTCGACGTAATTATGTCAGACAGATGGGGGATGGGGGGGTGGGATGAACTCTGCTATAAAGTTCCCAGTGAGCAGTAACATAGTGCAGGGAGCCTGCATGTATCCACTGGGTCTGTTACAGGTACGGAAGCTTTTGTCAAACATGTGGAGACACTTATTTAGTGTAGATCCAACTGTGGGTGATTTTCTCTCTTTTTTAACATATTTTAATGACTCTGCTGGCTCCCTTAGGTGGCGTCTGCAAGTGGATCCTGATTGGGTCTGGTTGATTTTGATCT
Organism: Pelophylax lessonae; assembly: GCF_965119305.1. NCBI lineage: Eukaryota > Metazoa > Chordata > Amphibia > Anura > Ranidae > Pelophylax > Pelophylax lessonae. The sequence goes on along the minus strand of NC_138770.1, from coordinate 156,521,343 downwards.
GGAACAAAGACTCTAGGATTTGTGATCTGGGAAGTTGCATCAGTACTTGTTTGGTTTGACACTTTACATCATAGTTCAACTTGGAATAAGTGAGTAGATATCATATACTATAAATTGGGCAGTGTAAATAATTTATGGAACATCTATGAATGCATGTCTATATTTATTCTGCACTTTATTAATTTATATCCATTTTAGGATTACTTAAGGTCTCCCATCCTTCTCTGTGGGAGATCTGGTTTGTGGGGTGATCCCTGTTTGACCTACTGCATGGAGGTCCACATAGACAGACTCCATTCATCCTCCGCTCTGTGTTTTATGCCCTGCCCCAAAGTGCCACAGATGGAGGTAGGGCATTTATTTACTGTGGGAACTATGGTCAGTTCTGGGGGATGCAGCTCTCCTGTTATGTTTTATGTTTATACATATATTTCCTGAATGTGAATGCATTGTATTCTATTTTTGATTTATTTGGGTTTTTGATTTATCAGTACAGTCATCACACTTTCCTGTGAAGAAGCCACTTTGGCGAAACATGTCAGAATTACAAGCGTGATGGTAATTTACTGTAAATCAATAGGCACTATCCATGACTGCACAGATGTTTTTTAGTAAAATGATGTATCAATAAATGCTTTTTAAACTTTATTATATCAAACTCTGTGTTGTATTTGTAATTTTTGCACCTTAAAAGTCCCGTATCCCATTTCTCTTGTTTTGAATCCTTGACTATTGGGATGTTGGTGCCTTAACTTGTTCTTCTTCTGGTTATGTCCACATATATTTGGATATTTGTTTATTTACCCAGGTAGCAGAAATAGCAATTGTCCTGTGCAAAATGCTGCAACCCACACCAAACAATTTACCTTTCATCATTTCAGAGTCCTACTGGTCATGCATTGTATCCATGGAGTGTGACTGATCCATGGAGCATCAAAGACAAGCAGTTTTGGGGACCAGTTGCACAAAGAGGAAGAACCTGGGGGAGAGAGGATTAGGTAAGTAAAACACTTTTAGTATTTAACCCTTGTGGCCCAGAGGGAGCCCCAACTAAATGAATAGTTTTTACATCTCCCTGGAGTTCAGCTTTAAGGTTCATTTAGACTTTAAGTTAGGGGATGTTAAAACAAGTGGTTGAGATATGTTTTTAGGGCCCCCTCCTTTAGGCTGAAAAGGTAGCTGCGGGGGGGGGGGGGGGGGGGTGTTCACGTGCCGTGGTCACAATGCTTTGCTTTTCGTTTGCACCAACAATGCACATAGTTGTGGCACATTGGTGCAGCAATCATGAAATAGGCGATGAGGAGGCCTCATATTTCCTCCTCACCACCTACCAAACACCTCTGAAAAGTGATCTGAAGATGGATTGTTTTTCAAAGGCGCAGCAGTTTAGACACAAGTCTGAACTTAGCCTTAAATTTTATATAAAGCCAAACACTGGAATGTCATATACGTTTTCACATGTTAATGCAATCTCAAAAGTGATTTTTAATATTTTCATTAAAATAATACATGATGATCCTGCCACCAAAGTCTTTTTTCAGGCACTTCCTGTTATAGAGTGATAAAGCTCTGTCCCTGTCTCCAGCTGTGCTCCTGCATTGTCATCCTGTCACATAGGCTTCCAATGGAGACTAAACACACATTGTGTCCACATGGTCCAGCATTGTTACCATAAGAAAACTTGCCCTGAGCCATGCATATAGACAGGAAGTGGCTGCTGGAGATCAAAAACACTGGGGTGCAACAACGGATGAAAAAAAGTTCAAAGCGAGTTTTTCAAAGTAATACGGGGCAGCACAGTGGCTAAGTGGTTAGCACTTCCACCTGGCAGCAGTGGTATTGTTGGTTTGAATTCCAACTATGACACTACCTGCCTGGTGTTTGCATATTCTCCCTGTGGCTGTGTGAGTTTCCTCCGGGTACTCAGGTTTCCTCTCACACTTCAAAGATATGCTGGTAGGTAAGTGGCTCTAGTATGTGTTCAAATGCAAGTTAGGGACTTTATATTATAAGCTTCTTAAGGGCATGGACTGATGTGAATGTACAATATAATGTATATGTAAAGTGCTGCATAAATTGACAGTGCTATAGAAGTACCTGTAATAAATAAATACAAGTCAACTGTTTATTGCACACAGTGTTTTAGCAACTAATGTAATTCAGTTAGGGTTTACATCTATATTCCAAATTTCAAATTGCTTGCAATAGTTTACTGTGTTATGTACGTCTCTGTTTTCTTTCCTAAGTATGTCTGACCGTATTTCTAGAGTGCTGATTTTGTTAGAATAGCAGGGAGAAGTGTTTACACCTAGGAATTGGAAAAAGTTGTCATCTTCCAGCAATAAAACCTTCATTGACTCTTGAAAATTCTATTTCCAGTTGACAGTTCACTCACTTTCCTGCCAGTGCAGAGCAGACGGAACCCCAAGAGGTGAAGTTATCATCCATTTTGAAATCTTTTTGAACTCTCGATATATTAATGCGCCAGCAGAGAGAAGCAGAGGATGCAGTGATAGAACGTTTGTGTACACAAGCCATAATAAAGTGTTCTGTGCCATCATAAAGAAAGAAATAAAAATCAAAAATGTTATTTTTCTGACCTTCTGTGTGACCTGAAGTGGTGATTCTAATCCCTCGGGTTTACCATTCTACTATTGTAATAAATGAAACAAACATAATGGTATATAAATCATAGAGGGAGATAACAGTGATGGGTATGTGTATTTCCCAAGACAAGTCATTGAAAGTATAACTCGGGGACTGAATTCAACTGCCAAAGATTGAATGTAATCATTTTCATAATGGATACTTGAAGGGAAAATATTCCCTGCTTATTCCTTATTCTTTAACTTTTGTATTCTAAACATTCTGTGCAGCACATACTGATGTGAGAGTGCTTATTTCATGAAATAGGGGTGTAACAGGATGCATAATCAGCCTAATGGCCAGAAAAAATGTAACTGCAACCTGCAGTTCACTAAACAGATCCAAAGTTAGAAACAATAATTCAAAACAGAGGCAAAGAGCATGCATACACTGCAGAATAATACACAACTGATTATGAAGGCTACACAAATATGGAATCTTCACAACAATGTCTTTGTGACTTACATAGTTAGTCTAGTTGAAAAAAAGTCTATCTAGTTCAACCAATAGAAGGAAAAAATAAATAAATATATATATGTAGCACCCTCCTAGGTAGGTGCTAGGTAAACACATTTGGTGGCTCTGTTCTGCTTATCAGGAGAGCCAGATCTGTAAGTTTAGCCTTTCACATGTTTCCAGGTGGGACTTATTGGGTCTGGGGAGTGTCCCCACTGTATCCAATAAGGGAGCGTTTTGGACAGTGGAGGAAACCTAACCAATAGCACACCAGGGTTTATGACTGTCCCATGGGCGGGCATTGCTGCAATGCATCCTGGGATTGGGAATAAATCCTGAGGGGGCATGTGACGGTGTCTTTTGGCGAGAGAAAGTCCCAGGAGGAGGTGGATGGCTGTCTCTCCTCCTGCAGGTGGTGAGGAAGGTGGTTCAGGCGGTGGACCTAGGAACCAGGTGGGGAGCTGGGCTGCAGAGGATCCACTGTGCTGACCAGTGGAGCTGTTGGGCAGAAGACTTTGGGAAAAACAGTATCGTGAGTACTGAAGGATCTGTCTAAGGGTCTGCCTAGGAGAGGGGACCACTCCAGAGAAGTCAGGGGATCAAGGAGCCAGCTCACTCAGAGTGTTACAGGAAAGGGGGTGCCAAGTAATTAACCCTGATGATTAGGGAGAATGGGGGTACCAGGAAGGGCCCTGAAGTTGTCCAGCAGTACAGCCTACCTCAGAGTACAGCTTGCGTCAGGATACAGTTTACCTCAGGAAGCTCAATGAATTACTTTCACAACCAAGGGCAAAGTGAAGCAGCGGCCTAGCCATTACTAGCTCAACTCAGCGTTACTCAGTGTTACTCAGCATCATTCAAGTCGTCCCTGCCTATTGTGACTAGTTCTATTCAGTTGGAGTATCCCACTCATCCCTTCTCCTATCCAAGTTCCAAATAAAACATAAAAACTAAAGATACTGGACTGCTTCTTGTCTGAGGTAAAATACTTGGAAAAATGCCAGACTGTTCTATTGTTGCTAATGGTAAACCAGGGGAACCCGTAACTATATATATATATATATATATATATATATATATATATATATATATATATTTCTCTTACGTCCTCCGACAGTCGCTGCCCACTCATACAGTCTTCACCAATGGGTATTGACTTCATCTCCATAGGAGTAACTAGGCATAAGACTTGTTAAAAAACAAAGCATTTACATAGACACACCTATGGGGGCTGTCCCACTGGTCCAATACCCCCCTGCAATCAGCCATCCCAACTCAGTTTGTCTTCTGCCTAGTTAAGGAGTAAGATAGGCTTCCCTGTGCTGGGGCTACAGTCTCAGCCTTCTTCTATTTTATGATTTTCTTTGCTGCAAATGTGTTTTTTCTTTGCACTAATGGCTATTTATTTTGTCAGCGTTAGTTAGTCGGATCTTCGGATGAAGACGGCGTTTGCGGAGCTGGGAGTCGGACTGGTCGTCCTGGTTTTCCAGGACAGACGGTCTTATAGAATCCCAGCCCACCATCGAGCGTTTAGCAGGCTATGTGTTCGCCCTGGCCTCGCAAACGACCCACCCCTGTCCTCAGGGATGCAGCCTGCGAGGTGGCTACCTCGCCTGGACGCCTCATCCACAGTTCTCCGTGCACTGCTAACGTCCTGCGTTTTTTTGGCTGACAGCACCCCTGCCATCTGAGGGTGGGCGGTTTCCCGTCGATGAGAGGCACCCCACGCCATCGAGTACAGGTAAGTACATTCTGTGTGGGGCCTCTGTCTGGGGCTGGCAGTCCTGTGTGTCTGTGTTATCCCCTCATATCTGTGTGTTTTTGGGCTCCCTGATCCCGGTCCCTGCGGGGGTTTTTTCTCACAGCCAGTGTGCTGTGTGGGTTTGTGGGGGTCCCTCTCCTGTGTCACTTTAGGGTGCTTTTTGGAGGTACAGAAACGTGTGGCGACCGCTGCGGGGTTAAACACCGCCGGTCCGCCATTTTAGGTGTGGGCAGCATGTCTGGCTTCACTGTGGGTGCTTATACAGCATTGTATGTGGTGTGTTTTGGCGCCTTGCGGCGCCATCTTGTGGTAAAACGTTTGTTCTGTTCAGAAGAGATCGGCTGCGGCGGTAACACTTGAGGGGATCTGTCTGCTGTCCTTTTTTTGTGTGCAAATACTTCTGGCTATCAGTTTATCCTGCTCAGGGGTCTGTTTGTCACAGTCTTGTAGTGGTGTGCTGCGCGGGTCCGCGGCGCGCTTAAAGGGCCAGTACCTTAAAAAAAAAAAAAAAAATTTACTATGGAATCTCAGGACAGCAAATTTCCCACAGCCTTAGTGGGGGATTCCGGTTCCATTGAATCTTCTGCTCTGTCTACTTTGTCTGCTGCAGTGCCGACTTTGGTGTCCAAAGTGGATATTCTGATGACTGAATGTGCTGACAGAAAAAGGCCTTGTTTTTCCTTGTCTTCTGATTCTGTATCGGATATGGTTGCCGTAGATGGCGTGCCCCTTGAAGGGTCTCGCTCTTCTCTGTCTGAGGGGGAGGTTGCAGGGGTGGATGATTCCCCCCCCTGGGAAAGTCAAGGACCGCTAAGCTATGGATGCGCTAATTCTTGCCATCAAGGAAACACTACATTTAGAGGATGAGCCCAATCCTCCGGGCATTGTGTCCTCTTTTGGTACACACAGGACCCGTAAGGCGGCGCAGGTGTTCCCTTGCCCCGCTGAGTTTCACGCTACTGTGAATGATCAATGGCGTCATTTGAAACGCACCTTTGTGGTGCCTAAGATGTTTCAACTCCTTTATCCCTTTGCGTCTCCTACGGATTTGCGCTGGTGTGTGGCCCCTCAGGTGGATCACACTGTGGCCAGATTAAACAAGGCCACTCTGGTACCCACCGAAGATTCTCCAGTGTTTAGGGATCCTACGGATAGGAGGATGGAATCCCTTGCCTATTTTCGCCTCTGTCATGGCGGCTCAGGCTGTGGCGGATTGGACCAAGGTGCTAAGACGCACCCTTGTGGCTGATTCTGCTCCCCCTACTACCGTGGCGATGGTGGACCAGATCTATCAAGGAGTCATGTATTTGTGCGATGCGGCCTTGAATGAGGCCCCATTAGCTGCGCGCCTGTCCAGTGTCGCGGTGATTAACCGTCACCTGATATGGTTGAAAACCTGGTCGGCTGACCAGACTTCAAGGAAAACGGTGGCTGACATCCACTATGCGGGGTCTCACCTGTTTGGGAAATCCCTGGATGAATTGGTAAAAGGGGTCACTGGGGGCAAGAGCACTCTGCTGCCCCAGAATCCTAAGGGCAAGTTTTTCCGCGGTAAGCGGGGCCCCTCCTTTAAACAAAATCAGGGGTCCTTTCGTGCCTTCAAGGCACACAACAAGGGGAAACCCTTCAAGAGCCAGGGTGGCCAGAGAAAGCCCAGGGCAGGCAAACCTAAATCCGGCCAAGCCGGTGCGACGGCCCAGTCCACCTCTGCCTGATGGGGCGCCCTCACCCGTTTCAGGGGTGGGGGGATGTTTGCGCGGTTTCCTCCAACCTTGGCTGCTCCGAATTCCGGACAGGTGGGTTCAGGAAATCTTTCGATCGGGCTACAAGATCGAATTCCTTTTGCGGCCGGCGGACAGATTCTTTCCCTCAAATCTTAATTTGACCCCAGGGCGGTTACAGGACCTGAATCAGGCGGTGCAAGATCTACTCGCCCAGGGGGTGATCATCCCGGTGCCTCATCGGGACAGGTTTTGGGGGCTTTACTCGAATCTGTTCAATGTGCCCAGAAAGGAGGGCAAGGTGCGTCCTATTCTGGACTTAAAAGCTCTGAACCGCTTTGTACGCGTTCGGAAGTTCTGCATGGAATCGCTTCGCTCGGTGGTAGCCTCCCTGAGTCCAGGTGAATTCCTGGCCTCTATCGACCTGAAGGATGCGTATCTACACATCCCCATTTTCGAGGGTCATCAGAGGTACCTCCGATTCGCTATCGCGGAGGAACATTATCAGTTTGTGGCATTACCTTTCGGTCTCGCTTCGGCTCCAAGGGTGTTTACCAAAGTGCTGGCTCCCGTTCTGGGCCTGTTATGGGCACAGGGCATTGCGGTCTTGGGATATCTGGACGATCTCCTGTTAAGATCGAGTGCCAGCCAGAGCCTGCTGCGCGATCTGTCCACTTCAGTTCAGATGCTTCAGGAGTTCGGATGGACCATCAACGTGCAGAAGTCGACCTTGTCTCCTTCGGTTCGTCTCCCATATTTGGGAATGGTTCTGGACTCTGCTTAATCGAAGGTGTTCCTGCCGGAGGATAAGCTCCGGACCCTACAGAACGAGGTCAGGGCCCTCAGGGAAATCGAATCCTCATCACTCAGGACCTGTATGCGGTCCCTGGGGTTGATGGTGTCAGCCTTCGAGGCGATACCGTTTGCTCAGTTTCACACAAGGTCTCTCCAAACAGAGATCCTGGCCAGATGGGACAGGCTCCCTCAGTCTTTGGATCTGAGAGTGTCTCTGAGTCACCAAACCAGAATGGATCTTCTGTGGTGGATTCAGTCCCCGGCTGTGGCGGACGGAAAATCCTTCAGGCCCTTACTGTGGACAGTATTACCATGGATGCCAGCCTGTCGGGCTGGGGTGGAGTCCTGGGCAACCTGTCTGCCCAGGGCACTTGGTCGGTGGAGGAATCCTCACTCCCCATAAACATATTGGAATTGAGAGCGATCAGGCTGTGCCTGCTCCATTAGTCGGATCGTCTTCAGGGCCGCCCTGTACGGGTGCAGACGGACAATGCCACTGCGGTGGCTTACATCAATCACCAAGGGGGCACCAGGAGTGCCCGGGCGGCCCAGGAAGTGACCAGTATTCTGTCTTGGGCCGAGACTCATGTCCCGGCAATATCGGCAGTTCAAATTCCGGGTGTAGAGAATTGGCAGGCCGATTATCTGAGCCGCCAGACCCTGGACCTGTGTGCGAAATGTGGATCCCCGGATGTGGATCTGTTTGCATCTCGGCTAAACCACAAGGTGGAAAGGTTTGTGGCAAGTACGCGTGATCCTCTGGCAGACGCCTCTGATGCGCTGGTGGTGCCTTGGCATCAGTATCATCTGATATATGCCTTTCCTCCGATTCAGTTGTTGTCCAGGTTCCTTCGCAGGTTGGCCTCGGAACCAACATTGGTGATTCTGGTGGCGCCGGACTGGCCACGCCGGTCCTGGTACACGGACATCGTTCACCTGGCCGTCGAGTCTCCATGGCGGCTACCAATGCGAGCAGATCTACTGTCTCAGGGACCGATCTTCCATCCTGCTTTACAGACGCTGGCTTTAACGGCATGGCTGTTGAAAGCCAGGTCCTGAGAGACAGGGGTCTCTCCTCAGAGGTCATTCCTACCTTACTCAAGGCTAGAAAATCCTCGTCTGGTAAGATTTATTAACGTACTTGGAAAGCTTATTTTGCCTGGTGTGAGTCCAGGGGCTTCTCTCCTCGTTCACACTCGATGGCGAGGGTGTTGGCTTTCCTTCAGTCTGGTGTGGACCAGTGCCTTGCGTTGGCCACGATTAAGGGCCAGGTATCTGCACTGGCTGTCCTTTTCCAGCGCCCCGTGGAGTCTGATTCTTTGATTCGCACCTTCATTCAAGGTGTGCGTCACTTGGCCCCTCCTCGAAGGGAGCCCTTACCTCCATGGGACTTGAACTTGGTTCTGTCCGTGTTACAACGTTCCCCATTTGAAAACATCAGGGATATCTCGTTAACTCTGCTGTCTAAAAAGGTTACCTTTCTTGTGGCCATCACTTCTGCTCGCAGAGTGTCGGAGTTGGCGGCCTTGTCTTGTCGCTCCCCTTACCTGGTGGTTCATAGGGATAAGGTGGTCTTGCGACCTAACCCGTCCTTTCTTCCAAAGGTGGTTTCTGATTTTCACCTTAACCACTTAAGCCCCGGAAGATTTTACCCCCATTCTGACCAGGGGGTATTTTGCGATTCGGCACTGCGTGACTTTAACGGACAATTGTGCGGTCGTGCGACACTGTACCTAAACAAATTTGGCGTCCTTTTTTTCCCACAAACAGAGCTTTCTTTTGGTGGTATTTGATCACCTGTGCGATTTTTTGATCACGCGCTATAAACAAAAAAAGAGCGTCAATTTTGCAAAAATAGCAATATTTTTCACATTTTTTATATGAAATTCCCCCCAAAAAAATGTAAAAATCTAAATTTTTTAACATTTTCGGCCAATTTGTTTTATGCTACCTATGTTTGGTAAAAAAAAACCGCAAAAAGCGTATTTTGATTGGTTTGCGCAAAAGTTATCGCGTTTACTAACAAAGGGAAAGATTGTTGTCATTTTTGTTGGTTTTTTTTTAACGCGTAATGGCGGCGATCTGCGATTTTTTTGCGGTACTGCGACATTGGTGCGGACAGATCGGACCCTTGACTGACATTTTTGACACTTTTGGGGTTACCAGTGACATTTCTACAGTAATCAGTGCTATACATATGCACTGTTACTGTAAAAATACACTGGTAGTGAAGGGGTTAACTTTATTTGGGAGGGAGGGGCTGTGTGTGTCCCTAGGGGCGTGCTTTCTACTGTGATTGGCTGTGGCTTGAGCTGTAAGGACACTGATCAATGGATCTACATAGTAGATCCGTGTGATCAGTGTTTTTACACCGAGGAGAATGACAGGTGGCTTGTTTACACAAGCCGCCTGACTTTCTCCCTCTCCCCCGCCGATCGCTGAGTGACCGGCGGACATCGGGTCCACTGGTCACACGCGCGGGGGGGTCCGTGACCACGCGGGAGTGGGAGCGTGCCTCCGGGGGCGTGCGCTCGCTCCCTAGACCCTCACAAGCTAGTGACGTAGCCCTACGTCACTTTGCCTGTGAGGGGCTGACTGCCGACGTAGATCGGCGTTAGGCAGTCGGCAAGTGGTTAATGAGGACATTGTTTTGCCTTCGCTCTGTGCGAATCCTAAGCATCCTAAGGAGGTTGCTTTGCATTCCTTGGATGTTGTCAGGGCGATCAGGGTTTACCTGTCGTCGACTGAATCCTTTCGGAAATCGGATTCTCTTTTGTCCATCCTGAGGGACCCCGGAAGGGTTTGGCTGCGTCTGCGGCGACCATTTCAAAATGGATTAGACAGACAATTGTACAGGCCTATTCGTTGAAGGAACAGGTACCGCCCTTCCCTGTCAAGGCGTACTCTACCAGAGCGGTGAGGGCGTCATGGGCTTTCCGGCATCAGGCTTCGGTGGCCCAGGTGTGTAAGGCTGCAACTTGGTCGTCAGTGCACACCTTTTCTAAATTCTACAAAATTGATGTTCTGGCATCAGCTGATGCCTCCTTTGGCCGCAAAGTTCTCTGTGCGGCAGTACCGTAAGGGAACCCTGGTTTTATTGCAGGTCCCTGGCTGTTGGGGTTGTTTATCCCCTTGGTTATTTGCTTTCCTGGGTTGTTTGCTCCTGTTGAGCTTTTTTGTTACCCAGAGGGTCACCTTTCTGTTCATGTAAGGTTCCTTTCTCTGTTGTGGGTACTGCGTTGCCTTTCTGACGGTTGCGTTTCCCACCCCTCATGTCTACACTGCTTTGGGACATCCCATTGGTGAAGACTGTATGAGTGGGTGGCGACTGTCAGAGGACGTAAGAGAAAATTGAATTTTTGTAAAATCTTTCCATAAAATTCCTTTCTCTGAGTCCTCCGACAGTCGCCTCCCCCGCCCCTCTATTGGGGTTCTTATAGACTTAACTGCTTGCTACCAAACTGAGTTGGGATGGCTGATTGCAGGGGGGTATTGGACCAGTGGGACAGCCCCCATAGGTGTGTCTATGTAAATGCTTTGTTTTTTAACAAGTCTTATGCCTAGTTACTCCTATGGAGCTGAAGTCAATACCCATTGGTGCAGACTGTATGAGTGGGCGGCGACTGTCGGAGGACTCAGAGAAAGTTTACGGTAAGATTTTACAAAAATTCCGTTGTATATATATATATATATATATATATGATAATCCTATACCCACAGTTGATCCTGAGGAAAGCAACCCCCCCCCCCCCCAATAAAGCATGACCCAATTTGCTCCAGCAGATGAAAACAATTCCTTCCTGATCCACCAAGAGGACTCATTCAAGGTAACCAGGACCAGTAACAGATACACTAAAGTAAGTTTTAGAGCACATAAGTGCAATAAATTAACTACTTTTTTGGTAAAATATATTAGTAAATAGATATCCAACATGTCAAACCTTAAAAAAACATTTAAAAAAAATCCCTTTACCACCTCAAAGAAATCCATCCATACTAATTGCAAGGCTGCAGCTGCAGCCATAAGCTTTCTTACTTGAATACCAGGACATTTATAAACACAGCTTGGTAAATAAGGGGTTAAAGAGTTTCATTAAAAAAATAGAAAGCAGGGGGCGTGGCTTGCGCGCGAGCTGAATGGCTGCTTGAGCTGAGAGCTCCCTGTAGCCGGCCGGACAATCCACCAGCATCGGGGCAGCAAACAGACAGCGACGCTCCAGAATCGGTCTACTGGCACTCCTGACCCCTTAGGAAGATGTCGTCCCGCAAACGAAAAGACGAGAGGGGACCTACTAAGCTTACGGCCTTCTTCTCTCGGCCGCCAGCGAGGCCCGGGAAATCCCAAGATGGCGCCGCCGCGCCTGCTGAGGGAGGGGAAGCCGCGGCCTACACTGATCTACCTGACGCGTTGCCGCTGATCACGGATGACAGAGTGACTGCTTCTTCTTCTCCAGCGACCCCAGTCACGGGCAGCCCCGCTAAGACCCGCATGAGAATGGAACCGGAGGACATGTCTGATCCCGCAGTGAGTACACCGCTCCCAGAACTGTGTGCCATGGCAGCACTACAATCCTCCATAGGTGCGTTCCCTACTACGGGACAACCGGTGCTAGACACCACTATGAAAAATATGTTGATGACATTCCAATCGTCTCTAATGGCGAACTTATCGACCATCATGCAGAAGTTTTCTAGTGAGATGTTGCAGGTGGGCAGGAGGGTGACACATATAGAAGATAAAATGGAGGAATGCACTGACACAGTAAACGATCTCATTGATGCTTACAATGAACAGAGAGAGGATACTGACTGGATTAAGCATAAATTGGCAGATCTTGAAGACCGATCTCGCCGCAATAATATTAAAATTAGAGGCATCCCTGAGTCTGTGCAACCTGCTGACCTGCAACAGTATGCAACTACAATGTTCTCAGCTATGGTTCCTGGGCTGTCACCTATAGAGTTGACTATTGATCGGATCCACAGGCTCCCTAGGCCTCGCCACCTAGAAGACTCTGTTCCCAGGGATGTACTTTTACGTATACATTTTTACCCGGCTAAAGAACAGATTCTTCAAGTGTCTAGGAAAATGGGCACATTGCCAGCTCCATATGAAGCTATCCAACTATATGCAGATCTGTCTCAACATACTCTCCAGCAGCGGCGGCAACTGAAGACTCTGACCAAGGCTCTCTTTAACCATAAAATCGTCTACAAATGGCGTCATCCTGCCACGCTTATGGTCACACACAACGGCATTCCCCACACTATTTCCACTATTGAAGGTGGAATGAAGCTACTTCACTCTTGGGGTATCATTCCAGAGCTTCCTAAAGGTTCCCCAGAGGGTGCAAGACTACCCCCTCCGCCTAGATCCAGGCCACATCAGGGGTCCCCAAACTTCAGGTTTTAAATGTGAGTTCAGAGCTACCCCTCCATAGCTTCACTTAGTCCGGCCGGGCTACAAATATGTGATTACCTGATTTACCTCACGTTCTGTTCCTCCACCTGTGTGTGGAAAACCCCCATTTTGTTTTCAGCAAGCCTGACACAGGGTTACACTTGCTGAGTATTGGCACTTTTTGTTCTTCACCGCAAAGTATTGTACTCAGTTTCAGTGCCGGTGCACTGTTGTGCAAGTTTTCTCTTGTTATAACTTTTTCTTTACTTTTTTGTTTATCTCTGCCACCAGAAGCGAACTTCGTTGTGTTGTACGTTCTGCTTCACCGCAGTATTTCAGCGACTACCTCTTAATACCCAGTGTGTTGATCTAGGAGTGACCACCGTCCTACTCCAGCTGAGTGCTCACCGTCTCCTCTAGTCCTGCACATCTACCTATAATAACATTATTGTTCCCGCTAAGCATCACCCATATCGGTAACGTATCTGTAACTGTCGACTGGTGTGTGTACCTACATTTCCTGTCACTGGTTCGGCCTCCCGCAATCTTTGAGCAATGTCGTTTTCAGTTGTTTCCATTAATGCCAGGGGCTTGAACCACCCCGCCAAGCGGGCCTCTATGTGGTCCACGGCATGCTCGCTTAAGGGTGATATCATCTGTGTACAAGAAACGCACTTCGCTAGCTCTGCTACTCCACATTGTAGCCATAAGAACTTCCCTATCATCTATATGGCATCTGGGAAAAAGAAACGTAAGGGGGTTCTGCTGGCCGTCAAGCACTCCCTGGTGTTCCAGCACCACGAAGCCATACTGGACCCCAAGGGGCGTTACATCATACTCAGATGCTCTATTGATAATAGACAATATACTATTGTTAATTTGTATGCACCAAATAGCCATCAACTGCCTTTCATACGCTCTGTGATAAGTAAAGCGAAAGCACTTCAATTTGGTAACCTCCTGGTATGTGGAGATTTCAATCTGGTTCCGGACAGTGCCTTAGACTCTTCTGCAGTGTCTAAACGACACAACTCCTCTTTGTCTAAATTTCTTTGGGCCAATGATCTCTATGACGTGTGGAGGTGCTGTCATGCGTCGGAGAGGGACTACTCCTTCCTCTCCCCGCGTCACGGCACCTACTCGCGCATAGATCTGTGTATCTCTGATAAACGTTTGTTAGAATGTGTTTCGGCTGCTGAGCTCCACACGGCCACCTGATCGGATCATTCTCCACTAAGCATTACGATTTCCCATGGTCCACCAGCATACTCTACCTTTGTGTGGAGGTTGCACAATCACCTACTCTCTAACCCGTCATATGTTGAGGAAGTCCAAATGCATCTTAACAACTATATCTCTGAAAATTCACAACCTGACTCTGATCCGTTGGTCGTGTGGAACGCTCACAAAGCGGTACTGAGAGGGGTGTTCATGCAATTAGGAGCCAGGGACAGGAAGAGAAGAACGCAGCAAATTGATGAGATTACCCGCAAACTTTCTTCCCTAGACTCGCAACACAAACAAACACCTTCTCCTGCCCTGCAGTCACAGATCTTTGCCTTGAGGCAGGAACTTAGAGCCTTCCTGCTGGAAAAATTTAGTACTACTCTCAAAAAGTGGAAAGCCACTGCTTACTCCACTAGCAATAAAGCCACCAAAGCAATGGCCCTGCGCATTAAAGGGCAAAGACTCAAATCCAAGATTCCCTACATGCTTTATCCCGATTCTAAGACGAAATTGCTTAAGCCAAATCTCATAGCTAATGCTTTCAGCTCCTACTATGCATCATTGTATAATCTTAGAGATGACCCAATGACACACCAACCCTCACCACAGGACATTGCTTCCTTCCTTGACCACATTAAACTGCCATCCATTACCTCTAATGATTTGGAGTCCCTCAATCGTCCCTTTTCCGATCAGGAAATTGCGGTAGCAATATCGGCCCTACCCACCTTGAAGTCCCCCGGCCCAGACGGTTATTCGGCCGAATATTATAAAACATTTCAATCCTCCTTAATTCCTCTGTTGCGAGGTGTATTTAATAATGCAGCTTCTTCCTCTTCCTTCCCCGGTGAAATGTTAAAGGCTATGGTTGTGACTCTTCCCAAACCCGGCAAGGAGCCCAATCAACCTCAGAACTTTAGGCCTATCTCCCTTCTAAATATGGACGTGAAAATATATGCCAAATTGATAGCTACTAGGTTAGTGGACCTCCTTCCCTCCATTATCCATAAGGACCAATCTGGATTCACCAAAGGCCGCCAAGCGTCAGACGCCACACGACGCGTTATCAATATTGTGCATCAAGCGGACACCTCTGGAACGCCTTCTCTGCTACTCTCCTTAGACGCAGAGAAGGCGTTCGACAGGGTCCATTGGGGATTCCTTTCAGCTGTCCTACATAAGTTCGGTATACGCGGGTTTATGCATAGAGCCATCATGGCACTGTATTCCGCTCCCTCGGCCATAGTACGCACTACTGAAGCTATATCTGTCCCATTTAACATAACTAACGGTACTAGACAGGGATGCCCTCTCTCCCCACTGATCTTTAACATGATTATGGAAACACTTGCCGAACATATACGTTCTAATCCCAAAATATCAGGGATTCGTATAGCGGACCAACACCACAAAATCAGTCTGTTTGCAGACGACGTTATCCTTATGGTAACCAATCCCTCAGCCTCCCTACCGGAAATTCAGAGGACTCTCAGGTGGTTTGGCGATGTTTCATTTTACAAAGTGAATGAATCAAAGTCTCATATCTTGGGCATAGGGATAGATCCTATTACGAGTAATCTTCTTCAACAGCAATTTCCTTATGTATGGGAAGACAAATGCATTTCTTACCTTGGAGTTCATCTAACAGCTTCCACTAAAACGTTATTTAAGCACAATTATATCCCAGCCCGCTCCACTCTACAAAATAACCTAAAGCATTTAGAGTCCTCTGGGTTCTCCTGGCTGGGGAGGTTGGCGGCCTTCAAAATGATGTATCTACCCCAACTGCTCTACTTGTTCCGTACAATACCCATTCCCGTACCGAAATACTTTTTTAAATCCCTCCAATCAATGCTTTCTAAATTTGTCTGGCAGGGTAAAAAACCTAGATGCGCGCACTACAAACTTATAAAACATAGATCAGTGGGGGGAGCGGGCTATGTGGATGTTCAAGACTACCACACCGCGTCCATTCTCACCCAAATGCAGGACTGGTTTCGACCGATCCCCACGACCATATGGGGTTCAGTCGAGGCATCCTACTGCATCAGAAAGGACTTACAGGCCTGGCTTATGGCTACTACCTTAGGAGCTAAGATACCCTCACACTTCCCACCTTTTATGAAAGCAGCGGCTACGGCCTGGAGAACTTTACTAGCGCAAAATCCATTAGCCACCGCACGATCCCCTCTTCGGATCCCCATTACAGCACTTCATTCCCTCATGGACTGTGCATATTTTGTGGATTGGAAAAGGAAAGGTATTGAATATTTAGATGATATGTATCAGGGCTCCGAGTTACTATCCTTCACTGACCTTCAAACTAAATTCCAACTTCCCCAATCGTTTTTCTTCACTTATACCAGATTAGTCCATTTTCTGCGCTCGATCCCACCATGGCCGAAATTCATTTCTATATCAGTCTGGAAATATCTTTCGGCTCAGGGGCACAATAGACAAAAGGGAATTACCCTTTTCTATAACTACCTTCAAAATAAAATGCAATTCACCAAAACTACTCCTTTTATGCAATGGGAAAGGGACTTGGGAATAACCTACTCAGAACGTCAATGGCCCCGGGCACTCCAATCAGTACATAAAGTTACTAGCTGCTCCAGTCTATGGGAGCTGTCCTTAAAAATTTCCTTGAAATGGTATTTGACCCCCTCGAGACTACACAGATTTGACAGTAAATATGCTAATACCTGCTGGAGGTTGTGTGGGGAAGAGGGTACTCTTTTCCACACACTGTGGCAATGTCCAAAATTACACCTTTATTGGAGTGATGTATTTGCGGTCATCTCGGAGGTAGCACAGAGGCCTGTCTTAAGCAATCCGAGTTTAGCACTATTATCCCTTGGGATAGAAGAAGTTCCTAAGGACCTGAGACATACCACACTTCATGTCCTGTTAGCAGCGAGACTTATTATTGCACGAGCATGGAAACGAGAGCTTCCACCAACCGCTGCAGAGGTTGTTGACCTTGTAAACACACACTACATGTTTGAGCGTACTCTCTCCCTTAAACATAAATCAGCGCGAGACACGAGTTTGCAATGGCAACCTTGGATAACATGGTCCAAGAACAGGATGGTACATGTGCCCTCTACTTAGCTCATTTTACTATCTTGAAATGCTTCATAAGAAGGAACATATGTAGGAGGGGAACAGCTCCTCCTCGTGGTCTGTGTTCTCGGGCACAGTTTTGATCCCCTTGGGGGTGCTCGGGAGCAGAGGTTACGGGGTGAGCCCGCATATTTACCCTTCCAGCATAGTCAGTGGGAGACGGGGGTGGGGTTACTAGCCTCCATATATTAATCGGTGGTCAGGTACTGTGGTTTCTAATTGTATATCGCATTGCTGTGTTTATGTTTTCATTTGCTTTGGGTTTATTGTGCACATGTGTTACATGTATGACCTACTTCATTGTAGATGCTTCTGAGTGTACTGATGGAACGTTTGTCAATTCCGTAAAGTTTATATTGCCAATGTGGCCACTTTGTGGTCTTATGAACTGCTGTATTACGTTTGCATAGCACTTATTTTCTTTTGTATGTTCTTGAAATAATTCAATAAAAATCTTTAAATTAAAAAAATAGAAAGCACACCTTTACAATCTTTGATGACAGGTGGGTGTATGCCATCTGATTCAGGTGCTTTAATCCCCTTTCTTTTGTTAAAATGTTTCTGGACCTTGTCAATTTTAAGCTAATTTAGCTCATTTGAGGCTGTAGCAATATTATCCCCATTATGAACTTGAATGCCCCCATTTTCCTTTGTATATACAAACCTGAAGGTTTCATAGATTTACCCTACGTTCACACCTATTCGTTTTCAGTTTGCAGAAACGCACCACAGTCCATTTAACATGGTCTCCTATGGTACACGTTCACATTTATGTGTTTTGCAGCTGGTGCATTTTTGTAAAGGGTCAGGAACTTTTTCCTGTGCGTTTTGAATGTAATAGATTTGAATAGAGTCGCACCAGAAACGCAAGTATCGCATTTGGGATGCAATTTGCTTTTTTTTATAGAATGGTTCCCTGTTGACAGCTGAATGTAAAAAAAAAAAAAGAATTGCTGGCAAACAAATGTGTGAACAAAACAGCGTGGGGTCCCCCGCAAATCTATACCAGACTCTTTGGGTCTGGTATGGATTGGGAGGGAACCCCCATGCCAAAAAAAAAATGCAAATCCATACAAGACCCTTATCCAAGCATGTAACCTGCTAGGTCAGGAAAGTGAGATGACAAGCAAGTGCCCCACCCCCCCTTAAAGCATACCAGGCTGCATGCCCCCCCGCCCCAAAGCACCTTGTCCCCATGTTGATGGGAACAAGGGCCTCTTCCCCACAAACCTGGGCGGGGGGAGGGGGGTATCGGAATCTGGAATTCCCCTTCAAGAAAGGGAGCCCCCGGATCCCAGCCCCCCCCCCCCATGTAAATACCCCTTGTATAAAAAAAAAAACAGTGTAGGGTTACAAAAAACAAGAGACGGTTTTTGACAAATCCTTTATTTAAAATGTAGAATGTCCCCCACCATAGCTCCAATGTGTCTTTTTTCTCTGCTACCACCACCGATGTCTTCTTTTTCTGGTTCTGCCACCCATTTATTTATTCTCCAGTCTTCTCCCTCCAGTGATGTCTTCTCCCTCCGCCAATGTCTTCATATTCCAGTCCTGCTTCTTAGCTATTTACAGTGTGTTTAAAAAGAACAAGAAAAAAAACTTTACATTGCATGAAAACTGCATGCAAAAACGCATCAAAATGAAGAGTTTAAAAACGCACCACAAAACATGCCTGAAAAAAGCATCACGTGCAGCCCACATAGATGTGAACCTAGACTTATAGGTTTTATTATATTTTAATGTATTTATATATTCAGATTTATAGATTTATGAAGGTTTTATAGATTTTCATAATAGATTTGCCTTGTCTTTGTCCTCATTCACCAACTCTGAGTTATCTTGTAAAAAAGGCCTAGATGGTCAGATCTGATTTTTTTTTTTTTACTATTATTATTTTTAAAGAATTTTTTTGAAATGAGAGTTTTATATTTTTTGATCCATGTTAGCATCTATTTTCAATGCAATTACTACACCAATCTAGTTTAATACTATTTGAAACACTAATTGCTCATGATCTTATTTGTTTCTATGTTCCATTTAACACAATGCTATTAATGCAAATTTTTGAAAAAGATGAGTGCGTAGATGTTTCTGTTTCAGCCATTGAATAAAAGAAGATCTGTCATATTTCAGGCTGTAATGCTCTTACAATATATATTTTGATTGTATTCTGAAAAGAAATTTGATTGTATGAAATGTTCCTAATAGCCATATGTTTTCCCTTACTAACTAGTATACATTCTAGCACAAATACATGGCTCAACTGAGTCACAAGACAAATAGGACATCATCATGAGATAGAATGTAATAAAATGTATTCATATTATTCCTGTTTATTGGGATTGATGTTTGACTGCTGTACTAAATGCGAGGAGGTTCTTCATGGCTATATAAGTGTAAAGCATAGAAAGTATAGGGTGACTTCTACAATTTAACTTTTAACTTAATATTTCTATTAAAGTAGAACTACTGTATAGGCAAAACTTTTTTTTTTTTTTTAATTTTGGATAGAGTAAGAGTTGTGTCCAATTGCCGAGATTTTTGTCCACTTCCTGTCCCATAGCCAAACAGGAAGTGAGGGAAAATCCCTACAAATAAAGGGATTTCCTTGGGGCCCTCCAGGTCACCAGAACTAGTGTCCTCATTGGAAGATTTCCCCCTCTATTACTTTTCTGGGAAAACCCCCAAATTTGTGATTTTCTTTTACTATCAATGATAATGGTTAACAGAACAAGTAGAGAGGATGAATCTCCTTAATAGGGGCACAGAGAGCAATAAAAACTGACAAGCATTCCAATCCCTCTCCACTCCAAAAAAAAAAAAAAAAAAAAAATTGCCTTTAGTTATACTTTAAGTTTCGATATGAATCAATGATAGCCCTGATCTTAGGTTGTTAAGATTGGTGGGGTCCAGTGAAGCCTTTTTAGGGGTGACTAGTGTATGTTTAACCACTTGCCGACCGCTTACTTTATATTTACATCGGCAAAGTGGCTCTCCCAGGCAGAATCACGTTAGTAAACGTCATCTGCCTGGGAGGAGCTAGGAGGCAAACGCGCAGGGAAGCCAGTGCGAGGTGTCCAGTCAGCCAGTCAGCGGGGAAGCCAGTGCGGGTGTCAGACGGCTCTGATTGCCACCTGACACTGGCGATCTCTCCCCGCTGATAGAGAAGGACAGCCGTCTGTCCTTCTCCCTGAGATGATCACAGAGGCTATGTGATCCTTCTATATAGGATCACATAGTCTCTGTGTTCATCTCACAAGCCCAAAAAAACAAAACAATAAAAATGACATAAATCTTTCCCGTAGTTAGTAGGCGATATAACTGTTGCGCAAACCAATCAAAATACGCTTATTGCGATTTTTCTTTTTTTTTACCAAAAATATGTAGCAGAAAACAAATTGGCCTAAAATGTTAAAAAATTTAGATTTTTAATTTTTTTGGGGAATGTTATACTGTATAGCAGAATGTGAAAAATATTGTTTTTTTTTTTTTTTAGAAAATTGTCGCTCTATTTTTGTTTATAGCCAGTGGCGGCTGGTGAAGTTTTAAGATGGGGGGGGGGGGGGCGCAAGACCCCGCCCTTCTATTTTGGCTCCTCCCATTTCTCAGAAGCCCCACCCCTTATAGACTCCACCCATTTTGTCCCCTGTATTTTGCTTGCGTGAACAAATTCTCCCAATATATCACATATAAGGGGTCCATCAGTACTAGTATATCCCATAATAAGGAGCAGGGGCCCTATTATGGGATATACTGTGAGAGACACCCTATTATGGGATACACTGACTGAGAGTGGCACAAACCCCACAGTACAGGCCCCTTAGCACAAACCCCACAGTACAGACCCCCTAGCACAAACCCCACAGTACAGGCCCCCTAGCACAAACCCCACAGTACAGACCCCCTAGCACAAACCACACAGTACATGCCCCCTTTCAATGTAGAGACCAGCGTACATGCCCCCTTTCAATGTAGTGACCAGCATACATGCCCCCTTTCAATGTAGTGACCAGCATACATGCCCCCTTTCAATGTAGTGACCAGCGTACATGCCCCCTTTCAATGTAGTGACCAGCGTACATGCCCCCTTTCAATGTAGTGACCAGTATACAGGCCCTCTTTCAATGTAGTGACCAGCGTTAATTCCCCTTTCAATGTAGTGACCAGTATACAGGCCCCCTTTCAATGCAGTGACAAGCATACATTCCCCCTTTCAATGTAGTGACCAGCGTACATGCCCCCCTTCAATGTAGTGACCAGTATACAGGCCCCCTTTCAATGTAGTGACCAGCGTACATGCCCCCTTTCAATGTAGTGACCAGCGTACATGCCCCCTTTCAATGTAGTGACCAGTATACAGGCCCCCTTTCAATGTAGTGACCAGCGTACATTCCCCTTTCAATGTAGTGACCAGTATACAGACCCCCTTTCAATGCAGTGACAAGCGTACAGGCCCCCTGCAGAGGTATGGCAGTGGGAGAGATGGGATCAGGCAGAGGGATGGTGGTGGGAGAGATGGGATCAGGCAGAGGGATGGTGGTGGGAGAGATGGGATCAGGCAGAGGGATGGTGGTGGGAGAGATGGGATCAGGCAGAGGGATGGTGGTGGGAGAGATGGGATCAGGCAGAGGGATGGTGGTGGGAGAGATGGGATAAGGCAGAGGGATGGTGGTGGGAGAGATGGGATCAGGTAGAGGGATGGAGGTGAGAGAGATGGGATCAGGCAGTGGGATGGAGGTGGGCAGGATGGGATCAGGCGGTGGGAGGGATGAGATCAGGCAGAGGGATGGAGGTGAGAGAGATGGGATCAGGCAGAGGGATGGCGGTGGGAGAGATGGGATCAGGCAGAGGGATGGTGGTGGGAGAGATGGGATAAGGCAGAGGGATGGTGGTGGGAGAGATGGGATCAGGCAGAGGGATGGAGGTGGGAGAGATGGGATCAGGCGGTGGGATGGAGGTGGGCAGGATGGGATCAGGCGGTGGGAGGGATGAGATCAGGCAGAGGGATGGAGGTGAGAGAGATGGGATCAGGCAGAGGGATGGCGGTGGGAGAGATGGGATCAGGCAGAGGGATGGCAGTGGGAGAGATAGGATCAGGCAGAGGGATGGCAGTGGGAGAGATGGGATCAGGCAGAGGGATGGTGGTGGGAGGGATGGGATCAGGGCATGAGGCAGAGAGGGATGGCGGTGGGAGGGATGGTCATGGGATGAGGCAGAGCAGAGGGATGGCGGTGGGAGGGATGATCATGGGATGAGGCAGAGGGATGGCGGTGGGAGGGATGGTCATGGGGTGAGGCAGAGGGATGGCGGTGGGAGGGATGGTCATGGGATGAGGCAGAGCAGAGGGATGGATTGACGGCATGAAGCAGGGGGGTGGCGGTGGGAGGGATGGTCATGGGATGAGGCAGAGGGATGGCGGTGAGAGGGATGGTCATGGGATGAGGCAGAGGGATGGCGGTGGGAGGGATGGTCATGGGATGAGGCAGATCAGAGGGAGGGATTGACAGCATGAGGCAGAGGGATGGCGGTGGGAGGGATGGTCATGGGATGAGGCAGAGGGATGGCGGTGGGAGGGATGGATTGAGGGCATGAGGCAGAGAGATGGCGGTGGGAGGGATGGACGGATGGTCATGGGACGAGGCAGAGCAGATGGATGGTGGTGGAGGGATGGTCATGGGATGAGGCAGAGCAGAGGGATAGCGGTGGGATGGATGGATGGTCATGGGATGAGGCAGAGCAGAGGGATGGCAGTGGGATGGATGGATGGTCATGGGATGAGGCAGAGCAGAGGGATGGCGGTGGGATGGATGGATGGTCATGGGATGACGCAGAGCAGAGGGATGGCGGTGGGATGGATGGATGGTCATGGGTTGAGGCAGAGCAGAGGGATAGCGGTGGGAGGGATGGTCATGGGATAAGGCAGAGCAGAGGGATGGCGGTGGGAGGGATGGATGGTCATGGGATGAGGCAGAGCAGAGGGATGGTGGTGGGAGGGATGGATGGTCATGGGATGAGGCAGAGCAGAGGGATGGCGGTGGGAGGGATGGATGGATGGTCATGGGATGAGGCAGAGCAGAGGGATGGTGGTGGGTGGGAGGGATGGATGGATGGTCATGGGATGAGGCAGAGGGATGGCGGTGAGAGGGATGGTCATGGGATGAGGCAGAGGGATGGCGGTGGGGGGATGGATTGAGGGCATGAGGCAGAGGGATGGATGGTGGTGGGAGGGATGGATGGATGGTCATGGGATGAGGCAGAGTAGAGGGATGGCGGTGGGATTGGATGAGTGGCAGCAGGGATGGGATGGGGTGGGGGGTGAGTGGCAGCAGGGATGGGATGGGGTGGGATGAGTGGAAGCAGGGATGGGATGGCATGGGGTGGGATGAGTGGAAGCAGGGATGGGATGGGATGGGGTGGTGGGATGAGTGGCAGCATGGATGGGATGGGGTGGGGGGTGAGTGGCAGCAGGGATGCGATGGGATGGGGTGGGATAAGTGGAAGCAGGGATGGGATGGGGTGGTGGGATGAGTGGCAGCAGGGATGGGACGGGTGGGGGGTGAGTGGCAGCAGGGATGGGATGGGATGGGGTGGGATGAGTGGAAGCAGGGTTGGGATGGGATGGGGTGTTGGGATGAGTGGCAGCAGGGATGGGATGGGGTGGAGGGGTGAGTTACAGCAGGGATGGGATGGGGTGGGATGAGTGGCAGCAGGGATGGGATGGGGTGGGGTGAGTGGCAGCAGGGATGGGATGGGGTGGGATGAGTGGAAGCAGGGATGGGATGGCATGGGGTGGGATGAGTGGAAGCAGGGATGGGATGGGATGGGGTGTTGGGATGAGTGGCAGCAGGGATGGGATGGGGTGGAGGGGTGAGTTACAGCAGGGATGGGATGGGGTGGGATGAGTGGCAGCAGGGATGGGATGGGGTGGGGTGAGTGGCAGCAGGGATGGGATGGGGTGGGGGGGATGGGATTGCTTTACTTACCACAGCCGCAGGACAGGTCAAAGGAGTTCGGATCCACAGCGTCGCCGTCTGGTCTGGGAGGAGGCTCAGGCGAGGCGCCGGCGGGTAGGCCCGGGGGAGAGCAGAGCAGACGAATGTGCAGGTGAAGTTCCAACTTCCTCCGCACTTGCGACGGTGCAACAGCACAGCAGCCACTCCGGGTCAGTCCACCACCACGAGCCGACACGGTCACGGAATCACGGTGTCTCTGCAGCGGTCTTCGGTGATGGTCTGAGCGGCGCGAGTCACAGCAGCGCAGCAGACCAGTCATCAGTCACTCTCGGGTGCGGCTCTCCTCTGCGGGCGGGAAGGACGGTCGGTCACATGACGCCGGGGCGGTACACCGCCCCCACGCGTCACGTGACCACAGGACGTCCCGGGCATGTTCTCCTGTGATTGGTCCAGGCTGGAGTCTGGACCAATCACAGCCAGGAGCCCAGGAAAGTGGGGCATTGCAGGGCGCATTGCTCTGCGCCCCGATGACGCCCCTAAAGGCCGCCCCTAAAGGCCGCCAATCGGCGCCTCTGTCTGCCTCACGTGGGAGGAAAAACCCCACCCTCCCCCATACCCACCAATAGGCCGGCGCCCCTAGTGGGCTAAAAATTGACTTTTTTTTTTTATCTTTTTTTTTCCTTCCTTTTCGGGGGGGGGGGGGGGCGGCGCCCTTGCGCCCCCTATCTGCCGGCCGCCACTGTTTATAGCGCAAAAAATAAAAATCGCACAGGTGATCAAATACACCAAAAGAAAGCTCTATTTGTGGGAAAAAAGGACGTCAATTTTATTTAGGTACAGCATCGCACGACCGCGCAATTGTCCGTTAAAGTAACGCAGTGCCGAATCGCAAAATAGGGCCTGGTCATTAAGGGGGAAAATCCTCCGGTCTGAAAGTGGTTAAAAGGTTTGGGGAAGATGCCAGTAGTGAGGGAGAGATTGAAGATATGAGTTAAAGAATGTAGGATAGAGCCAGAGGGTGACTGTAGTATTTGCAAGGAAACAGAGTCCAGGGGACAGGTGATTAGGTGGGTATTGTAAAAAAATGTAATGACTTCCTTTATTGTAGCTGGGTTAAATGAGATATGTATTGATTGTGCACGTGGACAAGGGGTGTAAGGTGACGGAGATATCTGTACAGTGAAAATCTCGTCACAAATTGGAATACAAGTTGGAATACGCCTACTGGCCCATGGGACACACCCAAATCCCAGTGGGTTGACCAATATATGGGATATCAGAAAGTGACTCGGTAATGAATGTTTGGAGCGGAAGTTCTTATGTTTGTTTCTCCAAGCCAAGGTATCTGTGACAGATGATGGGGATCATTCGAATGTACCAAGTTCACTTGGGCTTTTTTGGACTTTATCGACCAACTGAACTTAAGCTCTATATCATTATAGAAAAAATATACTATGTATATTAGCGCGCCAAGGAGGTTGTTTCAGAAACCTGGTATGAATAAATAATGTGTAGATAAATAAATTCTGTGATTAATAAATTAATAGCATCTGCTATATAAAGTGCGGATGCTAGGGATGAAAGAAAAGTAATCACAATAGTGATACCTATAGCGCTTGCTGTGTTCTCCCTAGTGGAAATTCATAAATCACACTAATGCTAAAAATACAATGCCCAAAATAAATAAATCAAATACACTGATAAATATAAATAGTGTATAAATTAATTAATAAATTAATAAACCACTCATAAATAAATGTCCATCCAGTGTATGGTGATAAAATGATCAATTAGTAAAATTAAGTCCAAACACAACTTAGATGACTAAAGTGCTGGTGCTTCTTCCTTGACTTCTTTGGTGCTTCCTTCACCGTGAAAAATAAATGAAATGCCCACTCACAAGATACTGTGGGTCCTATATGTCTTACGACATTAGAACCATACGTGCTTATTAGAAGATCCTTTCCAGGTTCGGATTCACTCTCCCTGGGTGTAGACAGCCACTCCGGTTAGACTTCCACCATAGGATATGTCTCCTCCAACCACGATCCAATTCCTGGGATGTGCTTCCCCTGTAAATCACCTCCAATCACAAGCCATGATGGGGGAATAAACGGATAGTGTGGTATTGTTTTTCCAATAGATTTATTTCACACACCCCGCACACTTAAACGGTACAAATCCATAAAAAATTCCAATAGGTGAATACAATCAGGTGTCATGGTGCCTCTGAAGACGTCTAACCAATGACGAAACGCGTTAGATGGAACGCACGTCGTGACGTCATACGTGCTCGAGTGGAACGCAAGCCGGAACTACCGCTCTCCACTGCCTGAGCTCACGTGTATGACGGTCCTGTCCGTTTGTTTGTCACTGCTTGGATTGATCACGGTTTGCCTCACCTTTTGCTGCAAATTTGAACTCTGGATGTGCATGACACCTGATTGTATTCACCTATTGGAATTTTTTATGGATTTGTACCGTTGAAGTGTGCGGGGTGTGTGAAATAAATCTATTGGAAAAACAATACCACACTATCCGTTTATTCCCCCATCACGGCTTGTGATTGGAGGTGATTTACAGGGGAAGCACATCCCAGGAATTGGATCGTGGTTGGAGGAGACATATCCTATGGTGGAAGTCTAACCGGAGTGGCTGTCTACACCCAGGGAGAGTGAATCCGAACCTGGAAAATATCTTCTAATAAGCACGTATGGTTCTAATGTCGTAAGACATATAGGACCCACAGTATCTGGTGAGTGGGCATTTCATTTATTTTTCACGGTGAAGGAAGCACCAAAGAAGTCAAGGAAGAAGCACCAGCACTTTAGTCATCTAAGTTGTGTTTGGACTTAATTTTACTAATTGATCATTTTATCACCATACACTGGATGGACATTTATTTGAGTGGTTTATTAATTTATTAATTAATTTATACACTATTTATATTTATCAGTGTATTTGATTTATTTATTTTGGGCATTGTATTTTTAGCATTAGTGTGATTTATGAATTTCCACTAGGGAGAACACAGCAAGCGCTATAGGTATCACTATTGTGATTACTTTTCTTTCATCATAAGCTCTATATCAGCTTTACTTTTTCACTCTGTACTGTATGATGTATATAATCATGTTTTAATCATGTCTTTTTACATGTAATCTAATACAATTTGTAAAGTTTTTATACAAATCCAGTGTGGACTCAGTTCTCAAAGGCAGAATTTATCTAACTGCCTTAAAGTAGTTGTAAACCTGAAAAATAAAAAATTGATTAAGCAGTTTACCTGGAACAGTTAAGCATCAGAAGCCATCTGTCCCCAGTCTTGCAAAGAAAGGTGAATCCAGCAATGTTAAATCCTCTCCGCTTCCATGATGTTTTAAAAAGCGACAAATTCCAAATATTTGTGTTGCCACACTCCTGCTCCTGTGACTGACAGACTACGTATTTCTCTCAAGCATGAGCATGAGAGAAGGGGATGTGTTTTCAGCATTCGCTCCCCTACCCCTACAGATCGCTCCCCTACCTCCTCTAGCTCACTTATAATTGGCTGCTCCATGCCCAGCATTACTCGCCATGCTGAAGTCAGGTGGTGCCTTTCATGAGTTACGCTTTGTTGGTATTCATGAGGGGGCATGGCCAGCTGTTGTGGGTTCCTGCTGTCCTGTTGTCAGCCCCTATCACATACCTGATCAGAGGCCGAGGTGCTGAGAGGGCTTCCCTTGTGGCTAAGTGCAAGGCACCCCTGGAGGTGGAGACAGGGAATGCTGTACCCAAAGGAACAGGGGTCGCCAGCTGCGGCAAGCTCCGGTGAAGAGGTGACTGCTGTGATAGTAGGCACATAGTGCGTGCTGAAATGCAGGATGCCTTGAAGGTGACTGGAGGAGGTAGCCAGGCGTGCGACAAGAGCGAAGTCAAGGTCAAGCCAAGGGGTCAAACACAGTTCATCAAGCAGTAGAGGAGTCCGTAGGAGCAAGCCGGGGGTCATACACGGGAACAGCAGACTGGAGTAGAGTAGGTAAACAAGCCGATGGTCGGAGCCAGGAGGAGAGACAAGACAGGTGAGACAAGCCGGGTCGGTAACAGGTAATCCAAGTAAACAGGAACAGGAACACAGGAAACAGGAAGCTGAAGATCATCCAGCAACTAATGGCTGGAGCAGGCTGGTTTAAATAGGCCACTGGGCGTCGCTGCATTAGTGTGGGCGGAAGATCCAGCTCTCTTGTGGGAAGTTCCCTGACAGTGCCCCCCCCAAAGGGCAGCCTCCGGATGCCCTATTGGGCCTGCTTCTCAGGATGCTTGTTTAAAAATTCTCTAAGAAGTTTGGGGGCATGAACGTTATTTGCAGGCTCCCATGAACTTTTCTCAGGTGAATACCCTTTCCACTTAATCAGGTATTGGACCTGTCTTCCCCTCTTTCGGCAGTCTAGGATGGCCTCTACCTCATACTCAAATTCCTCACCCACCGAGATGGGAGGTGGAGGTGGATCACCCCTTCCTGAGAAAGGGCCAGAAGAGGCAGACTTGAGCAAGGAGATATGGAAAACAGGATGGATCCTGTAGGAATCCGGTAAGGAAAGTTCGAAGGCTACAGGGTTGATTTCCTTCTTGATTTTGAAAGGGCCAATGTACCTTGGACCCAACTTCCGTGATGGGCAGGGTAGTTTGAGGTTTGCCGTGGAGAGCCACACTTCATCCCCCACTTTCAAGGCTGGATTCTCCTTTCTCTTCTTGTCATATGACCTCTTGTAATCTTCCTGCGCTTTACGCATGGTTGCCTGGAGGGTTAGATAGTTCTCTTGGATAAAGGTTAATCTATCCTGAACCGCAGGTACCGTTGCTTCTGGTACAGAGTTGGGTAAAAAAGAGGGGTGAAAGCCGTAATTGGCCCAGAATGGGGATTGGTTGGTGGTGGCATGAATAGAGTTATTGTAAGCAAACTCTGCGCAGGGCATTAAGGCCACCCAATTTTCCTGTGAGAAGGAAGAAAAACAAAGAAGGTATTGTTCCAACGTTTGATTTGTTCTCTCCGTTTGGCCATTGCTCTGGGGGTGATAGGCAGAAGATAGGCAAATCTTGATATCCAAAGCCTTGCAAAGGGCCCTCCAGAATCGAGAGGTGAATTGTACCCCCCTGTCCGAGACAATACTGTTTGGTACGCCGTGTAGCCTTACAATCTCCTTGATGAAGATATGTGCTGTGTCCATGGCTGAGGGAGTGCCCGCCATAGGCAGGAAGTGTGCCATCTTTGATAAGAGGTCTACTACTACCAGGATAGTGGAAAAACCTTCAGAAGGGGGCAGTTCTACAATAAAGTCCATAGACAACATCCTCCAAGGCTGGTCCGGAACAGGCAGAGGTCTTAGCAAGCCCCAAGTCTGCGTGAGACTTCCTTTACTTCGGGTACAGGTCGTACAAGAACTTACATAGTCTTTGCAGTCCTGTCTAAGGTTGGGCCACCAATAGGAACGTTGGATCAGTTCTAATGTCTTGCGGACCCCAAAATGGCCTGCCAGCTGGTGGTCGTGGAATGTTTTAAGAACCTGGACTCTGGCTCCCTCGGGTACAAAAATCTTATCCCAGTGCCACAAAAGACCTTCCTGCCTTCTTAGTGTGGGGATTTCGGACTCAGGGCACCGGGCAGAAACCTGTTCCAGGGTGGCCCTTAGATCAGGCTGGATAAGAAGAAAGTTCTGGGGAGACAGAATGGTGCTGGGGGTGGCAGTATTTGGGGTCTCAGGGAACATTCGTGACAGAGCATCCGCTTTACCATTCTTGGATCCTGGGCGATAGGTGAGGTGAAAATTAAACCTTGAGAAAAACAAGGCCCACCTGGCCTGTCGTGGTCTTAAGCGTTTGGCAGATCTGAGATACTCCAAGTTCTTATGGTCGGTGAATATCATAATTGGGTGCGCTGCACCCTCCAGGAGATAACTCCACTCCTCCAGAGCGACTTTGATGGCCAGCAGTTACCGATCCCCAACATCATAGTTCCTTTCTGGCTGGGAGAAGAAAGCCACTGGATGCAATAGTGCTTTAGGGCCCAGACGTTGAGATAGGACGGCCCCTGTGGCGACTTCAGATGCATCAACCTCCAGTACGTAGGGCAGGGCGGGGTTGGGATGCTGCAGGACAGGGGCAGAAGTGAATAACGCCTTTAATTTATCAAAAGCCTCTTGAGCCTCTTGGGACCACTGGAAGTGGCAGTGTTGGCGGGTTTTCTGGGTAATCGGGGCGATAATGCCAGAAAAGTCCTTGATGAACCTCCGATAGAAATTCGCAAACCCTACGAACCTCTGAATGCCCTTTTTGTCCGTGGGAGCTGGCCACTCCAGGATGGCAGATACCTTCTGGGGGTTCATGGCTACCCCATCAATGGAAATGATCAGGCCCAAAAAGCACTTTCTTGACATGGATTCTATGTAGTTCCAGGGTAGGGGAGAAGACAAGAATGTCGTCCAGGTACACAATCATGAAGTTATCCAGGTATTCTCTAAAGATATTATTCACGAAGTGCTGAAAGGTAGCTGGAGCATTACATAGACCAAAAGGCATAACCAGGTACTCAAAATGCCCAAAACGTGTTCGAAAGGCTGTTTTCCATTCATCACCCTCGCGAATGCGTACTAGGTTGTAGGCACTGTGCAAGTCCAATTTAGTAAAGACCCGGGCGGTACGGAACCTCTGAAAGAGCTCAGGAACAAGCGGAAGAGGGTACCGGTTCTTAATGGTGATTTTATTGAGCTCTCTGTAATCCACACAGGGTCTGAGGGTATGATCTTTCTTTTCTACGAAGAAAATTCCGGCGCCAGCTGGAGAAGATGAGGGGCGGATGAATCCCTTCTTTAGGTTTTCATCAATGTACTGGCGCAACACCTCAAGCTCAGTCTCTGAAAGTGGAAAAATCCTTCCAAAGGGAACTTCTGCACCAGGTAATAGCTCGATAGGGCAGTTGTAGGGGCGATGAGGTGGTAGTATATCGGCCTTCTTTTTGTCAAAGACGTCCAGGAAATCATGGTAAACTGGAGGAACATCCTGGCTGGAGTCGGAGACTGGCTGGACGGTCAGGCAACTGGAAGGAGACACAGGTTTGGGCATCAGACAGTGCTGAAGGCAGTAGGGGGACCCAAAGAAGATCTCCCTTCGGATCCAGTCTATCTGCGGGTTGTGTGCCTGCAACCATGGTATCCCCAGAATTATGGGGAACATGGGGGAACATAAAATATCAAACTTCAGGCCAGATGGCCAGAGTTAGTAATGGTAAGAATAGGTACTGTCTCGTGAGTAACAGGCCCAGATCGAGGAGTGGTACCGTCGGCCAACTGGACCTTGAGTTTAAGTTCTTTAGTCTGAATAGGAATCCGGAAGTCCTTGGCAAGGGTTACATCCATGAAGCAACTACATGCCCCAGAGTCAATTATTGCTGGGAGTCGGACCTCCCCTTTCGCTACCTGTAGGGAGACATGGAGAACAAGATGAGTAAGGGAAGATTCTGAGAGTTGCTGATACATGGAGTTGTGTGGGGAAAACTTACTGGGCCTCAGAGGGCAGTTGCGGAGAAAGTGTCCAGCCTCCCCACAGTAGAGGCAGAGGTTAGCCCGCCTGCGGCGGAGTCTCTCATCAGAGGTCAGGGCAGAACGAACCATGCCAATTTGCATAGGTTCTCCTTCAGAGGAGGCTGGTGTGGCCGGAATAGGTGCAGGAACAGCTGGGACCTTAGGCAGCATCCAGGAAGGCCGGAAGGACAGAACACGTTCAGATCGCCACTCCCGCAGGTGTCTGTCCAGTTGGATGGCGAGCTGAATGAGGCCCTCCAAACTGGTGGGGCTTTCTACTCGTGCCAGCTCATCTTTGAGGGCCTCATATAGGCCAAGTCGGTACTGGTACCTGAGGGCGGCATCATTCCATTCAGTGTCTGCTGACCATTTGCGGAAGTCCACAGTGTAGTCTTCAGCAGGGCGCCTCCCCTGCTGTAAGGTATGGAGAGTGGCCTCTGCAGTGGCCCTGCGTTGTGGGTCATCATATAGTTGGCCCATGGCTTCAAAAAAAGTGTCCAAAGTGTTGATGACAGGACTTTTTTGTTCCAACAGGTGATGAGCCCAGGACTGCGGCTCATCTGAGAGCAGAGAGATGACAAATCCCACTTTAACTGTTTCCAGGGAGAAGGTCCTTGGTTGCAGAGCTAGGTAGAGAGAACAGGCATACTTAAAGGCCCTGAACTTCCTCCGATCGCCGGAAAAACGCTCTGGAGTGGGCACCCTGGGTTCAGGAGGAGGAGCCATCATCATAGGAGTGGGTGAGTGACGCTCCGGAGTCAGTGAGGCTGAGGCAAGACCTGCAGAAGGAGGAGCTGTAGTTGCGGAAGATACTGCCAAGTTCTGTAAACGACCCTCCAACTGGAAGTACCCGTCCTGTAGGTTGGTCACTGCTTGAGTGAGGGCTGCGACTTGCTGGCACAGAGCCTCGAGCTGGGAAGCACCTCTGTCGGCCTCTGACATATTGTGGCTGGATGATACTATTACGTACCTGATCAGAGGCCGAGGTGCTGAGAGGGCTTCCCTTGGGGCTAAGTGCAAGGCACCCCTGGAGGTGGAGACAGGGAATGCTGTGCCCAAAGGAACAGGGGTCGCCAGCTGCGGCAAGCTCCGGTGAAGAGGTGACTGCTGTGGTAGTAGGCACGTAGTGCGTGCTGAAATGCAGGATGCCTTGAAGGTGACTGGAGGAGGTAGCCAGGTGTGCGACAAGAGCGAAGTCAAGGTCAAGCCAAGGGGTCAAACACAGTTCATCAAGCAGTAGAGGAGTCCGTAGGAGCAAGGCGGGGGTCATACACGGGAACAGCAGACTGGAGCAGAGTAGGTAAACAAGCCGATGGTCGGAGCCAGGAGGAGAGACAAGACAGGTGAGACAAGCCGGGTCGGTAACAGGTAATCCAAGTAAACAGGAACAGGAACACAGGAAACAGGAAACAGGAAGCTGAAGATCATCCAGCAACTAATGGCTGGAGCAGGCTGGTTTAAATAGGCCACTGGGCGTCGCTGCATAAGTGTGGGCGGAAGATCCAGCTCTCTTGTGGGAAGTTCCCTGACAGCCCCTCCCCCTGGAATCTCAACTTCCCCTTTAAAATGGCTGTTAAGCCACTTTATACCATCCTGTCTAGTCTGTTTAATAATCCTGTGTGCCCCTGTGTCTCTGTTTTAAAAAAATAAGATGTTCTTTACCTGTTTTTATACCGCTGAGTGCCGCTCATGTGACCCGTCGGCTCTCTTGTCAAGGGCAGGGCAGAGTATTCCATGCGGACACCTGTCAGGAGGGGAGGGGGAGAAGAGGAGAGAGGTGGCGGGTCATGTGAGCGGCGATTGGTGCTCTGAAAACTTGTAAAGAACGGCTTATTTTTATAAAACTCAGACACAGGGGCACACAGGATTATTAAACAGACTGCAGACAGAATATGAAACTTTAAATGAAACTACAGCAGCAGGAGGGGCACTGACACAGGAACAGACAGGCAGGGAGGACAGAGGAGGACAAGAGAGCTGGGGATGATGGAGACACGTAAACTGACCACGATATCAGGGCTCAGCAGCCATTGTATACCGTGGTCAGTTTACGGAGGGGAGGACATAGCCAGGCCGGACCAGCCAGGTATTGTATGTGATATAAGGGGCCAAATTACACAGCACAAGCACTGTGCTGTATTACATGCTTTAAGGGAACAGGATCAATTTTTCTTTTTTTTAGGTTAACAAATGCTTTAAAAATAAATGCTGCTGTTTTCCCTTTAAAAATAAATACTCAGAATAAGTATAATGGCTAAGCCCCTCCCCTACATGACATTGTTGAAAAGGTAGCGGAGCATGGGTGACCTTAAAATGATGTCCCCCCCCCCCCCCCTGAAAAATGTTCTGAGGACACCCATGGTCATGACTCTGCCTCCTGAGCTCTGGCATGCAGACACACCCACTGATTGGTGATATTCTGAGGGCTCAGACAGGCACAGGGGATAAAATGTATAAGGTGAAAGTACAGCCATTTGCTTTTGCAATGTGGGCACATTAATTTGGCGCTTTTCTTCTGTGTTGCATGCACTGAAGGTTTACAACCACTTTAAGTTGGTCATGCACTGCATTAATTTCCTCCAATGCCTGCTGACTCAACCAAAATTCAAACAGTGTATGGCACTGCCAGCACCACTCCATTTGACAAAAGTCGATTGTTTAATTGATTTTTGTTGAAGGAGCTTGTCACAGAACTGTTGGCTGAACACCGCCTGCTTCTGAAGCGCCTTCAGCTGTGAAAATACAATGGCCCAGCGGGGGTGATTTTTCCATTCTCGCTGTTAGTGTAGATGGAGGAATCCATATGTTTATGGCCAGCTTTAGTGTAGATTTTATGCTATCGGGGCTTCTGGTCATCCTGGCCAGGACTAAAGTTATTCCTGTACTCATAATGCCGTTTTCCCAGGTTGTAAAAGTTCCAGAGTGTCTAAAACTAACAGCTGTCTGTGGTTCTGCAGAAGAAAACAAAAAACAAAACAAAAAATCCACAGTTTAACCACTTAAAGCGGAGTTCCGGGCACAAAATCGATATTTTTTTTTGTGCCCGTCCGCTTCTTCCCCTTCACCTGAAACAGAATTGGATAGTTAGGTTTTTTTTTTTTATTTACTTACCTTGTAATTGAAGATCGAAGATACTCACCTAGTCTTCACTTCCTCCCTCTGCGCCGCCGTCACTACCTGGCTTGCACTGATTCCTGGGAGCTGAACATCATCGCTCCCAGGAATCAATGTGACGGCACCGGCCCCGCTCGTCACTTCCGGGCGATGCCGCATTCCCCTGCTAAACAGCTTCTGGGCATGCCCAGAAGCTGTGGAGGAATGCGGCGCCGCACCGGAAGTGACGAGAGGGGCCGGTGCAGGCGCATTCTGGGAGAAGAAGACGCGGAAGAAGACGCCGAAGAGGACCGCGCCGGCTTCAGCTGCCCACAAGAGAGATGGAAACGCTGTGGAAGAAATTTTATAAGTGAGTATTTCTTCTAAAAGGTAAGTGCGAACCGGGACAGATCAGAGGCTAGCCATTGTGGAATGTACTAGCCCTGACTGTCCTGGGGGTATGTTTATTGAAAAATGCTTTCTGTGCCCGGAACTCCACTTTAAGCCCCGGAAGATTTTACCAGTCATGGATTGGAGCAGATGGGGGAGGATTGGGCGATCTCCAATCCCATCTGTTTCCCATCCATCCATTAGCAGCATGTCCTTCCTTTTGTGAAGACACTCAGACACTCAGGTTGAGCAGTGTTATTTAGTGTTAGGTTCTGCAAGATACACAGGATGCCTTGTTGTTGGCCTTGCAGCTTTCGCATGCATTTGCAAATGTGTGTTAACTAAACTCCTGTTTTTAACCCATATTGTTAGACAGGTTTATTTGGTTTGTTAGCAGACTGGTGGGTAAGTACTTCAAACTAGGGACTGGCTGTTTTCCACACACCTTCATTTATCCCCCTTGCTTTTCAATTGAAGATTTTACCCCCTTCCTGACCAGGGCCTATTTTGCGATTGGGCACTGCATGACTTTAATGGACAATTATTATACATATAAGTCGCGCTAAATATTAGATGGAGATGTGAAGTCCATAAAAGTCCAAAACAATATTATTGATAAATTCCAGGACCAAACTCCCTTAAGGGTATGTGCTTACCAGATGAAGGTAAGGAAAAGGCAGTCTCGCTGCGTGGAAACTTGTCACCTTGACAGTAGATCCAAGCTTCTATGATCGATCAACTCAGTGGACATGGGATCATGAAAAGCAAAAAAAGTACCGCAATAGCGTAAAACCCAACAAACAAATTGTGACTATCACCAAGGTGTGGGTAAATGAAAATTGTGATGTGATATGACCTCCACCACAATAAATGAAATAAATAAATCATGCAAAAATATAGGGAACTTAGGGTGAATAACCCCTACCAGAGAGGTTAAGGGTTGATGCCTTAAGTGATTAATGTGTATCGGTTGGAGTAGCCTCTTACCAAACAGAAAAAATAATGACACAGTGAAGAAAACGTTGAAAAAAAGGTAATCGTGCTGAACCACCACCAGCTGAATTCGCCTCTTACCTTGGATAGATATAGATTAGCCAAAGTGCACTAAGCAAATCCAGTGTACCACTCAGGAGCCAGCAATTTCACACCTGTGAGAGTTGCCTCTTACCACATATGAAGTTGTATCAAGCCTATAGGGTAAATCAAGTGGCCAAAGACCGACCCCAAATTGAATCCAAGCCTGTGTGTATACGAATAACCAGGGGATCCGACCAGAGGTGTAGGTAACTGGGTCTCAGAAGTTTCAGCAATATAGGATATCACCACTGCAACAGGGAGCGAGAACCGCAGATGAAGACCACGAACTGAGAAGCCGCAACACACTTGTAATCGACCGCACAGACTCATGAACACGGTTGCCTTGAAGAGCCGAGACAGGCAGAGGAGGGCTGCTTCTGCACTGAGTGCACGAAACTACAAGTCACTAGGCCAACTCTGTCCAGCTCCCTCCGTGTTCATGAGTCTGTGCGGTCGATTACAAGTGTGTTGCGGCTTCTCAGTTCGTGGTCTTCATCTGCGGTTCTCGCTCCCTGTTGCAGTGGTGATATCCTATATTGCTGAAACTTCTGAGACCCAGTTACCTACACCTCTGGTCGGATCCCCTGGTTATTCGTATACACACAGGCTTGGATTCAATTTGGGGTCGGTCTTTGGCCACTTGATTTACCCTATAGGCTTGATACAACTTCATATGTGGTAAGAGGCAACTCTCACAGGTGTGAAATTGCTGGCTCCTGAGTGGTACACTGGATTTGCTTAGTGCACTTTGGCTAATCTATATCTATCCAAGGTAAGAGGCGAATTCAGCTGGTGGTGGTTCAGCACGATTACCTTTTTTTCAACGTTTTCTTCACTGTGTCATTATTTTTTCTGTTTGGTAAGAGGCTACTCCAACCGATACACATTAATCACTTAAGGCATCAACCCTTAACCTCTCTGGTAGGGGTTATTCACCCTAAGTTCCCTATATTTTTGCATGATTTATTTATTTCATTTATTGTGGTGGAGGTCATATCACATCACAATTTTCATTTACCCACACCTTGGTGATAGTCACAATTTGTTTGTTGGGTTTTACGCTATTGCGGTACTTTTTTTGCTTTTCATGATCCCATGTCCACTGAGTTGATCGATCATAGAAGCTTGGATCTACTGTCAAGGTGACAAGTTTCCACGCAGCGAGACTGCCTTTTCCTTACCTTCATCTGGTAAGCACATACCCTTAAGGGAGTTTGGTCCTGGAATTTATCAATAATATTGTTTTGGACTTTTATGGACTTCACATCTCCATCTAATATTTAGCGCGACTTATATGTATAATATTTATTAGGGTGTGGTCACACTTGAAGTTGCTGCTGTTCTAATTTATCTGTTCCTTTAGCGCGGTTATTATTCCCTTATTCCACATTTAATGGACAATTGCACGGTCGTGCGAAGCTGTACCCAAATGAAATTGACGTCCTTTTTTTCCCACAAACAGAGCTTTCTTTTAGTGGTATTTGATCACCTGTGCGATTTTTTGATCATGCACTATAAACAAAAAAAGAGCGACAATTTTGCAAAAATAACAATATTTTTCACTTTTTTTTTACATGAAATTCCCCCCAAAAAATTTAAAAATCAAAATTTTTTAACATTTTAGGCCAATTTGTTTTCTGCTACATATGTTTGGTAAAAAAAATCGCAAAAAGCGTATTTCGATTGGTTTGCGCAAAAGTTATTGCGTTTACTAACTACGGGAAAGATTTTTGTCATTTTTATTGTTTTTTTTTTAATGAGTAATGGCGGCGATCTGCAATTTTTTTTTTGAGGGATTGCGGCGAACAGATCGGACCCTTGACTGACATTTTTGACACTTTTGGGGGTACCAGTGACATTACTACAGTAATCAGTGCTATACATATGCACTGTTACTGTAAAAATGACACTGGCAGGGAAGCGGTTAACTTTATTTGAGAGGGAGGGGTTAAGTGTGTCCCTAGGGGCGTGATTCTAACTGTGATTGGATGTGGCTGTGTGTGTAACAGCCGAGATCAATGGTCCTACATAGCAGGACTGTATGATCTGTGCTGTTACACAGGGGAGAATGACAGGCGGCTTTGTTTACATTAGCCGCCTGCCTTTCCCCCGGTGTAACCGACGATCGTGAGTGACCGGCGGACATCGGGTCTGCCGGTCACTCGCGCGGGGGGGTCTGTGAGCGAGCGGGAGTGGGAGCGCGCCTCCAGCGGCGCGCGCTTGCTCCCTAGAGCCTCACAGGCTAGCGACGTAGACCTGCGTCACTTTGCCTGTGAGGGGCTGACTGCTGACGTGAATCGTCGTTAGGCAGTCGGCAAGTGGTTAAAGCAGTTTATATCAGGACTATAAATTCATTGTGTGCAGGACTATTATTATAACAGTAATATAATATATTATGATTGTCCTCATTTTGTCTACTCTTTTTTTTTTTATTTATTATACCACCTCTTTGAACACTTGCTTGCAGTGGTAGTGGAAGGGGTTGGACAGCCTAAAGGTTTCCACAAGATCCAGAGATCTGAGATTCTGGAAAAGGCTAATGAATGGTTTGCTGGAAAATGAATGTAAAAGTTAGGCCGCTTTCACACAGGCGATCCATTCAGGTCTGCCTGTCAGTTTTCCCGGCAGATCTGATCATACCCTCCAATCTCTTCTTTGGAGTGGTGGATGTCAGCAGACACATTTTCCCGGCAGATCTGATCATACCCTCCAGTCTCTTCTTTGGAGTGGTGGATGTCAGCAGACACATGCCATCCAATATCCTGTCCACTAAAAACAGGCGGATGAGGGACCCATTCCCCATCCCTCTAGCAGACCGGATGGCATTGGAAGGAAAGGGACATGTGGTCCGGTTCCATCCAATTGCCCCATAGATGACAGCGGGCTGTGTCCGTATCTGATCTGCATAGTGGAGTGGACATGGACCTATCATCTGCCTGCTCAGCAGGCATTAGCGGAGAAATCCCCTGCTGAACAAGCAGATCCCGCTTCATGGAGGCTCCCATGTGAAAGATGCCTTAATTCCCTACACTGATGTTCTTCCCCTCCCAGATAACTACTGTCCACAGCTCTGGTCCCCATTAATCTACAGACTATGATGACACTTCTTCTGATAATTGTCCTTGATTTACATATACTTTATGTTAAGATCAATGACTGTAGGAAGGTCCCTGGGAGGACTCTATAAAAATTTGCTATGGGGCTCCATAATCTGTAGTTACACCCCTGGCTGAAGTGGTCCATAGTGCTGAAATGTCAGAAATCAGAAACTGACTGTGTTGCTTCATAACAAACTGGAGAATTTTTCACCGCCATGCAAAGCACAGGGAAGCTGCAGCTTGACCCTGCAAACAGAAATTCACACAGGCCATACCACAGCACTGTTTGTTCCATGAGTCACATCCAATGGCTACAAATAAAATGAAACAATATATACCAAAATTCCTCTAAATCTGTACTGTACATTTAGCAGCCTCTGCTCATTACTACTATCCCTCTATCTCCACCCAGTTCCCTCTGCTGTCATCCCAATTACTAATTTGCTCGGCATGAGTGATCCTGCCCACGAATCCTGTGAGAAGCTTACATCATGGATCAATTGCATTCCAATAATCCACAACAGGGATTAAAGTTCAACTCATTTCTAAACTGACATTTCACTGATGGTTTGATGTACCTGTTGGCCTGCTGTGTCCCACAGAGACTCCAATGGTGACATTTTCTTGCAGTAGTTTGTGTCCCCAAACTCTTGTGTCTGGACTCAGCAATTACTTGTTTATTCTGCATTAAAGAGGAACCATCAGCGTAGCATGACACCATCATCTGTCTTTGTAACGTTCACAGTAGTTGGACACAACCGGAAATTTTGATCACAGGAGTCTCTTAAAAGGAAAAACAAAGTGCCATGTGATGTAAACTTAAATAATATTAATACTATTTAAATCTGAAATACCTGTTTTGAGTGAAGTTGACCTTTAAATGGTAACTCCACTTTTGTGGGGGAAAAAAATTGCAAATAAAGAAAAAACAATATAGCGTATACAATTGTGACACAAATCATATTGCAATTGAATGTTATTAAAAATAACCTTTCCTTTTCAATCTGCAGCCTGTAATTTTCTGAAAATGCAATGCAATATGGCTACCTGGAGCTGTCCTGTACACAGAATGTATACTGACCACACCCCAGAAACATAATTTTCTGCTTGTGTGATTTGCTCACAAATTTTCCCAGAAGTCTTTTCCCAGAAGTGCTTAAGATACAAGTCAGATTTCTGGCATCCCCTGCAACAAAAATGTCATTTTTGGTGAGATATTCCCAATAGGAACATGTCTAAAGGGATGCAGGCCAAGCAGATTCCCTCATTAGAGCCCTGCAGCTGCCACAGGTGATAGATAAATATGAAACCACTCCCATTAGACCCACTCAGCACAAAGGCACAGAGGAAGGAACAATGATTTCATCACAATAACAAAAGGTAGGGATCTGCAACAATGTTTGTTAAAATCCTTGTAAATACACATAGATCACCCGGAGGGGAATGTTTTTTTTTTTTTTTTTTTTTCAATAAAAGTGGAGTTACGCTTTAAAGCTGAACTATATGACAAATAGCTGCTTTACTTGACAGAGTATTTGTTTTTCTGTCCATCCAGCTTTGTCTGGCAGAGAAAGAGATCTGATTTTTCTCTGCTGCAGATCAGTAACTTTTACAGGTCTCCTCCTTGCTCCAGCCTGTGCATGAAGAGTGAAAGCAGAAGCAGCAAACTGATGAGGTAATCTCTCTGTCACCCTGCTCTTTCCTCTTATCGCATGCTTCATATACTGCTACTGCTGGTCTGAGTTCTCCTGTACAAGGACTGTAATAGGATGAAACCAGTCAGATTCAGATATTTATACTGCTTCGTTTATGTAAAATACATTTAGGATGTTTTAATGAATACAAAGCTGCATTCATTTTTGCCTGGAGTTCAGCATTAAGGTACGTTTTGTAGAGTTACTTTTTTTTTTCTAATAAGTCAATTATGTGTAGCAGCATTCCCAGCCATTGTGCTGGATGTGGGTCCCCCTGGGTTACCACTAGCAACAACAGCACATTTAAGCATGTTCTCCAAGTGTGAGCACTGAGACAATGACCAGTCCAGTATCTTTGGATTTTTATATTTATTGAGAACTTGGATGGGAGAAGGGATGAGTGGGATACTCCTTTGGCTCAACTATGCACAATTTGCTGAGGACAACTGAAAAATGCCTGTTGGCGCTGACTTGATGCCAGTCAACGCTGGTTAACGCAGGTTAACACTGGCCTGCTGCCTGTTAATGCTGAGCTGACTTCTGATCACCTCCTTGTAACTCAAAGTCCCATTTGAAGCTCCCTTTGGCACTCCTTGCTGAGGTAGCTACTTTATCACTGCTGCACTGCTGAACACTTGTACGCTTCAGGGCCGCACTGGCACCCTGTCTCACACACTTATCTTCAGGGCTTAGACTCTGGCACCCCCTTTCTAAGCCTTCTCTACTGATTAGCTGACTCCCGGATCCCTCTGAGCTTCTGGAGTGGTCCCCTCTCCTAGGCAGACCCCTGGGCAGTTTTGAGTACTCACGATACTGTTTTTCCTGGAAAGTTCAGCCCAGCAGCTCCACTCGGTCCACAGCACACTGGATCCCTCTCTGCAGCTCAGGTCAACCTTCTGTCCTCTAAGTGGACTGCCCAAGACACCTTCCTCACGCTGGCAGGAGGAGAGACAGCCGTCACCCTCCTCCTGGGACTCTGCTTACCGCCAAAGACGCTGCGTCATGTGTCTCCCTCAGACTTATACCCCATCCCAGGGTGCTTTGCGGCAGATTCTGCCCTCTGGCATATATACAAGCCCTGGTGTGCTATTGGTTAGGTTTCCTCCACTGTCCAATAGGAACCCCCATTGGCACAGTGGGGAGACTCCCCAACACAACAGACACCCTGGAAACACATGACAGCCTGACTGAACAAATAGGCCCCCCTGATAAGCAGACAGGGCCTCCCTTATGGTTTTCCTAGCACCTACCTAGGAGGGTGCTACATATGCAAAAAACTATTTAGTACGATTTTGTGATACTTTTTTTATTTGCATCAAATTTTCAGGACAAGTTTTCAGGGTCCAACCAGTACAAGGACACCAATATGGCCACAATCACCTCATCTGAATTATGCCAAATACTAAATGTAGGTGTCCTATGAGAGCTTTTTTCCTGTTTATTGCTTAATGTCCTCAGACACCCCTACAGACACTGACAACCTGATTCATCATGTCGCAAAATCTTGTAATGAAAGAGTTTGGTAGATCACTCTATCATTCTTCAAGGAAGGAATAAGGAAGGATGGGTAACTTATCAGGGTAAGAATTTAGGAACTGTTGTTGATTTGTTTTGAAGTTGCAGTCTACATTTCAGACACTGTATGCACATGTTTGTTGCATGTCAGTAACTCACTACATGGTTAGTCAGGTTGAAAACAAGACACAAGTCCATTTAGTTCAACCTATAAAAGGGAAAAAATAAAAAACAATATTTTTGTCCTGGTAGATTCCCTTTGAAGAAACTGACACTTTGTTTGTTCAACCCCCATTACAATACCCTTGACCCACCGATGCACACTTTTCCAGCAATCCCATGCTGCTCCTTCTTCCATCTGAGCCAGCAGGAAAGATTCCATTTCTCAGCTAGTGTTGGTGGCTAGAGGGAGCAGTGAAGGAACCTCTTTTATCACGTGATTGTTCTCTAGCCATGAATAGTAGTACCAGGATATTTTGGGCCAGTTGAGGCAGAGCAAGGAGCAGTGGGCAATCACCTGAAAGTGGTTATATGTGGGTCGAGGAGGGGGTCACAGATAATGTCACTTTGCCCTCATAAGGAAAAGTGACAGATTCCATAAAAGGGCTCTGTCACAAACTTAGATATGACAGGTGAAAGCACATAAAAACAAGCATTTTAAATGTTTATCTACATTTTAACTTTCCATAACTGTTTTTGATGACGTGATGTGCCTCTGATGTGCAATTTGATGACGTGATGTGCAATTGTCAATTCCCTGACACAGACCCCTCCCTCCTTGCATGGTTTAGCACTCCCTTCTTCTGGATGTGCCTCTTTATTCTCTGTGCTGGCCCAGCTCATTCGCCCCTCCCCTTCCTATATATCCTTTTTATGTAGCTGCCGTGGAAGGAGTAAAGAGGAATACTATAGAGTGTTACTACAGCTCTGAGTTTGCTCAGCAGTCATGGGGGCTTTTGGATGTCTATACAGTGGAAGCTTTTACAGGTAAATAACATTCTTAAAATATGCATATACTGTATAATTAATAGGTTCTCGTCAACGGTAAACTCCAAGCAAACAGCTAAAGACTCAGTAGGAAATAAACATTTAAGGACTGTCTTATCTGCTATCAAATCTTTATTTCTGTCTGTCCACTCCTGAGGTCAACACATATCTGCAAGGCATCACATCCAAATGGATAACACCAATCTCTCTGCTTCAGTTATATTATATAGGCTCGTCACCAACCTTCTTGCAGCTTGTGAATGAAAAGTGGAGAAGCAGCAGCACTCCGATAAGGTAATATTTATCCTCTCTCCCCTGGTCAGCATAATTCATTTCAGCATACTTGTAAAGGTGTAATGTAGGGTGCTGTGGTGGACGTCATGTCCTCCATGTTTCCTTCCTCGTTGGGCGCCATGCAAAAGTCACATGAGAGGCCTACCCTGGGGTGGGTTCTTCTGGATTACACTAGGCACCTGTAATAGGATCACTTTACTACACTTGGGGTACCTTTACTTCTGTACTGTTTCCATCATTGCCCTGGGATAAGGCCGAGGCTGCCATGCAAGAATACTCAACCTTAAGGCAGGCCTCTGCTAGTAGAGATGAGCGTACACTGTGTTCACTTGCACCATAACTGTTATCGAGTTAACTCTTGGGTCCCTGTGACAATGTACACCTTCTCTGTAATTTTCATTTAGGAGGGCTCTGCTGAGCTTTATCCTCATTCACCTGTTCAGCCTATCACCGCTTCCTCACACCTAGTAACGGTCAGGAGTCCCACCGCACACCTTGTGCAGACTCTATGCATGCACTTAAGCTCACTTAACTCTTGTGTACATGTGTACAGGCTGGGGACCTGTGCAGCGAGAGTCTGCTACCATTGCTATGGGACACGGACCAGCTCACAGTGAGAGTGCCGACAACAACCTCTTCCTGCAAGAGGGTGTCCTACTTAGCACATGTACACACTTAATGACAGGCTGCTTGGTGAACTTCCGTTACCCTTGGTAATCACAAGCTTGTACTCCACAATGTGTTACTTCTTTTGGTGCTGTCTTCATAACTCAATGTGCTCAATGACCCAAGCTGTAGACTATATGTGTCTGTTACTTGCATTGCATCCCTTGAGTAATTTCAGACCAGACAAGAACAAGGTTTCAAAGCTTTATTTGTAAAAGTGCAAGTCCAACATGCAAGAACAGTATTTCTCCTACATCCCTAATCTTAACTATGAGCTGCCCCGGCATACCTGCAAAGGTAAAGTCCATGTATGAACTAGGGATCCATTAGTGGCACTTACCAATATTGTAATCTTCAGATATGAGCCCGAGGTACTGATGGCCGTCTACATTACAGTGGTAGCAAGGGACATTCTTGTACTCCTTCCGGGTGCCGCTTTCTGATCTTCTCCCTTAGTGGGTTCTCTCATGGGCTCTGGGCCTCTCTGCTCGGGGGCT
This sequence comes from Pelophylax lessonae, assembly GCF_965119305.1. Lineage (NCBI taxonomy): Eukaryota > Metazoa > Chordata > Amphibia > Anura > Ranidae > Pelophylax > Pelophylax lessonae. Next base: position 156,476,389 of record NC_138770.1, on the reverse strand, counting down.
CTCTGTTCCAGGCCACTGTCCTTCTTTTATAACACAGGGCCAGTGGGTCAGACCTAAAGGATAACCTGCCAAAATCAAAGAACCTAGGAAAGGCGTCAGCCCTTACACTCCTTTCCAGGGCTTTACCTAGCTAGGATGAGCTAAACAAGTTTACATACTGAATGTAGCATAACTTATTGGAAACTAGTACTGCCCATCCCTCTGCCAGCTTAAGTACCACAGTACAGGCAGTCTGCATCCAGGGCCAATCCCTTGCATGTGATCGCTGCAAGTGATTATATATAAGTTGACCCTATAAGCTGCAGGAGCCAACAGTCTCCCATTACTTTCAATGGGGATGCCTACTCGCAGTTATTTACAAAAAAACCCTACTGGGGTTCTCGCAGCTAATTTCCAAGCAGGTGCATTCACAAGTGTGAATGCACCCTAAACACTCCATGGCTTCCATACTTCCAGGGGGAAGCACTGGTGTGATGTTTAGAGATGGGGATGGCTAAAACAAAAGCAAAAGAGTGGGAGCACCAGCCTTGTGCATAGCCATAAAATTATTTATTGAAGAAAAGAAAAAAAAATCCAATATACTCACAAAGAAAAGCATATACAGGCACAGAGAATAAATTCAGTAAAGATGTTCAGGTGATGACCATCAACAGGAAACGAGTCTTACGTGTTTTAAGGACAGTATCCTCTTCATCAAAACTATATAGGTGCCATTTTTAAATTGTAAAATTCTTTTATTAAGTACCCAGGAAGTTCATGGGTTTGGATGAACTTTGCAGAGCCCCCCACTTGAGCTCTAATTTTAATTAAAATGCACACACCTTTTGCTGGGTGCTGTTCAGTGTATGCTTGGGATGTGTGCATTTCCAGGAAACATAGCAAAGAATTAAGAGAAAAACAGTACCTCCCTAATTCAGCAGCACTGTGTTGTGGTTGCATAATTTGTAGAGTGACATGTAGGCCTCCTTTCTTGCATTTTCAAAATATCAATTATACCAGTAACATAGATCTAAAGGACTAGTGTGCTACCAGGTGTATCTGATGACGAAAAAATGGGAAAAAGCCAAAGAGCGATATATGTGAAAAAAATATATACTAAAATAATATTTAAAAATAATAAAGTTCAGTTATAATGGTTAAAGCTTCCAATCCAGTAACATAGACACCACTCTCCCTGCTAACTGGTTTTATGGATCTGGAAAATTATCCAGATAAAAAGCTGAGCTGGCCATTTAATTCAGGGTGCAATCAGAATGAAAATCAGGACACAAAATCTTTGCAGTTTCAGAAAAAGACAGTTTCTTTCTTAATACTGCTGGATACTATAAAAAGGGGACAGACATGCAAACTTGCTGGTTTACAAGGTCTTTCAAATAGCTAAATAGATAAACTGAAACTTTCATGGATGAGTTTAGGACACATTGAAAACAGAGAGGGAACAAGCAAAGTGCGCCACTTGGCCACATTCATGTTTCAGCCAGTAAGCAGCAAAGCTTACACTCTTAAATCCATGTCCAGTCACTTACACAACTTTGGTGCTTCAATCTTCTTGTTTTTCAGATGGATAAGGACTAAGAAACATTAGAAAGCTCACCTTTTTTGGCCAAGGCCACCAAACCCAACCAATGTTCACCACAGCACATCTGTCCTGCTGAACAAAAAGAAGATCCCAATCTGGCATCTATGCTAACCCTTTTAGCAGTACCTTACAGCTGTACTAAAGAGACTCATCTGTCTCTAGATCTGCAAATTTGCAAATCCACTGTCCTGTGATATGTATTAGCTTTTCCTTATGTCACACCTACATGGATACCGAAGCTAATCAGCAGGCCAGGACAGTGATTGTGAAGCCATCTGATCCCTCCTTCTGCAAAATCTGCATATTTTATGTGAATGCGTAAGCGGGAGTGAGGCCGGGGTGGAACCCAGAGGGAAAGAATGACTAAAAGGAAGTATATTGTCAAGAATGATCCAAACAAATTGTAACAGAGTTTAGCAGAGGCTTCAACTGTCAGAAACATTCACAGATGATATTACAAAACTTGTGACAGCTCCTGGCATTGGAAGTGGCTAGCGGGCAGTATGCAGCATGGCACGAGAAGTGGGGAGGTTCCACACAGCAGTAATATAGAACAGTCCCTATACTATTCCTCCCCCTCTGGAATTTTTCACTATGTAATGAACACTCTCTCTATCCAGCAGGTTCCTGTCCCTAACCTAACCACATGCAAAATGTGCACCAAAGGCAGTGAGCCAGTTCTTTTTATAAGCAGTGCCCTCACTAATGATGAAGATAATAATCAGCGCAATACTTTATGATTCCCAGATGGTATCAATTATAGGTAATAACCTACTATTGTACACCACAAGTCAAGGTTCCAATATATCTTCAAATAAAAAGTGCAAGTGCAAAGAAATTATCTTTTAAATAACATGAAAAGCATATATGAAACAATATCTATGTGAAGCAAAGACTCTTCAAGCCATTTCCTAACAAAATGGAAAAAATTACCAGGTTCCTGGGAAATATCAATAAGGAGCAAATCAATGTAAATCATTCAATTTTCTGAAAAATATTTGTGAGATATATATATAATAAATATATTGTGCAAAAATAAAGTGCAATCCGAAAAAATAAAGTGCAATCTGAAAAAATTGACCAGCTCCCTGGAAATTATCTATGAAGTGCAAATCAGTGTCATTATTCGGCCAACTATCCAAAAAAATTCCGTAAAGTGCAAGTAAGCAAAATAATTCAGTTTCCTGAAAGATGATTTTAAGGTATATGCAATAAATATGCGTGTGAGAAAATTATTTTTGAACAATAAATAATCAAAAAATAAATACAAGAATCAAAAAATTTAAAAAATATATACGCAAAAGTCCATAATCCATTAAATAAATCCCAAGTGAAGAAAGTGCAAGTGCAAAAAGGAATGCAAAAATCCCATATATAAGTGTCTTCAGTGTCCACTCGTGGGGGTCACACCATCTGTGTATCTCTATTCTCCCTAAATGAACTCACCAGATGGTGAGCTGGTCACAACCAGTAATCACGCTTTGTCAATATGTGTCTCATATGTTCATCCAATATCTGGTGATTTTTGCACTCCTTGTTGCACTTGCACTTTCTTCACTTGGGACTTATTTAATGGATTATGGACTTCTGCGTATATATTTTTAAAATGTTTTGATTCTTGTATTTGATTTTGAATTATTAATTGTTCAAAAATAATTTTCCCACACGCATATTTATTGCATATACCTTAAAATCATCTTTCATGATATCTGAAGCAATAGGTTTACTAAGTGAGATTCACGTTTATGAATGGATTATGGCTGCTAGGGAGGGTTCAGCCAAGAAGGTGGCTACCAACTGGATACCCTGGGGTCAATACCTTAAGTCAGGACAACCTGTGTAATATATGACTTATACTATCCTCTTGATACACTGTTGCCTTTTTTCTTTCTGTTCCTATACCCTCTTAAAAGTGGTTGTTATCTGCCCGAGTGTTTACACTTTTTTTTCTGGTTCCACATCCATGTTTTCTACAATCAGATTTTGGCAACTGTGCGTACTATACAGTATGTATGTTCTGATGACATCAATATGTTGCTGACGTTGGATGTACACTGTTTGTAACTGTTGTATAAGTATGATATTGAAGAATGTACTGTTGTTCTTCTGTATTTCTGAAAACCTAATAAAAATTAATTAAAAAAAAAAAATCATCTTACTTGCACTTTACGGAATTTTTTGGGATATGTAGCACCCTACAGGTAGGTGCTAGGTAAAGGTATAGTGGGCCTTGTCTGCCTAACAGCAGGGCTGTGATTCAGTAGTCAGGGTGTCATGGTTTCCAGGTGTGCCTGCTGAAGGGGGAGTCTCCCCACTGGCTCCTGTGAGAGGCTTCTCATAGGGTGGTGGAGGAAAGCCAATCAGGGGACACATCCAGGCTTGTAACTACCCCAGAAGGCAGATTGTGCTGCAAAGGATTCTGTTAGTGGGTATAAGTTTGGGGGTGGCACATGACACAATGTCTTTGGTGGGAGCAGAGTCCCAGGAGGGAGAGAACGGCTGTCTCTCCTCCTGTCTGAGGACGAGGATCCGGGGTGCGATGAAAATCCAGAGAGTGCTGAGCTAAGCTGAGGGGATCCGGTGTGCCAAGAACCTGCGGAGAGTCAGAGGGGTCCAGTCCCAGGAAAGCCTACACAGGTCGTGAGTACTGAGGATTGCCCCTGGGGGTCTGCCTGAAGTTAGAGGGGACCACTCGAAGAGGTTCGGGGATCCAGTGCCAGCTAGTAGTGAAAGGGGTACCTAGGTTGCGGACCCTGAAGTGACAGAGGGGGTACGTAGTCAGTGGACCCTGAAGAGTTTAAAGTGTAAAGGAGGTGCCTGCGGTTTGGGCCCTGAAGTGCCAGTACACAGCGTGCAGTGTGCCAGTTGAGAGTTGCAGCAGTACAGGAACTTTCAAGGAGTTTTCTCAGCCAGTGCAGTGCTGGAGGGAGCCATTCAGTGACTTTGGAATATTGCGGTGTTACAAGTCAAGTAGTTCTACAGTCCTGGATCTTCTGGACTAAAAACGAGGATCCAGCACAGTTTCAGTAATTACACAGTGTTCAAGTGTCAGGAAGCGTTGGCTAGTGTCGGCTGGCGTGAAGACAGCGCTAACAGGCATTTTTGCCAGAAAAGTCCCACAATTGTATTTAGTTGAGCCTAAAGGAGTATCCCACTCATTCCCTTCTCCCATCCCCTTAAATACAATAAAACCACAAAACAAGATGCCAGAGTTGTCAATGTCTCAGGGCTCACACCCAAGACCACAGCTCACAAGGGCTAGAGGGGTAACCGGTACCGATGGCAGACCCACATCAGGCCACAGGCCTGGAAAACCTGCTACAGATATTTGGCCAAATAATCACACTGATTTGCACTTCATAGATAATTTCCAGGAAGCTGGTCTTTTTTTCAGATTGCACTTTATTTTTTCGGATTGCACTTTATTTTTGCACAATATATTTATTATATCTATATCACAAATATTTTTCAGGAAATTTAATGATTTACATTGATTTGCACCTTATAGATATTTCCCAGGAAGCTGGTCATTTTTTCCATTTTGTACGTGATTAGGAAATGGCTTGAATAGTCTTTGCTTCACATAGATATTGTTTCATATATGCTTTTCATGTTATTTAAAAGATCATTTCTTTGCACTTGCAATTTTTATTTGAAGATATATTGGATCCTTGACTTGTGGTGTAGAATAGTAGGTTATTATCTATAATTGATACCATCTGGGAATCATATAAAGTATTGAGCTGATTATTATCTTCAACTATTTCTATGCAGTTTTTTGCAGCAAATTAGCAGCAATTACTTATCCCTAGATTGGTCAGTATTTAAACATCTGAGGTCCTGGGCGCTTGATTACTTATTTTTTTATACCCTCACTAATGATAGTCACAGAGGCAATCCGGGGCAGCAGTGTCCATTTGGACAGATGATAACCTTTGACACATACAGAGGCCTGAAAGGAACATTAATTCCTCCTTCCCTGCATGGCAGTTGCAGACAGTGCCTCCTGTGTAGGGAGGTCAACCTACACCTGCCTACAAGTGTATGCAGGAACTTTACCACTGATGGAGACCTCCCTTACTTATACAGGTGCATGGTAGGAGACAGGGTAGGGACCATAAACAGAAATAACTGAATAATTAGGGAACGGTTTCAAACTTTTTTTGTTTAATTTTTTAGATTTTATAGAAACAAATATACAACAAAGGAATCGTACAATCCAATTCATAAAGTTGATGTTTGAAAACCAACACAAATTGCTGGTGTTAAACTTTTCAAGGTAAAGCCATTGGGAATGCTAACAGAACCAAACACTGTCTCTACATAAAAATTAAGAGAATTTCTAGGAAGCAATTGCCTACAGTCCTAAAAGGCTCTTTTTTATTTTTGACTGGAATTTCCCTTTAACAATAAACAGCAGTTGCAGTTTTCCACGCTATGAATCACATTTCCTCCTTAGCAGGAAGAATTTTAAGCATATGTCTGTGTTTTAATCTTTGGATTTGTTCCTTTACACTACACTCTATTCCTCAAGAGTCTACTTTTTGTTAGTTAGGGAAGCTTCATCCATCCCCCATGAGTGCTCAAAGTACTTGTGGTAGCTGGCTAATGAGCATTTATTCCCTTTACTGCATTTGACAGTATCATGAGTCCTTATACATGAGAATCAAGGAGCACTGCAAAAGGTCATAGAAGAAAATTTATAGGCCCCAAGCTGCTGTGCCTCAGCATGACCCATTAGAACAACACGCAGTACTGCTGCTCTGAAAATAGAATCTGGGTTGCCACACACTCTCACTGCTTCATTTTTAAACTCTCTTTAGACCGTCGTTTTTATTTATCAGACTGTCTGACAGAAGACTTGTTTCTATTGCCAATAGCAACTATCCAGCCTCTCCTTCCCATTTTTTATAGTGCACTAATCGGATAAAAAAGGGAAGCTTGTTGGTTTCTCCCAGCTGTAAGACAATTCCTGAAGTAAGGCCCCCATGGACCTTGTAATGTTCTTCTGTATTGTTTTGATATGAGGTTGGTGATGTAGCTTGGGACAGAGTTTTGGATGGTTTTGTATATTGTTGTTAGTATTTTTAACTGTATTCTTTGGGTAAGCAGAAGCAGGTGAAGGGATTTGCAGAGACACTGACACTGAATGCTTGGTAAGGTTAAGGAGTTTGATAGCAGCATTCATGAGAGACTTATGGGGGATAGCCTGTGATATAGGCTAAAGTTGAGGCAAGAGATACAAGGGAGTCAATTGTTAGTTTTGTGGTGCAGTCGGTTTACAAGGGGTATATTTTGGAGAAGTTGTGGAGGTTAAAGCGGAGTTCCACCCAAAAGTGGAACTTCCACTCATTTGCTTCCTCCCCTCCTCCGGTGCCACATTTGCCACCTTTCGGGAGGGAGGGGGGAAGGGGTACCTGTTTTTGACAGGTACCCTTCCCCACTCCTTGGAGACAGTGCTGCGGGGCCGTCCCTCAGACGTTCAGCCCCCCTCCTCTTCCCCTGCCGCCGAGCCAATTAGAATGCGCAGTGCACTTCACGCATGCGCGGTAAGGAACCGGCTGTGAAGCTGAATGGCTTTACTGCCAGTTTCCCTGGCAGTGGAGGAATGGCAGTGGCAGCACTCAGCAGCTGATTTGAAAATCAGCTGGGTTGCTGACTTTGTGGACTCCCTGGACAGGTAAGTGACTATATATTAAAAGTCAGCTGCTGTCTTTTCTTTTTTTTTCCCCCCAGCTGGAAAACCGCTTTAAGGCAGCAAGATTTGAACAACAATATGATTATGGGGCTGAAATAAGAGGCCATAGTACAGGATTATACCTAGCATTGTTGCAGGGATTGATAGCTGTACCATTAATCTCTAAAGCAAAGTCAAGGGAGTGGGTATGGGTTGAGGAAGTATTATGAGCTCAGTTGTAGAAATGTTAAGTAGGAAGTGGCGTGACAGCCATACTGGTCAGTAAGCAAATTAGTGATGCACAAGGAAACTGATGGGGTGAGCAATGGAGCAGAGAGATAGATTTAGGTGTTCAGAGTGTATAAATTATATTGAAAACCATGTAAGGCTATCAACTAACTTAGGGAGGTGGTGTCTGAGGAAAGAGCCCTGAGGGACCGCTGTGGAAAGAGAAAGAGGAGAGGAGGAGGTGGAGTTTTAGGTTGCACTTAAGGCTGCATTCACATGTCAGCGTTTGGATCGCGGGCAGAACCGCCGCGGTTCCGCCCGCGAACCGGAGATTATTGCAAATCGCGGGACGCCTAGCATTGCCCGTTGATTTGCAATAGCCCCCCAAACGCCGAGCGATGTTGCCGCGATTTCCGCCTGCCGAATCGCGGCAACATCGTGCAAACAAAATCGGGGGACGCAATACGCTCCAAAGAAGCTCTTGTACTTCTTTGGAGCGTATTGCGTCCCACGATTTTGTTTGCGCGATGTTGCCGCGATTCGGCAGGCGGAAATCGCGGCAACATCGCTCGGCGTTTGGGGGGCTATTGCAAATCAACGGGCAATGCTAGGCGTCCTGCGATTTGCAATAAATCTCCGGATCGCGGGCGGAACCGCGGCGGTTCTGCCCGCGATCCATACGCTCACATGTGAACGGAGCCTTAATGTGCAGTGAGAAAGGTAGAAGGAAAACAAGCAAAGAGACTGGGAGGCCAAGGGAGTGAAGTTTTTGAGGAGGAGTGTGTGGTCAACTGTTGTATAGGCAGCAGAAAGGTCTAAGAATAAGAGTATGGGTTAGTGGTCATTGGTTTTAGCAGATTAGTAAGCTTAAGGAGGACAGTTTCCTATCACAGGAAATACAGTAGGTATGCCCCTCACAATCATTTAGTGGTCATAATGTGACATTTTCTGCATTGATACATTCAAATTGTGAAGAGTATAACTTGAGAACACTCAATTTTTCCCCATTCTCACAGAATTAATTTATGTTGTACATGCAGTTTCGATGGAGGAACATTTATATACGCCTAAGTGTCTGTATAGTCAGTGATATTTTCATTATGAAGCCAGAACCATGATTTTCAGAAATTCTTGCTTCTCTCCTGGTCATGCTGCCTGGCCATGTGCTTGCATTTGCATTAAATAATGCACATATGCAACTCTTACCTTTTTACCACTATCCTTCTGGTTATGTTGCCATAGCACCACTTGTTTTTCAAGAATTCTTTGGAGGTACTCCGATGTCACTGACACTAAGAGTTTCACACCTCAGCTTCTTAAGGGTCCATTCACACCAGGTGTGGTGGGACTGCGCTATTTCAGTGAAGTCCCTCCACAAGTCAAAGCAAAATGCCTTGTCTTCTACCTGGCCAGTTCACACCACTGCATGAAGAAACTGTGAGGAGATCCAACCAAGGAATATCACTTCTTAAATTGCTAGCTGGTGCGCTGTTTTGATGGAGATAATGGTGATGGATGATGAATGTAAGTAGCTGGTTATCACAATGTCTAAAAATAATTAAAATAGCTCTAACCCCACCCTTAAAAAACAAGTCCAACAGTTACAGTTGACATCCAGGCATATATATAAGAGAATATAAAAATAAAGCCGCGCTAACATAAAAGATCAAACCAAGTGCTTAAATGAGGCAATAAATATCACATCCAGATAACATACGTATATAAAGTATAGTCCAAATAAGATGTGCAGGGTGTAGAAACAGAAACTCCTCCACCGGAATATTGTGACTTCTCAATCCGTGATAAATTAAGGACCACGCTATGCGCTTACCACAAATTAGATGAAAGAAAGCCCAACAATAAATACATATGATGTGCAAAGTGTAGAAACAGAAACTCCTCCACCGCAATATTATAACTTCTCAATCCCTGATAAAGTGAGGGTCACGCTATGCGCTTACCACAAAATGAATGAATAAGAGCCCAGCAATATAAGGATGATACAGCTCCTGCCCGGTCCTATGGGAAACAGAATGACCCCTCCAGCTGGTTCAGCCTGGCGGAAGCACCAATCCAGAACAATGCTACAGCACGGACAGTCCAGATCTAACACTCTCTGGCATAAACCACAAAAAGATGGAGGCCACAATAGTGAAGTATGTAGGCACAATATTTAATAGAAAAAAGGTAAACAACTCACATAGAGACAGAATACAAATCGCTTATAATCGGCAGGATCCGAAGATGCAGCCGCCCGACTTCCGGGTGTTACGTGGTGACGTCAGCACGCCTTTCCAATGCGTTTCGTCATAGATGACGTCTTCCAGGGGAGTATTTTTTGGTATTGATATATATAAGAGACACATTAAAGTGATTGTAAATAATCACCTTGTAAAACAACCAATTCAGTTTAAAATAGAAATAAAAAACAAAACATTTTTTTTATGCTGTAGATATAAAAGATATAAGTGACCACCTTCCTTCTGTTCCCTCTGTTCTCAGCTGCATGCAAACTAGGAGAGGAGAAACAGGAGTACACTAATATTCCCAATGGATGGCTGTAAAAAGGGGGGGGGGGTGTCAGGACAAGTCTGATCATTAAAGGAGAACAGGCTGAGTTCCCAGCATAGCTTGATAACTGACCACACTGTGCTCTCCTGCTTAGTGTGGTCTGTTTTTTATAGGAAAGCAGGGGAACTGGCAGGAACACCAGGGATTTCACACAAAGGAAGCAATACAAAGAAAACATGATACCTTTTTATACTTGTTTAGTACATGGTACAGCAGGCACATATCAGGAATATGAAATGTTGGGTTTACATTTTCTTTAGTGGCACTCTAAATCAGTGGTCCTCAACTCCGGTCCTCAGGGCCCACTAACAGGCCAGATTTTAAGTATTAGCTTGGGGAGATGCAGACTAGAGTACTGCAATCACCGAGCAGCAAATTATATCACCTGGGATGGATTTCAGTTATCGTGCAAACCTGGCCTGTTAGTGGGCCCTGAGGATCAGGGTTGAGGACCACTGCTCTAAATCATTCATTCAAAAAGCTTTAAAAAAAAAAAAAAAGTAGCTTAGTTGGACACTTGCAATCCCTGTATAAGAAAGCTAAGACTAGGAGAAGGAGAAGCAGGACTAGGAGCTAGTCAGGTGTTCTGCATGCAAATGTGCAGACAAGGAACATACTGAAAGGAGGTGGGATATCAGTATACATACCTTGTTTCAGCTGTTTTTGACCAGGCATTTAATGCCCAGTCCTCTTCCTCCTCAAAACTTTTCCAGCAGTGGGGTCCTTTGAAAATCAGGGAACAGCACTTAGGTTCATGGTTCTCATCATCATTCTCCTTGTAGCCCAGGGGGACTTGATGACGCCCAAGGGGCATTAATTACCTTGGATGTTACACAGGACTTGGTAAAGGACTTTCTATGGGGAACAGTGCTAGGGAGGAGGTGAGCATTCCAGTTTTAAATTTTATTCTAACATGGTTGACAATAGGATTAATATATATATATATATATATATATATATATATATATATATATATATATATATTTTTACAAAAGCCAAAGTTCTACTTCAAGCAGTACAGGTAAGTCATCTCCCTGCCCCAGAATATGACTGGACATTAAAGGCCCAGCTGAAGACTAAGGGCTCTTTCACACGAGCGTTCCACATGTCCGTATATCATCCTATTTTTTTGCGGATGATATACGGACATAATGTATGTCAATGGGATTGCGGATGTCAGCGGATGACCATCCGCTGACATCGGATTTTCGTCCTTTCAGTTCTGTTCCGTTTTTTGGAACGGAACAGAACCCTATTTTTGTTCCGTTTAAAAAATGGAACGGATGCAAAATCGGATCATCCGCAATGCCCATAGACATACATTATGTCCGTATATCATCCGCAAACGGATGGGATGATATGCGGACATACGGAGTGGATGACACAAGTGTCATCCGCTCCGTGGAAAAAAAAAAGTGCCGGAGCGGATCGCAATGCAGTCCGCTCCGTGTGAAAGAGCCCTAATGAAGTAATCTCTATGTTCTATTTCCAGTTAAATGACACGTTGGACCGAGTCTGGCAGCTGTGAAGGAGGCACTGCAAGGATGATTATTATTAGAAGCAGCAGTATGTAGTTAAGGCATACTCATCATTATGCATACATAATGTGTGTGGTTCTGTATCCCAAAAAAAAATACTAAATTTTAACTTTAAGTTAACCCATTCATACATAAATGCTGTTGCTGCTAAATTTGCCTGGATATCTAGACATCAACGACCTCTGGTCATAAAAGGGTTAAAGAAGGTAGCCAGTCTTTGTATTTACAGATAAACTATGTGGATAAGTAAAGTTAAACTTTATCCAGCATTTACATTCCCCTCCACTAGTCAAAGAAGGAGACGTTTCCTAATGTGTGTCTTTCATGCCACCAGATAAAATAATACAACATGTTAATATTTACATTGCAGTTATTTCTGTAATGAATTTCAGCTTTACTCATGACATTGCTTCAATTTAAATTATGCGCAGCTAATTAAAAAACTATTTGAATTAATTGTTTTTCCAATGCGGTATGGGACTTGTCACGTTCTTCATAACAGCTCAGTGTTGCTGACTTTGACCACGGTTCTTCTTGTACTACTTCCATGGAAGTGTTAACATAATAATCAATGAGTATTGCAGCTGCTGGAATATTGTTAGGAATGATTGCTTCAAGCTGACTATTTTATTGCTTGTGCCGCGGCTTTGCTGCTAGTAATGGCAATTATTCTTAGAGTTTACTGTGGTCAGTGTAATCAATACCCAGCTGTGCCCCTCTATTAGCCAAGTTCAGAACTACACAGTGTGATGAGTTAAAGACCCCAAGTGTTAAATATTACTGCGCTCTATGAAGTTGATCCTATGTCTGTGGAGTGTCATTAAAGATATTAAAATGGCATTCTAGGAACCTATAAAAGCCACAATTTAGTACAGTAAAGTTTAAGGGAACCTATTAGAAAGGAACTATAAAAACTGACCTATTTTAAAGCAAATTTGTTTGTTAGTGACGTAGGGCTCAGCAGCAGAGACTAAAGCCCCGTACACACAATAAGAAACTCGGCCGGGAAATTTCGTCTGACGACCGATCTGCCGATTTTCGGCTAGTTAGTATGGTGCTTCCGACAGCCGACTCTGACTTTTCGGCCGAAAAAAATCCTGGTGTGCAGGCATTAAAATTTTTGGTCCTCCGTCAAAACACGTCCGATTTTCATCTCATTAGTACAGATTTCGATGGGGAAAAATCTTATGTGCAAGACTAGGCATGCTCAGAGATGAAAGAACACATAGAAAGCAATCAAACACATGACATCACTTCTGAAGTAGAATTCTGTAGTATGGGAAAATTCGTGTGCAGTCTAGAGCACATTCCAACCAACAGACATGCACTCTGGACAAAACACGGACGACCGGTCGGCGGAAATTCGTTGCGTGTGTACGAGGCTTTAGGCCCCTTTCACACATATGGTCCGTTCAGATCCGCCTATCAGTTTTTCAGGCGGATCTGAATGGATGCCCCATGCATCTCTAATGGGCAGCGGATGTCAGCGGAGACATGTCTGCTGACATCCGACTTGATCCTGTCCGTCAAATCCAGACAGATGGAAACCCTATTTTCCATCCGTCTGGCGAATCGGATAAGAACGAACAGGCGGTCCGTTCTCATCCAATTCCCCCATAGAGGACAACGGGGATCTGACACCTCCTTCTCCGCACACAGAGCGGAGATGGAGCTGTCTTCGGCCTGCTCAGCGGATCGATCCCCCGCTGAGCAGAACGGCTCCATTGACAGAACAGAGCCGTGTGAAAGGGGCCTAATAATCTGACATATCTGAGTATTTATTATTGTCTTTCCAAGGGACCCTTTTTTTAGGCAGTTTTATTTCAAGCAAACCTGTGATTTGCCCATGTTGAACAAAGCAACTGGTTTTCTACAATACTTCATCCCGTACAGCAGATACTCAACTTTCCTTCGCTCTATCACCGCTCTGTTTAGATATTGGGAATGTTAAAATATTTAATCCATAAGGGTATGGATGAGCAGGTGGCCCACTCTGAAAGATATAGTGATGAGCTGAATGTACCTGGGTTCCGTTCAAGTGGGGTTCAGAGAACAATACTTAAGTTTGGGTGCCAAATCAGAACCCCTTTGAAATCAATTGGAAACCAAAAATCAAAAAAAAAAGTAATGGACATTTACTAGACTGATAGGCAAGGGATTGTGAAACAAATAACATAGGGGGACATGTAAAGCAGAATTTCTTTTTAAAATCCCTTTCAATGAGGAGCAAACAAGACCAACTATGAAGTATCATGGGACTTTTAGGGTGCGTTTCTTATTTCATTGAGATAATAATGATTATCATAACACATTTTATTAAATAAATGTTAAAATGCATATTATAAAAAAAACACACATGGAACATACAAAATTCATGCCTTTCCAACAGGCGAAGTGTGAGGCATGATTTCTCGAAACGCTAAATTATTTTGACCGGTTTCGCCAAAAAAGCAGGCTTCCTCAGAAAATTTTAGCGCAAGACAATGACTCTTCTATCAAATACAAAAAATATGTGTCAAATACATGGAGTAAGCAAGACAACAAATACAGAGTAATTAGCATTATGAACAGCAAACTGTATACTTTTATATTCATGCTATATGGAAAAACCCCCTCCCATAGATACCCAGGAGAAAAACTTGATCCAAACCTGCAGATGGAGCAATTATGGAGAAACGATGTTGTAAGTGGGCCTCAGGATCTGAACACATGAACGTCCAGCAGCAAAGCAAAGGGAAGTATTCCAAGAGGGAGAAAAAAAAAGGCCACCAAGTACCCTGGCCTCAATGAAGGTATAAGCTTTAAACCTTTTCTTTGAAGAGATTGTCTATGACCTGTACTGTCTTCTGTGTTCTGTGACTGGGCCAAAGTTTTTATTTTCATCTGTTGCTGTTCTGCACTGTGTCCCCAAAAGACATAGGTGTTCCGGTTCCGGATCACTGAAATGTACTGATTAACAGTATCAACATTTTTGTTGTATACTATATTTCTAGATTGTATTGTATGTGCACAAAAATTTGTCTTATATTGTAGTTTCTATTTGTACTTTATATCTGTTGAAAACCATTCAGAATATTGTGTATAATTATCTTCTGTCATTTTGCATTATTGATGTAAGTTACGGTGTAACTGCCACACCCCATGGAGTCACATTTTAATTTCATTCATCTTTCTCTGTTCCATCTGATTTGGGTATCACACCCCCTACATGTGGGCCTTGGTATCTGTACCATGCTGCCTGGCCGCTTGCAGGTTTTGCTGCATCCGGTCCCCGTACGGACGCCCGAGGCATCCTGGGTCTCCATGGTGATATGCCCTGTGGGATCCAGGCGCCACCTCCTTGGCTGTGTGGCGATGCCGCAATGGGATACTGTGCATGCGCCGGGTTCCGTGGCGGGCCCCCCCCTCCTCCTTTTCTCTCAATTTATTTTGGTTGAGTCTGGGGCGGGGCCGGCGTGACCTCGGCCATGATGTGGTCTCTGGTGGGGGGAGGTTACCACTCAGCCATCTCATGTCCGCATTCTGATTGGAGCTTCATGCTCCATCAGAGTGGAGGGAGGTATTTAAGGAGCATTTGATCTCTCTTGGTGCACTTGCCCTTAACTTGCGGTCTGGATAGGACATGCTCTACCTTTACCTCTGTATGAATAACAGGTACTGTACATCCCTTTATGGGGGAGTGATGACTTTGATCATTACTTTGGTTTTCTTTTGGTTACTACCTTTACTGCAGTACCTAATTAGATCTTTCTTACATTTTTTAGGTGGACTTTGTCTACTTTGACTATTCCATCCCCTTACTGATAGGGGTGTTTGGGACAACTATCTTGCCCATTTGGGAGGTGGCCGCATTCATTTGGGGCTATGTTTAGCTATTCTTATTTTAAATATTTTTAATGGCATACAACATCTGAGTACAATATATGCAACCGTTGAATTCCCCCTGATGGTCTTGGAGATTGAGGGATCCCTGTGATCACCGTAGGACTGTGTATAAACCCTTATGAAAACATATAATTTTGCCTATTAATCTTCTTTGCCTTCATTTGCCCTTTTTGTAAGTAATTGCTGGTATATATTAAAACGATTGTAACTATTGGTATACACTTTCAACCACATGAGTGGTTTAATCAAGTCCCTTGTGTTTTCACTAGGAGCTTGCTAGCCCCTTTTTTTTTCTCCCTCTTGGAATACTTCCCTCTGCGGGAGACCATTAGTGGCTACACCTGCTTTGTTGCTGGACGTTCATGTGTTCAGATCCTGAGGCCCACTTACAACATCGTTTCTCCATAATTGCTCCATCTGCAGGTTTGGATCAAGTTTTTCTCCTGGGTATCTATGGGAGGGGGTTTTTCCATATAGCATGAATATAAAAGTATACAGTTTGCTGTTCATAATGCTAATTACTCTGTATTTGTTGTCTTGCTTACTCCATGTATTTGACACATTTTTTGTATTTGATAGAAGAGTCATTGTCTTGCACTAAAATTTTCTGAGGAAGCCTGCTTTTTTGACGAAACCGGTCAAAATAATTTAGCGTTTCGAGAAATCATGCCTCACACTTCGCCTGTTGGAAAGGCATGAATTTTGTATGTTCCATGTGTGTTTTTTTCATATGCATTTTAACATTTATTTAATAAAAGTTTTTTGGAAAATAAAATTTCCCTTTTTAAACGATAATCTGTGTTATGATAATCATTATTATCTCAATGAAATAAGAAACGCACCCTAAAAGTCCCATGATACTTCATAGTTGGTCTTGTTTGCATATTATATAGGGATGTTGGTGCATTAATGGATTAGTACTAAAGTGTCTCTATCCTTTAAATATATTTCCCTTCAATGAGGAGCAATGATTTTAGTAATGCTTAGACTGATACATTAAAAATGCAAAACTTCATTAAAAAAACATGGATGCCCTGACCCTGCCTGTGAACTGGTGCATTTGTGTGATGTATACAACATACTACAGCAAAACTGAAAAAATAAGGGTTTTAAAGTGCCAGCTAAATAACAGCTCCTGGCCACTGTGTTCTGTTTGAACAGAGAAGCCGGGGATTCTCCTTACCAATACCAGATCCTGGTTCTAGATCAGAGTCAGATATTGATGTTAATGGAGGATCCCCCCCCCCACAAAAAAATTGCAGACCCCCCCCCTAAATTATACCAGGCCCTTTAGGGGGACCCACACGAAACAAACAAATAGAAAAACAAAAAGGTGTGACGTCCCCTCCCAAAAATCCATCCCACACGGTGGGACATTATTTTTTAACATGCTTTGTTCTTTTATATATATTTTATTTTTCTTAAGGAAGGTGTCAACCATACAGCCAGGACTCCTGTATGGACCCAGGCGTCTGGCCCAAATAGTGTAAATGAGCAGTTGGAGCCGCCTGTTACTTTATGGGGATGCAGCGGCTGTACGAACACAGCCATAGGTCCTAATCTGACAGGTGTGGAGGTGCGTGTGAAAGGCCCCAAATGTACACTGTCAGTGTTTGGGGCTGTACACCTACGCCCACATTCACCCACATGTCTGACAAATTAGTTTGTACAGCTATTGCATCCCCATAGCATAACCTAGACTGCCTGCACACAGCTTCAGCCATATATGAAAAATTCTGAATTATACTGTACAAGCCGCAGGGAATGAGCCCCAAAACCTCATTCATACACAGAGCTTTATTTTATAAATCCAGTAGTTTTTTCTTTTAGATTTTGTGGACATTTTACAAAGTTATGTTGTGTTTTTGTATCTGTTTATAATGATTTTATTGTATTTTTATTAAAATAACATTTTGATATTTTCGGGGTTCAGCTGAGCCTGTATACAACAAAATGTGTAGAGACGGTGATGAATTGTTTTACTTTATAGACTGTATGAAGTGTTTCACTATATATTACCATCAGAACCACACAAACCATTTTTTGGCCCCGTGTGATATATATACACGCCTTGCAATTCCATTTTTATGTGGATAAATTTCCCTAATATCTTAAAAAGGTTGGTATGTTCCTGAATTATGTCATTACTCCTTTTAATTTACTCAGGGCCACAGTCTTCTTAACATTTTTGGCTCTTCTAAAAATGAGCGCTTACTCCTATAAAGAGAGTTCACAGGAACATTCCGGGGAATACGCCCCAAAACGCATCCTTTCTATGGCAATAGTGCTCATCCAGGAAGTGTACAGCAATCAGTGCGACCGCTCTTAGCCCTCTGTGAACCTTGTGTACATCACTGATAGACAATCTGGGCTCATGTGGCTTATTTCCCTAGCTCACCCGCTCAGCACCACATAGCAGCATTTAGGAGTGGATTAGCAAGTGCAGGATATGCCTTTGCCTTGGCCAGGCCACCTTGAATTCCAGTTGATGATTGTTACAGGCATACTGTCACTTGGAGCATGTGAGTGCATTTTAATTTATTTGTGCAATCAAATAAAAATTGATATGACGCTAGTCCATGTGCTTCCCTTGTTGCTTGTTTCCTTTTCAAGTTGTCTACATTTCTTTGGTATGGCATATGGGATGGCTGCAGGAAGCTGAACACTGAAATGAGGATATTGTATCTTTAGTGGACATTAGTAATAGAAATACTGTAACTAAATGTGATCAGTGTGAAAACGTTTTCTGTTATTTCTCTGATGCCCAGAGGATTTGTAAAGAGTGTCTATTTTAGCTTATGCCTGCTACTACCCCATATAAAGGGTCTTAGAATAGCTTCCATGATCTTAAAGCCAAAATTTAGGATAATCAATTATTGTCTTAATAATACAAGGCATGTGTGCTTAAATCTTGATGTGTTTTTTGTATTTCTTCCAGATCTGTGCAGGAATCCAGTATGAAAATGTGCCTATGTGCAGGAGCTTTCTGTAATAAAGAACAGTCACTGCTACTCTCTCTCCTTGTGCAGGGTGACTGGTTTGTCTCCACCCTTTCCTGTAGCTTTCTACAGCCAGCCTGTAGTGGGTGGATCCTGTTGGGTTCCTCCCAAAGCTCTGCTCTCTGCATAAGTTATATGCAGCACAATGATGATTTCACTGCTAGTTTTACTGTTTAAGGATCATTTCTTCTTGGTTTTGTGCCAGGACTTCAGCTTTAAAGTATTTAAAGCAGTTGTATCCTCACAAAAACAAAACAAACCCTGCAGGACAAAGGCATAATGAGCTAGTATGCATCGCATACTTGCTCCTTATGAATTACTTACTTAGAACGAAGCCCCAACACGGTCACCTGGACACCGCTGAGGGAGCTGTCATGTTCCCTCAGCATCTCTTCTGGCTTTGGTGGCTTCAGCGATGTGAGTGGCCAGAGCCGCGATGACGTCACTCCTGCACATGCGCACGGGAGGTCACTTTCCGGCAAGGAGCTGGCAAGAAGCTCTGAAGGTCCGCCTGGTGTCAGCGGCTGCATGCAGGGTGGGTGAATATCTCCTAAACCGTACAGGTTTAGGAGATATTTTCATTTTACCTACAGGTAAGCCGTAGGTAAAATGAAGGCTTAAGTAAAATTAGGCTTACCTGTAGGTTACAGTTAAGTATACTCCTATACTACCGCTTTAAGAGTGAGGTAACAGGGGAATGTCACATTACGTAAAAGAAGTTTTGGTAATACTATAATATAATAAGGCCAGTTTTGCCCATACCATCCACAGGGAGTTTCCAAACATGGGTCTTAACTTTAAAGTGATTGTAAACCCACTTTGATTACTTTTACTTATAGGTAAAAGTAACCTATATTATACGCTTATTTTACGCTTACCTATAGGTGCTGTAAATATCTCCTAAACTTGCACCGTCTAGGAGATATTTACATTGCATGGAGCCGATGATGTCATCGGCGCATGCGCTCTAAAGAAACGGCACGGGCGGCCCTGTGCTGTGACTGGCAGCTCCCGCGCACATGTGCAAGAGTGATGTCATGCGGCTCTGACCAGTAATACAGCCAGAGTCCGCAGACCCAGAAGGAAGATGGGTGAAGATGGATGTGGCCAGCGGCAGGGAGAACGCGGGCTTCGTTGCAGGTAAGTGTCACATAATGCGCTAGTATGCGATGCATACTAGTACATTATGCATTTACTTTGCAGGGAAAAAAAGAGAGAAACATTTTTTTGAAGAGTTTAGGTTTCACCCCCTTAATGATCAGGCCATTTGCGATTCAGCACTGCGTTATTTTAACCAAATACAATTGATGTACTTTTTCCCCACAAATAGAGCTTTCTTTTGGTGGTATTTGATCACCTCTGCGGTTTTTAGATTTTGCGCTATAAACGAAAAAAGAGCGACGATTTTGAAAAAAACTCCATATTTTTTTACTTTCTGCTATAAAACATTCCCATTAAAAAAATGTTAACAATCAAATTTTTTTATCAGTTTAGGCCAATTTGTATTCTGCTACATATTTTTCATAAAAAAATCCCAAAAAGCATATTTTAATCGGTTTGCGCAAAAGTTATAGCGTTTTACAAACTACGGGATAGTTTTATGGAATTTTTATTTATTTTTTTGTTTTTATTAGTAATGGTAGCGATCAGCATTTTTTAGCGGGACTGCGACATTGTGGCAGACAGATCGGGTCCCAACTGACATTTTTGACACTTTTTGGGAACCAGTGACATTGATACAGTAATCAGTGCTAAATAGTATGCACTGTTACTGTATAAATGACACTGTCAGGGAAGGGATTAACACTGGGAGTGATCAAAGGAGTTAATGTGTGCCTAAATATGCTTGATCACTGTGGGGGGGGGGGGGGGGGTGTTCTGTGAGATCAGGGTTTCAGTTTAGCTGAAACTTCTGATCTCTCCCTGCCTGTCTGACAGAAGACTTGCCTGCTTTGTTTACATAAGCAGGCAGGTCTTCTGTCAGTTTATCTGATGATAGCGCCGCCACTCCTCCTGCGGCCAGCCTCCCGCTGTGTCTAAACACAGCAGGAGCGCGGCTCTGGCAGCGCACGCCGAGACCTCGTGCACGAAATCCTGTAGTACTACGTGATTTTGCGCAGCCAAGCCACCCTGCCGCAGGAATACCACAGTGGGTGTTCAGCAAGAGCTTAATTATAGAGACCAAGGGCTCCAGGTTGAGCCAATGGAACTGTGTTGGGTCTTTGGAAAGGGTATTCCCCATATATCTCAAGGAATTAGTCCCTGATTGCTTTATTGCATTTCTTATTTTATGCAGGCAGAAAAGCAGATGTAATTGAAACAATAATTATGCTGAGGTTTTGATACCCCTTCTTTTAGCACTGAATTAAAGCATGTTTTGTGGCTGCAAGAACTATGGTGTATATATGTGCCATATATACAATAAGTAGGCTTAGGTTTTATTTAATCATACCCACTAGCACAGTTTGGCTAGATGCACCATTGGAAGCCCATGTAATGGGGTGACAATGTAGAAGCACGGTTATATCTATACAAGTAACTGCATAGCAGAGTCACTTTAAGGAATTACTTTAAGGAATGCTTCAGATTTGCAATTATTGAAATATACTTTTGAAACGACATTATATAATTATTATATGAGACTTTAGTAGTGGGGTTTAAATATACATTATAATAATTCTCGCTTCTGACTGATGTTAGTAGTTTTGTGCTGTCTGTGATCCTTTTCTATTTGCTTCAAAAGTTTAATTTTCGAGACAAACTTTCGGGGCGTTTCTTTCTTCTCGATCCTAGGAATACTCAAAGCATGAGAAGAGGGGAAAATTGGGCCAAATTAGTTGGAGGAAAATTCAGGGAAACATAATAAATTGATATTAAAATCCATACAGGATAATGAAATAACTGTAACATGCATAGGAATATCGATTGCTCACCTAAGAAAATTTTAGTTACTTGAATTGAACATTTTGATAAGGTAAAACACTCTTAAAGCTTATTAACTTAGGACCTTGTGGTCTTGTGCCACATGCTGGAAAAAAACAGGCATTCATCTGATGTGATGGGACCACAAAGCTCACACACACAGCATGCTGTTGAAAACTTTAAGCAATTTGTGTTGTTTTAATTATCAGACACAGCACTAAAATCCCCCATCAGCCTATGGCTGCATGCAGATATCTTATCAAGAGCAGCGGGTGTTAAGGAATCTGTCATCCTCATCAGGCTTTTCTCCTCATTTGGGAAGACATTTGACAGTGGCACATGTACAATTAAAGAATCATTTTTTTTTTCTGTGGGGAAAAGGGGGTTAATTTTGAGTTGCTTGTAAATAATAAGAATCAATACCGACTCTAGCCTGTGCTTGTTAGTACCTGCATTATGACTTTACACTGCCTGATTTTCATAAAGGATAAAGAAACAGTGCTTAAAAAAACATGTGGCACATCCTAAAATGCGCAAACATATAAAAAGAAATGGGAGCAAGACTTAAAGAATTTTCATATAAAACTGAGGAAGAATTAAGGAGAATTTGGGCCATCAAAATGTTTGCTTAAAGAGGAAGTAAACCCTCCTCTGCAACTTTTATCTATAGGTAAGCCTATGATAAGGCTTACCTATATATAGATAGTGTAAATATCTCCTAAACATGTACGGTTTAGGAGATATTTACCTTACATGCAGCCAGTGACATCACTGGCACATGCGCTCTGAAGGAACGGCCGCTGGTGCCGTTCCTTTAGAGCCCCGTGCCGCGACCGTCGGCTACCGCGCGCGTGCGCAGGAGTGACGTCACCGCGGCTCCGGCCAATCAGATGGCCGGATGCCGTGATCCTGGAAGACGGGCGACTGAACATGTCGCCCGTCATACAGGTAAGCGGGCGGCATGGCGGGGGCTCGTTCTAAGGTAAGTATTTCATAATGAGCTAGTATGCGATGCATACTAGCTCATTATGTGTTTCTCTTTCAGGTTGAACAAAAAAAATAATAATTTTAATGGGTTTACAGCCTCTTTAATATAGTTTCCATTGGATGTCCATTGAAAGTATTGATGAGATGGTATTGGATACCTGCATCTAAAAAGAATAATCTTTACAAAAATGTCAACAATTGTTTTCTGTGGATTTGGACACATAGGCGATACAATATGTTCCATATTCAGTGTTATGCCCCAGACTTACTGCATCGTGGTCCAGAATCCTTAGACACTGCACGCATTGCTCCATATAAGTCCTGTTCAGTCTAGGAATACTGTGTGCCAGGCTGCATCATGACGTCCTCTATGGGGTGTGTCAATGACAGTCTGGGCTCATAGGAAGTGGGTTGAATGATGTTGGGTGTCATTCAACCAGGAACAGGACCATCCAGCTGGACCGAAAGGGGATGCAGAAGGCATCACTGTAGTTTGAGAAGCTGAGTCCCTTTTGAATATTTAAAAAAAAAAACAAGTTGCATTAAAAAAACAACCAAGGAGGAAAAGAGTAAAAGATGGAATTTATAACTTAAAACACAAGTTAAACATTCCTTTTTTACCTTTAGTTCAGTTCTTACATTGTGCTCTCATATTTCTATATCCAACATCTCAACTGTATAAAGCATAAGGCAACTTTTACCTCCGGATTAGTCTGTTTGCTACTGATTTTATAGGATAAACTTGTTCTGAATTCTGCCTCTTTATAGGTAAATGTTATCTTCACCTGCTGTATTGGATTCTTTGCTTGGTGCAGTGTTCACATTCTTCCACCACAAAGACTTCCCTTTATAACCATTTTTAAGAACCACACCACACACATTCTATTTCAGTTGATACTTAAACTAGTATCAGACACAGCTTAACAAATTATTTGTCTCAGTAAAAAAAACAAATAACAGTTTAAACTTGATTCATAAATAGGGTTGAGCGGACACCTAGATGTCCGTGTTCGACGGGTTCGGCCGAACTTTAAAAAAAAGTCCGGGTCCGTGTCCCGGACTTTTACCGAACTTTTCCCGGACACCGAACCCCATTGAAGTCAATGGGGACCCGAACTTTAAGGCACTAAAATGGCTCTAAAACACCAAAGGAAAGGGCTAGAGTGCTGCAAATGGCAGCAAAACGTAATTAAGAGCATGGCAAGTGCTCTGCAAACAAATGTGGATAGGGAAATAACTTAAAACAACAAAAAAAAACAGAAAAATAAAACAATGTTCTTCTTCATCTCTGAAGGACGAGGCCCATATGGAGTAGGAGGGAGGTTGAGGTGGTGGTGGATGTGGCGGTGACATAGGCGTGCGCACAGGGTGTGCTGGGTGTGCCTGGGCACACCCTAATCACCTAGGGCACATAGCATTGCCAGTGAGGAGATGGGAAAGATCTCCCTGGGACCTGCTCTGCTCTATTTCTCCTTGCCTACAGGTACATGGCCCCGATACATTACTCTCCCTGCTGGCAAACACATGCATGTGTATTTCAACTTTGGGGTGCACACCTTAATGCAATAGGCTGCGCACACCTATGGGCGGTGTAGGTGGAAGCGGCGGTGGAGGAGGACCAGGGCCGGATTAACAGCATCATGGGCTTGGTGCTGAGGATTTTGAAGGGCCTTAAGGGCCGTGCCTTGCCATGCACCCAGAGGAGGAAGGGTGCAGCCATGCATGCCTAATTCAACATGGGATGCTGTCTCTGAAGCCCATAAACACATCCATGCATCGCCAACTGTCCCTCCTTGTCCGGCCTTCACGCTGTGTGGGGAGGTTCTGAGGGTGCTGCCTGGGGAAGCGAGCATAGAAGCCAGACTTCTGTGTTTACAAGTGACAGAAGAGCGGTAACAGTGAATATGGCCAACCCGGGGCCTATATAAAAGGTAGGGGCCTGGAGCTGCAGCTCCAATAGCCCCTACATTAATCTGGCCCTGAGGAGGAGGACGAGGTAGCCAACACTGCTTCTTTTCAAAAATTTTAAATGAGGGTACACCCCAAAAGAGTGAGAAAGAGCAAAAATGGAACAATGGGTGGGTAAGGTCGGTATCCATTGCTATTCTGCATAAGGTACGGAAAAGTCCCGTGGGATCCATGCCTGGTTCATTTTAATGAACGTGAGCTTGTCCACATTGTCTCTGGACAGGCGGCTGCGCTTGTCTGTTATAACGCCCCCAGCCGTGCTAAATACCCGTTCAGATAATACACTGGCTGCAGGGCACGCCAGCACCTCCAAGGCGTAAAGGGCAAGCTCAGGCCATGTGCCCAATTTGGAGACCCAGAAGTTGAAGGGGGCAGACCCGTCATTCACTACATGTAGGCGTGTGCACACATACTGCTCCACCATGTTGGTAAAATGCTGCCTCCTGCTAAGACGTTCCATCTGAGCTGCTGGTGCTGCTGTTTGTTGTGGCGTGCTGACAAAGCTTTTCCACATTTCGGCCATGCTAACCCTGCCTTCTGAGGTGCTGGCGGTGCCCTGGTTGCGTTGGCGACCTCCTCCTCCTCCTCCTCTGCCTTGTGCTTCCACTGTGGCCCCGCTGTCAGATGGGAATGCCAGCAGCATGGCGTCTACCAGCGTGCGCTTGTACTCGCGCATCTTGCGATCGCGCTCCAGTGAGTGAATTAAGGACGGTACGTTGTCCTTGTAACGGGGATCCAGCAGCGTGGCCACCCAGTAATCAGCACAAGTTAGAATGTGGGCAACTCGGCGGTCGTTGTGGAGACACTGCAGCATGTAATCGCTCATGTGTGCCAGGCTGCCCAGAGGCAACGAAAGGCTGTCCTCTGTGGGAGGTGTATCGTCCGTGTCCTCTGTATCCCCCCAGCCACGCACCAGTGATGGCCATGAGCTGGCCTGGGTGCCACCCTGCTGTGAACATGGTTCCATCTCCTCCTCCAGCTCCTCCTCCTCCTCATCCTCCTCATCCTCCAGAACTGTGCCCCTGCTGGACAATTGCGTCCCTGGCGTTTGCGTGTGCATGAACCCACCCTCGGAGCCCCTTGCGAATGACTGCCCTGAAAGCCTTGGAAATGTTACCTCTTCATCCTCCTCCTCCTCCTCATCCTGTGCCACATCCTCTTCCATCATCGCCCGAATTGTTTTTTCAAGGAGGCATAGAAGTGGGATAGTTAAGCTGAGAACGGCGTCATTGCCACTGGCCATGTTGGTGGAGTACTCAAAACAGCGCAACAAGGCACACAGGTCTCGCATGGAGGCCCAGTTAAATTAAATAGCGGAATAGAAAATATGATCCAAAAAAAGTGTATGTATATCACACGTACACAACCACACTGGGCCCCAATTACTATTGTTTGTACCCCTAAAAGGCTAGATGAGGAGTAGGGGGAGTATGGAACAGGCAGCACCCTCAAACCTTCAGAAGTATGAGATGAACCCCAACAACTTGGAAAGGTGGATCTCTCTCACACGTACCAACACAGACTATCCCCCAATTTAACTGATCCCCAAAGGTTTTTGATTAAATAGCGGAATAGAAAATATGATCCAAAAAAAGTGTATGTATATCACACGTACACAACCACACTAGGCCCCAATTACTATTGTTTGTACCCCTAAAAGGCTAGATGAGGAGTAGGGGGGGTATGGAACAGGCAGCACCCTCAAACCTTCAGAAGTATGAGATGAACCCCAACAACTTGGAAAGGTGGATCTCTCTCACACGTACCAACACAGACTATCCCCCAATTTAACTGATCCCCAAAGGTTTTTGATTAAATAGCGGAATAGAAAATATGATCCAAAAAAAGTGTATGTATATCACACGTACACAACCACACTAGGCCCCAATTACTATTGTTTGTACCCCTAAAAGGCTAGATGAGGAGTAGGGGGGGTATGGAACAGGCAGCACCCTCAAACCTTCAGAAGTATGAGATGAACCCCAACAACTTGGAAAGGTGGATCTCTCTCACACGTACCAACACAGACTATCCCCCAATTTAACTGATCCCCAAAGGTTTTTGATTAAATAGCGGAATAGAAAATATGATCCAAAAAAAGTGTATGTATATCACACGTACACAACCACACTAGGCCCCAATTACTATTGTTTGTACCCCTAAAAGGCTAGATGAGGAGTAGGGGGGGTATGGAACAGGCAGCACCCTCAAACCTTCAGAAGTATGAGATGAACCCCAACAACTTGGAAAGGTGGATCTCTCTCACACGTACCAACACAGACTATCCCCCAATTTAACTGA
Source organism: Pelophylax lessonae (assembly GCF_965119305.1). NCBI lineage: Eukaryota > Metazoa > Chordata > Amphibia > Anura > Ranidae > Pelophylax > Pelophylax lessonae. The sequence goes on along the minus strand of NC_138770.1, from coordinate 156,449,734 downwards.
TCCCCAAAGGTTTTTGATTAAATAGCGGAATAGAAAATATGATCCAAAAAAAGTGTATGTATATCACACGTACACAACCACACTAGGCCCCAATTACTATTGTTTGTACCCCTAAAAGGCTAGATGAGGAGTAGGGGGGGTATGGAACAGGCAGCACCCTCAAACCTTCAGAAGTATGAGATGAACCCCAACAACTTGGAAAGGTGGATCTCTCTCACACGTACCAACACAGACTATCCCCCAATTTAACTGATCCCCAAAGGTTTTTGATTAAATAGCGGAATAGAAAATATGATCCAAAAAAAGTGTATGTATATCACACGTACACAACCACACTAGGCCCCAATTACTATTGTTTGTACCCCTAAAAGGCTAGATGAGGAGTAGGGGGGGTATGGAACAGGCAGCACCCTCAAACCTTCAGAAGTATGAGATGAACCCCAACAACTTGGAAAGGTGGATCTCTCTCACACGTACCAACACAGACTATCCCCCAATTTAACTGATCCCCAAAGGTTTTTGATTAAATAGCGGAATAGAAAATATGATCCAAAAAAAGTGTATGTATATCACACGTACACAACCACACTAGGCCCCAATTACTATTGTTTGTACCCCTAAAAGGCTAGGAGTAGGGGGAGTATGGAACAGGCAGCACCCTCAAACCTTCAGAAGTATGAGATGAACCCCAAAAACTTGGAAAGGTGGATCTCTCTCACACGTACCAACACAGACTATCCCCCAATTTAACTGATCCCCAAAGGTTTTTGATTAAATAGCGGAATAGAAAATATGATCCAAAAAAAGTGTATGTATATCACACGTACACAACCACACTAGGCCCCAATTACTATTGTTTGTACCCCTAAAAGGCTAGGAGTAGGGGGAGTATGGAACAGGCAGCACCCTCAAACCTTCAGAAGTATGAGATGAACCCCAACAACTTGGAAAGGTGGATCTCTCTCACACGTACCAACACAGACTATCCCCCAATTTAACTGATCCCCAAAGGTTTTTGATTAAATAGCGGAATAGAAAATATGATCCAAAAAAAGTGTATGTATATCACACGTACACAACCACACTAGGCCCCAATTACTATTGTTTGTACCCCTAAAAGGCTAGATGAGGAGTAGGGGGAGTATGGAACAGGCAGCACCCTCAAATCTTCAGAAGTATGAGATTGTGTTCACTGTACCCCACAAAGATTGAGTTCACTGCACCCCACAATGATTGTGTTCACTGCACCCCACAAAGATTGTGTTCACTGCACCTCACAAAGATTGTGTTCACTGTACCCCCCAAAGATTGTGTTCACTGCACCCCACAAAGATTCTGTTCACTGTACCCCACAAAGATTGTGTTCACTGCACCCTAAAAGGATGTTGTTCACTGCACCCCACAAAGATTGTGTTCACTGCACCCTAAAAGGATGTTGTTCACTGCACCCCAAAAAGATTGTGTTCACTGTACCCCCCCAAAGATTGTGTTCACTGCACCCCACAAAGATTGTGTTCACTGCACCCCAAAAAGATTGTGTTCACTGTACCCCCCAAAGATTGTGTTCACTGCACCCCAAAAAGATTGTGTTCACTGTACCCCCCAAAGATTGTGTTCACTGCACCCCACAAAGATTCTGTTCACTGTACCCCACAAAGATTGTGTTCACTGCACCCCAAAAAGATTGTGTTCACTGTACCCCCCCAAAGATTGTGTTCACTGCACCCCACAAAGATTCTGTTCACTGCACCCCACAAAGGATTTTGTTCACTGCACCCCAAAAAGATTGTGTTCACTGCACCCCAAAAAGGATTTTGATCACTGCACCCCAAAAAGGATGTTGTTCACTGCACCCCAAAAATGATTTTGTTCACTCCACCCCAAAAAGATTGTGTTCACTGCACCCCACAAAGATTGTGTTCACTGCACCCCAAAAAGATTGTGTTCACTGTACCCCCCAAAGATTGTGTTCACTGCACCCCACAAAGATTCTGTTCACTGTACCCCACAAAGATTGTGTTCACTGCACCCCAAAAAGATTGTGTTCACTGCACCCCAAAAAGGATGTTGTTCACTGCACCCCAAAAAGGATGTTGTTCACTCCACCCCAAAAAGATTGTGTTCACTGCACCCCACAAAGATTGTGTTCACTGCACCCCAAAAATGATTTTGTTCACTGCACCCCAAAAAGGATTTTGTTCACTGCACCCCAAAAAGGATGTTGTTCACTCCACCCCAAAAAGATTGTGTTCACTGCACCCCAAAAAGATTGTGTTCACTGCACCCCACAAAGGATTTTGTTCACTGCACCCCAAAAAGATTGTGTTCACTGCACCCCAAAAAGGATGTTGTTCACTGCACCCCAAAAAGGATTTTGTTCACTGCACCCCAAAAAGATTGTGTTCACTGCACCCCACAAAGGATTTTGTTCACTGCACCCCACAAAGATTGTGTTCACTGCACACCAAAAAGGATTGTGTTCACTGCACCCCAAAAAGATTTTGTTCACTGCACCCCAAAAAGATTGTGTTCACTGCAGCCCAAAAAGATTGTGTTCACTGCAGCCCAAAAAGATTGTGTTCACTGCAGCCCAAAAAGATTGTGTTCACTGCAGCCCAAAAAGATTGTGTTCACTGCAGCTCACACACAGAAAAATGGATGTGGATCACTGACACCTGCCTATCTCCAATCCCACACCACACAGCAATATCGATTGTAGTTTGTAGAACACAGTTTCCCTAAAATTCAGCAGACTCTGTCCCTAACAGGATTGAGAAGAGATCGTAGATCAGGATTGAGTGCAGATTCACCCCACCCCCCACACAGCAATATCGATTGTAGTTTGTAGAAGACACTGACCCTATAATTCAGCAGACTCTATCCCTAAAATGCCTACAACTCGCCCTGCCTAAACACTCCGACCTGTCCCTCAATTCTATCCGGACACAAATGGTTTTTTCCTGCCTATCTTTCCCTAATCAGCAGCCAGCACATTGATGTGTGCTCTGTCCCTTAGCTAAGCAGCAGAATGACGCTGCTGCGGCGGCTGCCTCGAACTTATAAAGACTTGGTCACATGCTTCAGACGGCCAATCACAGCTACTAAGACATTTGCAGGCATGGCTGGGATGGCTTAAGGCACACCAGTTAAACGATTGTTGATTGGCTGTTGAAAGCCCGCCATGAAAAGAGCGCCAAAGCATGCAAAACCCGGAAATAAAACGACCGAACACGGATTTTTACCCAAACATACAGTAAAGTGTCCGTGTCCGTGTTCGGGTAAAAAAAATCCAATTATTCGGTACGAACACGAATAATACAGTCCGTGTTCGCTCAACACTATTCATAAAACCAAGCAAACATAACACAATAAAGAAAACTCCATTGCAGCGCTGACTGGTGTTTTTTCTTCTCATTTTGAGAAACAATACCACTCTTCCAGTCTTGCTTTGGTGGACACCTGCTTTTTTGGGGACCACTCTCAAAGCATTGCTAAGAGCCATGTGGATTGGCATTAGAATAGTAGTTGGCCACATGCTTACTTTAGATGACCATGGGAAAAAAAATTCTAGAAACATAAAGGAAATTGTCAGTAAGCAAATGATCATCTACCTGTGTTTTATGGGACGATTTTGGGTAATTTTATTTCTAATTGTTTGCTTTATTAACAGCTTCCCGCCCCCCCGCCGCAGTTATACTGCAGCAGGGCGGCCCTCTTGCGCGAACTGACATCGGTATACGTCAGTCGCGCGCATGCAACTAGGGGGCGAGCATCAGCGGGGACTCCGATGCACGGGGCAGGCGGCTCCAATTGCCGCCTGACACCCGCGATCGCTCCCGGCTGAGAGAGAAGAACGGTCAGCTGTTGTAAACACAGCTGACCGTTCTTCTCTCTGGAATGATCACAGAGCGCCTGTGATCCTTCTATGTAGGAACACAGGTCTCTGTGATCATTTCACAAGCCCCGCCCCATACAGTTAGAAACATGCTCCTAGGTACACATTTAACCTCTTGATCACTTACTGTGTTAACCTCTTCCCCGCCAGTGTCATTATTACAGTAACAGTGCATATTTCTAGCACTGATTACTATAGTAATGTCACTGGTCCCCCCAAAAGTGTCAAAAATGTCAGTCAGGGGGTCTGATCTGTCCGCCGCAATGTCGCAGTCCTGCAAAAAATCGCAGATCGCATCCATTACTAGTAAAAAAAAAACAATAAAAATGACATAACTCTTTCCCATAGTTAGTAGACGTAATACATTTTGTGCAAACCTATCAAAATACGCTTATTTTGATTTTTTTTTTTAAACAAAAATATGTATCAGAAAACAAATTGGCCTAAAATGTTAAAAAATGTAGATTTTTTTAATTTTTTTGGGAATGTTATATAGCAGAATGTGAAGAATATTGTTTTTTTTTTTTTTTTCCAGAACTGTAACTCTTTTTTGTTTATAGTGCAAAAAATAAAAATTATACAGGTGATTAAATACCACCAAAAGAAAGCTCTATTTGTGGGAAAAAAAGGACATCAATTTTATTTGGGTACAACATAGCACGACCGTGCAATTGTTCATTTAAATCTTAAACAATTGATTCAAATTGTCAAACAGTCAGGTTTTTTTTTTGGGTGTTATAATTGACCTTTTTTTTAAAAAAAATGCTAGTTGCCTGGTTGTTATGCTTATCTAACTTCAGTCATTCTTTTGAGTCACTAACACAAAATATGTTGCTGATAAGTTCTGATTCAACTCTGGCATTTTTTGCTCCATGTTAGTGAGTCAAAGGAGTTTATTTGCTAAAGGCCAATAGACTGTGCACTCTGCAAGGGCATTTGCTCCAGAGCTTAGTAAATAAAGAGAAGCTCTGCTGACTTCCATCATCCTGTCATGTGCAAATAATTTTTTTTTTTTTTTTCTTTCATTGGACTGGGTATGGGATGACAGGCAGGAGATGCTTTTAAACATTATAGCTTTACCTGAATTAGCTTACCTATAATAAAAAACACAGAGATGACATTGGACTGGAATAAATAGGCCGCGGCCGTTTTATTATTGGTATAATAAACTTAAATAAACATTTTATTTCAAACATATTACACAAAACACTTGAAGCCAACCTAGCCACTACGGCTCAGGTTGAAATTACACAACATGAAATTCAAATAAATTTATCCAACCAATTAACTTCAACTTGAAAAAAACTACCTTAGTCCACCTGAGCATTACACAAAGGCGACACTAACCAATAAATAATAGCTGGCTGCGACACCAAAAGAAAAGGGGGGGGAGGGGGAACACCACAGCTCAGTTTCTTGAGGCGGCTGAATCAGAGCTGCTGGGGGTCCCTCTTAAATAGCCCTGAAAGAGAACCGGATGGGACTGGCTAGGCTACTTAGGCGGGAGATTTGAGCGGAAAAGCGGGGCTCATGCCAAAATCTCCCCAGAAACAGGCTTAGTTTGGGCGGGAAGACTGGTGCTGTTTAAAAACTACCCAGATACAGGAGTAAATTGAGCGGGAAGAGATGGCTATCTGACCCCTGAGGAAAAGGTCACAAGACCCTCACCTCAGGGATAGCTTTCACTGTGAATAAAGGGTCAATAAAGGGTCACCTTGAAATTAAATTAAATTGCCCCTGCCACCATCCCATAAAGAAAAGGGGGCTAATACAGCCCTTCTTTTCCCCATATTCTTTACAAAGTGAAGCTTTACCTCATTTCCTAAGCTTTGAAGAAAATGTCCTTGCCGACTGAAACGGCAAGTGCAAAGCACGCAGTCTATTTGCCTTTAGACTGGGTTCACACCTAATGCGGATGCGGCTCACAGTAGGGGTCTGGTGGGTCCCTGTTCTCTGTTTCTGGGATGAATCAGGCCTGAATTTTTGCCTGAATTCGGACTTAAAACAGGACCAAAGACGCATAAGACTCCTGTGCAATCCGCTCCGCAGCCGCCATAGAGATGTGTGAACCAGCTCCATTGAAAGCCGGTCACAATCTCCTGTGATGCAAATTGGATGGGGGGAAACCCGCATTCAATTCGCATAAGTGTGAACCCAGCCTAAGTACTGAAGCAAGAGACAGCCTAGCAACTAGCATTTTTAGGAAGGAAATTCTCTGAGAAAATTCCACTTTAGCAGGCAAAACATATTCCCCCCATGAGTGTTATATAGATTGCAAGGATTTTAACAAAATGTATAGCTTACTGTTGTTTTTTGATGATATTGATAAAAGCCTTGTCAGCACTATATTAAAATAACTGCTAAATAGTAGATGGGTCTTCCTTTATTGTCACTATGGTGTTGATTTACTAAATCTGGTGCACTCAGAATCTGGTGAAGTTGTTCATAGTAACTAATACATTTTTTAACTTCAGCTTGTTCAATTAAGCTTTGACAATAAAACCTGGAAGCTGATTGGTTACTATGCAGAGCTGCAGCAGGTTCTGTGTGCACCAATTTTAGCATATTCCCTCACGTGACAAGTGTCTGTGTTGGAAAAACTGAAGCCATTGCATCTCTTTAGTTGTACAAGAGACTAAACCTGAACATACCCTATATCAGTGATGGCGAACCTTGGCACTCCAGATGTTTTGAAACTACATTTCCCATGATGCTCAACTACACTGCAGAGTTCATGAGCATCATGGGAAATGTAGTTCCAAAACATCTGTGGTGCCAAGGTTTGCCTTCACTGCCCTACATCATCTGAATGTATCTCTGTACAATCGCCTTTGTGTATATCAAAACTTTACAATATGAGGACGAACCTTAAAAATCAATTCAATTATTATCCAGCACAGTAGATTATTGTGCCACATAGTTGATGGTAAATCTAAAGGGGATTATACTATCAGATTGTATTATGTATAGTACGTTTGAGAAAGTATCAAATAGTCCAGTCGGATAACATGGCTGTCTTTGAGATCTGTGAAGATATTTGGTAAATACAGAGAGCCAAACCCATAAATAGGAAAGATTTCGCAGGTCTGCACACAGAATTTCTCAAAAATGTCATAGTATTAAAGAAGTAACATTTTCTTACTTTTTGGTAATTCTTGAAAATCATAGTAGAGAATCCTGGCAGCTGCAGATTAACATGAATAGATTGCAAAATGGTCTATTGTAGGAATTATATAAATGACATCATTTTTTTTCAACTAAAGCGGAATTTTCCCATTTAGTACTGAACTTCATTAGCAGGTAAGATCTGCTGGTGGAATTTTCTTCATTAACCACTTTACCACCGGAGGATTTTGCTGTCTTACGTCCAGGCCACTTTTTGCAATTCGGCGCTGTGCGACTTTAACTGACAATAGCGCAGTCGTGCAATGCCGTACCCAAACGAAATTTACGTCCTTTTTTTACCACAAATAGAGCTTTCTTTTGGTGGTATTTGATCACCTGTGCGATTTTTACTTTTTGCGCTATAAACAAAAAAAGAGCGTTTTATTTTGAAAAAATAACAATATTTTTAACATTTTTTTATATGAAATTCCTCCCAAAAAATATGTAAAAATCTAATTTTTTAAAATTTTTTGGCCAATTTGTTTTCTGCTACCTATGTTTGGTAAAAAAAAATCACAATAAGCATATTTTGATTGGTTTGCACAAAAGTTATTGCGTTTACTAACTAAGGGAAAGATTTCTGTCATTTTTGGTGTTTTTTTTTTTTAACGAGTAATGGCGGCGATCTGCGATTTTTTTTTTTTTTTTTTGCGGGACTGCGACATTGCGGCGGACAGATTGGACCCTTGACTGACATTTTTGACACTTTTGGGGGTACCAGTGACATTACTGCAGTAATCAGTGCTATATATATGCACTGTTACTGTAAAAATTACACTGGCAGGGAAGGGGTTAATTTTATTGGAGAGGGAGGGGTTAATGTATGCCTGGTGCTTACTAACGTGTGGGGGGGGGAGGTGACTGAGTGAGTCAGGGACAGATCGGATGTTCAGCTATGCTGAACACTCCGATCTGTCACTCCCTGTCACTTAGGAGATCCGCCCGCTCTGTTTACACAGGCGGGCGGATCTCCAAACTAGATTCCCCAACGATCGGGGAAGAGCTGCGGCCGCCGCTCCTCCCCTGGCCCAACTCCCGCTGCGAATGAAAACAGCGGGAGCGCGCCTCCAGGGGGAGGAGTCCAGCGACGTAGGTCTACGTCGCTGGACGATAACGAGCCACTGTGCCGCAGTAGAGGCACAGTGGCCAGAGGTAAAGTGGTTAAAGCCATCGGTACAAAGAAAGCAGCTAATACTAATCTGTCCTAATGACCGGGCTGATGAAGAATTGTGCTGCATTAAAGATCTAACTTGCTGAAGGATCTTTTAGTTGTGTGTTGAATGCCCTCCCCCCTATGCTCTCTGAAGCTTCTTTTGCACTGCAGAGTGCATGCTAGCATCTGACACTCCCAGATGTGTCAAATGCTGAACATTCTTCAACAAACTCAGATATTCAATGCAGCAGATTCAGATAGCATGAGCATCAGATACGTACATATTAATTGTTCTCTTTGCAGGGATGTCATAGTTTCTTTCTTTTTTTTTTTAATAGTAAAATAGTCACCTTTAATACTGTTTGTGTTCCTGGAAAACCCGAGACCTTCAGGAAAGGGATTTTCAGTTTAGTTGAACATCCACATGAAAAGATATCACTTCCACAACCTTGTTGCCTGTTTACAGCTAAAATATATTTACTATTCCAAATTCACCGTGATCGAAAATATTATAATCACAACTCTATAAAAAAACAGCTAGCCAGTGGTGAAATATAATCGAGGCATGTACGCTCCTTTGATTCTGACACACTGATCATTTTGGTCAATTCCAGTTATGTTTTTACAACAGCAATCTCTTATCTTTCTATTGATTTTCTTCATCCACAGGAGCCAATTCCATGCATCCTGAACCAGCACGCCAGTCCTGCAGATTGCATTATTTCAGTTAGACACTGAGCAATTTTCCACAGCAGAAAATATATTCAGAGAATTGCTGGTTTAAAAACACAGTGCGGAACAAAAAAGTCATCATGCGGAAAAGCAGTATTGCGCACAGAAAGCATGGCAGTTAAAATAAATAGTGAGTGAATGAAAATGCTTTATACTTAGCGTAATGGTGACCATTTCTAATTTAGATAACGTGGACTGAAAATGACAGCCAAATGTAGGTTACTACCCGTGTTTTATGATTTCCACATTCTGCGTGACGTCTGCTTAATAAATAGTTAATTACTGCTAGGTCCCAGAGTCCATTAGTTATGTCATCACTCAGCAAAGAGCGATGTAATTAAAATAATAAATAACAGTGCAGATACGTACAGTATGTGGGGAAATAGGCAAAATGAAACAAAGTATCAGAAAATTAATTAAGGGAAATATATAATCTATTTAGCATCTTTTTTTTTCCAGTTTCCAAGTGTGCAAGAAAAAAGTTAGCACACACAGAGAACGTGTTATCAGTGCTCAGCTGCATTTATAAATATCAATGATAATGACTTGTTATTCAAATTAGCAGATGGGTGGAAGTCAACCAGGGCAAAAGGTGACTTTGAGATTGTTCTCATAAATAGGATGTAGGTACTAGTTCAGCAACAGCCAATGTAGTATTTACTGCACAGCATGTGCTAGGGTTGCATGGATAGCTCAGGTGGTATTGCTCAAAGTAAGCATTTTTACTAGTGCAGGGTAAAGACAGAATATACAATTAGGCTGGTTGTTAGAGGTGGCAAAATAAATATAATGTTCTCCATAATTTAGATCATAAGTCCAGCCAAAACTTTTTTTTTTAAATTTATTTATTTTTTTAAATCAAGAAGTTGTTTTATTGAGAAGTCACCACAATTTCATATATTGTCATCATAATCACAAAGAAAAATAATACAGAACCCAACGGGGGTAACCATGTAAGAAAGTATTCCAAAACCAGCATTATTATACAAACTTGTGTTTTTTTTTATTTATTTATTTATTTTTAAATTAAGAAGCTGTTTTATTGAGAAGTCACCACAATTTCATATATTGTCATCATAATCACAAAGAAAAATAATACAGAACCCAACCGGGGTAACCATGTAAGAAAGTATTCCAAAACCAGCATTATTATACAAACTCGTGTTTTTTTTTATTTATTTATTTTTTAATCAAGAACTTGTTTTTTTTTTTTTTTTTTGAGAAGTTACCAACAATTACATATATTTTCGTGATAATCACAAAGAAAAATAATACAGAACCCAATCGGGTAACCATGTAAGAAAGTATTCCAAAACCAGCATTATTATACAAACTCGTGGTTTTTTTATTTATTTATTTTTTTTTAATCAAGAAGTTGTTTTATTGAGAAGTCACCACAATTTCATATATTGTCATCGTAATCACAAAGAAAAATAATACAGAACCCAACCGGGTAACCATGTAAGAAAGTATTCCAAAACCAGCATTATTATACAAACTCGTGTTTTTTTATTTATTTATTTATTTTTTAATCAAGAAGTTGTTTTTTTTTTTTTTTGAGAAGTTACCCACAATTACATATATTTTTGTCATAATCACAAAGAAAAATAATACAGAACCCAATTGGGTAACCATGTAAGAAAGTATTCCAAAACCAGCATTATTATACAAACTCGTGTTTCGGCAAAAATATAACACAGCGACATTGAGCTTGTTCCCTACAATCCCTTAAGGACCTAAACCAACAAGAGCTCCAGGACCATGTCTGTCGGTGCCATTCCCGGGGTATATAACCATCTACCCCAAATTTTAAAGAATTTAGAAGGAAGCCCCTATGCTGATAGATGCACTTTTCCATACGAAGGATGTTGCCCATCTGTTCCAACCACATCTTATATGTAGGTGGTTCCCATGTTATCCAGTGCCTGAGTATAAGTAAGCAAGCCTGAAAGAAGGCCCTTGCCGCCGCCTCCCTCAGGATCCAGTGGGATCTCTAATCTTAAGACCCGGTTAATCGTAGTGGATACTGCTCTCCAGTTTTGGGCATCTCCAAAGTAAGTGCACCAAATCTCCCACATCCCTCTCACACCTACTGCACAAATTTTCCAGGCATAGACCCATGCCATGAAGCCCCTGCGGGGTATGGTGAACCCTAAGAAGGATGTAAAGTTTTATTTTTTATTTTTAGATAGAGTGGAGGAGGGTCAGAACCACTGTCAGGTTTCGACTACTATCTGGGGTGGACTGAGGTTGATGTCACATTCGTGATCCTGACACTGGATAGAATTTACTAGCAACAGGATCATTAATATGCAGGGAGTGTTGCTTAGTTGATATGATGAGGCACTGAGATCATAAGGAATGTAGAATTCAGCTTTTCTTGCACAGGAAAACAGAATACATGTGTGAGAACAGCATAACAGGAGAGAGCGGAGAAAAAAAAAATCCTTCCTGTGCAGAATATAAACTCACTGACCACTTTAATAGGTACATCTTGCTAGTAAAGGGTTTTTTTTTTTGCCTTCTGAACTGCCTTAGGGCCCTTTCACACGGGCGCTCCGTATGTCCGCAAATCATCCTACTTTTTTGTGGATGATTTGCGGACATAATGTAAGTCTATGGCATTGCGGATGTCAGCGGAATACCATCCACTGACATCCGATTTTCTTCCTGTCAGTTCTGTTCCGTTTTTTTGAACTGAACAAAACCCTATTTTTGTTCCGTTCAAAAAACGGAAAGGAAGGAAAATCGGATGTCAGAGGTGTCATCTGCTGACATCCGCAAACCCCCATAGACTTAAATTATGTCCGCATATCATCCGCAAATGGATGGGATGATATGCGGGCATACGGAGCGGATGACAGAAATGTCATCCGCTCTGTGGAAAAAAAAAAAAGGACCGCAGCGGAGCTCTCACACGGAGCGGCCGTGTGAAAGAGCCCTTAATTCTTCATGGCATAGTTTCAACAAGGTATTGGAAACATTCCTCAGAGATTTTGGTCCATATTGACATGCAATTGCTGCAGATTTGTTGGCTGCACATCCATGATGGAAATCTCCTGTTCCACCACATTCAAAAGGTGCTCTATTGGATTGAGATCTGGGGACTGTGGTGGCCATTGGAGTACAGTGACCTAATGTCATGTTCAAGAAACCAGTTTGAGATGATTTGATCTTTATGACAATATCCTGCTGGAAGGAGCCATCAGAATTTGGGTACATTGTAGTCATAAAGGGATGGGCATGGTCAGCAACAATACTTGGGTAGGCCGTTGAGGTCAAATTATGCTCAATTGGTACTAAGGGGTGCAAGTGTGTCAAGATAATATCCCCTACAACATTACACCACCACCACTAGCCTGAATCATTGATACAAGGCAGGATGGATCCATGATTTCATGTTGTTTATGCTAAATTCTGACACTACCTTCTGAATGTCGCAGCTGAAATCAAAACTCATCACACCAGGCAACATTTTTCCAATCTTCTATTGTCCAATTTTGGTGAACCTGTGCTAATTGTAGCCTCAGTTTCCTATTCTTAGCTGACAGGAGTAGCACCCTGTGTGGTTTTGTGCTGTTGTAGCCCATCTGCTTCAAGGTTCGATGTGTTGTGCATTCAGAGATGGTAATCTGCATACCTTGGTTGTAACAAGTGGTTATTTGAGTTACTGTTGCCTTTCTATCATCTCGAACCATTCGTCTGCCCATTCCCCTCTAACCACTGACATCAAAAAAGACATATTCATCCACACAATTGCTGCCCACTGGATATTTTCTCTTTTTCGGAACATTCTCTGCACACCCTAGAAATGTTGAAAATCCCAGTAGATCAGCAGTTTTTGAAATACTTAGACCAGCCTGTCTAGCACCAAAAACCATGCCACATTCAAAGTCACTTAAAGCATTTGTATCCTCAAAAAAAAAAAAAAACCTGCCGGACAAAGGCACAATGAGCTAGCATGCATCGCATACTAGCTCATTATGAAATACTTACCTTTGAACGAAGCCCCAACATGGTGGGCCGGACACCGCTGAGGCAGCTGACATCTTCCCTCCGCGTCTCTTCCGTGTTCGGCTGCTCCGGCGCTGTGAGTGGCTGAAGCCGCGATGTTACTCCCGCGCATGCGCGCAGGAGTTCACTTTCCGGCAAGGTGTCAGCGGCTGCATGCAGGGCAAATATCTCCTAAACCGTGTAGGTTTAGGATAGGAGATATTAATTTTACCTACAGGTTAGCCTTATTATAGGCTTAAATGTAGGTAAAAGTTAAAAAGCGGAGTGTACTACCACTGTAAATCACCTTTCTTCCCCATTCTGATGCTCAGTTTGAACTTTGGAAAGTCATCTTCACCACGTCTAAATACATTGAGTTGTTGCCATGTGATTGGCTGATTGGCAATTTGTGTTAACAAGAAATTGAATAGGTGTACCTAATAAAGTGGCCAGCCAGTGTACAAGTATATACAGTATAAACCCACAGATGCTAGTATGTCACTATGCCCTCGTTCACATTCAAAGTGGGTTGGTAATCGTGCAAATTCAGCTGAACTCGCGCAATTTTAAACCCACATTTCAGTGTAAGTTCGGGGGCGATTTGAAAGACACCTCTGCAGGTTCATGCACAGATGTCTATTGAAATTGCCCCCGAAGTTGCCAAAAGTAGTGCAGGAACTACTTTTGAAAATCAGTGCGGCGCTACAAAAGTCAACGTCGCAACGACTGGGACAGTGCAATTGCCAGCAATAGGCTGCGATTTGGCAATCAATTTGACTTGTCAAATTGCATGTCAAATGGCGCCAATGTGAACGGGGGCTACAGCGCCATCTATAGTTTGGAGTGCATAGTACATTCTGTTGCACTTCCCACAGGGAGAACACTCATCTGCTTTGCATGTGTCGCTCCCTTGCCAGCTTTGGCAGTAGGAAAGCACTCCCTTGTTACAGAAAAGGTTGAAGTACGTTGGTCACTGGAAAATGGATACACATGTACTGTATGTTTTACCTCCTTGCTATGTTCTCTGTGGCAAATTGTCATCATCAGTGCAATCACAAATATTACATAGATTTCCCTTCAATTACTGTTACAGTGACAACAGTCTCACCAGACAAGAAGGAAGACACATATATAACAGGGACAGACAGTAATAAAATGCTGACAGGTGTTCTAACCTTCTTCTAATCTGCTAATAAAAAAAAAAATTGCCTGTGTTGCTGTTTGAAATGTTCCTTCACTTCCTCTCTGTTCAAACTATTTTCATCAGAACAAGAAATGAGGGGAAATCTGTCTGAGCCCTTGGAAAGCCAAGAAAACCTGACGGGTTCTTTGCTCCATATAATACTAAAAAGGAAATATTTTTTGGACATTTAGAAAGTAATTTAATTTAAAGCTAATTTATTTATTAATTTATTAATAAATTAAATTATTTATTAATTTATTATTAATATTTTTTTTTATAATTCTTTATTGTATAAGACAAAGGCAAGTTAATTTAAAGCAAATCCAGCTAAAACAGTTATTTCAGTTTGGCTTGTTTGCTGACAAGTTGAATCGCTTACTGACATTTGTAGCTCTCTATAATCCAGTGGTGAGCTCATCCCATCAGAATTCCCAGTCCATTGAACTCTCTTCGCCATTACGAAGACAAATGATGCCATATGCTCCCCTGATACCATAGATTCTCTATAATGAGGAATATATGTCTGGGGAATCTAGCTGCTCAAGAGTAACACTGTCATTATCGCCTTATGAGAGGGACCAAGCATTCCAAACACTGCCAGGAAATCTTATCTGTGAAGTCTCACTCATTGATGGGTGATTTAACTCCCCAGTACAAACATAAAAATTAAATCAATTTTGGGCAGGTTTTGCCTTATAAAAACGTGGGAAAAAAATTTCTTAGCTGTGCAACAATTGTTTCAATACCACTTTCAATTAAACCAAAGCAGTATGTTAAACGGATTTTCCATTTTAAAATAGAGCTATAGCATGCCTGGGGGTCAGCCGCTATTGTCATAAGGTGCAAGTACGGATGGCCAGTGGACTGTCGTGATATGCTAGCAGATCTTGCCTAGTCTCTCCTCTCTGTATGACTGAAGGGAAGAGATGTAGAAATGTCGCGAACATAAAATTTTCCGTTCGCGAAAGGCGAACGAGAATTTCCGCAAATGTTTGCGAACGGGCGAACCGGGCGAACCGCCATAGACTTCAATAGGCAGGCGAATTTTAAAACCCACAGGGACTCATTCTGGCCACAATAGTGATGGAAAAGTTGTTTCAAGGGGACTAACACCTGGACTGTGGCATGCCGGAGGGGGATCCATGGCAAAACTCCCATGGAAAATTACGTAGTTGACGCAGAGTCGGGTTTTAATCCATAAAGGGCATAAATCACCTAACATTCCTAAATTGTTTGGAATAATGTGCTTTAAAACATCCAGTGTGTGTATACGATCAGGTATGATGTTGTATCTATCAGGTAGTGTAAGGGTTACGCCCGCTTCACAGTGACAGACCAAACTCTGACAGACCAAACTCCCCGTTTAACGCACCGCAAACAATAACAAACAGTCCATTTGCACAACCGCAAACTCCCCATTTGCACAAGGTTGGATACCAAGCTAGCCATGTCCTGTTCCTTGTTCTCACTGACGTCATTGAAGCTCTCTTCCTCCACCCAGCCACGTACAACAACAAGGGTCCCCGAAAGGTGACAACAAGCCCCCTGGGACGCCTGCTGTGGTTGGTCTTCCACCTCCTCAAAGCCACCTTCCTCCTCTGACTCCTCTTCTTCAGACTCCTCTCTCTGCGTTGCCGCAGGTCCACCAATCAACGACAACAAGGCTGCTTCTGGTGGTGATGGTGACCACAACTCTTCCTCTTCATGCTCATCTACGGCCTGATCCAGCACTCTTCGCAGGGCACACTCCAGAAAAAACGCATATGGGATGAGGTCGATGATGTTGCCTTGGGTTTGACTAACCAGGTTTGTCACCTCCGCAAAAGGATGCATGAGCCTCCAGCCATTGTGCATGAGCGTTCAGTAACACGGCCAAAAAATACCCAGCTCCGCAGAGGCTGTCCTCTTTTTTTTTTTTTAAAAAATCTGTTATTACCAGTGTAATCTCCGTTTTGTCCCCTATCAGGGGCCAGTGAATGGAATAGATTTTAGGAACCGGGAGATGGAAAAAGATGGTTGGTCGATCCTCTTACTTCCAATTTGGGGCACTGCGCGTGCGCCGTGCAATGTACTGTGCCACCCTATATGAGTGGTGTGTTAAGTAGTACTATCCTTATCAGTTTATTACCTGTTACGTCCCCTATCAGGGGCCGGTGTATGGAATAGATTTTAGGAACCGGGAGATGGAAAAAGATGGTTGGTCGGTCCTCTTACTTCCAATTTGGGGCACTGTGCGTGCGCCATGCAATGTACTGTGCCACCCTATATGAGTGGTGTGCACACAGTACAGTCTGTGGGCCTGTGGCCTCTCACACATGGGCAGGCAACTGCAATATATAAATATATATATATATATATATATATATATATATATATATTTATTAAAAAAAAAAGCAGACTGATATACCAGCCCTAAAAAGGGCTTTTTGGGGTGCTGTCAGGACGCTGTCCTTACAGCAGATGGGTCTTTGAGGACTGGAGTGGACACAATACACTGGCCTAGCTATTAATTCAGCAGCAGCAGCAGCAGCACTCTCCCTGCTCTAACTAACACTGCAGCTTCAGAATGAATCTAAGATGGATGCTGTCCTTGCTTTTTTATAGGAGGTGATAGGGTCTGGGAGGGAGGGTATGCTGATTGGCTGGAATGTGTCTGCTGACTGTGAGGTACAGGGTCAAAGTTTGCTCAATGATGACGTATAGGGGGCGGACCGAACATTGCATATGTTCGCCCGCCGCGGCGAACGAGAACAAGCGATGTTCGCCGGCGAATAGTTCGGGACATCTCTACAGAGGGAACATGTAACACAAACATGATGATGCCCTGTTTTTCTGCCCTGCATAAAGAGGTCACTAGCTACATTAAATCAAATCTAACACCACTTTTAATCCTTCCCTACTCTTTCCAGATCTAAGAAAAAGTTTTTACATTTTACCTCTCTTCTCTCTCCATATGGCATTGTCACTCAATACAGTTCAGTAGAGTTCTAGAACCAACCATGATTGAGGATGGAGTTTTAAGAAAGGCTCATGCGTGTATTCCCACAGCAACCAAAGTTAAATGGACATATACTACACAGAGGTCTTGCGTTTCCTTGGACTAATTTATCTGTATTACATCTTGACTTTGAAACAAGTGGGTTATGACTGTGGACCCAGCTTTCTTACTATGAAAATGTCAGTTTTTTTATATTGATAAATTTTGGTCCCCTTCCAAAAGATCAACACATAAAATAACCATTTTACACAAAGTACAAGAACTTAATTTAGATAAGAAGAACCTGTGGGTGTTTTCATTTCTTTATTTTCTTTCCTATAAATAGCCAATTAATCTTGAAAGTGATAAAACCACCAAACTGGAACACAGAAGAGGGTCTTGTGCAGTGATGTGTGCATTTTATTTTAACACCATCCAAATATAGACTTTTCTTGACTGATAACCCTGTCAGATTATGATTAAGGCCTGATACATCATCACACAAATAACAAGGAAGCCAGCAGGGATTGGGGAGAGAACAATATTTTACCATATTGCACTGTTTTTCCTTTCCTGAAGCTGTAATGCTAAGACCACATACATGGCCTGTGATTATTTTATTTGTGTGGCTATAATAATCCTTATCACCTGGGAAAATACAGTTTATTAAAATCAGAGAAAATTAGGCACAGAAATGAGAACTTTCCCAAAAGTAAACACTATTTTTTTTCTCCAATCTTAATAAATATGGTGTCTCTATATAGCTCCCCACAGATGGCATTACTAGGTTTGCTTTCTTCTGAAGCCTGTGCTTTGAAACTTTCTCTCATTTTTTCCCCAGTTCGAGTTTCCAGCTCCCAATACCGCTTGTCCCTGGCCTCAATGACACCAAAAACAAATGAACAGTGAAAACCACCCACCTAGGTACTTTACCTCCCCTGATGTGTTTAACTTACTCAAAGCTGCACAGTCTTTACCAGCCTTTCTCAACCTTTTCATCCCTAAAATAATTTTCAGGTGACCAGGAACCCCTGCTTAAACCCACTCATTGTGGGTCAGTGGGAAAAAAAATCCTTCCTACATTGGTGGTCAGTAAGAAGAAGAATGCCACCCTTACAGACAGGCCGACCAAAAAGATCTTTGGTATCATGCTGCTAGCTTTGTCAAGTGGCATTAGGCCTAGAACTACGTAAGCACTGTGATGGTATTCACTGTCACTGGAAGTGAAAGACAGATAATAAATAGTTTGAATTGCTTCAGATGGGACAGTAATATTTCTCAGCAATATCTTCATATAGAAATATGAAGATTTTTTTTTCCACTTTACACTGGGAGACTTAGACTGTTATAGACCATGAAGTTTGAATCCTAAATAATGTGTTTATTTCATGTCCCTCCATGCCAGACAGGCTTCCCTATTATTTGTGTATTGAAATGGAATGTGGATTGTGCCTGTCTCATTGTTAAATTTTAATGACCTCACATTGTGAGGGGGATGTGCTCATGTGCGTATAAATTGAGCCTGTGTCTGTTCAATAAACAGTCTTTTTTTACCCCTTCATGAAGTCTCGACTCATGTTTGGGGAGGGGGGGATATGTTACAAGGGATTGCTATGCTCTTCATACTCCCTTGGATAATCACTAAGCTCTTGTAGGAGCTTTTTCCCGCTTCACTCTCCGGGGAAAGAGAGGGTCACCCACGGGAACCTGGAGCCTTGTCCTAGGTCCAGGGTGGGTAGGAAATGGTGAGACCCCAACCAAGCTGAGGCGGTTCCTTGGGTCTGAGGTGGTTATAGTGTCTGGTGGAGTGCTTGGAGCCCTCAGAAAGCACTAGGAGCATCCGTCAACGGAAGTACCCAGTCAGGGTGTCGGTCGATCCGTTACAAGCACCATTGGCTTGAAGGTCAATCAGCCACAGATCAAAGAACCACTACAACCTCTTGAGGAACATTGGGGCTCCATGGAACCTTGGTTGGGAAAGAATAGTCCATACAATTAGCTCTGAGTGAGTAAAAAGCATCAACAAGAGGAGCCATGGTTGGTTGTGTATGGACTCTTAGCACAGTAAAGTAGCATGGAGTTTGGCCTTCGTTTTTTGTTGTGCACGGTGTGTTGTTAAGGATGGGGATGAGCAATGGTGAGAGCCATTGTTTCTTTCTTTCTGCTTGATACATTACAAGTGAGATTTATAGTATGTTTGGCGATACCTCAGGTGCATTACCAACTGGTAAACAAATGGAGTTCTCCTGTGAAGAGATTAGCATCAAAAGGCAGTGTAGTGCATTGAAGCAATATAGCAATGCCTGCATGGAAGTCTGAAGCCTGGAGCATGTAGACTCTGTTCCCTGTGTAGGTTTTACCCTTGCTATTAAAACTACTGTAGAAACATTAAGCTTGTTAAAACAATTAGTGTGTCAACATATTTTGGTTTTGGTGCTAACTGTAGCATCCTACTAACTATCTTGCGCTCTATAGTTAAATAAAAATGTAAGAATAATTGACTTTGTTTCAAAGCCCTATTACAAAGTGAGGATCTGTGCTCTGTGCACTCTTTCAATGCAACACTAATTTAATCTAAATATAAAAAGTTTGTTCTACAATATTTCCTGGAATGTATTACTGATTCCTAACAAGCTTTCCATAGAATGAACCCATCTGTTTCTGAGAACTCTCAAGGACAACAATTAATATCAGGAAATAGACAATTCAACAGATGGAATACTCAGCAAGTAACTGCATGTTTGATAAGGTTACAATTGTATCCTTAAAGATTTGGGGAAATATGAAGCAGTGTGACTATGGTTTATGGAATACAGGACAATTTCTGATAACAGGTTCTAACACTAACCCTAACAGTAACCCTAACTCTAGTGCAAACCCTAGCTTTAATGGTAACATTAATGCTAACGCCAAACCTAATGGTGAACCTAACCCTAGCTCTTACCTTATAAGTCATGTGTTTACCATGTTGTCAACGCCTGCTTCTCCCTTGTTTAGAGCAGCTTCTCACAACTTTTTTTTTTTTTTATCATGGAGGAACCCTTGAACTAAATAAACAGGTCTTTGTGAACCCCAGCATATATTTAAATTATATCTACAGCTTAAGGTACATTAGCATGATTAATGTACTGTAGATACTGTATAATAATCTAATAATAATCATAATCAACTTTTGCTTATAAAATCCATAGATTTGTTCATTTTGGCCAAGTTATTAGCATGCACATTTTATTTGGTTTTACCTTCCTTCCCAAAATAAACTAACTATAGTTGGGGATCAAAGAGACACAGGTATGTGGAAATGCCAGATTGAGATGTAAATGCAGAAGAGTGTGACTCAGAGGTGCGATAAATGAGAATGCCTTCCCCCCAACAGTGATCAAACCCATAGAATCTGTACTGTTTTAAAATATGTATTAAGTTAGGTACTAGAAATATTCAATGAATAGATAACTTGTGCGCAAACCAACACACTAAGTGAGTGAAAACTGGGCAGCAGCAAACACTCAAATGTGTCCCCACATGTAATGAAATAAAGTTCAAAATAAATGTGATGCTACCTGCAAAGTACTAGTGATCAATCCACAAAAACGTAAATCATCTTGTGCTAAAGAACGTGCAAACAGTGGTTAAATGTAACATTCATGAAAAAATGATTGAATAAAATAAATCCCCCTACTGGGCAATTATACTATATTACCAGTGTTGTGAAAAACTAAAAATTCCTAGTAAATAAAAATGAATAAGCAAATGTAACTTCCGTTAGTATGTGTGAAATCAACACAGCAGTTCAATAAATATGTGACATAACTAAAAGGTAATATGAATAAGTGTCCAGAAACATGAATAAATAAAACAAGGTCCATTATAGAATAGCAAACAGAAGATCAATTTCACTCAATAGTGCATATGTTAAATATAATATGATAGTTGATAGAAGAATGTAAAGTAAACAAAATGATGATCCATCAGCTATTAAGGTGTTGTGGTTGCACTCTTTTTCACCATCCAGGATCACCCAGTGTGTTCTAGCAGCTCACCTCAGGGGTCTAGCAGCACTTTTTGTTATGTAAAGATCTTGAGACGGGTCACTGAATAATCTCCTCTCCTAAGATCACAGGCCCGGGTTGGGATTAGTGGGGCAGTTTTGGATGATCAGTGACCCTCCCAACGTGCTGTCATAATCCTTCTCTCCTCCATTCAGTGAGGGCCATAAGAGATAAAGTAAATCTCCATTGTGCAGTTTTTTTAAATACAATATTTTTTTTTAAACAGTAGTAACGTACGTTCACTTAAAAGACAAGCAGCATTGATTTATATCAAAACTTCTGGTCTCAGGCATGACCGGAAGTGAGGTCAATCACCCAGACACCTGGCTCCTTTCCGACGTGTTGTGTCACAGATCACGTAACTCTCTCAAGTTTATTGAAGTGCTGTGTTGATTTCACACATACTAAGGGAAGTTACATTTGCTTATTCATTTTTATTTACTAAAAATTTAGGGTTTACTTTTTCTTTTCTTTTTTTTTTCCTGAAAAATATTGCTTGGGAATATTTATTTTACCACTGGTGGCCAGCAGGTAGAGCTCAATGTAATTGTTTTCTCCCTGATGCATGCAGATGTTTTGCTAAAAATAGTTTTGAATGCATCAGAGAGCAATACCCTAATGCAGGACATACACAGTGCAAATTTCTTTCCTGCAACCACGATTCCCCCATCAACACAGACAGTGCCGACAGGGGAATCCCTCCTGCTAAGCAATTGTCTGCTCCCGGTGGGGGAGCAGTGGTGGGCGAGGGAAGCCATCCCCGCTGGGAGAAGACAGTGATTATCGCTAGCGGCTACAGCAGCCGCTAGTGATAATCGCAAGAGAATCCGGCAGGCTGGTTGGTTGTACACAAGTTAATCGATCAACTTGGTACATTCAGCCTGCCCATTAACAGTTTGAATCTCGGCCGGTTCCAGCTGAACCATGAGATTCGAACTGTGTATAGGTTGCCTTACCCTAGTCTTTGCTACCAAAGATGCACGTCTTTACAATTGAATTACTATATTATGACATGAAGCATAGTGGTAGTGCTTGGCTTTCTAATTAGAAAGCCCAGCATACTCTAAAAACAGTGTGATGAGTGCAACCTGTAAAAATACCTAAAACAGTAGCTTGTAAAATACAAATATTGTACAAATAATTGAAATGAAAAAAAAAAAAAAAACAGTTTAACTTATAAACCTTCAAAACAGATAAATCAATCAATGATTCAATCATAGTTTCCCTCAAAACAAATGCTTTACTGGCTGTGCCCATGAAATCGACAGTAGGCAAAAAAATATGATAAAATGGCTTTAAAATGCTGTTTACAATAAATCCACTTATGTGGATAGATTTACATGCAAAGCCTAATGCATAGACCCTCAATAAAGACATACAAGTAGGATTAACAGCAAAATAGTCAGTTAATGAGAGCACTTACCAAATACAAGTATATACCTATTACATGCATAGTGTATATTCTGAGCGATATGTTCTAACAAAGCGTGGATTAACCAGCCTACCTGCAGTACTAAAGTCTAGACTAAATGGGAAAATTTCATTTATTCAGAACCTTCACATTAACCTCTCATTGAAAATAACTTAATCTGCCACATGTCAATTTTAATGTGATGCACCTGACATATTTATTAACAAGGGGTTAATCTTACACTAAAATTATAGCCCATGAACAGTGACTAAACAGACAATATTAATCATGAGATTTACCAAGTTTATGTTGTCCCCATTTGGTTTTTTTTCAAAGACGTCATCCGCAATTCATCTGACAATGCTCCTGGAGGGCGAAAATGCATATACGACAGATATGAGATAAATGCAAAGAAACATAACACACGAAATAATGCTATAACTTCCTTATGTCGCCTGTGGCCTGCTAATACCCTAATCTAACTACTAATCCTTCCAGACACACACAGGACCACATAGAGATGTACTTATCAAGGCTCCACAGGCTTTCTGATAGGAAATATTAAATAATGCTCAGAGCCTTGTCTCCTATTTGAATCGTAGTTCATGCAGGGCAATTAAACCAAAACTGAACATATGGAAGTTTATAGCACCACCACATAAATCATGGATTGGTGATTAAACCTATGTGATAACCCTCCGCTATCAATGACATTTGGGGAATGACAGGTCTGTATTATCCTGACACCGGTAGCAGTAAAAATAATTAAGTGTTTCACTGAGACAAGTAGCGTACTACCAGGTAAAGCGTGCTATGATTAATAAAAGTCACCACAAATTTGTCTTGTCAGAGCAACCAAATTGGATTTAGGGACATGACATGTGTGGTAAACAAGGCTGGGGCTGTGTTGTATGTGTAAACTATGCTTCTAGGCGGGTTTTATGTATAACAGGCTGGCTTAATTTAGCTGGCTATTTTATTGGTTTGTCACCTACAACAGGAGCAGAGCAATATTAAAACAAATAATACTGTCATCGTGTTTACACTGCAGATGAATTTTGTGACCATAATGAAAGAGACAGTGGTGTGTTTACATCTCTCATGGCGAAGATGAGCGTCAAGATACACTGTCTCTGAATTAATATGTTTCAATAATAAACACTAGGTGAAACTTTATTCACATAAACCTGGTATTTCATTGAACATGGTACAAGTCAACTAATGCCAGTTGGTAGATTTTTTTTTTTCTGGATACAATTGGGAGAAGTGGTCACCCTATTAAAACCATGCAAAAAAAAAAAAATGTTAGTCCAGGACAATAAACTCAGTTCACTAAACTGATGATTTTTATTTACCATAAAATTTACCTCATCATAATTTGACTTTACAGTTTTTTTAGGATCTATTCACGTCTTATCACACATCTTTTCAAGTGTTGAGGCCCCCCCCCATCCACTGGGTTGTTAACCACTTGCCGACCGCCGCACGACTATTTACTGCGGCGGTCAGCCCCCTACTGGGCAAAGCAACGTAGGACTACGTCGCTCGCCCACGAGCCTCTAGGGGGCGAGCGCGCGCCGCCATCCCTGCGCGAGTGACCAGTGGCTCCGATATCCGCCGGCCACTCACAATCTCCCACTGGAGAGGGAGAAAGACAAGCGGCTAATGTAAACAAAGCCGCCTGTCATTCTCCCTGATGTAACTGAAGAGACTGTAGTATCCTGCTACGTAGGATCGTATGTCTCTGTGGTTACATCACAAGCCATGCCCCCCCCACAGTTAGAATCCCGCCCCTAGGGATACAGTTAACCCACTGTTTACTAATAAAGTTAACCCCTTCCCTGTCAGTGTCATTTTTACAGTAACAGTGCATATTTATAGCACTGATTACTGTAGTAATGTCACTGGTACCCCCATAAGTGTCAAAAATGTCAGTCAAGGGTCCGATCTGTCCACCACAATGTCGCAATCCCGCAAAAAAAATCGCAGATCACCGCCAGATCGCCGCCATTACTAGTTAAAAAAAAAAATATTACATTTCCCCTAGTTAGTAGCTGCGATAACTTTTGCGCAAACCAATCAATTTTTTTACCAAACATATGTAGCAGAAAACAAATTGGCCTAAAATGTTAAAAAATTTAGATTTTTACATTTTTTGGGGGGGAATTTCAAAATTGTCGCTCTTTTTTTGTTTATAGCGCAAAAAGTAAAAATCGCAAAAGTGATCAAATACCACCAAAAGAAAGCTCTATTTGTGGGGGGAAAAAAGGACATACATTTAATTTGGGTACAGCATTGCATGACCGCGCAATTGTCTGTTAAAGTAACACAGTGCCGAATCGCAAACTATGGCCTGGTCACGAATGGGGTAAAATCTTCCAGTCTTAAAGCGTTTAAAAATACGTTCATTGAGAATTTTTGTTGTCAAAGACATGTAACTAAATACATTTTGGCCTAAATATATGACAAAAAATTAATATATTGGATATTTTTTAACTGTCAAAGTAGAAAAATATTGTTATTTTTTCAAAATTGTCGCTTTTTTTTTATTAATATCGCAAAAAATGAAAAGCGCAGAGGTGATCAAATACCACCAAAAGAAAGCTCTGTTTGTGGGAAAAAAGGACGTAAATTAGTTTGGGTACGGCGTTGCATGACCGCGCAATTGTCAGTTAAAGTCGCACAGTGCCAAGTTGCAAAAAGTGGCCTGGACGTAAAGCAGGAAAATCCTCCGGTCCTAAAGTGGTTAATGAATAATTACACTCATCTGTAGTTGAATTTTTGTTAATTTGGATTCTGTCATCTAAAATTTAGCTTTGTTCCTAATGTCCAGTACACACAATCCGAAAATCTGACGATCGATCGTCCGTATTTTTTTGCATGCTAACCTCATATCGAAAATGGAGAGGATATTAAAGCGGAGTTCCGGGCACGAAAACGTTTTTTCAATAAACATACCCCCGGGACAGTCAGGGCTAGTGCATTCCACAATGGCTAGCCTCTGATCTGTCCCGGTTCGCACTTACCTGCAAGAAATACTCACTTATAAAATTTCTTCTCCAGCGTTGCCATCTCTGTTGTGGGCAGCTGAAGCCAGCGCGATCCTCTTCTGCATCCTCTTCCGTGTCTTCTTCTCCCAGAATGCGCCTGCACCGGCCCCGCTCGTCACTTCCGGTGCCATCGCATTGATTCCTGGGAGAGATCACGTTCAGCTCCCAGGAATCATTGCAAAGAGGAAGTGACGGCCGAGCCGCGGCACAGAGGGAGGAAGTGGAGAATAGGTGAGTATTTTCTATCTACAATTACAAGGTGAGTAAAAAAAAAAAAAATATACCTAACTATCCAATTCCTTTTCAGGTGAAGAAGATCCAGCGGATGGGCACAAAATCAATTAGGTCGATTTTGTGCCCGGAACTCCGCTTTAAAGTTACAAAATTCTCGTATGACAGAATAAAAAATCGGAAGTGATGTAATGTGTTGTAGTATATTTGTATTGTATTTTCAGATGACAACCGTACTGCTTAACCACTTCCATACAGAGCAGTTACACGCCCTTCCTGCCCAGACCAATTTTCAGCTTTCAGCGCTCTCACACTTTGAATGATAATTACTCAGTCATACAACGCTGTACCCAAGCAAATTTTTTATCATTTTTTTCACACAAATAGAGCTTTCTTTTGGTAGTTTTCGCCACTGGGTTTTTTATTTTTTGCGATATAAGTGAAAAAAGAGCGAAAAGTTTGAAAAAAAAACACATTTTGTTTTAGTTTCTATTATAAAATTTTGCAAATAAGTAATTTTTTTCATAAATTTGGGCCAAAATTTATACTGCTACATATCTTTGGTAAAAATAACAAATTAGTGGTTATTATTTAGTCTGTGTGAAAGTTATAGAGTCTACAAGCTATGGTGCCAATCATTGAAAATTGATTACACCTGATGTACCGACGGCCTATCTCATTTCTTGAGGCCCTGAAATGTCAGGACGGTACAAATACCCTCCAAATGACCCCTTTTTGGAAAGTAGACATTCCAGGGTATTTAGTAAGAGGTATGGTGAGTTTTTTTGAAGTTGTAATTTTTTCCCGCAATTCTTGGAAAAATGAAGAAATATATATATTTTTTTACACATAATTGTCATAATAACAAGTCATTTCTCACACACAGTATATGCATACTTGCAATTACACCCCAAAATACATTCTGCTACTCCTCCTAAATATGGCGATACCACATGTGTGAGACTTTTACACAGCCTGGCCACATACAGAGGCCCAACATGCAAGGAGCACTGTCAGGTGTTCTAGGAGCATAAATTACACATATCATTTCCTAACGACCTATCACACTTTTGAAGGCCCTGGAGCACCAGGACAATGGAATTACCCAAAAAATGACCCAATTTGGGAAAGCAAACACCCCAACGTATATTCTATGAGGCATTATGGGTCTTTTGAACATGTCATTTTTTTCCACAAGTTTTTGGAAAATGTGGGAAGAAAATGAAAACGCATTTTTTTTTTACACAAAGTTGTCAATTTTTAAGATATATCTAACACATAGCATGTACATAGCAAAAATGACACCCCAAAATACATTCTGCTACTCATCCTGAGTATAGCGATACCACATATGTGAGACTTTTTTTCACAGCACAGCCACATACAGAGGCCCAACATGCAAGGAGCACCGTCAGGTGTTCTAGGAGCATAAATTACACATATAATTTCATTACAACCTATCACACTTTTGAAGACCCTGGAGCACCAGGACAATGCAAACCCCCACAAAATGACCCCATTTTGGAAAGCAAACACCCCAACACATAATCTAGGAGGCATGGGCTGCAGATAGGTACTCAGGTACTCTGATGGGCTGCAGACAGGTACTCAGGTACACAGATCGGCCTCTGAAAGGTACTTGGGTACTCTGATGAGCTTCAGAGAGGTACTTGAGTATTCTGATGGGCTAGAGACAGGTAATCGGGTAATCTGATGGGGTGCAGATAGGTACTCGGGCACTCTGGGCTGGAGACAGGTACTCGGGTACTCTAATGACAGGTACTCGGGTACTCCGATGACAGGTACTCAGGTACTCTGATAACAGGTACTCAAAGTATCCGAGTACCTGTCATCAGAGTACCCGAGTACCTGTCATCGGAGTACCCGAGTACCTGTCACCAGCCCATCAGAGTACCTGAGCTCCTGTCATCAGAGACTGAATACCCAAGTACCTGACATCAGAGTACCCAAGTACTCTGATGACAGGTACTCGGGCACTCTGATGACAGGTACTCGGGTACTCTGATGACAGATACTCAAAGTACCCGAGTACCTGTCATCAAAGTATCCGAGTACCTGCCATTGGAGTACCCGAGTACCTGTCACCAGCCCATCAGAGTACCTGTCATCAGAGTACCCGAGTACCTGTCATCAGAGTACCCAAGTACCTGTCATCAGAGTACCCAAGTACCTGTCACCAGTCCATCAGAGTACCCGAGTACCTGTCATCGGAGTACCTGATGGGCTAATGGCAGGTACTCGGGTACTCCTATGACAGGTACTCTGGTACTCTGATGACAGGTACTCAAAGTACCCGAGTACCTGTCATCAGAGTACCCGAGTACCTGTCATCGGAGTACCTGATGGGCTAATGGCAGGTACTCGGGTACTCCGATGACAGGTACTCGGGTACTCTGATGACAGGTACTCAAAGTACCCGAGTACCTGTCATCAGAGTACCCAAGTACCTGTCATCAGAGTACCCGAGTACCTGTCATCCGAGTGCCCAAGTACCCGAGTACCCGTCATCAGAGTACCCAAGTACCTGTCATCAGAGTACTCGAATACCTGTCACCAGCCCATCAGAGTACCCAAGTACCTGTCACCAGCCCATCAGAGTACCCGAGTACCTATCATCAGAGTACCTGATGGGCTGGTGACAGGTACTCGGGTACTCTGATGGGCTGGTGACAGGTACTCTGGTACTTTAATGGGCTAGTGACAGGTACTTTGATGGGCTAGTGACAGGTCCTCTTTATTGGGGGGGCAATCAGTGTGTTTTGGGGTGCACTAGTATCTGTTCCTTTGTGCATGGAGGAACAGGATGAGCACTGCCAGAG
This sequence comes from Pelophylax lessonae, assembly GCF_965119305.1. NCBI lineage: Eukaryota > Metazoa > Chordata > Amphibia > Anura > Ranidae > Pelophylax > Pelophylax lessonae. The sequence continues at coordinate 156,421,055 of NC_138770.1, read as the reverse complement.
CCCTACAAAATTACCTCCAGCAGGTCACTGGTGTAAATGTCTCCAACCAAACAATCAGAAACAGACTTAACGAGGGTGGCCTGAGGGCCCGACATCATAGCTCGATTGGCATTTGCCATTGAACACCAGAATTGGCAGGTCCGCCACTGGCTAACCTGCTGCATTGTTTTTTCACTTTGATTTTTGGAGGTGTCTTTGAGTTCAGCCCTCTGTAGGTTGATAATTTTCATTTCCATCAAACGATGTCATATCAGTATAGATATCCAGCATGATATTATTCCCCATTGAGATCTGATGTGTTTTCAAAGTGTTCTTTTAATTTTTTTGAGCAGTATATATATATATATATATATACACAGTATATACATACACTGAGATATATGGGATTTATGGTTGGTCACTGTTTTTAAATTCACAATCCAAAAGGCACACTAGACATAAAACTGCTTTGTGAACTTTGCATGTTATTACGCACGTGGAGCATAAAATAGTATGCCTGCTAATGCTGTGAAGTCTTGACATTGTCTGTCCTTCTGTCAATGTCATGCCACAACTGATGACAGTATACCTTGAATACATAACTTTTCATATAACTCATGCTGTGTGCTCAGTGAAACATGCCAAGCTCATAATAAGAGGCATAGAAAAGACAGATGGACATATGAGACATCAAATGACATGATGACAGTAAATGAATCTCTGCAGACTATGGTGACTATAATAATAAAGGGAGAGGAGGAAATAAAACAACCTTAAGATTGAAACTTTCAATAACAATTGTGATAGAAAGGAATATACTAGGGTATGATTTCAGAAAGACTGAATGTATATCTAAAACATCTGACTCCTATAAAAATTTTAAATAGTATTGTCTCCCTGGAGCGACAGGGGACTTAATATTCCTGAAAACATACATGATTGTATTTATATTCAGTGTAAACCATTCCTTTGGATTTACAGTCAATGAAATGCATTTTAAAGTGTAAATGCAGAATAACAGCTGAACACATGGAGAAAATACACGTAGATAAAATGCCTGAATGGTCAAAAAATTGTTATTCTGTTTTAGCACTTCTCCATAGAGGAGATGCTATTAAATTAAGCATGCATCAATTAACAGATAATTTTACAGACCTAAGAACACTGTAGAGGATGACTGGTCAATGAATCACTAATGACCTCTTAAAGGACTATAGCAAAGCTAAACTGAACTATACCACGTACCACTACAGTCTCTAGACTGCATCAGCTAACTCAGAGGAATAATAGGGTCCATGTGTGCACACAATGTCTTGAACCCTAGCAGCGGGTAGGAGTATGCATTCCTAGTGTATGGGATACCCCTTTAGGATGGTGGAAAATACCTAGCGCATACTAGTTTTGTTGGCTGGCTTCCAGTGGGGCCTTTCTTTAGGTGGTGCACTGTCCCTTTAAGAGGGTTTGTGGTGAATGTAGATAAGCAGCTGGGAAAGAGCAGTCACCAGTCTGTGGCGAGAGTTTAGGATGGTTAGTTCAGCTCATCTCTCCTGGCAGATGACTAATCCCAATGGCTTGTCAGTCAGCAGGTTACAAACGTCTGGTCCTTGAAGCTGTTTATCAGTCAGAATTTCTCAAACAGGGTGCAGTCTCTCAGCTCTGGTCCTCGAAATGCAGGGGCTCTCACTTTCTCTAGCTTAGTCTTTTGGCAGCTGATATTGGCCCCCTCTGATGTAGGTGAACAGGCGCACCAGCAGGTTCACTTAACACCTTTTCTCAGCTCCGGTCTCTTGGATGTAGAACACAGAGACCAACAATAGGTCTGGAGAGAAAGGGGGGGGGGAGAGAAAGAGAGAGAGAGAATAAGTCAGCTTACATATATAAAGGCCTTTGGACATATGAGACTAATAATGAGGTCTGGTTACCAGGTAAGATCTGGACCTAGGTGTCAGGGTGCCAGGAAACCAGACCACATAAAGATGCAGGTAAAATAAGGCAGTTTGTTGGAGAAAGCAACATTGGAGCGAGATCAGGAACAGCCGGGGTCAAGTCCAGAAGCAGGTAGTCATCCAAGCCGATGTTGAGTCCAGAAGTGGGTAGTCATCCAAGCCAGGGTCAAGTCCAGTAGTGTGTAGTCTGCCGATGCCAGGTCTTCCGCCGATGCGGGGTCAAGAGCCAGGAGAGTCATCAGCCAAGCCTGGTCAGTAGTGATGGGCCAAACCCGCCTGTTCGGTTTGCACCGGAACATCTCGAATAGGAAAAAAGTTCTAGCGAACATGCAAACTCTATTAAAGTTTGCGGGACACGAACATGAAAAATCAAAAGTCCTCATTTTAAAGGCTTATATGCAAGTTATTGACATAAAAAATGAATGGGGACCTGGCTACTGCCCTGAGGACATGTATCAATGCAAACAAAAATTTTTTAAACAATCGTTTTTACAGGAGCAAAGATTTTAATGATGCCTAAAGTGAAACAATAAAAATGGAAAATTCCTTTAAATATCATGCCTGGGGGGTCCCCTTAATGTGCCTGTACAATGGCGCATCTGTACGAGGTATGGAACCTTCTGAAGCAATACTGACATTTCTAAAGGAAAAAATTTCATTTATTTAAACTTGCTCGCGGTTGTAATCTATTGTTGGCTCCCGGCAATACAGATATACAGATAAAATAAATGGCGTAGGGTCCCCCCAGTCCATAGCAAGCACTTTGGGTCTTGTATGAATTTTAAAGGGGAACCCCACACCAAAATTAAAAAAAAAATGGCTTGGCCCGCCCTCCTAAAATCCATACCAGGCCCTTATCAGAGCATGCAGCCTGGCAGGCCAGGAAAGGGGGGGCACCCCCCTCCTGAACCATACCAGGCCGCTTGCCTCCAACATGGGGAGGGTACTTTGGGGTGCCCCCTGTCATGCGACGTCAGAAGGGACGGCGCCACCAGGTGACGCAATCGGTTGGCCCCGCCTCTTGCCTTAGAAAGAGCTGTCAAAGCTGAAGAGGGAGCATACGGCGGGTAGCCTCGGAAGAGGCAAAGTGTTTTTGAATTTTTTCTATTTTTCGGGTGATTGAAGATGGATTTACATCGAGAGACATTTTTTTTTCTTTTTAATAAAGGAGTTGTCAAAAGCTGTGTTCTGTGGTTTTTACTTTTACACTTTTTTGGTGAATGGGTAGGGGTGCGATGTGACCAATACCCATTCAAATGGGGGGGGGGGAAGCTGGGATCTGAGGGCCCCCTTGTTAAAGGGGGATTCCAGATTCTGATAAGCCCACCACCCACAGACCCCCACAACCACAGCCCAGAGTTGTCGGGAAGAGGCCCTTTTCCCCATGAACATGGGGACAAGGTGCTTTGGGGGGCACCACAGGCTGGTATGGTTCAGGATGGGGGGATTCTCACTTGTCACCCCCTGCTTTTCCTGGCCTGGCAGGCTGCAGGCTCGGATAAGGGTCTGGTATGCATTTGGGGGGGAACCCATGCCGTTTTTTTTTTTTTGGTTTGGAGTTCCCCTTAAAATCTGTATCAGACCTAAAAGGGCCTGGTATAGATTTGGGGGGGACCCCATACCGTTTTTTTTTTTTTTAATTCTGTCATAGGGTTCCCCCTAACCCCTTAAATACAGGGCACTTTCACCCCCTTCCTGCCTAGATCAATTTTCAGCTTTCAGTGCTCATTGGTATCTATGGAAAATATTGGTCAGCTTGGCATGGCACTGCTCCCAAACTATAAATTACAGGGACACAAAACTTGGGGAGCACTGAAAGGAGACCTAGGACTACAACATATCTATACATTTTAAAAGTGGAGTGTAGTGCCTGTACACTACACTGACTGCACTAAACTAACTCAACACACTATAGAAACATAGAATGTGTCGGCAGATAAGAACCATTTGGCCCATCTAGTCTGCCCAATATATCTGAATCCTATGAATAGTCCCTGGCCCTATCTTATATAAAGGATAGCCTTATGCCTATCCCATGCATGCTTAAACTCCTTCACTGTATTTGCAGCTACCACTTCTGCAGGAAGGTTATTCCATGCATCCACTACTCTCTCAGTAAAGTAATACTTCCTCATATTACTTTTAAACCTTTGCCCCTCTAATTTAAAACTGTGTCCTCTTGTGGTAGTTTTTCTTCTTTTAAATATGCTCTACTCCTTTACCGAGTTGATTCCCTTTATGTATTTAAAAATTTGTATCATATCCCCTCTGTCTCTTCTTTCTTCCAAGCTATACATGTTAAGGTCCTTTAACCTTTCCTGGTAAGTTTTTTCCTGCAATCCATGTACTAGTTTAGTAGCTCTTCTCTGAACTCTCTCTAGAGTATCTATATCCTTCTGGAGATATGGCCTCCAGTACTGCGCACAATACTCCAAGTGAGGTCTCACCAGTGTTCTGTACAGCGGCATAAGCACTTCTCTCTTTCTACTGCTTATACCTCTCCCTATACATCCAAGCATTCTGCTGGCATTTCGTGCTGCTCTATTACATTGTCTTCCCACCTTTAAGTCTTCTGAAATAATTACTCCTAAATCCCTTTCCTCAGATACTGAGGTCAGGACTGTGTCAAATATTCTATATTCTGCCCTTGGGTTTTTACGCCCCAGGTGCATTATCTTGCACTTATCCACATTAAATTTCAGTTGCCAGAGTTCTGACCATTCTTCTAGTTTTCCTAAATCCTTTTCCATTTGGCGTTTCCCTCCAGGAACATCAACCCTGTTACATATCTTTGTGTCATCAGCAAAAAGACAAACCTTACCATCGAGGCCTTTTGCAATATCACTTATGAAGATATTAAACAAAATTGGTCCCAGTACAGATCCCTGAGGTACCCCACTGGTAACATGACCTTGTTCTGAATGTTCTCCATTGACTACAACCCTCTGTTGTCTGTCACTCAGCCACTGCCTAATCCACTCAACAATATGGGAGTCCATGCTCAATGACTGCAGTTTATTGATAAGTCTTCTGTGTGGGACAGTGTCAAAAGCCTTACTAAAATCTAGATATGCAATGTCTACTGCACCTCCACCGTCTATTATTTTAGTCACCCAGTCAAAAAAATCTATAAGATTTGTTTGACATGATCTCCCTGAAGTAAACCCATGTTGTTTTTCATCTTGCAATCCATGGGATGTAAGATGTTCCACAATCCTATCCTTTAATAGAGTTTCCATTAATTTGCCTACTATTGATGTCAGACTCACTGGTCTATAGTTGCTCGATTCCTCCCTACTACCTTTCTTGTGAATGGGCACGACATTTGCCAATTTACAATCTTCCGGGACGACTCCTGTTACTAAAGATTGGTTAAATAAATCTGTTAATAGTTTTGCCAGCTCACCACTAAGCTCTTTTAATAATTGTGGGCGTATCTCATCAGGACCCTGTGACTTATTTGTCTTCACTTTAGACAGCAATCTTAGAACGTCTTCCTCCGTAAAGACACATGCATCAAACGATTCATTAGTCATCCTTTCAAGTGGAGGTCCTTCTCCTTCTTTTTCTTCTGTAAAAACTGAACAGAAGTATTCATTAAGGCAGTCGGCTATCCACGAACTACCTGCCTAATCTCTATTGTAACACACTATACACGTGTGCCGTGTAGGCTTCAGCCTTTGGCTAATCATGGCTCTGACAGGACATTGCGCTGTGATTTGCCAAAGCATACAGGTCAGGTGCATGCTTTGGCCAATCATCAGCAATCAAGGCATTGCAATAAAGCAGTCCATTATGGGGCATGGATTACAGAAGACTGCTAACAGTGATGCATCTTGGAGCACAAATGCAAGGGCAAGGACTGCAGCCCATCAAGGGATTAATATAGTCAGGCTTGCAGCATTATAACTGTGCGACACCCAAGCAAGAGACAAGTGAAGATGCAATCAGTCTGCACATGTCCAAGATGGCTGCCAAGCCAGGTGCATGCTTTGGCCAATCATCAGCAATCAAGGCACTGCAACAACGCAAAGCATTATGGGGCACTCATTGGCGGGCGAATTTCCCGCTGTGCACCCCATTTGTTCGTGTGTTCTGCAAACACACGAACAGCTGATGTTCGAGTTGAACATACGTCCGACACAAACACAGAGGCCCATCCCTACTGGTTAAACACGGAGTACAGAAGACTGCTAGCAGTGATGCACCTGGAGCACAAACACAAGGACAAGGACTGCAACCCATCAGGTGATTAATATAGTCAGCTGTGTAGCATCATCACTGTGCGACACCCAAGCAGCAGACAAGTAATGATGCAATCAGAGTTTATAAGAGGCAGCAGTCAGCACATGTCCAAGATGGCTGCCTACAGGAGGGCAAGGTAAGACCTTGACACTAGGAATGGCGACTTTATCCCACCCAAATCTCCACCTGGAGCCTTCAGGCTCCAGAACCCAGAGTAGGACCTATCAAGATTGAAGAGAGAAAACAAAAAGCGTGCTTTGGATTTAGGATTTAGGATTGGATTTAGGAAAACTAGAAGAATGGTCAGAACTCTGGCAACTGAAATTTAATGTGGATAAGTGCAAGATAATGCACCTGGGGCGTAAAAACCCAAGGGCAGAATATAGAATATTTGACACAGTCCTGACCTCAGTATCTGAGGAAAGGGATTTAGGAGTAATTATTTCAGAAGACTTAAAGGTGGGAAGACAATGTAATAGAGCAGCACGAAATGCCAGCAGAATGCTTGGATGTATAGGTAGAGGTATAAGCAGTAGAAAGAGAGAAGTGCTTATGCCGCTGTACAGAACACTGGTGAGACCTCACTTGGAGTATTGTGCGCAGTACTGGAGGCCATATCTCCAGAAGGATATAGATACTCTAGAGAGAGTTCAGAGAAGAGCTACTAAACTAGTACATGGATTGCAGGAAAAAACTTACCAGGAAAGGTTAAAGGACCTTAACATGTATAGCTTGGAAGAAAGAAGAGACAGAGGGGATATGATAGAAACTTTTAAATACATAAAGGGAATCAACTCGGTAAAGGAGGAGAGCATATTTAAAAGAAGAAAAACTACCACAAGAGGACACAGTTTTAAATTAGAGGGGCTAAGGTTTAAAAGTAATATGAGGAAGTATTACTTTACTGAGAGAGTAGTGGATGCATGGAATAACCTTCCTGCAGAAGTGGTAGCTGCAAATACAGTGAAGGAGTTTAAGCATGCATGGGATAGGCATAAGGCTATCCTTTATATAAGATAGGGCCAGGGACTATTCATAGGATTCAGATATATTGGGCAGACTAGATGGGCCAAATGGTTCTTATCTGCCGACACATTCTATGTTTCTATGTTTCTATGTTTCTTTGTCCACATCTGAAAAAGATGAGTGAGATGTGTACTATGATTTACGTGGCGCAATCTGCTACAGTCAATACAAGCAACTGCCTATTACCAAGGTCGAACACTGAACAGAGTGCGGTCCACATTTTTTGTTTTCTTCACATCATACGTTAACCCTGCAGCCTCTCACACATGTGTATTTGAAAAACCGTGGTGACACACACACACATACACAACGTACTGTAACAGGAAGTCAGCTAAATCTGGGAATGTAGTCACAGGAAGGAGATACATTTCTACCTGATTTAGAAAGTCCATTAATTAATTTAGGGTGTTGGCTACAGAGCTAGCCAGCAGGAAGTTGAAAGGCCTTCACCTGTTCAGAATGAGGGAGTTAAGGCTCTATAATTTGTTCAGAGAAATTCCTATTGTTTGCTGCCTCCAGAAGCTGTGTCCTGAAGCCATGTGGGCTGGGAGCAGGAGGACAGTCAGCGTGTGCCTCCCGACAGGATGTGTGGGCCTGGGAGAAGACCCCCCGGAGTGATGTGTGCCCGGGACGGTAACCAAGGGTGAATACGTCTCAAAGGTGAGAAGACGAACTGTTGATGTGAAAGAAACAAAAGGACTGTGTTGCCCTGTGAAGCTATTGTGAAAGGACTATTGAGTGTCCGCTGTAGGACAAGGAAGTCTGCCCGACGGTAGGTTGGAGACAGACACTTAGGCAGGTTCCAGTTGTGAGAAGGTAGCCGCCCACAGAGGCAAGGATTTATTTTCTGTTTTATTTTATTTTGGATGTTTTGCTGCATACAGCCTGGTGAAGAAAACACCATTTAATAAACCACACTGTTTGTTTGCAAGCACTTGTCGGCTACCTCTCTGGGAAAAAACACCCCCCAAGGGGTCATCCACACCCGCCACCGAGCTAATCCCTCACATATGGTGGAGGTATGCAGTGGGCAGAAGCAGCAAGATCCCTGCAAAGAAGTGCAAATGTTTGATGAACTTTGTCTGGTGCATGAGATTGCACAATCTATGTGTGCAGGAGAGAAGATCCTGACAGAAAAAAAAAAAAAAAAAAAAGTGTTTTAAAGAGACAGGGGTCTCAAAATTTTTTGATGAACTTTGTTGTGTCTGGTGCAAGTGACTGCACAAACTGTGTGCGCAGGAAAAGAGATCCTGCAAGAGAGAGAAAAACTACAGGTGTTGAAGAGACAGTGGTCTGAAAATTGTTTGCTGGACTGTGAAAAATTTGTTTGTGGAGTTATTGAAGATGGGGCGGTCCAAACGCCTGAAGAATGCAAAGATAGATGAAATGAGAGACCGGATTCTATGGATGGAGGGGATGTTGCCGTCTGAACCAGCCCCATCCATGCCTAAAGAGAGTCTACTAAAGAGGAAGGTTGTTGTCCCTAGCAACACTGATGAAACCGCTATGGAGACGCAGTGTGCTCAGATGAAAAGTAAACTCAAAATGGAGGAGATGTTGAAACATCTGATTATATCAAATGCAGCTCAACAGCAAGCAAATACAGCTCAACAGCAGGCAAATGCGGATTTTCAGCAGAGCTTTGCAGCTCAACAAAAGGCTCATCAAGAGAGCATGGCAGGCTGGAAACAGAGACGCCAGCAGCCAATGGAGGCCATCGGTATGGAGGAAACCGAGTATGTGTGCAGGGCTAAGTTGGATGCCTTGCAACGGAAAATGGAAGAAAAGGAACAAGCCTTGGAATTGCTTAAAATGGAGCATAGAAACTTGCAGGAAACGAATGAACTACTCAAGTCTCATGTGTTACAGTGGGAAGAATCCACTGCTCTTCTTTTGGTCGAGTTGCAAAAACGCAGAGAGACTATAATGGAGAAAGATACCATCCTCATGGAAAAGGAAAGTGAAATTCAGACTTTGCAGAAGCAAAGTATGGCTGATATGTTGGAGTTGCGTAATCAGCTGGAAAAAAGTCTTCAGTCTTTGGGAGCTACAAAAATAGACCTGCAGGAGTCGCAGGAACAGAATGTTGCTCTGAAAGCGACATTGTCTCTCAGCGACAAAGAGAAAAGTGAAAGAGAGGCTAAATTACTGAGTACTGTGTATGAGCTCACTACTTTGAGCAATGTGGTAGATGAATGGCGTGCGGACTGTGAAAGTTGGAAAGGGGAAGCCCAACGTGTCCAGCAGCAGTTAAAGGAGAAAGAAGCCTGTGTGGCAGAATTACATTCTTATTCCCAGATGCTAGCCAATGAGGTGAAGGCTCTTATGCAGGGAAAAGGAGATTGTGAACATAAGAGGGAAAAAGTAGAGGCACAGCTTCTGGAATCGCAAGTCAAGGTGTCAGAAGGTGACCGATTGTGTGCTAAGCTGTCAGAGAAGGCAAACCGATTGCAGGTTGAGTTGGACAGTGTCACAAATCGGCTTTCTCAAGCAGACCGCAAATCTAGAGAAATTGCGGAAGATTTTTCTATCTTGGAATCGCAGCTGCAAGACACGCAGGAACTCTTACAGGAAGAGAGGTGTCAAAGGCTGAGTTTTAGCACAAAGCTCAAACAAATGGAAGATGAGAAAAATGGCTTCCTGGAACAATTAAAAGAGGAGGCGGAAGCAAAGAAAAACCTATCAGAGCAAGTCGCAACATTGCAAGCTCAGATAGCGGATATGAAAAAACGCATGGAAGAAAGCGTTGGTTCATTACAGTGTGTTGAAGATGTGAAAAAGAAGTTTGATCAGATGCTTGGTGAAGAGAAGACTGTGTCTGCAAAATATGCAGAAGAACGCGCACGTGCAGAAACGGAGGTGCGTGATAACGAGAGCAAAGCCCTGTTCTTGGCTCGCTCTTTGGAGGAAGCTCTAGAGTGTAAGGCTGAACTAGAAAGTGTTAAACAGCTGCGTACAGAAATGGAAGAATTGGTCAGCTCCAAGGATGATGTTGTGAAAAGCGTTCAGGAGCTAGAAAAGTCTAAGCGAGCCTTAGAACAGCAAGTAGAAGAGATGAAGATTCCGTTGCAGGAACTGGAAGAGGAATTCCAGGCAACAGAGGATCTGTCCCAAAGAGGGGATAGTGTGCCTGATGCAGTTTTTAAAAGGATCAGTGTTTTGGGGTCTGTCCTGAGTGAGCCTCAGAAATGTGATGACACGTGGCTTGAATCACCCCTTTGGAATAAACCGTTCCTTCAAAAACTTCAAGCATTGGAAAATGTATCATTAGAACTTCAGCAAATAAAGGAGTTGTGTAAGAAATGTGATGATTTCTCAGTTCAGGCTGAAAACCTAGTGGAGAAAACTAAAGCGGAGAAAACTAAAGCAAGTGATATAAATCTGGGAGGAAAAAGCAAACGCCACCTAGTGGAGAAAACTAAGGCTGTTGGTGAAAACGTGAAGCAAATGAATTTCAAGTGCCTTTCAGAGAATATTTCTAAAATGAAACTGGTGAAAGACGGGTGGCAGAAGTTTGATCGTGATCTTGAGATGCATTCCATGTGGAATTCAGATAGAGAAAAAGAACTAGGTGACCTTGAGCGGTCAAATAGTTCAGCAGAAAGTGCATTGAAGAAACCTGTAAAAGAATGTGTTGCAGTTCCATGCTTCTTCACTGATGCAGAGAGGAGGTCTATAATGGATACCACCCAGATCGCTGGGTTCAACTGTGTTGTTGCCTTTGACCCCTATGTTGGTGGAAGGAAAGTTGATGATGTTCTGGTTGGCTACTTCTGTGAAGAGTTTGGCAAGAAATATAAACTGAATATCAAATCAAATAGTAGGCCTTTACTGCGACTCGCTCAGGAGGGCGAAAAGTTTAAGAAGTTGATGAGTGCAAATGCTTCAGATCTGCCTATGAATATGAAATGTTTGGTGAATGATATTGATATCTCTGGGAAAAGGAACAGGGGTCACTTTGAAGAAATGTGTGACAGCCTGTTGTCTCAATTGGAAAATCCTCTGCACAGCATCTTAGAGCAAGCAAAGCTCAAGAAGGAAGATCATTCCCTTTTACAACAAAAAGTCAATGATTGTGTACAGCTGTATGGAGAGGCAACTCAAGTCACAGAGGGATGTCAAGAGTCCCTACTTGGAACAAAGCTTAGTGAAGCAAAGGTTCTCAAAGTTTTGTGGAAAACATTTATTGATTGCAGAGAGAGGCGTCTTAAGAATGTTGAAGACATTAAGACTAGCCCAATTGAGTTGCCTATGGATCACGGTCCTCCATGGTGGATTGGACAGACGGTTATGAGGGACAAGCTGTCTGACATTTATGAGAAAGCTGTCAATGAAGATGACAGAAACGAGAAGGAGCGAAATGATGCCAAAAATGCAGTTGAAGAATGTGTATATGAGATGAGAGACAAACTGTGTGGCATTTATGAGAAATCCGTCAATGAAGATGACAAAACAGTTTCATCCGGAAGCTTGAGGATAATAGGAGGCTTATCAGTGAGTCAGCAGTGCTTGACACATGCGTGCCTGGAAATCTGTGTCCCAACCCTAGGGTTGAAACAAGAGGGGGGGGTATGTAACAGGAAGTCAGCTAAATCTGGGAATGTAGTCACAGGAAGGAGATACATTTCTACCTGATTTAGAAAGTCCATTAATTAATTTAGGGTGTTGGCTACAGAGCTAGCCAGCAGGAAGTTGAAAGGCCTTCACCTGTTCAGAATGAGGGAGTTAAGGCTCTATAATTTGTTCAGAGAAATTCCTATTGTTTGCTGCCTCCAGAAGCTGTGTCCTGAAGCCATGTGGGCTGGGAGCAGGAGGACAGTCAGCGTGTGCCTCCCGACAGGATGTGTGGGCCTGGGAGAAGACCCCCCGGAGTGATGTGTGCCCGGGACGGTAACCAAGGGTGAATACGTCTCAAAGGTGAGAAGACGAACTGTTGATGTGAAAGAAACAAAAGGACTGTGTTGCCCTGTGAAGCTATTGTGAAAGGACTATTGAGTGTCCGCTGTAGGACAAGGAAGTCTGCCCGACGGTAGGTTGGAGACAGACACTTAGGCAGGTTCCAGTTGTGAGAAGGTAGCCGCCCACAGAGGCAAGGATTTATTTTCTGTTTTATTTTATTTTGGATGTTTTGCTGCATACAGCCTGGTGAAGAAAACACCATTTAATAAACCACACTGTTTGTTTGCAAGCACTTGTCGGCTACCTCTCTGGGAAAAAACACCCCCCAAGGGGTCATCCACACCCGCCACCGAGCTAATCCCTCACAGTACCCAATCCTGCCAGCCAATGCCTTCAAACTTATATATACTTTAATCCCCCCCCCCCCCACACACACACACACACACTTCTTGCAGCTACAGTATGTATACAAATATACAGTGGGTACGGAAAGTATTCAGACCCCCTTAAATTTTTCACTCTTTGTTATATTGCAGTCATTTGCTAAAATCATTTAAGTTCATTCTTCTTCCTCATGAATGTACACATAGCACCCCATACTGACAGAAAAACACAGAATTGTTGACATTGTTGCAGATTTATTAAAAAAGAAAAACTGAAATATCACATGGTCCTAAGTATTCAGACCCTTTGCTGTGACACTCATATATTTAACTCAGGTGCTTTCAATTTCTTCTGATCATCCTTGAGATGGTTCTACACCTTCATTTGAGTCCAGCTGTGTTTGATTATACTGATTGTACTTGATTAGGAAAGCCACACACCTGTCTATATAAGACCTTCCAGATCACAATGCATGTCAGAGCAAATGAGAATCATGAGGTCAAAGGAACTGCCTGAAGAGTTCAGAGACAGAATTGTGGCAAGGCACAGATCTGGCCAAGGTTACAAAAAGATTTCTGCTGCACTTAAGGTTCCTAAGAGCACAGTGGCCTCCATAATCCTCAAATGGAAGACGTTTGGGACGACCAGAACCCTTCCTAGAGCTGGCCTTCCGGCCAAACTGAGCTATCGGGGGAGAAGAGCCTTGGTGAGAGAGGTAAAGAAGAACTCAAAGATCACTGTGGCTGAGCTCCAGAGATGCAGTCAGGAGATGGGAGAAAGTTGTAGAAAGTCAACCATCTCTGCAGCCCTCCACCAGTCGGGGCAGAGTGGCCCGACGGAAGCCTCTCCTCAGTGTAAGACACATGAAAGCCCGCATGGAGTTTGCTAAAAAACACCTGAAGGACTCCAAGATGGTGAGAAATAAGATTCTCTGGTCTGATGAGACCAAAATAGAACTTTTTGGCCTTAATTCTAAGCGGTATGTGTGGACAAAACCAGGGGGGTGTTTTTCAGCTGCAGGGACAGGACGACTGGTTGCAATCGAGGGAAAGATGAATGCGGCCAAGTACAGGGATATCCTGGACAAAAACCTTCTCCAGAGTGCTCTGGACCTCAGACTGGGCCGAAGGTTTACCTTCCAACAAGACAATGACCCTAAGCACACAGCTAAAATAACGAAGGAGTGGCTTCACAACAACTCCGTGACTGTTCTTGAATGGCCCAGCCAGAGCCCTGACTTAAACCCAATTGAGCATCTCTGGAGAGACCTAAAAATGGCTGTCCACCAACGTTTACCATCCAACCTGACAGAACTGGAGAGGATCTGCAAGGAGGAATGGCAGAGGATCCCCAAATCCAGGTGTGAAAGACTTGTTGCATCTTTCCCAAAAAGACTCCTGGCTGTATTAGATCAAAAGGGGGCTTCTACTAAATACTGAGCAAAGGGTCTGAATACTTAGGACCATGTGATATTTCAGTTTTTCTTTTTAATAAATCTGCAACAATGTCAACAATTCTGTGTTTTTCTGTCAGTATGGGGTGCTATGTGTACATTCATGAGGAAGAAGACTGAACCTAAATGATTTTAGCAAATGGCTGCAATATAACAAAGAGTGAAAAATTTAAGGGGGTCTGAATACTTTCCGTACCCACTGTATATACTTCTCCAGAATGCCCATTGCTTGCAACCTAGCACATCCCCATCCCTGCAGCCACATATACATACATATACACTAATTTTCCTCACTTTCCTCCCCACAGTATACCATATATACCACATACATGTAAACAGTAATTTTCCCCAACACTTTCACCATTCAGACAATACCAAACCCTCTCCACCACCACCATACAAAGATAATCGTGCCTAATTTCTGAAAGGACGGCTAAGTTGAGGGGGTTGATGCAGTTCCACAAAAGCAGGCTGAAGGGCAAGCATATCACTGTAGTGCAGTTGAAACAGTTTGTGTCTCCTGTATTGAATGTGTTCTCAGGTCAATTTATTTCGTTTTAATGGCAATCACAAACTATATAAAATATCAATGCCTCCTTGGAGGAGCCACATCTATTAGCAGTCTGAAAAAAATGTATTTTATTTTAATGGCAATCACCACCACAGGCCTAGCAGTGCCTCTTCGGAAATGGGTGGTCCAAGTGGAAATCTTGTCTTGAGTATGCTTGCTAGGGTTGGCAAGATTCCTGGTGGTCATGGGACATCTGCCAGTTACCATGGTGATTCCTTCAGCCCTGTTACATGCTATGAGTTACTCACAGCAACTAGTCATATTTCAGTTTATTACAGTGAGCTCAGTGAAAGGTGGTTTCTTGTCTGCTATGAGACATTGTACATTATCATTATACTTTACCTTTACTCTATAAGTCAGCTTGTTTTCATTGTGACTTTGCTACTAGAGAATTGCTAGGCACTGACCCATTTTTGTCTGGCTTTGCGGTTTATACTTCTAAATTCTGAAAAGCTACAAAACGATAAATAAATAAGCAACTAGCATTTCAGGCACGTTTTTCTATAAAACACTGGAAAGTAAAATCATTTTCACGGACAGTATTGTGCTTATGCAGCAAGAAGCCTAAGTAATAAATGGCTAGTGTTGTTTCTATTTAATGCTCCCTGGTGCCTGCTCATTTTTTTTTGTTTGAAGATTTTGGAATAACTCAGAATCATGTAAAAATGTCACAGGCTAAAATCAAATATATTACAGCATGGTCCTAACAAGCATCCGCCATGAATTACACACTCCCCACTGTAAAGCAGCATGACGTTATGCATGGTGCCGGTATAAGTCAAATGAGGATTTATACTATGGGTGTAGTAATACGTCTTTGCTGTGCATGAGTTATTTTAGGTAATCTTTCACAGTGATGCTATTTTATATCCCTTGTAATAACACTGCCTTATACATGTTCCATTCACTGGTTGCCATTTTCTGTTGCATGTTTCCATAAATGTAAGCTTATATAGGCTTTTACAAGTGATAGTATCATGTTTTCACATATTTTATTAGTTTTATTTCATGCAGAATAGATGAGTGTACATGACTGTAATAATGTGTATAGAGTTTGGTCCTTTTAAAACTGCAGAAAAATAATGTTATTACAGTAAAACTCCTGAGAAAGGATGAGCAAAATTGAGTGTTTTCATTTCCCCAAAATTTTGGTGAAAATCAACATTTTCAATTGGAAGGTGAAATTAGCATGACTTATGTTGTTTTATAAGGGTACAATACTTAGATGGCTACTGAGGGTTATGTAAGCTGCTTTTAACTATCCTGGGCCTGTTCTTGCCCTGCATTAGCCTTAATAGGGAATTAAATAAATACCGGTACATTAAATAATTAATAATGTCAAATGACAGCACCCATAAACAATCAATTATTAATATTATTATTATTGTATATATCAACAACAGTTCATGCAGCACTTAATGCAAGTACAATACAAAACAAAATAAAGAAACAAAAATATAAATACTCACTAAATGTAAAAAAAAAACTACTCTAAATACACTTTCTTTTTCCACTCTCCAAAAAAACAAAACAAAAACTCTTACTCCCTAACCATAGAAAAAACAAAAGAATATTTTTTTTAAACACATTTTACCTAAACAGTTAAATGAGTGAAATAAATATGTTGAAATTAGTTTAACACAAATCCCTCTGCTTATCACTACTATTGAGGTTAAGAAGTGTTGAGAGATTTGCTCACTCAGTTCACCAGAACCAAATTAAGTTTTTTCCTTAACATAGCAATTGAACTGGTGTGGGTGTGGTCCATTCTAAATTATTGGGCCGGCTATAGATGGTTAAAATTTTGCCCGGTTCAGCAGGAATATGATAAGGTGATTTGAACCATGCATGGGTAGGGGTAGGCTAAAGGGTAGTCGATCAATTCATACGCCCCTGGGTGGAATATGATAAGGTGATTTGAACCATGCATGGGTAGGGGTAGGCTAAAGGGCAGTCGATCAATCCATACGCCCCTAGGTGTCATCCTCTTATCACATTGCATGGCCTAGAGCAGCGCCACCCCCTCCCACCATTCACAGCCCGTCCCAGGTGACATGCACGTGAAAAATTCCAGGGATGCCTCACTGGGTCACATTTCCACTGACCTTTCCGATCTTTTCCATCATCACCCTTTGTGATCGGATCAGCACACTGATTTCATGGGAAAATGTTATATTCCATAGATCGTATAAGGGTTATATAGTCCTGGCACTTGTAATCCAAAAAAGCCCTTGTTGGACAAATGATTCAATTGAACCTGTAGTCAATGTTATGAGTTCACCACTACCAATGCCACCAAACCCTGGCATGGGATGTGATCATGTGAATGCAGAACATAATAAACAAAAAGTGGGTGGAGCACAGAAGTGGTATAAATGCAGAAAACCCCCAAAATCCATGCACAGTCAGCAAGGGGTAAATTAAAATTGATTTATTCACAGTAAGGATAAACAAAGGAAAATGGTAACAACCTGGTCCTGGATACCAGGACTGCCCGTGGCTGTCCGTGGTGCTTGTGTGTTACAGCCGACACACGAGCCTGCAACTGCTCAACAGGCTTCACTCCTCGCTGCATATGGGAATTCCATCCATCCATACCAGGGGTTTCCATACCCCATGAGAGAGAGCCATAAGAGTGCCCACTAGTCTCTTTGATTCATTCGGGACCTTATCAACACCCTCGCTGGTATCCAGGACCAGGTTGATACCATTTATCTTTGTTTATCCTTACTGTGAATAAATCATTTTAAATTTACCCCTTGCTGACAGTGCATGGGGTTTTTCTGCATTTATACCACTTCTGTGCGCCACTCACTTTTTCTTTATTATATTCCATAGATCTACTGTCCACACTGTCATCCCGTGCTCCATAAACTCCCCACATAGCCACCAGAGACCCTGCATAGCCATCAGAGACCCAACACAGCTACCAGAGACACTGCATAGCCACCAGAGACCCCACATAACCACTAGGGATGATCGAACTTTTCAAAAGTTTGGTTCAACCAGAACACCCGAACTTCCCAAAAGTTCGGCCCGGATTTCAGAACCCCATTGAAATCAATGGGACCCGAACTTCGGTAATCAAAAAACACCATTTTGAAGCCCTAAAACCCAATAAATGCCCCTAAAAAGATCCTAGGGTTCTGGGTCATGCCCCGGGGACTATTAATCACACAAAAAAAGCTCTTAAAATTGTCATTTTTGATAGAGAGCCAATTATTGAAAAAATTATTGAAAAAAAAAAGAGATTTCTTTGGATTTAGTGTCTGGGGGGGGGGGGGGGGTCTAAAAAGTGTACCTGTGAAGTTTCAGCTCTGTAGCATGTCCAGAACCAGAAAAAAAAAGATCTTTGTATTAGAACACTTATAGAACAGGGATATGGCTCCACTATTTTCACACCTTGCCGGTTTTGTAGCAAGCGTTTTTTTGGGCATTTTTTGGGGGTTATTGGAGGCAGGCATAACATCAGAACTTCTGTGTAGGGGTATATATACACACACACTTATATGTATATATACACCTACACATATATAGGTGTTAAAGTAGCAGAACACTATACTTGCGCTAATAATTAAATAATTAACACCAATATGTCTCCGCTCCTATCACACCTATATATGTGTATGTGTAAAATACATATAAGTGTGTGTGTATATATACCCCTATACAGAAGTTCAGATGTTTTGCCTGTCTCCAAAAAAAACAACTGCAATAACACACCTGGGCGTTTTTTTTTTGGCGCAGGCGTTTTTTTGGGCATTTTTTGTGGCTCTTTGGAGGCAGGCAAAACATCTGAACTTCTGTATAGGGGTATATATACACACACACTTATATGTATTTTACACATACACATATATAGGTGTGATAGGAGCAGAGACATATTGGTGGAAAAAAAGGACTGAGTGTTAAGGAAGAACTCAAACTCAATCACCCAGCGCTTATAAATGAATGCAGCAGTATCCCATGCGCACATAGACAATAAAACTCTAAAATAATAAAACAGCAGCTGCCTAAAATTAATGAAATCAAGAAACAAGGTGCGTATCAAGAAAGTTAATCTGCACAGACAGCGCTCATGGGACATATTAACCCGTTCAGAGGTTAGCATAGAGGTAGACTTCCACATGTCTGCTTATGTTTGTCTAAGTACCTGTTTGCATGTGTAGTAAGAACCCATTGATACACATGAGGCATCTTCTATTCCACCACACACCAGGTTTGAGGAGACTACAGCTGGGAATAAGTGCGATTGAATGCTGAGTCTGGTGCCGATCTATTGGAGAAACATCACTAACTACAGGCTTGATATACAGAGATATCTGGTAAGAGCATAACCTTGGGGAATTTACACGTGGTGAGGTGGAGGCATATGGTCATCAACTGTCACATATATGGTGTGTGGTCTCCTCCCCATGACCCCACTGGAAGCGTAGCTGGTGATGGACTTTTGACACATATTTGGACTCTGTCATCTTGCAGTTTTGTTTATAGTGAGAGCTTTGCCAATGCAGAGTTGTATTTTGGAACTGTGTTTTTACTGTTCAGTAGCGCTGTCTGTGCAGATTAACTTTGTTGATACGCACCATGTTTCTTAGAGACATATTGGTGTTAATTATTTCATTATCGCAAGTATAGTGTTCTACTATTTTCACACCTATATGTGTGTAGGTGTATATATACATACATGTGTGTGTATATATACCCCTATACAGAAGTTCAGATGTCATACCTGCCTCCAAAGACCCCAAAAAAATGCCCAAAAAAATGCCTGCGCCCAAAAAAAATGCCCATGTGTGTTATTGCAGGCTTTTTTTGGGGGCATTTGTAGGTGTATATATACATACATGTGTGTGTATATATACCCCTATACAGAAGTTCAGATGTCATGCCTGACTCCAAACATGTCCTCAAAAAAGCCCTATGAACGCCTGCAGCAAAAAGCAGGCTGACCGGCGAGAAGCCATATCGCTGCTCTGTAAGTGACCTAAGAGAAACTATCTTTTCTCTATAGCGGCCACCCTGACATGGAAGGGTTTTGTCACCCTGCCATAGCAGTCAGAGTCAGTTAACCCTACACTACACTACGGTCCACTTACACTTAACACTTTCCCTACAGAAACTAGATTATTAAAGCTAACTAAAGTGGAAAATAGCACCCTAACTACACTAGATATCCCTTTCCTCACACTAAAAATTACTAAATGACACTTTGTATCAGAAGTAACAGAACTGCTTCCACTATCTTCCATGTCCCTGTATTACAATGCTAGGAATTTGGCGGGGGCTATCTTATATACTGGGGGGCGTATTCACTAATGATTGGCCTCTGGACCCCCTAGTCACTCCAATCACATTCCTAGCATTCTCCTGCCCCCTCAATTGTTTTTTACTGATGGTTCTGGTCCAGTCACGGGCTTTTAAAGTCCATTTCCTGTCCCATTGCATTTTGGTCGGTTCTGGTTGCCGAATTCCGAACTTTTTCAGCAAAAAGTTCGGAATTCGGCCGAACCTCGAACATACAATGTTCGGGTCGAATCGATGGTCGACCCAAACCGTTCGATCATCCCTAATAACCATCAGAGACCCCACATAGCCATCAGAGACCCAACACAGCTACCAGAGACCCTGCATAGCCACCAGAGACCCCACAAAACCACCAGGGACCCCACATAGCCACCAGACACCCTGAATTGACACTTGAGAAGGAAGGAGTGGGACAAATTTAGATGGGGGGCGCCCAATTTTAGTCTTGCTTAGGGCAGCACAAAACCAAAATACACCACTGTCCTCAGCACCTTTTTTGCACTAATAAGAGCCTCTTTTTACAGTACAGCAATCTGATGGAAACATTTTAGTGGATTTTTTCTGGGCTCCCAATATAGTAATAAAAAAAAAAAACAAATAACAAAAAAAAAAACACGCTCCTAAGGTCAGATAAATATATATTAATAATAATCTACAGGATTTTTATAGCGGCAACAGTTTGCACAGTGCTTTATATATATATATATATATATATATATATACTGATATATATGTATATATCAGTAAAAAAAAACACACACACTCCTAAGGTCAGAAAAATTATGTATACTGTATATATATATATTATGTATTTTTAACTTAAAATATACAATTATTTCCTTCTTAATCTTTTAGAGAGTAAAAAACACTTTGGAGTGTAAGCCTGTGCCAAACACGTTTCAGTCCCCCCCTAGACTTTGGGCACCCCAGAGGAGCTGCTGGTAACTTTAACCAACCAGTCTGACTCTGTAGTATATCGATTTTCTTAAAAAAGATCTTTAGAAGTCACTTGTTCAAAGCAAGTTTCTAACACATGGAATAACGGCGTAACCCTCAGGTGGTAATGGAATACATGACATTAATGGTCTTATATTTCCTTCCTCTGGAGCTCCCTATAAAATAAATAGGCTAAGTGGGAGTCTTTAATGGTTTAGAAAGCTATGGAATGTTATCTCCGGAGAGTAGCAAAATATTCAGTTTTATTTGATAACTGGGGAGATGGATATATATTGTAAGTGTATCATGTATATTAAGCTTTGTCAGCTGTATGGCATTTATGGGTAGAAAGTGTAATGAGGTCATAGTCATTTATAGTTGTGTAGTGCATATTCTGGAAATTTAGAAATAGGCTAAAACTTTAAGTGACAAATACCATCTTTAGGAAAGATGCATTTCTTGTATAAAACCATTTTTGTGTCCATTCTGACACATAGATGTGTATAAAGTGTCATATGACAATACATTTGTATTTGACATACATACTTTGCTATAGTGCTTCATAAAAGGCAGCCAATGGTTGTCATACTGAAGCTACCTTTCAGCCTAAGTGAAATGATGAGTAAAATGTGGTAATTTAAACTAAAGTGCTATGACCTCTAACTCAGACCAAACATACACAAGCTAGGCCCTGGTACTTCTAACAACATCTTTGTTAATTGTGCCCTATGGCAAATGTCAGGAGTAATGTTAATTGATGCAGCTGTTCCCATGAAATAACTGATGCACATGAGGTATACTGAAAACCACACTAGCCCTGCAAAATAAAATGGGTCCAGGACATGCATGGATAGAAGGAGGAATATACCAGGAAATAGTTAAGATGTTAGGTAGTAGAGTTGGAGTGTGAGTTATTACCTGATTGGTGGTGAATAGTCAAAAGAGTAGGAGAAAGCCACAGGGTTGGAGAAGATCAGCTGCCCCATCTGATAAACCTTACCCATTGTAGTAAAAAATAAGAGTGGGTGGTAGTAAGATTGTCATGGCAGCTTGGCAGGTTGGAATATATATGGGGTTTTGTAGAATAGCTGGGATTGTAACAAAATTGATGCCCCATCTGGTGGTATGGTGAACTACATTTTTTTCTTTCAGATAAGTAGCCACTGACACCAAGGCTTTTTTTATTTATCAGTGAGGGGGGACAATCTTCCAAGTGACCACATATGCAATGACCAATTTCTCCCACTGAGCAACAATGTAAGGAGCTTTTTACCCACTGACCACCAGTGTAATGTGGTCCTTCAACCACTGTCACCAATCTAAATCTGGCCATAAATTGATTGAATCTCAATCCCTGTGTGGTCACTGCAGTTGAACAGAGGTCGATCTACAGATCAACTTCTGTCCAAGTGCCCTGTCAGTATTTTCTCGCTCAATCATTGCTTCCGGCTTTAGACTGCAGGGCTGATCTGTGTATTCTGATGGCGGGAAAGAGTTCCTGCTCACAGAATACAATGACACAGAGGGTAGGAATCTCCCTATCCACATCTAGTGTGTGGATGGTGGAATTGGGTCATTTTTTTTTTTTTTTTTATTCAACCCGCTTGTTGAATGATATAGACTGGCTCTTCTACAGTATGTCCAGCTTAAGGGGGTATTTCCCAGTGACTACCAATGACTACCAGTTTGGAGTATTTTACTGACCACTAGTGTAAAGGACAATATCTTAACCAATTATGTAAGGGAACCCTACAATTTCCACTTTCTGCATTAATTTTCTTGCCTTTATTATTGTTTATTTCATGTCATTACTATTAATTAAAAGATTTACTGTCACTTCCGGTTCCGGCGCCGAATGGAGAGGAGCTGAGAAGCCGCGGCTCCCGCCTCGCACCCCGCTAATTCAGCTTTCTATGCTGCACACCCCTCCGGTGCATCTAACCCTCACCTCCCGTGGACGGAGAGCCACACATGGACCGCTTCTTGGAGCGGCCCGTGCCGCGCACGATCCCTGCTCCCACGCCCGGGACAGAGGACACAGCACACGCTGCAGCCAATATGGCCGCCATACATGCTTCTGCTCTGCCACAGCCCTCTGCCTCCGCACAGCCGGACCAAGCCACAGCAACACCTACGGACATGCCTGACCCTGCATCACCTGCCAGCATAGCACAGGCTGTGGTAGCCCTTATGACCCCCATGCTCACTGAGGCAGTTGACAGAGCTGTTCTTAAAGGGCTAGAACACCTGCACAAAGAATTACAATCCCAGGCTCAGAGGATTACCCATACTGAGGAGAGAATCTCTCATATTGAAGATGATGCTGATGCCACTGCTGCGACCTTAGCCAGACTGTCTGTGATCCAAAAGGAACTCCAGGCCAAAGTGGATGACCTGGAGAACCGCTCTCGTCGCAACAATTTGCGCATTATTGGTATTCCGGAGTCCTATACCGCTTCCTCCCTGGCTACCATCTGCGCCACCACCATTCCAGAACAGCTGGGCTTGCGCACCCCTTGCATGGTTGAGAGGGCACATCGCATTGGTCAGCAAAGTGACTCGCGCACCAAACCGCGGCCCGTTATTGTCCGATACTTGAACTATGTGGATAAGCATGCGATACTTCAAAAATTTCGCAGGAATCGCAACCTAACTCTAGATGAACATCCCCTGCTTATTTTTGCCGACTATTCAGTAGACGTCATGCAGCAACGCAAGGCCTTCTCTACGATCTGCTCCTCTCTCCATGCACAGCAAATCAAGTTTACGCTCGCATACCCAGCTATCCTACATGTCCAGCTAGCCTCGGGTGAACGGGCTTCTTTCTCTTCCCCATCTGAAGCTGAACAGTACTTCAACACGCCGCAACAAACAGACATGGATCAAGATAATGGCTCCGCGTCATCTGACTTCCCTCCTCTCGGGAGGCCTCCACACTCCTCTAAACAGCTATACAGCCCCCAGAAGCCGCCATTCAAGAGAGTTCGGGTTGGCAATTCCCGTGAACATAGACGCTGACTCACTGTCCTATACCACTGAAGTTATTTCAAATCCTCTGCCCATGATTACCTGAGATGCCTTTAGATTTACTATTGGACGGTTTGCTACTTATGCCATTGTTGACCTCTCCCTGAGATCGGGGTCTATCTTTAATATGCGGTTATATCAGTTTTAGGATCATCTGTTACTCGGGCCCCCTTTGCCTTCTTCTCTCCCTCCCTCACCCTCTCTCCTTCTTAGTCCCACCCCTCTGCCCTCTTCTCCCTCTCCATCCCCTCTACTGCCCTCTGTCACCCCCCTTCCCTCTGCCCCCTCCCCACCCTCCCATCCCTCCTTTCCCTCATCCGACGGAGGGGTATCCCCTCTGCTTCCGGGGGATGCGCCTTTGGCGGTGGCTTCGTAGGTGGTGACTCCATGAGGAAAAAAGTGAAGTTGCTAGATTTGTTTTACTGGAGGCTGTACCTCCATACTGGGGTTCTTACTGGTATCTGTTTTTTTAACATTCATTTTATGTACTTGACTTTAGGTAACGTTTCCTTCCTGGGTGGCTCCGGATCCGATGGGGCGATGCCTGTGGTGCGCCTGTATTCTACAGAGACTGCTACTTCTTACTCAATACTTCGGTCATGGCTCCCTCGGATGATGGACATCACCTAAAGGTAGTTTCTTGGAATGTAAAGGGGCTGCGCTCCCCCCATAAACGTATGCAGATTTTGAGGCACCTCAAGCGTCTGCGGGCAGATGTGGCTCTTCTACAGGAGACACATCTGGCCGCGGAGGACTTCTTTCGGATGCAGAAATTGTGGGTGGGAAAGGTTTATGGCTCGCCAGCCGTGGGTAGGAAGGCAGGAGTATTAGTGTTGATTCATAGAAGACTCTCACACTCCCTTAGAGCCCTTGACGCTGACTCATGCGGGCGTAGGATTACACTTCACCTAACGATGGCCTCTAGGGACATCGCCATCTCCAACGTTTATGCTCCAACTTCCCCAAACCAACTCTTTTTTAGAGACCTCACTACTTGGGCCTTACAGGTTGCTGAACCACTACACCTGATTGGAGGAGACTTTAATTCGGTCATGAACGTCTCGGAAGATCGTAGCCACACACTTAGACAGTCAACACAGTCTGACGACCCCTCCACCCCCCTAGCCCAGGCCATTTCTTCACTTCGGCTCACGGATATCTGGCGCCTCACACACCCTACAGATAGGGACTTCACCTTCTTTTCGGCACCCCACGCGTCCTTTTCTCGCATCGATTATATTTTCTGTTCCCCGGACTTGCTCCCTTTCATCACTGACCCAGTTATCGCTGACATGGCTATTTCTGATCACTCCCCTGTTACGGCCCAAATTGATGGTATTCTCTCCCCAAGGGTCTCTGCCCCCTGGCGTTTTCCAGCGTACTTAATGAAAAGTGAGGACTTCAAACATATGCTACGTACATCCTGGGAGGAATACGTCCTCAATAACCGCATCCACCAATCCACTCCCAACCTCTTCTGGGAAGCGGGGAAGGCTTTCCTCCGGGGTCGTGTTATTTCCTACACTGCTCAACTCAAAAAACAGAATCGCAGACAATACATGATAGCTAGTGACTCCCTTCGTAAAGCACACCAGGCTCTTTCCCTACACCGCACCCCCTCGAACATTCAGGCATGGCAGGCGGCCAAGCGTGCGTTCGACCATTGGTCTGCCCAGGCGGAATTGGTCCACCACTCCCACTTTACGCTACAGCTACACAGGTATGGTAACAAAGCTAGTAGACTCCTGGCGAGACTAAGTAAGGGAGCGCACAAACCTACATACATTGGTGCACTCCGTACCCCCAGCGGTACTATTACTAACGCTCCCACGGAGATCGAAGCCCTTCTTACTGACTACTACACTGCCCTCTACTCAGAAGATCCCATAGATAGGGAGGCGGCCTTAAAGCTCCTAGGGGGCTTACAACTCCCCCGGCTACGCGCAGAACACCTGGAACAGCTAAATGCCCCTATATCTTCCACTGAGGTCCTCACCACGATTAAATCCCTTTCTTCTGGGAAGGCCCCGGGCCCAGATGGATTCTCCTCTGAATTTTATAAACTTACTGCAGATTTTCTCCCTGACACCCTCTGCTCAGTTTACCAACATATATGGGAGGGGGGGCCCTATTTACCCACGGGATCCAGAGCTCATATTAAGCTTCTAGAGAAGAAAGGTAAAGACCCACTGCTCCCGGGATCGTACAGACCCATTTCCCTCATAAATGTGGATGCAAAAATTCTTTCTAAAATCATAGCTTCTAGACTAGCTCCCATCCTTCCGTCCCTCCTACACCAAGCCCAATCAGGGTTTGTCCAAGGTCGGTCTGCTACCCTCAATCTACGCAAGGTCCTCCTCGCTCTAGACTATGCCAAATCTCACCCTGCCGCTGACACTGCCATCATTTCTCTAGATGCCGAAAAGGCCTTCGACAATATTAGCTTTGCCTGGTTATTTATGGTCATGCAGTCTCTAGGATTTACAGGACCCATACTACAATTCGTCAAATCGATGTACTCATCCCCCTCGGCACGTATCGTTACGCCTTCCTTTACTTCCCCTGATATCCCGCTCAACAAAGGCACTAGACAGGGATGCCCCCTTTCCCCTCTCCTCTTCAACATGGCTATCGAGCCTCTCTCGCGATTTTTGAACTCGGATTCAGGGGTTAGCGGTATTCGCGTAGGAGACCAGCTGTTTCGGTCGGCTCTTTTCGCCGATGACATCCTGCTTTTTTCTACGTCGCCTTCCTCAGACATTACACTACTCAGGGACGTATTTTCAACTTTTCGCAAGTGCACGGGGTTGCGCATCAATTTTGATAAGAGTGAAATCCTGCCTCTCAACACTCGGCTGGCCAGCTCCTGGATAGGCTCGTCACCGTTATTGGTGGCAAATCACCACATTACGTATTTGGGAGTTAAGATAGGAAGGGACCCCTCATCACTATATTCTCTCAACTATCCCCCAATTCTCAACAAAATGGTGCAGGAGATGGAAGCCTGGGCGGATCTCCCCCTCTCGCTCTTTGGGAGATGCCACCTTTTTCAAATGGTATCCTTCCCGAAACTACTGTACCCCTTACAGACTCTCCCACTATTACTGAAACATTATGATGTACGCAGGTTACACTCTGCCCTCCAGAAATTTCTATGGAGGGGGAAGAAACCTCGTATCTCCTTGAAAAAACTTTCTCTCCCGAAGGGCGAGGGGGGAGCTGGGCTGCCAAACATCAGACTGTACAACCTCTCCTGCCTCCTGAGACAAGGTATTGACTGGCTGGTCGCTAAAAACCGTTACTCCAACTATCAATTAGAATCAGCACTGGTGGCACCCTTTAACTTGCAAGCGATTCTCCACACAAGACCTTCTGCTTTACCACATCACCTGGGGAAGAATGTACTCATTAGGGACACAGTGATTGCCTGGAGAGAAATGAGGAAGCTCATGGACCTTCCCTCCATGATATCTCCCCACCTACCTATCACTGGTAATCCGATGTTCCTCCCATCCACGGACTGTAACACTTTCAAAAAATGGGCCTCTCTGGGACTAACCTCTGTTTCAAGAATGATAGACCACAAGTCGGGCTCTCCTCTCCCGTTTGCTGCTATCGCGCGGCAATACTCCCTACCGCCCTCACACGTGTTCCAATATCACCAACTGTGCAGCTACATTAGGGCCTGCTCCCACCCGGACAAGAACCCTTGTCAACGCTCACCTATTGACACCCTCATTGATCAAGACTCTTACTCTATTTCGGAGATCTACCATAAACTAGTGGCCCACCAAGCATCCAAATACGGCACAATCCCTTTTAAACCATGGTCACCCGTCCTAAATTCCCTGGAAGCACCGGAACAAATCCTCCTGGGCTACAAGAAAATTCGCTCCCTGGTCCTCAACGAAACCTGGCGTGAAACCCAATTCCGGATAGCACATAGAGCTTACTTTCCCTTTCGCCATGACAAACTGGACCCCTCTTCAGCCACCTGCTCATGGTGTAATACTCCTCGGCCAACCCTTTTTCACAGACTGTGGGAATGCCCCCCTATCGCTACATTTTGGGATCAAGTACTGCGCTATATCTCCAAAGTCACATCTCTATGTCTCCCGACAGAACCACTTTTATGCCTTTTTAGCTATGATATGTCGACGGCCAAATCTTCCTCGGGAACTATCACGCCAACTCCGCAGTGGGCTCATATCTGTCTTCTTGCGGCTCGCAGAGCTATAATGCAATCCTGGATCCATCCTGCCCCCCCACGGCTGGCGCTAGTTAAACAGGCTCTTCTCAAACTTTTCCTACTGGAAAAAACTGACTCCATGACCCAGCCATCTGGAAACATGAAGAAATTTGAACGCAGATGGCGTCAGTTCATGGACTACTCTCTTCCCTCAGAGGAGCTTTCTCTTCACACATCCTCCTTCGCATTCAGTAACTGGAACACCCGCATGGACTTTGCAAGCACTCAGAATATAACAGGGTCTACTTCTCTACCTTAAGCCCCTGCCATACGGAACCCCTGTTGCATTCCATTATCCTCTTATACATTACCAATTATTTCATCGCTACCAGTCTCATGTTTGGCAGTCTATTCGTGCCTACCCAGCATCTTACTTCCCTCATTGACCCAGATACCACGTACTTTACTCGTTCAGTGTTCCTTAATTTGTTTTGTACTGATTTATGCTTACCCCATTGCGCCGGGGGGCATTAGGTCCCTAGGCCAACTGTACCATGTGTATTAACCATGCTGTTTTATATCTTTTATACCCTTTGTAAAAAGAGTTCGATCTCATGTTTATGTTTATATGTATTTTTCTACAAATCTCAATAAATATAGTATAAAAAAAAAAAAAGATTTACTGTATAAACCCCTCTATCTGCACCCTGTGTATTTCACCTGCATAGGATGTACATGAACACATAGTTTCTGGTGTCATTTGTTGGTCTGTACAGACAGTCCATAGTAGAGTAAACATCCATAATCCATTGTCACTTCTGTTTGTTTGAGGCACGCGACATGGCACTGCCAAGGTTAATGCACGACCTAATTTTTCTGTGAAGAAACTACAAATCCCAGAATTCCTGAGTCTTTCAGTCGTGTGTGGGTGCTGGTGAAAACAATCAACAGAGCTTACCATACTTGAAGAGATGTGTTTGTTTCAAAAAATGTTTGTAAAGCAACTAAGAGAAATGTCTAGGCATGCATGTGGCCCAGAATGAGAAGTTGTTTGTCCCTCTGTTAAATAGAGACAAGGTAGGAGGATTAATAAATGGACATATGGGAATTGATCAGCTATGACACTACAAATAGCAGTCACAACATGTGAGCCTGTAGGTGGTGTAGCCTGTAGCGCAATCTGTAGTCTCCATTGTAGGTGGCACTCAATCGCAGTGGCAATGCAGTAGGAGAAGGAAGTTGTAAGGAACTTGTTTCCTCTAGGATTTCCTCAGTCACAGGGAGAAAGCTATCCAATTGGATTCTAACACCCATGTGACTTTGGTGGCTATCTTCGGTGAGGGCAGAGTCTATTTATGGTCCTGGCTCCCTTCTTTGGTGCGCATTGTGCAAGTGGTTAGTGAAAAGAAAGGTTCCCCATCTGTCAGGGACAGTGGATATTGGCAGAGAGAGGTTCCAGAGGAGTAGAGAAAGTGCAGATGTAGGCAAGTGCAGTCTATTTTTGCCACTGCAGGTGGTGCTCTTCCACAGCGTCAATTCAGATGGGGGAAGAAGTAGAGAGGAACCTAGTTCCCCTATGGCTACCTCAGTGACAGGGAGACAGCTATCCAATTGGATGCTGGCACCCCATGTGATGTCAGCGGCAATCTTGGGTCAGGCAGAGTTTATTTAAGACCCTGGCTCCTGGGTTTGGCACACATTTTGTGAGTGGTTAGTGTAGGGACAGTCCCCATCTGCCCATCTGTCAGGGACATTGTTTAATGTCAGGTGAAGGTTCTGGAGGAGTAGGGAAATCGCAGGGACAAGCCATCCTTCCTGGAAGCCTCCCCTTTTGGGTATGGACAGGCTGTCTGCATCTATGGGTCCCCAGACAACTGTCACCTCACTGTTACTCTCTGTAAGTGAGTCCGAGTGGGTAGCCTCCCTGCTGGGTGTGTTTGAGTTCTGGTGAACCTTCTATAATATATATATATATATTTTTTTGCTGAACTTAGGCTCTGTGTGCTCACCTACACATACTGGGACTATGCTATCTCCTCTCAGGAAGCCTCCCGTTTGGGTGTGGACCGGCCAGGTTGCATTCTATTCCTCATGGCAGACGCTGTTGGCATCTTTAAGTCTTCAGACCGCTGTTTCACCTCTATTCCAGGTTGTATGTGGCTCCAGTTGGGCCTGCCTTCCCGCGGGGCCTGTTTGTACTGTGCTGAACTTTTATATAATATATTGCTTCGGCTAGTTTGGACTCTGTGTGTTTACTACCCATCACACCACACTGTACCTAGCCCACAAGCTCTTTATTACAGGTTAAGGCAAACAAATGGCAACATAACTACACTAATATCGCGTAAAACAAAAAAAGAGCATAAAGTGTACAATGCATTTAAAATAATTGCCAATTAGAGTTTGTGGACAAGATGATGGCATGGGGATGACTCCATTGGTAAGCTGCTGTTCCTTCTCTATACAACCACACTCATTATTAAGCAATTTTACTGCAGTGAGGAATAACAAATTATTTTGATGTTGTATATAGTCCTTGGGGGGGTACCTAGATTAGAAAATTGGCTAAAAAGAATCAAACCTTTTCTGGCAAAAAAGGTACGTTCATAAATGTATGTTTCAACACTGTATTTCGTTTGCCTAAACTTATTTACACTTATTTAACATGCCTGTACAAGTGTGGTTCTACTCCTACTGATGGGCTTTCATTGATGGGAAATATATATTTTAAATGAATCATATAAGAGCATTTTATAATGGCAAACATTACAGAGACACGTGATGAAGTAACATTTATGACAGGTTCAAAAATACATTCCTCACAATTGTAACCCACCAGTTATCAAAAAAATAAAATTTTAATTCTGCTTGAAAAATCAAAGTAAAAATTGTATAGCTGCATACATATCCGATTAAAATTAGCAGCCACAAATAATATCACGGTACCCAAGCAAGTGTGAAGCTTACTGTATAGGAGACGTAACACTGGGACTTTGGGATTAGCATAAATGAAAACCTATAGAAAATGGGCTCTATAGGTTGCATTATTTTTTTCTTTTTTCTGCTATACCTTTATAGTTTATAAATCAACTATACCACCTATTCAATGTACATATACCATTCAAACATGCATCAGTAAAGGGAATATATTTGAACTACAAGAGTTTACAAATGTATAGAAAAGTGAGTTCAGGTCCAAAGTTACTCATAAGTTTTATATAAAAGTTTAAGGTGCTGATGACACCATGAATGCCTCTGAGTGCATATGTTCCATCCCCCTGCCATAACTCATAGAGTGACATAAACTAAGTCTGGCAAGTAAACAGCCTGCATCCTGATGTGCCAACATACATCGAAAAAGTCTCAGCAATTACCGCGTAACATATGGGCTCAAATGTTACTGCCTATGAAAGTGACTGATAGTCATGTACGTTTATTATTAATACATGCCTTCCATGAGGCTTCTTTCCTCGATTTATTGACTTTTATTCTTGACACTAACATTAATGTGCAGATGGCTCGTGATAGAACTCAACTGAACTTCTTTAGAAATTGGCTGTCTCTGATGTAATTTAAAGGAGAGCTACATTTGGAATAAAAATCATCGGAAAATTACATCATCTCAAAATATGCACACTAGGAATTTTTTTCGATAGTGAGCTCTATCTCACCAGACATTATTATATATGGGGGAGTTTAATCCAAACTGCTTTACAATGCTACGTTTAAAATGTATGGGTTATAATTATGTGCTTTGACTGTGTTTTTCATGCATTGCAGTGCATTTTACATGTGTGCTATATTTTCTATATCCATTATTTTAGGGAAAATATTATTCTGTCTACACCTTAATGCATTAGTGGGGTGCAATATTGCACACAATTTATAGAGCTTTACACCACATGTTGACTTATGTTGCATTATGGCAGTTGATTAAAGCAGAACTAAAAAACTGTGAGCAGGCAGGCTATTTACCACAGGAGAGATGTACAATTATTCTTCTGCAATAAAATAAACTTACCTGCCTGTTCACAATCTTGTTTACAATTCTTAGCACAATGCCCAAGTGCTGGGGAACATGCGCAAGAGTTAAATCATCCTGCACTGGCTAATGAAGACGTCAAAGACCTGGAGGTGAAGATGTCATGGTCATTGTGGAATTCCGATAATTGGAGTGGAGGTGAGTATCTGTGGCTTTAGTTTTGCTTTAATTTTAAATGGGTTGTCAACACAATTAAATGGTCAAAACCCAGAGCTAACCCCTTTTTTGCCATGTGTTGTGTTGCAGCACAGGTGAGTTGCCTTAGGGTGAACTCACACTGGGTACTTTTGGACTGAACCATGCCCAAGTTTAATTGTCCCCTCTCCCCACACCCCTACTGGTCTGCACTCACACTGTAAGCAAGTGTGCCTGGGCACACCTACATCATCACCTCTGCCAATTATACCATAGTGATCCCTGTTCAGTCATCTAAGAAGAGTTCAGTGCTCAGGCGTGGTTTACAAAAACACTTAAGTGAACCGTACTGGACCACAAGTAAACCATGCCTGGGACCACCTCAAAGTGGTCCCAGACATGGTACAGGTAGCTGTTCACAGTTAAGGGCAAAAACACTACACAAAGCAACCAGACCAAGGGATAGAACCATGCCCGGGCTTGGGTAAAGTTGGCAGTGTGAGTGCACCCTTATTGTGTCGGGGTGGCATTCATCATGAAAGGCACTGCAGCGTACATTGCTGCGCATGTTACTACAGCGCAACAGGGTGAGCTGCCCCTAAAATGCATTTGAAATGAATACATAATAGGTGTGATTTACTAAAGTATATAAACAAGAACAGGGATAAAAACACATGGCATGCATATACTGCAAGCCTCGTATGAGTGTGGATAGCAAACACAGTAACTGAACCTCTCTAGCTGATTGTACACTGATGTTAAAAGCATAATGATATGATCTTTGTCGTGTGCTGTGAAAATTTTAACAATACTGCTTTTGTTCCTTTTGTGTTCCATAATTATCAACATTTTACTGAAAATAAGAAACAAATGTGCCTGTCTCACTAAGCACTGAAACAACCATGAACCAAGTAAAGCTGTGGATCATAAAAACAGTAGAGTGTGCTTTCAAAACAAAAAAGATAGGTACAGATATTTATTTTTGGTAGTGTTGAGCTTCGAGTTCGAGTCGAACGTACATTCCTGTAACATGTAAGTAAGAAAAGGTAGCTGTTGGTTTTCCCGTCGCTCCTCCAAGGGTTATATGAGAAGGAGAAAGGGAGGACCATATTAATATTGCCGTAAGGTTGGTGTCCTCTTTTCCAATTATGGTGGAATCGAAAAGACCATAAAGTATACCTCTGAACGGGGTGCCATAGCCACCCCTTCAGAGTTTTGTTCATTACTATGAGTTTAGTAACGTCTGTCTCCCTGGCTCTACAGGGAGAGTATAAAGAAAGAAGTAAACCAAGAAAAGGAAGAAAAAGAAAGGGAGATGAGAGAGTACCAAGAGGAAGAAATTGCTGCACACATGATATGTACTTGTCTGATTCCTGACAACTTACAAGGGATCAGACAAGTATTTGATCCAGGGTACCCAGACTTTATCAAACATAGCTTGTTTGTCTAGTAAGATTACTGAGAGGTGTTCATTCACCATAATCCATGACAATTTGTTTTTCACCAAGTCGAAAGGGATACTGATGTCCTCCAGGACCTAGCTTTTGCTAACCTAGCTGCTGTAAAAATAAAGGCTATACGTTTTCCTGTCTGTCTTGGTGTCCCTTCAACTGAAACGTCTCAGAAGAGCTTGCTGTGGGGGTTTAATTAAATTCACCTGTGTAAGTGAATAAGTGAAATTATAAATACGATCCAGAAGCGTTTCACTTTTGGACAGTACCACCAAGTATGTGTTACTGTGCCTTCCATACCACAACCTCGAAAAGGAAGAGGCCCCTGCAACATATGCCCCCACCTCATTAGTGTTGGAAATACAACAACTTTAAGCTTAGCCTATTAACTGCAGTTCACAAATAGGACACTAGATGTCGCTAATGCTCAGTGATATGCTATGCATTTTCTATGATGTATTGTAATTTTCTGTACACTGTACTGTACTCGTTGGTTACCTTTTCCTGTCTATGTTTTTCTTACCATGAGAAGGTGACATCTTTGCTATCTGTGGTTATGTTCCAATAAAGAAGCCAGTTCCTGTTACTCCACAATGTCTGATCTGAATAGACTCCGCTGCACCCAGTGATCGCACTCTGAAACAGGTTATGGGCCCAGGATCCGGATAAAGTCTTATGACCAGGTGCGGCCCAGGCAGAACAAAGCTTCTGACTGATGCGGAGATCGACATAAGGAAGGTTTCCAGTGACATCTCCTATAGGCAAGTAAGACTGTTCATATATAAAAGAGGGAAAAATGGCTGGAAACTCAGAGATTAAACTCTCAGTAGCCAAGCTGAACAATGACAATTATCAGCTATGGAAGTTTAAAGTGGAAAAGCTATTATCTAGAGATGACTTGTGGGAGGTTACCACCACAGAGAGGCCACAGGACAGTAATCAGGGCTGGGACAAGAAAAACAGACATGAACGGGCCACCATAAGCTTACTAGTGGAGGATGATCAGCTCATACATATACGCCATGAGGACACAGCGAAAGGCATGTGGGACGTACTTAAAAGACTGCATGAAAGATCCAGTTTAAACAGCAAGCTGTTTCTGCTGCGGAAACTTTACAAAATTAGACTTAGCAGAGAACAGGACATGCAGGAGCCTATAAATGCAATGCTGGAAGTGATTGCACAACTCAGATCAATCAGGGAAAATATAACAGACAGCCGCGCTGCAGCCATGTTGTTATGCAGTTTGCCCGAAACATATACTGCACTGATCAATGCACTGGAGACACGACCTGAGACAGATCTCACGCTAGCATTTGTAAAAACCAGGCTCATAGATGAGTATCAGAGAAGAAAGGAATTAGTGCATGACTCCACAGAAACCGACACCAGAACCGCTCTTAAAGCTACAGACACAAGGTTACACAGGAAAGAGACCAGAGTGTGTTTCAGATGTCACAAACAGGGACACATAAAGAAAGACTGTACTATATGGAAAGCAGAGCAAACAAGACAGCGTCCCTCTTATGCTAAACAAAAGGTCAAAGCCACAATCAATGATCCATTGATCCAATCAATGGGAAGGAAACTGGAATGCCACATTTAAAGCGACAGGCAACCATAAATGTCAAGACTGGTGCATCGATTCGGGGGCAACCAGTCACATGATGAGTGATAGAAGTTTTTTCACAGAACTTGATCTGAACAACAAAGAAACTATTTATCTTGCAGATGGAAGCAAAATACACTCAGAAGGATATGGGCATGGAACCCTTGTATGCCCTGATGATGCGGGACACAATCTAGCCATACCAATGATAGATGTGCTTTATGTTCCTAATCTAGAAGGGGGACTCTTATCTGTGAAGCGTCTAGCAGCCAGAGGACTCACTGTAAAATTCCAAGCTGACATTTTAAACGGCAAACAGACAATAGCAAGTGCCAAGCTGGATGATCATCTATATCACCTCGACACAGTGAAGGAAAAGGTGAGACTATGTACACACAAGCACAACGTCTGTATACATATTTGGCACAGACGTCTAGGTCACAGACACCAAGAATGCATACAGGAACTACAGAGGAGGAATCTGACAAGGGATCTAACAATATCCCCTTGTCCAGTTACTGTTAAGTGTGAATGTTGCATTAAATCCAAAGTTACAAGAGCAACACTTCCCAAAGTCAGTCAGAAGAGAGCTTCAAGACCACTTGACTTAGTTCACAGTGACGTGTGTGTTCCCCTAAACCCACCTACACCTGGAGGCAAAAGGTACATAGTGACTTTCATAGACAACTATTCAAGATACACAGTCACCTACCTAATGCAACACAAGAGTGACGTTTTTGACAAATTACAACACTATATAATAAAGACCAGTAACAAGTTTCAGAGGAAGCCTCTCATACTCCGGAGTGACAATGGAGGTGAATTCACAGGATATAAGATACAAGAGTACTTAAAACAGAATGGAATAGAACATCAAAAGACAGTCCCATATACACCAGAACAAAATGGAGTACCTGAAGGTAGAACAGAACTCTGACTGAAATGATCAGATGTATGCTGACAGACTCTGGACTACCACAAAAATATTGGGGTGAAGCAGCTATGACAGCTACATATTTGCAGAACAGACTTCTTTCCAGAACAATAGAGAAAACTCCATATGAACTATGGCACAATGAGAAGCCAAATGTAAAACACCTAAGAGTTTTTGGATGCAAAGCATTCATCCACATACCTGAAGAAAAACGCACCAAACTCCAAAACAGAGCATTTGAAGGTATCTTCGTTGGATATAGTGACAATGTCAAAGGTTACAGAATCCTTAATCCCAAAACAGGCAAGGTTACCATTAGCAACAGCATAACTTTTGTTGAAGATTTAAGAGTCAATGTAATGACAACAGTAGAAGCAAGAATAGAAGGGAAAACTGACATTGACCAGCCCATCTCTGTAACTTCTGAACAAACAGTTGAAGTGAGTGCAGACTCCACCAGTACTGAAGAGCAGACAGAAGAAGGCTCCGACACAAAACCAAGATGTTCAACAAGAGAAAACAGAGGTAAACCACCTGTACGTCTCTCATACAAAGCAAGTACTGCCAGTATCAATGAACCTGCAACCTGGCAAGAAATATCTCAGCTTTCAGAAAAAGAAGCAAGTAAATGAATAAAATCTGCTGATGAATAGATAAAATCCATGCATGACACTAAAACATGGACACTTACAGAACTACCACCTGGAAGGAAAGCCATAGGCTGTAAATGGACTTTTAAAGTGAAATACAATGAGGATGGCACAATTGAGCGATACAAAGCAAGGCTAGTAGCCAAGGGCTATTCTCAAAAATATGGAGAAGAATATGATGAGACGTTTGCACCAGTAGTCAAGCACAATACGGACTTTACTGACAGTAGCCATCACAAGGAAAATGCAAGTGAAACATTTTGATGTGAAAACCGCGTTTCTACATGGCGAGCTAACAGAAGAAATTTACATGGAACAGCCGCCAGGGTTCAAAGATGAACAAAGGCCAGACCTAGTGTGCAAACTTCGCAGGAGTACAGTATATATGGTCTAAAGCAAGCAGCTAGAGCATGGAATATAAAAATAAATGAAGTGCTTACACATCAAAACTTTCTTAGGAGTAAAGCAGACCCCTGCTTATACACAAAGAAATTGGCAGACAGATGGGTCTATATGCTTATTTATGTGGATGATATCCTGATTTGCTTTGAGCAAGAAGGGGATGAAGCAGAAATACTAGAAAAACTAAATCAGAACTTCAACACCAAAGACCTTGGCAACATAAAGAATGACCTCGGCATCCAGAGCGAGAGAGAGGAAGATGGCAGCTTTCTTCTGAACCAAAGACACAAAATACAAGAAATAATTGAAACATTTGGAATGGAAGACGCCAAACCAGTAAAGTCTCCTATGGAAACCAACTACCTAAAGGAGATAAATTGCCAAGATAACCCATTACCTACTAATACTCAATACAGGAAGGCAATAGGGAAATTGCTGTATCTTACCACTGCTACAAGGCCGGACAATGCAGGAACTGTTGGAATCCTATGCAGAAAGGTTTCAATGCCAAGTCAAAAGGACTGGAATGCTGTAAAGCAAATCATTCGCTACCTTAAAGGGATTTCGCAATGCAAGTTAAAGTTACCAGCAAGCAATGAAAAGCACCTTAACAGGATATGTGGATGCTGACTGGGCAGGAGACACCAGCGACAGGAAATCTACCAGTGGCTACTTATTTTTTCTGTCAGGAGGTGCCATCAGTTGGACTAGTAAAAAGCAACTCTCTGTTTCACTGCCGTCTACTGAAGCAGAATACGTTGCTGCAGCGCAGGCAAGCCAAGAAGTTATATTGCTGTGACAGCTATTAACAGACTTGGGTCAACCACAGTTGGGACCAACAGAAATCTATGAGGACAATCAAGGATGCCTTGCCCTTGCGCACATGGAAGGAGTTAATTCAAGAACCAAGCACATTGAT
The DNA here is from genome assembly GCF_965119305.1 of Pelophylax lessonae. Classification (NCBI taxonomy): domain Eukaryota; kingdom Metazoa; phylum Chordata; class Amphibia; order Anura; family Ranidae; genus Pelophylax; species Pelophylax lessonae. The sequence goes on along the minus strand of NC_138770.1, from coordinate 156,382,951 downwards.
GTGAATTTCCACTTTCTTAGGGATCTTCAAGAGCAAGGTCTTCTTGGGTTACTTTATTGTCCAACCGAGGATATGACAGCAGATATCCTTACAAAGCCTCTGACCGCTGAAAGACACACAAGGCTTACAAAGAAGATGGGTTTAATAGACTAAGCCTTAGCTGTTGAGAAGGGGTGTTGGAGATACAACAACTTTAAGCTTAGCCTATCAACTGCAGTTCGCAAATAGGACACTAGATGTTGCTAATGCTCAGTGATATGCTATGCATTTTCTATGATGTGTTGTAATTTTCTGTACACTGTACTGTACTCGTTGGTTACCTTTTCCTGTCTGTGTTTTTCTTACCATGAGAAGGTGACATCTTTTCTATCTGTGGTTATGTTCCAATAAAGAAGCCAGTTCCTGTTACTCCACAATGTCTGATCTGAATAGACTCCGCTGCACCCAGTGATCGCACTCTGCAACAATCAGGACTTTATAATTTGCTTCGATCAAGGAAGTACTTATGTACGATTTTGAAGCACACTGAACCATTCATCTATTTTGAACGTTTTACTTATGTCATGTTCCCACATATAAAATAGTTTTTCTGACTTTGAAGTCAATATGTTGTAAATTTTGGAAATATGGGCAGTGTGCTTATTGTATGACTCCATTAAGATAGAGGTGGTAAGATCAGACGTACGCCGCTGGGACCTCAAAAAATTTACAATTTGAATAGAATGAAAAAATTCAGAGTTTGGGAGTTGGTGTTTGTCTCATAAGGTTTCTTTAGATCCTGCTATGATCGCAATAGCCAGCTATGCGTATCAATCCTTTGTTTGTCCACCAGGCAAAGGTGTGGGGATTGAGACCTGGGGTGAAATCAGGGTTACAGACTATGGGAGTGTGTGGGGACTTGAAGCCGTAAGGTTTCGCTAATCTGTCCCATAGGTTTAGTGAGAATGATAATGTGGGACATATGGCATGATCGGCCTGTCTTTGGACCTAAGCCATATTAAGTGACTTATTGGTCTTGTGGGGTACAAGGAGGATTATATTTTCATCCAAGTAGGCCGGGATGATGAAGAATGGTAGCGAATTAGCTGTGCCAATTGCGCTGCATAAAAATTATTTGGCAAGGTCCGGAACTCCCAGGCTGCCCCTCAATTTGGGTGCGTATAGGGTGCGTTTGTTCACCTGAGGTCTCTTTTCCCCCATATAAATTTCAGAACCTCATTTTGGAATTTGTGTAGATCCGGCATACAGATTGAGATAGGAAGTGTTCTGAATAGGTATAATAGCATTGGCAAAAGATTCATCATAATCGTGTACAGTCTACCGAACCATGATGTGGGGTTATTATCCCACCTTTGAATATCCGCTATCATCTTTCTGTATAATGGAAGGTAATATGCCTGATATAAGGTAGGGGGTCAGAAAAAATCCTAGGTAGGGATGAACCTTTGTTTGCCATTTAAGGGGGAATGTTTGTTATATTTGTGTGACCATGTCCGCGTCCAATGAAAGATTAGGGGAAACCCATTTTGAATGATTGATAGAAAGACCCGAGATAGTGGAAAAGTGGCGCAATGTTTGATATAGATTTGGGAGAGACCTGATCGGGGAGGAAAGGTGCAGGAGGATATTGTCAGCAAAAATTGCACACTTGTGTTCAAAATCCCCACAATGTATGCCTTTGATATAGGGATGGCACCTACGTTTGATAGCTAGGGGTTCCAGGGCTAGTATAAATAAAATGGGGGATAGAGGGCACCCTTGTCGGGTTCCCCTGTGAATATCTATTTGTTGTAAGCCATATCTATTTACCAGGATCCTGGCAGTGGGCGCACTATAAAGAGTCTGCAGTATTTTCAAGTACTTTGGGCAAAATCTGTAGCTTTTAAGTACATAAAATAGCCCCATGACAAGGAGTCAAAAGCCTTGCAAAAGTCTAATGACAACAACATACTCTTCCTGGGCCCGCGATTGTCCTGTAGTCCTGAGGATGGAAAAGCACTAGACAGCGGCTGGTAGTGCAATCCTGGGTAAGTCCCAGGTCAGTGCGGGGACTTAACAGGGGTAGTCTGAAAACAGTTCCAAGGTAAGGACTGGTGGAAAGCAAGTCCAGTTAACAGTCTGGGTACAAGGCAAAAGTTGGCAACAAGGGAACAAAAAAAAAAAAAAATAGCAAAGCAAGCTCATACAAGCAACTGGAGAGGGATGCAGGAAGCTAACACTATCACAAGCACTGTGACACAGGCTGATGAGGTTTAAATAAGGCACCTCCTGCACTAAGGACCAATTTAGCTAGGTGGTGTGGGGCCAGACTTTTTATCTTGCAGTGGATGGGAGTAGCTAGGAGCCTGAGAAGACTCATTAACCCTCAGCTGATGCCTGAGAAGACTAATTAACCCTCATCAACCCTCAAATGATGGGTGAAGCTGGAAAGCTGCCGAACAATTATTAGTTCCAAAAAAGCATTTATTTTCTATTTGAGGCATCTACCATTTTCTCATGAAATTACCCTGCAATACAGTGCCTTGAAAAAGTATTCATACCACTTGAATTTTTCCACATTTTGTTATGTTACAACCAAACCACGTAAATGTATTTTATTGGAATTTTATGTGATAGACCAACACAAAGTGGCACATAATTGTGAAGTGGAAAGAAAATGATAAATGGTTTTGCAAATTTTTTAAAAAAAAATAAATGTCTGAAAAGTCTGGCGTGCATTTGTATTCAGCCCCCCTGAGTCAATACTTTGTAGAACCACCTTTAGCTGCAATTACAGCCGCAAGTTTTTTTGGTTATGTCTCTACCAGCTTTGCAGATCTAGACAGTGACATTTTTGCCCATTCTTCTTTGAAAAATAGCTCAAGCTCTAAGATTGGATTGATAGCGTCTGTGAGCAGCAATTTTCAAGTCTTGCCACAGATTCTCAATTGGATTTAGGTTCAGACTTTGACTGGGCCATCCTAACACATGATAAGCTTTGACTATGCTTTGATCTAAACCAGGGGTCTCCAAATTTTCTGAAGAAAGGGACAGGGTAGTTGTCCTGCTGGAAGGTGAACTTCCACCCCAGTCTCAAGTCTTTTGCAGGCTCCAACAGGTTTTCTTCTAAGATTGCCCTGTATTTGGCTCCATCAATCTTACGATCAACTCTGACCAGCTTCCCCCTGCTGAAGAAAAGCATCCCCAAAACATGATGCTGCCAGCATGTTTCATGGTGGGGATGGGGTGTTCAGGGTTATGTGCACTGTTAAGGCCCGTACACACGATAAGAAAATTGGAAATAAAATTTGGTTAGACGAACGATCTGCCGATTTTTGGATCATTAGTGTGGTGCTTTTGACAGCCGATTACAAGTTTTCGTACCACAAAAACTGGATGTGCAGGCTATAAAATTTTTAAACGTACGTGAACATATCATCTGATTTTCATTTACTTAGTAGTTTTCTTCTGAAAAAAATCGTAAGAACAAGACTACGCATGCTCGGAAATGAAAGAATACATATAAAAAAATTCAATACATGACATCACTTCTAAAGTTGAATTCTGTCGTATGAGAATTTTCGTATGAAAGTAACCTCTTCTCTTTCCATATGAGGCTAGCATGCAACAAAAAAAGGACGAAAATGAGTGCAATAATCTGATCGTGTGCACATGCTTTATTTTCATCCATTAACCATTTTGCCGCCAAAGCTAATTTTGCTTTTTTTCAGACATGTTTAACCACTTGCCGACCGCCGCACGACTATCTACGGCGGCGGTCAGCCCCTCACAGGCAAAGTGACGTAGGTCTACGTCGCTCGCCTGTGAGGGTTTAGGGAGCGAGCGCGCGCCGCCGGAGGCGCGCTCCCGCTCCCGCGTGGTCACAGACCCCCCCGCGCGTGTGACCGGCGGACCCGATCGCCGCCGGCCACTCTGCGATCGGCGGGGGAGAGGGAGAAAGTCAGGCAGCTTGTGTAAACAAGCTGCCTGTCATTCTCCTCTCTGTATGAGAGATGATCACATGGATCTACTATGTAGATCCATTGATCACTCTGTATACAGTTGAAGCCACAGCCAATCACAGTTAGAATCACGCCCCTAGGGACACACACAGCCCCTCCCTCTCAAATAAAGTTAACCCCTTCACTACCAGTGTATTTTTACAGTAACAGTGCATATATATAGCACTGATTACTGTAGAAATGTCACTGGTAACCCCAAAAGTGTCAAAAATGTCAGTCAAGGGTCCGATCTGTCCGCCGCAATGTCGCAGTACCGCAAAATAAACGCAGATCGCCGCCATTACGCGTTAAAAAAAAAACAACAAAAATGACAAAAATCTTTCCCTTTGTTAGTAAACGCAATAACTTTTGCGCAAACCAATCAAAATACGCTTTTTGCGATTTTTTTTACCAAACATAGTAGCATAAAACAAATTGGCCGAAAATATTAAAAAATTTTGATTTTTACATTTTTTTTTGGGGGAATTTCATATAAAAAAAAGGGAAAAATATTGCTATTTTTGCAAAATTTACGCTCTTTTTTTGTTTATAGCGCGTGATCAAAAAATCGCACAGGTGATCAAATACCGCCAAAAGAAAGCTCTGTTTGTGGGAAAAAAAGGACGCCAAATTCGTTTAGGTACAGCGTCGCACGACCGCGCAATTGTCCGTTAAAGTCACGCAGTGCCGAATCGCAAAATACCCTCTGGTCGTTTAGCAGCCAAATCCTCCGGGGCTTAAGTGGTTAAAATATTATATATTTTCTGAAAGCAGACACCCATGAGAAAAAAATAGTGGTCGTTTTTATTTTTTCATCTCACACGGTATTACTGCAAAGGGCTAGGGAACGCAAATTTTTTTTTAAAATACACTAAAGTTAATTTTAGGGCACCTAAGCATAATAAATTACTCCTCATTTCTTCAGAAAATATAAAACATGAGGTTGCCCTGAGTAAATAGATACCCATTATGTCAAGCCTTAAATATGCGTTTACCCGCAAAATGGCAACAAGCTTCACTGTCCTATATTTTCCATAGGCAACACTTTAAAACCTCCTTACAGATCTTCAGTATAGCGTTATGGAGGAGGTCTGGTGCTAGGAAATATTGCTTGTGTGGTGTGCATGGCGATATGTAACATGTGTGTTGCAATCAACTTTTTCATGCATAGGTGCCCTTGATGCATGCTTTTACAGTCATGCATGTATGTGGAGCGGAGCTCAAAAAAATTGTTTGGGGGGAAAGGATTTTATGTGTGTAGCTCCCTCCTAGGAAGGTGCTAGGAAAAATAATAGTTTGCTCTGAGGCCTGTTGCATGTGTCCATGTGTGATTCATCTGGTTTGTGGGAGTGTCCCCACTGTATACAATAGGGGAGCCTGTTGGACAGTGGAGGAAACCCAGTCAGTGACACACAGGCTTTTATGACTATCCCAGTGGGTTGGCACAACAGTGGTGCATCCTGGGCTATGTTATAAAAGCCTCGGGCACATGTGACAGGGTGTCTTTGGGCAGGAAGCCAGGTCCCAGGAGGAGAGTGACGGCTGTCTCTCCTCCTTTGCTGAGGAAGGTGGTCACAGGTGGTCGGCCTTGTGGACCAGAAGTGTGGTGCTGAGCCAGGAAGTCCAGTGGATGCTGACCAGGGAGTTGGAGGCAGAGCGGCCCAGGGAAAAACAGTGTCCGTGAGTACCAGGAAGCTTGCCGGGGGTCTGCCCAGGAAGGGGACCACTCCAGTAGAGTGTTAGTGGACAGGAGGTCAGCGCACACAGTCAGTGAGAAAGGGGGTGCCAAGTTAGACCCTGAAGAGGAACCTAAACAAGAGTACATGTTCTTAACCTTCACTTCAGTGGCAAGGTGAAGCAGCGGGCTTGCTGCATTCTACAGTCAGTTGTCCTCAGGAATTGTGCATAGTTCAAATTGGAGTATCCCACTCATCCCTTCTCCCATCCAAGTTCCAATAAAAACACAAAAAAAAAAATTCCCTGGACTGTTTATTGTCTGAGCCAAGAACTTTTTATGCCGTGTACCTGATGCCAGTTGCTAATGGGAACCCAAGAAGTGTGATTCTCAGCAGCTCCATAGGGGGCAGTGCTACATGTGCTTGGGTATAACTTTACATTTTTACAATTTCAATTTTTTTTTTTTTTTTTTACTTAACTTTTTTTTCATCACAAAAAGTCCCCTATGTGATGATTTTTTGGTGACGAGTTCTCTTTAACCACTTGCCGATCCAGCCATAGCCTAATGACAGCTACAGGACAGTCAGCTATTTCTGGGAAGAAGTACAATGACGTTCTCCCTAACTGGTGCTTCTCGCGCGCCCCTTTGGGCACGCACCTGGGATTGTCCGTGATGTCCATCACAGATCTTGGGAAAAGGGCCAATGACAGCGGCCCTTTACCATGTGTTCCCTTCTCCCAATGAAAAAGCAATCACTTGTCAACAAACTGGTGCATGTCCAGTTCAGGTCTCTCCTCTCCTTGCACGCTGTACACACAGATCAGTACAGCGTGTGAGGAGAGGAGGGAGACCCCAGCAGTGCTCACCCGTGCCTCATTCTTGCCCATCTGTGCCTCATTCATGCCCATCTGTGCCTCATCTGTGCCTAATTTATGCCCATCTGTGCCTCATTCATGCTGCATTCATGTCCATCTGTGCTTCATCCATGCCTAATTCATGGTCATCTTTGCCCCATCCATGCCTCATTCATGCCCATCTGTGTCACATCTGTGTCTCATGTATGCCCAGCTGTGCCTCATCCGTGCCTTATTTATGCCCATATGTGCCTCATTTATGCCCATCTGTGTCTCATTCGTGCCCATCTGTGCCTCAACCATCCCCATCTGTGCCTCATTCATGCCACTTCCATGCCTCATCTGTGCCTCATCCATGCTCATTCCTGCCACATCAGTGCTCATCCATGCTACATCAGTGCTCATCCGTGCCACATCCATGCCTCATCTGTGCCCACCCATGCCTCATCTGTGCCCATCTATGCCTCATCAGTGTTCATCCGTACCACATCAATGCTACATCAGTGCTCATCCATGGCTCATCCGTGCCACATCAGTGTTCATCCGTACCAAATCCATGCTACATCAGTGCTCATCCATGGCTCATCCGTGCCACATCAGTGTTCATCCGTGCCACATTCATACCACATCAATGCTCATCTGTGCCTCATCTGTGCCACATCAGTGCTCATCCGTGCCACATCCATGCTATATCAGTGCTCATCCATGCCACATAAGTGTCACTACAGTACTTATCAGTGCCCTACAGTGTCTCACAAAAGTGTAATAGGTATTCAGGAAATTAGATTTGTAATTTTATGTTCCTAAAGCACCTGACAGTGTTCCCTTAATGTTCGGCCCTTGTATGTGACCAGGCTGTGTAAAAGTCTCATATATGTGGTATCGCCATGCTCAAGAGGAGTAGAAGAATGTATTTTGGGGTGTAATTTTTGCTATGTACATGCAATGTGTTAGAAATATCTTATAAATGGACAACTTTGTGTAAAAAAGAAAAGAGTTTTTATTTTCTTTCCACATTTTCCAAAAACTTGATAGCGCAAAAAAAAAAAAAAAAACCCATTGATGATAAAATACAACCAAAAGAAAGCCCTATTTGCATGAAAAAAAAGGACAAAAAAATAATATGGGTACAGTGTTGCATGTAATTGTCATTCAAAATGTGAGAGCACTGAAAGCTGAACATTGGCCTGGTTAAGAAGGGGGTATAATTGCCCAGTGGGCAAGTGGTTAATGACACCTGTATGGTGAGAACAGGGCATATAGAAACAATTGTTCTCACTTTTTTTGCATAAAGCCCTGGTTTACACTAGTGCGGCTTTTAAATCCTGCTACTTCACCCGATTTCAAAGCCGCAGATCAGTGCGATTTGCACATCCGATTTCATTGCAGCTTGTGACTTTGTTTCAAAGAAGTCTATGCAAGTTGCAAAAAAACCCTAAAAAAAGTGGTGCAGGAACCTTTTTAAAGTCGTTGCGTCATGAGTCACGGTGTTATGAACAGTTCCATTCCCAGCAAAGCGGTGCGACTTGACATGCAATTTGGAATTCTCAAATCGCATGACAAATCGCACAGGCTTGAACCAGGAATGAGCCTGCATTGATCATTGCTGACACCTAGTGTGAACCAGCCCTTATTCCACACAGAATTTTTCTTTTATTAGGGTCGTGGAAGGTGTTGAGAGAGATCTGTTTTGGCTGTGGTTACTCTTAAAATGCTATTTTCCTTTCTTTCTTTTCATTAACTTTTTGCTACTGACAATCATCTACTCTCCTAGTAATACTGTAAAGAGAAAATAGGAACATGACCATTTTTACTGATTTAATGTGCACTTCAAATATTTCACAGGATGAAACAGATAGATAACAATATGAAGTATAACCAGTTGTGTTTTATGTCAGTGTTGGAGCTGTGCCTATCATATATTGCTTTTTATTTTCTAAAACACAGCATGAAGCAGGTTCTAGCTGTAAGAGCCTATTCTCATCATTGTTCCCCACGGGAACCTGTTTAAAGGAAAGAAAACCTGAAAAAAAGATGCAATTTACAAATTTTGCACCCTTTTTTAGTGCTACATGGGCCAGAAATGGAAGTCCTAAATCAGCAATTTCCACAGTTGAAATCTTACAGTGTGGAAAAAATACTGTATACACTGTACAGAATATTACAAGTATGGTCGATCATAAGTGCAAACTAAGAACCTTTGTTCTCATTCTTATCCAGCTGATAGGGGGCTCCAGCAGGGCTATATAATTGGCTCTATCAGATAACTGATAGCAATTTGAAAATAGTTCTTCTTTAACTACTACAGCTCTCACACCAGGAAAAGGCACTGATCAAGGCTGTGGCAGACAAAGTACAGACCTTAGTGAAGGTATATTTCAAATTAAACCATCAAAAAACACTACTCTCTACTAGGGTTAAGGCCCTTCTCTAAAGGGGATCTATGGGGACCCTTCTCTAAAGGGGCATCTATGGGGACCCTGACCTGCTCTAAAGGGGATCTAAGGGGACCCTGCTCTAAGGGGGGATCCATGGCATTGATGAGCACTGATAGGTGGCATTGATAGGCGGCACTGATGGGCAGCACTGATGGGCACTGATAGACGGCACTATGTGACATCGATGGGTACGGATAGGCAGCACTGATTGATGGCATCAATGGGCACTGATAGGCAACACTGATAGGTGGCATTGATAGCCACTGATAGGCAGCACAGATGGGCACTAATAGGCAGCACTGATAGGCAGCATTGATGGGCACTGATAGATGGCACTGATAGGCAGTATTGATGGGCACTGATAGGTGGCACTGATGAGGAGGCACTGATAGGCAGCATTGATGGGCACTGATAGGGAGCGTTGATGGGCACTGATAGGGAGTGTTGATGGGCACTGATAGGCAGCACTGATGGGCACTGATAGGTGGCACTGATGAGAAAGCACTGCTAGGTGCACTGATAAGCAGGACTGATGGGCACTGATAGGCAGCATTGATGGGCACTGAAAGGGAGCACTGATGAGCACTGATAGGCAGCACTGATGAGGACTGATAGGCAGCACTGATAGGCACTGATAGGTGGCATTGATGGGCACTGATAGGTGGCTTTGATGGGCACTGATAGGCAGCATGAAGGGGCACTAATAGGCAGCATTGATGGGCACTGATTGGCACTTATAGGGCTGCAATGAGTTAAACTACTTCAGCCAGTTCACACTGAGCTGACAGGCTAAAACAACATAAGATAGGAAATAATATTTGCCACTATCAACCCAGGCCCCAGCCCCTAAGTTATTATTCTACTCACTTGTACACTGTTTCTTTGCTGCTCGTAGTGCTGCCAGCTCTCTTCTCCCATCGCGCCTCTCGGGTCGGCCTCTGAATGACGTTACTCTGGCCAGAATTAAGAAGCTCCTGTCGGGTGGAGATCACTCTGCCTGACAAAGAAGTGTGTTGGACCTAGAGATGGAGCGCGCTCAGCACACTGTCTACAGAAGCTGTCTGTTAATAATACAATGCAGAGGCCGGTGATTGTGTGCAGACTAGACTAGTGTCAGTGTATTTGGCTGATATTAGGGTAGGGGCTGGAGCTGCAGCTCCATTAGACCCTACGTTTTTCCGGCCTTGGCTGTGACTGACTGACTGCGCCGCCGCAGACCCTGCAAGGACCGCTCAGGGACACCAGTGTCTGTGTGCGGACACCTTGTCCATCCCTGTCTCACACCTGTACACCCACTATGAATCCTAGCAATTTTGCATGTCTGCCATGGGGCTCTTTATTGACGGGTGGTCCGTTCGTAACATGTTACACCCTGAATATGGGTGTAACATGTCACAAAAGGTGGGCTTATCCTTTAAGTAATATTAACTCAATTTTTTTTAAATAACAAACAGGTTTATAATTACCGGCTCTGTGCAATGGTATTGCACAGAGCGGTCTGATCCTCCTCTTCTCAGGTCCCCCATCGGCACTCTTGGCTCCTCCTCTTCTCAGTGTGCCACCATAGGAAGCTGTTTCCTATTGTGGCACACATGTGGGCTCAATCCCGAGCCACGAAATCTGTGTCCATAGACACAGATAGTGCAGCTCAGCCCTGCCCCCTGCTCTCTAGTGACAGGATTTGACTAACAGCAATACGAGCCAATGGTCTCAGTGATTATTTTCCTTAAACATATTTTACCTTAATGCAAGGAATGCTTTAGGGTCCTTTCACACAGTCCGCATCCACCGACAGACTCTGTTCTGCTCAGCGAGGATCGATCCGCCCATCCCCGCTGAGCAGGCGGATGGCAGCTCCATCTCCGCTCTCTGTGCGGAGATGGAGCTGTCAGATCCCCACTGTCCTCTATGAGGGAATCAGTTCTCATCTGATCCCATCCGATCCCATCCGCTGGACGGATTGAAAATAGGATTTCCATCCGTCCGGATTTCACGGATAGGATCAGAAGCGGATAGCAGCGAGATTTCGTACATGTTCGCAAACACCACATTGTCTCTACCAAAGAACTTGAAGAGACCCGTGTTAAATCTGTACATGCATTGGAGGCTGGCACATTTGCACACATGCCGTGGGCATCTCTGCCAGATTTGGAAGACCTGGCAGCGACTCTCTGCATGTTTAGACATGTGGCAAGTCTCAAATCAATATGGCAGTGCTGGAGAAGTGAGGCGAAGCGAATATATTTTGCTTTAAATAAGACAACTACGGACTTTATGGTCTAGTAAGTATATTTTTTTGCAGGATAGGTACACGTGTTAAGGATTTTTTATTTTTGGCAAAGGGAGGAGGGGATTTTTTTTACTTGCCAAGTTGTTTTACCTGACATCATATGCAGATTGAAGCTCATCTCTTTGATCTGCTGATATATTAAAGAGGGGAAATATAAAAGTAAGAATATAAAAATCACCCCCTCCCTCCCTCCAAACTTTGTTTATAAACACTGTGTTAATGGTTCACTATTTGACAGCAGCAGCTCTTACAGCTGCTGTATTTACACAACAACTCCTGGCTGTCATTTTGACATCTGGGGATTGCTTGTAAGTGTGAGGAGAGGAGTAGCAGTGGGATAGGAGAGGGTATACTAGACATTTCCTACACAGTTTGATTTTTTTCTTTTTTACCCCAGGTCTAAACCCTAATGAGATATTTAGTTTGCTAAAATTACCTTTTAACATTTTTTCCATCTTAGTGCTGCAAGTCTCCTCTATCTTCTTTCAACCACATCATAAAAATTGCCATTTGGTAGAGGCAGTAATTTTAAAAAGGCTTGAAGGACAACAGAAAGTGCACAATTTCTTCAAATAGGGTAGCCACCCAAAAGTAGCAAACATGGGGATATCCAATGCAAAACAACCCCCAAAAAAACAGTGTGGCCTCTTCCCCCAACAATCTTCATGAGACCAATTTTGCGTAAACAGCCTCCAGGAAAGGGGAGGGGGCCACGAGTGTGCTCTGTACTCCTGAACCCTACCTGGCCACATGACCTCGACATGTGTAGGATGCCTTGCCTTGACATCAGTTTAACATCAGTTTGTGTCTCTTGAGATCAATCAGAATATATTGACAGAAACATTTGACCTGCAGTTGATCCCCTATATATCTGCATTTGACCAGCTTCAAGCTGATTTTAAATTCCTGTAGACTTCTATGGAAATGCAAAACCCATCTGATGTGAACAAAAGCCCACTGAGCCCAGGCAAACTAAAGTGAATTCATTGGTTGCTGTGGATTCAACAAACCTTTTGAGTTTGACTCATTAAACTGTGATATGTGATTCTGAATGATAACGGTGGCATAATAAGCAACATTATCACATGTGACTAAATATTGTGATCGAAGAGGAAAACATTTAATCTATTTTAAAAAAGAGAAATGCATGAGCCACCATGGCTATCCTCCTATGTAATAAAGGGTTAGCCGTATTATTTAAAAGTTCCTATGTTTAACCCTTCAGATATGTGGGTATCATACAATGATTTCAGACGACTCAAAAATATAATAATAAAAGGAATTTTTTTGGTGTCTTGGTTAAAACATGTATTAGAGATGATGAAATAGATAAATACAGCATGTTCAATCCAGGGGAGTTTACAACTTCTTTATTTGAGGTTCCTGGAGGAAATAGTTCTTGATTCAGACTTCTCTTCTGAATCCAACTCAATTGGATCATATATCTAGCAGCCCAAAAACTAGTTAAAATTGGTATGCTAGGTTCTTATGGAAGTAAGTACGGTAAATATAGTAGGCTGGTAACCACAGGGAAAAGAAATCACCTACTTCAGTCTTGGCAGGCTAATATTCTTACCCCTTTGGAGGATGACTGGGATGAAGGGCTCCAGAAATATCTTCCCATGGTTTTATTGGCCAGAGATAAGTATATTCAACTTAAATTCCTTCACAGGGCATATTATACCCCTTAACTTCTTGCCCAAATCTACCCTACTCAATCTGAGAGTTGTCCCAGGCGTACGCAGATAGTGGGAACGTTTCTTCATATGGTCTGGGAATTCCCACTACTCCAAGATTTTTGGCAGGCAGTGGCGAGGGATATTAACCAGATTGATGACCTCTCCATGACTATGGACCCCAAGACTCTTTTATTAGGCATCTGTGACTCAGTGGCTCAATCTACCCATAAATGACTTTTTGTGTTTTATTACATCTTTTATGCCAGGAAGGCTATCCTTTTGAAATGGAGGCAACCTTACCCCCCCCCCCCCTACGATTACCCAATCGAGATCAATAATTGATTCAGTCTTATCTCTTTATAAGCTCACCTACATGGGCCGTAAGTGCCCTCAAAAATTTTTGGGTCGCTTGGGTGGCAGCTAGTTCTAGTGACGATGCCCCAATAGAACCTCTGTGTTGTGTCTACCTTACTTGGTGCTTACTCTGTTCTTGGTTCCCCCTTCTTAAGTTGATGTCTCTTCTTGTCCCCCCTACTCCTCCTTTTTTTTATTCCCCTTTCTCCTCCTCCATTGACACTACTTTGTAGATGTGCTGCCTTAACATGTTTTAGCTGGTTTGCTTTGTACTGATTTGTGAAATTGGTATTGTGGAATACTCTGTGTGCTGTTAATTTATATCTCGTGATGTCCCTATATGTGCTGTTATTTCCTAATGATTATTGCGCTTTAATGCATGTGGAATTTTATGTGTGACGTTTTCCTAAATATTTAAATAAAATGTTTCTGTTACACCAAAAAAAAATAAGACAGTCTGGACATTAGCATTTTCAGATGGAAATAGTAGCCCCTACAATTATCCCATTAAACATTTCCTATAAAGTGTGCAGTGTTTTCCCCCCAATTTGCTTTTCACCAGGTAAAACTCTAATCAGATTTTCATCTGCTATGAGCAGCTAAACGATTATAAATTGCAGGGTCCAACTTCGTATAACAGGGAAAAATGAATTTTCATATGTGGAGCTAAAATTGCTTTTCCTCCAGTGCAGGAAAATTTGTTTCAAGTACAAGCCTCAATTTGAGTTGAAATTTATTTTTTGAAGCTCAGTGTTTCTTTAAAAAAGAAAAGAAAAAGATGTAGCATTGTTGGATATAAATTAAAATTTCTAATTAAACAGATCCAGCCACATCAGGCCCTGTCCTGCCAAGGAGCTTACCTTAAAATGTCCCTGCCATATTCACACACAAACACTGGGGACAGTTTAGGAGGAAAGCACTTGCCCCTCCTATATGTCTTTAGAATTAGGGTGGATACCTGCTGAATGGAAAGCAGAGGCTATTTACAAATGATGAGGCCCCCATAGCAAAATTTTGATGAGGCCCCCTGGCAACCTTTCTTCTGTCATTGATCTTAACATAAAATGTGTCTAAATTGACCTACACAATGCTGTCAGTTTTATAGCAGAGGAGAGACTCTGGAAATTTTACAGCTTGAGGAAGACTGTAGACATTCAAGGTTAATTTGAGTGCCAGTTAGGATGACCAGAAGCTCTGAGGGTAATACATCTACACAACTAAGACAGGTGAACAAATTCCCCTTACTGCATAGGCTGCAAAAGGAGATCTGCGACTAATGATAACAATTCTGAAATCTCTTCCGCGTCTGACATCAGCTGTGTTTGACTGGAAATATCACAGAAGGTCAGTGTCAACAGTCTGAATTGTTGGTGGGTCAGTGTTAACCATGTGAGTGTTAGTGAATGCAGCAAAGGAGCAAAGGTGTAACCTGCCATCCTTTAACTGTTCCAAGCAGGAAATTACAAGTGCAGATGTTTTTGGAATCTGCTCTGAGTTTGTTTAAGCACAGTCAAAATTGTGTAAGTGGTTGTAAACCTCTGAAATTAAAAATGAACAAAGTATATCATTTTATAGTGTGCACTTGCCTGTGCTATCTGCTAAAAGGTTTTTCGAACTTCAAACCAACATGGATGACAGGTCCTCCAGCACACATCCTGTGATTGATAGCCTCAGCTGTGCATGTTTGCTTATGTACTTTGTGAGAGGATGTGAGTCCATTCCCTCAGATCTAAGATTATACTCAGCTGTTCTCTCTGAGCTTTGCAGTATGTGAATTCAGTTCCCCACCCCTGCCTGCTTAAGCTCAGACAAGCTGTATAAATTCTGGACTTTGAACTGATGTAGAGGACAGAGAGTTGAAGATAACCAGTTACAACTTACAGTACCTTGCGAAAGTATTCGGTTCCCTTGACCTTTTTGACCTTTTGCCACATTTCAGGCTTCAAACATAAAGATATAGAACTGTATTTTTTTGTGAAGAATCAACAAAAAGTGGGACACAATCATGAAGTGGAACGAAATTTATTGGATATTTCAAACCTTTTTAAACAAATAAAAAACTGAAAAATTGGGCGTGCAAAATTATTCAGCCCCCATTAAGTTAATACTTTGTAGCGCCACCTTTTGCTGTGATTACAGCTGCAAGTCGCTTGGGGTATGTCTCTATAAGTTTTGCACATCGAGAGACTGAAATTTTTGCCCATTCCTCCTTGCAAAACAGCTCGAGCTCAGTGAGGTTGGATGGAGAGCATTTGTGAACAGCAGTTTTCAGTTCTTTCCACAGATTCTCGATTGGATTCAGGTCTGGACTTTGACTTGGCCATTTTAAAACCTGGATATGTTTATTTGTGAACCATTCCATTGTAGATTTTGCTTTATGTTTTGGATCATTGTCTTGTTGGAAGACAAATCTCCATCCCAGTCTCAGGTCTTTTGCAGACTCCATCAGGTTTTCTTCCAGAATGGTCCTGTATTTGGCTCCATCCATCTTCCCATCAATTCTAACCATCTTCCCTGTCCCTGCTGAAGAAAAGCAGGCCCAAACCATGATGCTGCCACCACCATGTTTGACAGTGGGGATGGTGTGTTCAGGGTGATGAGCTGTGTTGCTTTTACGCCAAACATAATGTTTTGCATTGTTGCCAAAAAGTTCGATATTGGTTTCATCTGACCAGAGCACCTTCTTCCACATGTTTGGTGTGTCTCCCAGGTGGCTTGTGGCAAACTTTAAACGACACTTTTTATGCATATCTTTAAGGAATGGCTTTCTTCTTGCGACTCTTCCATAAAGGCCAGATTTGTGCAGTATACGACTGATTGTTGTCCTATGGACAGAGTCTCCCACCTCAGCTGTAGATCTCTGCAGTTCATCCAGAGTGATCATGGGCCTCTTGGCTGCATCTCTGATCAGTCTTCTCCTTGTATGAGCTGAAAGTTTAGATGGACGGCCAGGTCTTCGTAGATTTGCAGTGGTCTGATACTTCTTTCATTTCAATATTATCGCTTGCACAGTGCTCATTGGGATGTTTAAAGCTTGGGAAATCTTTTTGTATCCAAATCCGGCTTTAAACTTCTCCACAACAGTATCTCAGACCTGCCTGGTGTGTTCCTTGTTCTTCATGATGCTCTCTGCACTTTAAACGGACCTCTGAGACTATCACAGTGCAGGTGCATTTATACGGAGACTTGATTACACACAGGTGGATTCTATTTATCATCATTAGTCATTTAGGTCAACATTGGATCATTCAGAGATCCTCACTGAACTTCTGGAGAGAGTTTGCTGCACTGAAAGTAAAGGGGCTGAATAATTTTGCACGCCCAATTTTTCAGTTTTTTATTTGTTAACAAAGTTTGAAATATCCAATAAATGTCGTTCCACTTCATGATTAGGTCCCACTTGTTGTTGATTCTTCACAAAAAATTACAGTTTTATATCTTTATGTTTGAAGCCTGAAATGTGGCAAAAGGTCGAAAAGTTCAAGGGGACCGAATACTTTCGCAAGGCACTGTATGTAGGAAGATTTGTTTCATTTCTGTTTATCACCTGAGGCCAGTCATTTTACTGGGTATATGTAAGGGTTTACAACCCCTTTAAGCCTTGATGAAGGGGGGGGGTGTGTTTTGTCCCCCAAAACACATAGTCTTGCTATGAACAATTTTATCAATAAATTACCTTGAACTCTTGGACCTTTGTTTTGTCCTCTCATTTGATTATATGTATGTAGATTCTCAGCTCTGGGTCCTTTCTCTATTCCTGAGGCGAATCCCAGTTTTGTGACTTTCTACCAAATCAGAACCAGTATTCCTAAAGAACTTTTTTTTAAATTCTGAATCCAGTGCCCCTTTTGTTCTTGTGTTTAGGCTCCCCCAGTGATTGGATACATCAGAATTGACTTTTCCCCTTTTAGTTTGTTCATCTAAGCCTCAGATTCTTTAAAAAGCCTTTCAGAATGTTCGGATAGAGAAGGGTCAGTAACTCAAGCCATATCTATTGCTCATTATAGTACAGTTTAACATCATAAAGAGAGCACTTTGACTCAAGAGGCCTCTATATTCCCAATAGCTTTGGGTACTGTACAAGAGGCCAATGCTTCACCAGGCCAATGGGATGCTGAAGCTTCAAGTAGTCGGATAACTTAAACTAGTAGGAGACCCAAGAGTGTTACTTCATCCCTGTGCTCTTTCCTTGTACAGACCAACTACTTCTACCCTGCAGAAACAATTAACAAATTCACCCACTCTTCATCTCAGCACATTACAGGCACAAAGGAGTTGTTTTTCTAAGTCCAGAAAGTGCAAAACGTGGTGCAGCGGTACTTGGTAGGCAAATAGCTTCTAACTTCAGCATGTTCAAATAAGCTTTGCCATTAAAAACCTGGAAGCAGATTGGTTTCTACGCAGAGCTGCACCAGATTTTCCACTTCAAGTTTTAAGAAACCAACCCCAAAACATGTGGTAGGATTCAGATTGCGTTTAAGGGTTTTCTTTAAAATAAATAGAGAAAGAGCTTTTATTTGTGGAATGGAGTGTATCTCTAATGATAAAGGTGACATAGAGGTATCATCCCGGTATAATTAGTAAGAGGCAACCGGTATAATTAGTAAGAGGCAAGTGAAAGTTGTGTTTGGGACTTTAAATATACCTCTATGTTCACTTCGTTTATAAAGGATAGAATCACAAAAGATCTAAAAAAACGTTGTCTTTTATTTCATACAGTATAAAAAGCACATATTGCTATCAAAATACATTACAACAGTAGGCATACTAAATCAATTGAGAAGGTCAATGCATTTTGCGGGTAATCTGCTTCTTCAGGACCAACAAAGTTTAGTACATTGGAAGAGCCTATTCACAGAATTTAAAACAAATCTACAAGAAGAAAATATAGTTACCAATACAAAATATATACTTGAATATTACATGTTCATCAGATGTTGGTACAGGTCAAAACATCATATTTTCTGTAACATATCCATATAGGTCTCAATACATGCCTCATGTACAATACTATGGGGAAGAAGAACAACCCCCTGATAATCAGCCTTTAAAGGTTGGGAGCCCCAAAAGTAACATCAAAGAGGTCCTCACTTACCCCATTGGACAAAATGTAACATGCAGAGTTAAATAGAGGGAGAGATCAATGGTCTTCTATAGCCTACAGGACCATGGGAGGGTAACCCTCAGGTATAAAGATCAGCAGAACGGACTATATCAGCAAAACAGAAAAACATGTATACAAGACAATGCTATATATATATATATATATATATATATATATATATATATATATATATATATTGGTTAAAGTTGGGCCAATAATACCATGATGTGATAACATCTGCAAAAGCCAGCTTACCCTTAGAGCAGTATATTGGATGTACACCTTGGGATACAATGAGGGATTACATCTGGATATATTGAAGTACCTAGGGTGTAATGGCAATTGTCATCAAGCTGAATCAATAAAGAGATATGTGTATGCATCAGCCAATGCGCCATGTACTATATGTGGGTAGTAAAAGTTGGGCCAAAAAACAAAACTGAAAAGCCCTGATTTACTCTTTATATACTGTGTAGGGTGTATAACGGTGGTTAGACTACCAGATTAGAATCCAGATGTCTTAAGAAATATTGGATATGATGGCAATTATCATCCAACTATATCAATCACTGGCATGCAAGCATGAATTAGCCATCTAGAACCTGAAAGGTTCAATAACAAACAATGAGCCTACTTTGAAAGTATCATTGAGGCAAAGACACAAAATGTGTCATAAAGAAAAAACTATAGCCTATATTGAAAATAGAATGCATGGGCTTTCAAATGGTATGAATCTCCCCTCCACAGTAGTGTGAGCAGCCCTGAATGGGGATGAGGCTGTATTTATACCTGCATAGGGGTCCTCTAAGGGCCGCTGGGTAAGCCCTGGGTGGGGGGCCCAGTGGAGATGAGGAACGCCAATCCTTGTGTGTACACCTGCGGTATGCACTTCAAAATAACTTGTCACCAAAACAATCTTGTTGTCATAAGGAGTTATTCCCAATATGGAGGCTTAAGACAAGTGCTCAGGTGCTCACAGTGACATGAGTGCTCAGTAAGTCTTCTAAAGCAGCGGTCCCCAACCTTTTTGGCACCAGGGACTGATTTCATGGAAGAAAATTTTGCCAAAGGTAATTTGTTGTGGCAATGGCTGGTGTTAGTGCTTCAATCATACCCACACTATGGTTGATATGGTGTGGGGATAATTGAAGTGCATTATTTATATTATTACATTGTAATATTAAATGAAATAGCTCAACTCACTCTATATAATGCAGAATTAATTGGAACCCCCGAGTTTGTCACTTGCCACTGTCGCCTTCCACCAGATGCAGCGTGTCACTTGCCATCATCGCATGCCACCAGATGCAGCGTGTCACTTGCCACCGTGGCCTGCCATCAGATGCAGCATGTCACTTGCCAGTCACCCTCACCTGCCACCAGATGCAGCGTGTCACTTGTCACCCTCACCTGCCATCAGATGCAGCATGTCACTTGCCACCTTCGCTTGTCATCAGATGTAGAGTGTCACTTGCCACCCTCACCTGCCACCAGTTGCAGCATGTCACTTGCTACCGTCGCATGTCATCAGATTCGGCGTGTCATTTGCCACCCTCAGCTGCCACCAGATGCAGCGTGTCACTTGCCACCATCACCTGTCACCAGATGCAGTGTATCACTTGCCATCGTTGCCTGCCACCAGATGAAGCGTGTCACTATTCTGCCACCAGATATAGAATGTCACTGTAGTGTGCCACCAAAAAATACCAGACACAGCTTACCACTTTAATAGTTTAAGGCCAATTTTTAAAGTTTTTTTTCTGCAGTGTAAAATCTTCCCACTCTCACTCCCACACTCCAGCCTCGCAGCCTCTCCCAAGAGCTATGGCCTCCGCCAGAGTGGGGAAACAGCACATGCGCATTTGCTACTGTGTTGCGTCCTATCCTAGAGTCAGAGGACAGGACAGTGGTGATGCGGGGCGGGTGATGAGAGATGATGTCATCTCACTGCTTGCCTGCCACAGCTCAATCAGTGCAGCATTCGTGGCCCGGCTGCAAGCAGACCACACACTGCCACCAGCTAGTTGCCCAGGGGTTGGGGACCCCCATTCTAAAGAATGAAACTTTTGTTCTTTCGGTTCTCAAAAGGCTCTTTCACACTAAGGGTGTTAAACCTCCCAGCATGGTTAGTGGTCTCATGTTTTCCCATTAAAAAGACTCTACTTTGTTGGGAAGCAGACCCACTCCCTGAATGACTGTGGCTGTCTTCTGTGCTTCCTATCAAGGACTCTCCATTTGTGCATTTATATACATGTCTGTACCAAAATGGTATGCAGATTTTCCCAAGGCGACCGCCTGAGGCTCAATGCAGGGGACAGTCCTCTGCAGGGTTATCTGCCCACAGCAAAACATCAGCTTTTGGTGTTCTGGCTCTTTATAGTGTAACTCCAAGAAAAATGTTTTGCTTTAGGATTATAGCCACTCCTCCCGGGTTTTTATATTGTCCCAGTTAAAGATTTCTTCTCATTTCCTGAGATGCTGCCTGATAAACCAAGGGTGTGTTACCCATTGAAAGGTTATAGACCTCTGGGACTAAATATAGAATGGGTTGTTAATGCATTTATTATAATGAGCACACCATTGGTTTATCAGGCAGCGTCCCTTTACATTCAATATCCCTAGATCTCTTTTCTCCCTGTTTTAGGGCAATATTTTAGTTAATTTTTTTTAACTCATTAACATTGTTTTTTATTTTTCTACATTAATATCAATTTCATTTTTCATAAGATGTTGTCATTTGATATGTCCGACCTTCAGTTTTGACATTTTTTTACCATAACAATATGGCCTTCCTTCCCCGATATATTGTTTTTCATCTTCTATGGAGATTTTATGTTATTTGTTTTTATCTATATTTCATTCCTAGTCTGTTTGTTCTGGCTTATGTTGGAATGTTTAAAAACATTACTCCCTCTTCAGGATCCGGTAGTGCTGTGGTTTTGCCAAACTTTTGCTCAAGACGCACCCACCTGGGAGGGGTTACATAACAACTTCCGGTCCTTGTTGGCTTTAGCCGGCTTCCGTTTGGAACGCAACGCCGAGTATGGCGTCTAATGACATCCAGACCTGATATTTTTGGATTCCATATACCCTTTCTGGATATCGATCCACTGTATTGGATACACTGTGTACTGGACATCTGAGTCTGTGTGATCCTCTGAGGCTGTGTGATCCTCCCAAAAATCACCGAATGCGTTCTTGATCATTGTGGATATCCTTTTTTCCCCACAAATAGTGCTTTCTTTTGGTGGTATTTGATCAACTCTGCGGTTTTTCTTTTTTGCACTTTAAATAAAAAAAGAGCAAAAAAAAAAAAAACATCATTTACCTGCTATAAAACACATCCAATAAAAAATGTAAAAAATCTAATTTCTACATAGTTTTAGGCCAATATGTATTCTGCTACATCTTTTTGGTAAAAAAAATAAATCCCAATATGCGTATATTGATTGGTTTGCGCAAACGTTATTGTGTCTACAAACTATGGTATATTTTTACGGCATTTTTATTTATTTATTTATTTATTTTTTTAACATTCTATGAGGAGGTGAGCTGTGAGCTAGATAGGGGGAGACCAGTGGATGTGGTGTACCTGGATTTCGCTAAGGCGTTTGATACAGTTCCCCACAAGCGCTTAATTTATAAAATAAGGTCTGCAGGCATTGACCGCAAGGTTTGCTCTTGGATACGGAACTGGCTAAAAGGGAGGGTCCAAAGGGTGGTAATAAATAGCACATACTCAGACTGGTCTGGGGTGGTAAGTGGAGTCCCCCCAAGGCTCAGTCCTGGGACCAACCTTGTTCAATTTATTCATAAACAGCATTGAGGTTGGTATCAGTAGTTCTATATCAGTTTTTGCAGATGACATAAAATTGGGCGGGGCAATAACTGCACAGCATAAAGCAGATATCCTACAGAATGACCTGAACAAAATAACCGAGTGGTCAACAACATGGCAAATGAGGTTTAATGTGGAGAAGTGTAAGGTTTTTCACTTGGAGACTAAAAACATAAAAGCACAATACACATTAGGAGGGGAACCTTTGGGGGAATCAAAAATGGAGAAAGATCTGGGAGTCTTAGTAGAGGATAGACTTGGCAATAGCATGCAATGTCAAGCGGCAGCTGCCAAAGCAGGCGGAATATTGGCATGCATAAAGAAAGGGATGTATTCCAGAGATAAATACTATAATCCTACCACTTTATAAAACTCTGGTCCGATCGCATCTGGAATATTCTGTCCAGTTCTGGTTGCGAGTCCTCAGGAGGGATGTGTTGGAGCTGGAGAGAGTCCAGAGAAGGGCAACTAAACTAATTAGGGGATTGGAGGACCTTAATTATGAAGAGTGTCTGCAATTGCTTGATTTATTCTCCCTGGAGAAGAGACGCCTGAGAGGGGACATGATAGCAATTTATAAATTACCTCAATGGTGATCTCAACATAGAAAAAAAGCTATTCAGGCGAAAGGACTGCATGAGGACTCGAGGGCATACAATGAGATTAAAGGAGAAGCGTTTTAACCTCAGGCAACGCAGGGGGTTCTTTACTGTTAGGGTTACACGATTGTGGAATTCTCTACCACAAGAGGTGGTTTCTGCGGGAAGTATGGCTACTTTCAAAAGACTCTTAGATGTACATCTCAAGGATCAGAACATTCAGGGGTATGGGAGATGATTACGGCTACACACACCTACACAGGTTGAACTGGATGGACTATTGTCTTTATTCAACCTCAACAACTATGTAACTATGTACTAGTAATGGCACCGATCAGCGATGTTTAGCGGGACTGTGACGTTGCGACGGACAAATCGGACACCTAACTGGCACTTTTGACACTTTTTTGGGGATCAGTGACATTGTTACAGTGATCAGTGCTAAAAATATGCACTGTTACTGTACTAATAACAATGATAGGGAAGGGGTTAACATCAGGAGTTAAATGTGTCCCTAGGGGGTGCTTGCTAACTATGTGTGGGTTGCTCTGACTGGGGAAAGACAGAGATTTGTGTTTCTGCTTAGCCGGAACACAAGATCTCTATCTTCTCCCCTGTCAGAACGGCAATCAGCCTTGTTTACATAGGCAGACTGTCACAAAAGAAGTTATGTTTGTACTAAATTTGGAAAAAGGGGTACCACATCCCTGAAATGTATACTGTAAAGTATGGGAAAAAATTCCCAGAATGCACCCACAGCTAAAGCCCAAGGTGCAAAAGCATAAGCCAGGGTGAAAGAAAGGAATGTTGGGAAAGAAAGAAAAGAAAGAAAAAGGGGGGGGGAGGGAAGGGGAAAAGGGGGGAAAAAAGAAGGGGAACAGGAGGAAAACCAGGAAGGATAACAGAGGAAGAGAGGGATGGAGGGGAGAGGAGACACAAGAAGGGAATGGGGAAAGAAAGAAAGGGGAAAGAGACAGGTGAAGAAATGAAAAACCAGAGTAGTCAGAGAAATTGTTGAGGGCTGGTGGGATTTTAAAGGTACCGAGTAGAAAAATTGGGAATAGAGATTATATTAAAACCATAAAATTATTTATTAATGATACATATTAAAAACAAGATTGACAATGCAAATAGATGTATTCATAATATACACCTGACATATAAACAGACTGGATGTGTGAAAAGGCATATAGGCATAAGGCAAAAATGTACAATTTATTCGGTCCAATGAGGAACATCAGACAGATCCCAACATGTTTCGCGGGCATTGAGGGTCCGCTTCTTTAGGGGGATAGAAACACATTAAACATAGAATGCCTTGATTAGCCTGTACAATATAACAGCAACCGTCATTAGTACATATACATACATATACATCGGCATAAATACATGTAAGTGTGGAACACCCACATGCATCCAAAACATCCACCGTGAGAGAGCTCACCAACGCTAGGACTAGGTAGAGGTGCCCCCCAGAGAAACGCCTCCCCAGCAGATGTGGAGGGATAGTCAAGGCGGGAGGTTATAAAAGAAGATATTCCAGTAATAAGGTGAAAGTAATAGACATGTAGTGAAAAAGATATCCACCATTACCATAGGAAAGAGGAAAATTTCAAATGCTTGAATAGGAGTATTCTATACCTTATTGGATTTCCGTAAAGAAACTCACATCTCAAGTATAGATAGGGAGACCAGGGAGAATTCTGCAATGCAGCTATGGCTGGAGTCCAACGGAAAATAATGTCCTGTACGGGCAAGGATGGAGTACATCAGTATCCTTTTGGTATATATGATTCAGTTATGCTCAGCTAAAGAGGCCTGAATTGGGGACGAATTTACCTGCTCAGAGCCATGTCAGAAAGACTAGGGCATGTTTGAACTGCATGGTGGTAATCAGATGGACAAGGGCATACAGAGCTGGGGAAACTATTGGTGCACCAGATGCACGGTAATGTGCCCAGGCCTTTAGATTATCTATAGGACATGGCAAGAGAAAAGGTTGTTAGGGAGATAAATTCGGTATTAAACCGGGTCCATGGATAATATGGCCGATAATCTTACCCGCAACAAGCTGCGATGCCGATAGACGCCGTCTCCTGAGAAGCAGTGTGGTGAGGCCCCGCCTGATATGGCCCTCAACCCGACGCCAAATGCGCATGACGTCATACGCAAATTGGGCGGGTCAGGTCCTCAACTGCGCGTGCATATGGAGGTGCGCGCGCAGTGCCGCTCTTGCGTGGGCCACAATAGGCAGCCCAGAGCGGCCGCAATGGAGGCAGAGCGGACACGGAAGTGTCCAGTCGGCAACGTGCGAGAGGACGACACATCCGCTGAGGAGTCAAGGAGGCACGCCACCGCCCGGGCGGAGGGAGCAGTACAGCGGAGGATGTCAACAGGATACAAAACAAACATGGGAGTCCACACGAACATGCAGCACAGTCACATAATGTAAAACAATTTAGAGTGCAAAAAACAAAATATAATCAGAGGACAACACCTTATAATACAATGTATGCAAATAGTTAGGCATGAATGAGTATCAAAGAAGGATAGGAGGAACACAAGATCCCCTGATGCTTCAATATATATGTTCATTTGTGGGAATCCAATGGGCCGGATTCCCCGAAAGGAGCCAACACAAAATAAATGAAATAAAGAATTCCATAAATACTGATGCATCAGCAAAAAAAGTGCTAAATTTTGGAGAGACATTAATTGACATCTGTATAATATACAGTTAAATCTAGGAAGCAGTATTCCAAAATTGGGAATAACTGATAACTCACCTGACTCGAGAACCAGAACACAAGTATCAGTGGGCACAGACTGCGGGAGCTGCAGGCACGGTTCGCCAGAGAAATAGGTAAGCTGAGCTAGGGATTCAATAAACTACAATACTTGGAAAAGGTTTAGCCCAAGAACGGTTTGTACGTAAGAACTTCATTGATCCCCGGAGGTGTTGTAGCCTCAAGGGATTCGATCCAATAAGATTCTTTTTGTAATATACGTTTATCCCAGTTTCCCCCTCGGGGGTCCTGGGGAACAACCTCTAACACAAAAAAAGAAACAACAGAGTTGTCATACTTATGACGAAAGCCTATGTGGCGTGTGACAGTCGTCTGTATAGTGCCCCCTTCTGAATGATAAATGTGGTCTCCTATACGCTTACTGAGTTTTCTAATCGTTTTACCGACATAGAAAGCTCTGCAACGACAGGTCATGAGATAAATCAGTCCCTGTGTGTTGCAGTCAGCATGGTGTCTAGAGTGGAACCACTTCCCATTGGGCAGGCGTATGCCTGTTCCAGTTTTTACCCAAGGGCATTTATCGCAGGAACCACATCGATAAGTACCTTTTTGGAGATCTGGAGACTGTCGTTCTGCCTCTCTCGGGAAAGATCCCGGGTGGCCCACTGACCCATTGATTGCCTCCCCCTCTGTCCAATCAGCCAGAGATTGCGCCTCCGGATGATGCGCACGCTCCCCCTAGTGGCTCCGGTGGTGTGCACGCTCCCCCTAGTGGCTATTGCACAAAATGACATACAGGTATGTGATTTTTCATGATTGGTCAGCAAGTGGTTAAAGTCAGGATCTCTCCAGAGCCTGAACAAGCTGAGTGACATCCTGGGTCACAGGATTGCAGAACTAAGTGCACTACTAATGTGATCTACAGGAGAAGTTAGGCCAGAAGAGCTTCGGCCACACTTGTTTAATGGCGCCCCAGATAGCAGTAAAATCCGACCAGGGGTTTAACACTTTCCCACCCAATCCATAGTTAAAAAGAGGTTTCTGGACTTACACTTTAAATATAATAGCAAGTTGGAATATGACTAGCCTAAGCTTACTTTCGTATACAAAAACTAGACATTTCCAATTTCACCTTGACATAGAGGAAGATAATTTACTTCTTAGCATAGTAAGCTACGATAGAATTGGTATAAAGAAGAAAAACAGTCTTAGACACATACAAATGATTATACAGTATAAGAGAAGAGATAGAAAGTCACACACTGTACATTGAACAAGGAGGAGGGTGGTGGTGAAAAGCAGTAACGGATCTATTTTAGCACTCAGCGGGGCCCATAATATGACAGAATTCCCAGTTGGTGTAGAGCAAGCACAAATTACGTGACAAGATTTGTCTCTGCGGCAGATGAGCTTTTCATTCTTTGTAGCATTAAACTTAAGCAAGTTCTGAGAAATTCTACATGAATCATACAGAGAAAGGCATTAAATATATACACAGCATGAAAAGATTAAAGAATATGAAATGAAGAAAGTGTAATAAAGGGCCATGGAGGAGGCCTGGGAGATGGAATAGGAAGTCTAGACTTTTTCTTCCCTTCAATGCTTTGTTCGAAAGAAGATCTCTTCCCTAAACACTCCAGTCAGAATAAAGGTCCCCTGTAAAGTTATCTAACGCCAGGTTATTTTTTATATGGTGTCTCTGTGATCTGCAGCAGTGTAAAAGGACCCTTTTAGGCTGTATTCACACCTTTACTCTTGTGATAACAAGCCTTTATTGTAGGATGCCATTCATCATGAATGGTATTAGCGTACATTCACAAAAAACAAAAGCCCTGCACTATTGCACACTACATTTGTGAGGGTCAACACTATCACTGCTTAAAGGGGAATTCTGCTTTTGGTAAAAGAAAATCATTACTGTGTTTAACAGTTGGCACACAATTTACTTTGTCATATAAAGCAGTATTAAACCCCCCCAAAAAAAATTGAATACAGGCGGTCCCCGGGTTACAAATATCTGACTTACAAACGACTCCTACTCCTACAAACAGAGGGAGACAACAAGAAGTGAGAGGAAATCTACCCCTAGGAAGGGAAATTCACTCTTGGAAGAGTTATCATGGGGAAAAGGTGTCTCCACTGAAGCTTTATCACCAATCCTTGTTTCCGCAACAACCCAAAATTTTCAAAATCCAATTGTTATAGGGACAGAAAATTAGGGGAAATCTTCTAAACAGGGGTACAGACAGCAAAACAAATGTTACAGGGGTGTTAACCCTTCCCTATGCTATCCAAAAAACGTAAAAATATACGGGCTGGAATACACTTAAAAAATGTACCTGTTCCGGCTTACAAACAAATTCAACTTAATTCAACTTAAGTACAAACTTATGAGGAAAGCCTACAAGCATTGAACTTATTCTCTCTGGAGAAGAGACGCTTGAGGGGGGATATGATATCAATGTACAAATACTGTACTGGTGAGGACCCATCATAAGGAACAAACTTTTCAGAGAAAGGGAATACAATAAGACACGTGGCCACTCACTAAAACTAGAGGAAAAACGGTTTAACCTTAAAATACGAATAAAAAGTAGGGGGTTCTTTGCTGTCAGAGCAGTAAGGATGTGGAATTCTCTTCCACAAGCAGTGGTATCAGCAGGGAGCATTGATAGTTTCAAAAAACTATTAGATGGGCACCTTAAAGACCATAACATAAAGGGATATACAATGTACAATTAACAGCAAACACACACAAACATCATAGGTTGAACTGGATGGACTGATGTCTTTTTTCAAACTCACAAACTATGTAAATATGTAACTATGTAAGAAGAGGAAAACAACGGCATTGACAGAAGACATCACTGGAAGGAGAAGACAGCAGAAGGCAAAGATCAGAGGAAGAAAACATCAGAAGAATTTGAAGACCGGAGGAAGAAGACATCAGAAGAAGAAGACCGGAGAAAGAAGACACATTGGCGCTACGATGGGGGAGAATCTCTCAACTTTTAGCTGTCAGCGTGGAACCAATAATGACTCATCGGTTGTTAAGGACGCAACGGCTTCTCTCCTTAGCAACCAGCTATTGTAGGCATTTGTGGTGTTGTTTAACCACTTGCCGACCGCCAAAGTGGCTCGTTATCATCCAGCGAAGTAGACCTATATCGCTGGATCCCGCCCCCTTTCGACGGCTTGCGCGCACCGCCAGAGGCTCGCTCCCGCTGTATTCAGACACAGCGGGAGTCGGGCCAGGGGAGGAGAGGCGGTGATCACCGCCGCTCTTCCCCGATTGTCGGGGATCGAGTGAGGAAATCCGCCCACTTGTGTAAACAAAGCGGGCGGATCTCCTATGTGACAGATAGTCACAGATTACAGGATTCAGCATAGCTGAACGTGCGATCTGTGTCTGTGTCACACAATCCCCTCCCCCACACATGTCAGTAAGCATGAGGCATACATTTAACCCCTCAGTCAGAATAAAGGTCCCCTGTAAAGTTATCTAACGCCAGGGGACCTTTATTGTAGGATGCCATTCATCATGAATGGTATTAACGTACATTCACAAAAAACAAAAGCCCTGCACTATTGCACACTACATTTGTGAGGGTCAACACTATCACTGCTTAAAGGGGAATTCTGCTTTTGGTAAAAGAAAAACATTACTGTGTTTAACAGTTGGCACACAATTTACTTTGTCATATAAAGCAGTATTAAACCCCCCCAAAAAAAATTGAATACAGGCGGTCCCCGGGTTACAAATATCTGACTTACAAACGACTCCTACTCCTACAAACAGAGGGAGACAACAAGAAGTGAGAGGAAATCTACCCCTAGGAAGGGAAATTCACTCTTGGAAGAGTTATCATGGGGAAAAGGTGTCTCCACTGAAGCTTTATCACCAATCCTTGTTTCCGCAACAACCCAAAATTTTCAAAATCCAATTGTTATAGGGACAGAAAATTAGGGGAAATCTTCTAAACAGGGGTACAGACAGCAAAACAAATGTTACAGGGGTGTTAACCCTTCCCTATGCTATCCAAAAAACTTAAAAATATACGGGCTGGAATACACTTAAAAAATGTACCTGTTCCGGCTTACAAACAAATTCAACTTAAGAACAAACTTACAGACCCTATCTTGTTTGTAACCCGGGGACTGCCTGTATATTGCAGCTAACCGATTCTTGGATCTCTAAACTGCAATAGATTTCTTTTTTAGGCTTTTTTCCCTGTTTTGTTATCTAGGGATCCTGTCAGTAAAGCTAGCCATACACTGTTAGCTTTTTTTCATTCAGCCAGCAGGCTGAAAAAAAAAAGAAAACTAACAGATCCCCCATCCACAAAACAAGGTAGATGGAGGAATTCTCCTGATCTGGACATTGTTCTGACAGCGGCTCACACAGTCAATTGTAAAGTGATATATATATATATCAGTGCTGCTCCTCTGTGTGAAATGTGCAAAAAGTGGCAAGTGCAACTGGTATAGCCAATATAATCTGTGAAAAAATTAATAATATAGTTGGGCTTTTACTGATAAAGAGTGTTTTCTTTAAATGGATGATAGTATGTATATCAGTATTATAATAACAATTATGTGAAATAAAAAATGCCTTATATGCAAATATCACCAAATAAATAATAACTCCAACCAAAATGCAAATATCAAATGCAATATACAATCATGATAAATTATAATGTACAAATAAAGCAATAAGTAAATAAGTTCATATTAGATAAACATCTACAGTGACTAACATATACAGTTAGTCATTATTATTCTTATTACAAGGATTGTAAAGATCCCTTGTAATAGAACACAGAATACTGTAAGAATGACAGGTCCTCTTTATGGAGAGAGCCGGGGTCAAAAAGACAGTAAAATTTCTTCTTTACCTTTAAAAGAAAAAGAAAAAAAAATTACTTCCAGCCTGGACCGGAAGGGAAGTTATGATGTCCCTCTAGTCCTCCAAGGCCATAGAGTCGATCAAAGAGTATCTACTCTTGGATCACCTATAGGAGCAGCCAGCCACACCATCGGATCATTTCTTGGGTGAACCAGCAGAAATGGTAAGCCAGAGAAACACTGACGCTTGGAATGATTTCATGAGTAAGCCAGCTGTTAGCTGCAAAAAACTGTACCAGGTTGTGGTTGATATCTTCAGCCATGTGGTTGGCAAGTGGTAAAGTTGTTTACAGGTAAACTTATGATAAGGATTACCTTTAAGTATCATGAATATCTCCTAAACTTGCACTGTTGAAGAGATATCAATTGTGCAGGTACAGTACGCTCTGCATTAAGGGCACACTGAGTTTGCTATGAATGCACAGAGGACTGTCCTACAATCACACTTTCCATGAGAATGCACAGGAGTGACATCATCATCAGCAGCCCAGCCATTCAAACAGTTGGAGACCATGAATCTGGAAGGAAGACAGGGTGAAGATAGAAGTGCTGGGAGCAGTGCCAGTGCAGCGCTGGATGTCTGTGTTTAATATGTAAATCTTCTGTAGTGTGCTAGTATTCTGTACGTACAAACACTTTATGGCACACACCTGCAGGGGGCCCATTTTACAAAAACATTTTCATGAGTTTACTACCACTTTAACTGTATCTAAGCACCACAGAGTGAAAAACTAAATTCAAAGAGGAGCTCCAGTCTGGACAAAAAAATAAAATAATTAAAATTCAGCAGCTGCAAATTCTGTAGTTGCTGGCTTTTAATATAAGGACACTTACCTGTCAGGGATCCAGCATGTCAGCACCCCGAGCTGAGGTGACCTTACCCAGAAGTGGGAGCAGGTACCTTTCAAATCCAGGTACTGGTTCCCCCCCTCCCCCAAAAAAGTGCCAAATGTGGCAGTGGAGGGTGCAAAGAAGCAGAGCTTCCCCTTTTGGGTGGAGTTCTGCTTTAACCACTTAAAGACCAGGGTGATAAACCCTCTTTCTGCCCAGGCCATTTCTCAGTGTAGAGATTCACATAGAGAGACCTGAAATCCAAGGAGCACCTTCGGGCTTTCTAGGGGATTCATTTACATCTAATTTATATCTAATTTCCTGACTACCTATTAAATGTTTGGAGGCCCTGGAGCACCGTGGCAGCGGAAACACACACAAATAATCACATTTTGAAAAACAAACACACCAGGTACCTCCTACCCCCATTAAGTGCCAAATGTGGCAGTGGAGGGGGGGAGGAAGGGTGCTAACAAGTGAAGCCTCTCCTTTTTGGGTGGAGCTCCACTTTAACCACTTGGAGACCGGAATGTTAAGCCCCCTTCCTGCCCAGGCCATTTTTCATAGAGAGCCACATAGAGAGACCCAAAATCCAAGGAGCACCTTCAGGTTTTCTAGGTGCTTAAAATACACATCTAATTTCCTAAATACCTATCACCACATTTTTTGAGACCCTTGAGCACCAGGACAGCAAAAACACACACAAAATGACCACATTTTGGAAAGCAAACACACCAACATATTTACTAAAAGGTGTAATAAGTCTTTTGGAAAGATCATTTTTTTTGCTACAAGTTTCTGGAAAATGTGAAGAGAAAATTAAAATGTATTTTTTTTACACAAAGTTGCCACTTAGACTGAGTTCACACTGGCATTAAAATCAGGTGTTAAAAACGCCTCTCAAATGCCTATGAAAATGATACAATGGACAGCACACAGAGCGCCCCCCTTTCCTTGTTTATACCTGGCCACTTGCCTGGCTCCCCCCATGTGAATGAGTATAGGGTACAATGTACAAAAGTACTCATAGTTATATAAAAGCTGACAGACAGCTTAGCTGGCATAACAGTGGGAGCCATCATCGGAGCAGGACCAGATTTTTTTTTAATGTGAGCGAGTTGGCGGTGAATCTAAGCGTGAATCTAAGATGGAAAAGGACCTAGGGATACTAGTGGACAACAGGCTTGACAGTGGCATGCAATGCCAAAGCCAACAAAATACTGGCGTGTATAAAAAAGGGGATTCACTCCAGAAATAAAGAGATTATTCTCCCACTCTACAAGACTCTGGTCCGGCCACATCTGGAGTAGTCCGTCCAGTTCTGGGCACCGGTCCTCAGAAAGGATGTGCTGGAACTGGAGAGAGTCCAGAGAAGAGCAACAAAAATAATTAGGGGAATGGAGGATCTCAGCTATGAGGAAAGCCTACAAGCATTGAACTTATTCTCTTTGGAGAAGAGACGCTTGAGGGGGGATATGATATCAATGTACAAATACTGTACTGGTGAGGACCCATCATAAGGAACAAACTTTTCAGAGAAAGGGAATACAATAAGACACGTGGCCACTCACTAAAACTAGAGGAAAAACGGTTTAACATTAAAATACGAATAAAAAGTAGGGGGTTCTTTGCTGTCAGAGCAGTAAGGATGTGGAATTCTCTTCCACAAGCAGTGGTATCAGCAGGGAGCATTGATAGTTTCAAAAAACTATTAGATGGGCACCTTAAAGACCATAACATAAAGGGATATACAATGTACAATTAACAGCAAACACACACAAACATCATAGGTTGAACTGGATGGACTGATGTCTTTTTTCAAACTCACAAACTATGTAAATATGTAACTATGTAAGAAGAGGAAAACAACGGCATTGACAGAAGACATCGCTGGAAGGAGAAGACAGCAGAAGGCAAAGATCAGAGGAAGAAAACATCAGAAGAATTTGAAGACCGGAGGAAGAAGACATCAGAAGAAGAAGACCGGAGAAAGAAGACACATTGGCGCTACGATGGGGGAGAATCTCTCAACTTTTAGCTGTCAGCGTGGAACCAATAATGACTCATCGGTTGTTAAGGACGCAACGGCTTCTCTCCTTAGCAACCAGCTATTGTAGGCATTTGTGGTGTTGTTTAACCACTTGCCGACCGCCAAAGTGGCTCGTTATCATCCAGCGAAGTAGACCTATATCGCTGGATCCCGCCCCCTTTCGACGGCTTGCGCGCACCGCCAGAGGCTCGCTCCCGCTGTATTCAGACACAGCGGGAGTCGGGCCAGGGGAGGAGAGGCGGTGATCAACGCCGCTCTTCCCCGATTGTCGGGGATCGAGTGAGGAAATCCGCCCACTTGTGTAAACAAAGCGGGCGGATCTCCTATGTGACAGATAGTCACAGATTACAGGATTCAGCATAGCTGAACATGCGATCTGTGTCTGTGTCACACAATCCCCTCCCCCACACATGTCAGTAAGCATGAGGCATACATTTAACCCCTTGATCACCAATAAAGTTAACCCCTTCCCTGCCAGTGTCATTATTACAGTAACAGTGCATATTAATAGCACTGATTATTGTAGTAATGTCACTGGTACCCCCAAAAGTGTCAAAAATGTCAGTTAGGGGTCCGATCTGTCCGCCGCAATGTCGCAGTCCCGCAAAAAAAATCGCAGATCCCCGCCATTACTAGAAAAAATAAACAATTACAATTACAAATCTTTCCTGTAGTTAGTAAACGCAATAACTTTTGCGCAAACCAACTTTTACATTTTTTGGGGGGGAATGTTATATATCAGAATGTAAAAAATATTGTTTTTTTTTTTCAAAATTTTCGCTCTGTTTTTCAAAAATTAAAAATCGCACAGGTGATCAAATACCACCAAAAGAATGTTCTATTTGTGGGGAAAAAAGGACATAAATTTTATTTGGGTACAGTGTTGCATGACCGCGCAATTGTCCGTTAAATTAACACAGTGCCGAATCGCAAAATATAGCATGGTCAGGTATGGGGTAAAATCTTCCGGTCTTAAAGCAGTTAAAAATACGCTCATTGAGGATTTTTTTGTCAAAGACATGTAGCTAAATACATTTTGGCCTAAATATATGACAAAAATTGAATATATTGGATATTTTTTAACTGTCAAAGTAGAAAATGTCAATTTTTTCGCACAATTCTCGCTCTTTTTTTATTAATATCGCAAAAAATGAAAAGTGCAGAGGTGATCAAATACCACCAAAAGGAAGCTTTGTTTGTGGGAAAAAAGGACGTAAATTTCGTTTGGGTACAGGGTTGCATGACCGCGCAATTGTCAGTTAAAGTCGCGCAGTGCCAAGTTGCAAAAAGTGGCCTGGACGTAAAGAAGGAAAATCCTCCGGTGGTAAAGTGGTTAAACAAGCCAAAAGTGCTTGTCAACCAAGCCGCAAATGTACATGCGTTTGGGGGGAGAGTTTTTAATGCTCACTAAAAGTAGACCAATTAACGTGCATTACTTCTATAGGAGCGTTTGATAAGCGTCAGTATTTTAAGCAAGTGTGGAACGAGCCCTTAATAACATATTTCTTACACACAGAATGGGCCTACTTATATTTACACATCAAAACACATTCTACTCTTCTCTTGAGTAAGGGAATACAACATGTGTCTCTCTTCTAAATGACAGATTCCAGTCTGAGGTAAATTAAATCTACTACTGGGTATCCCGGGTGATGTCATTAGGTAGGGTATAAGGTAGGCATGCCTGTGCTGCAAGGGTTAACTGCTCAATTAGTCCTTGGGGAGAAGAGAAGCACTTCAACCTGATCCTTTGCTTCCCCGGGAGATAGCACTCCCCTATGCTCCAGTGGTGGACTGTCCCTTAGTCCTCAGTATCATTGCATCCAGTGCAGGGCTATGCACTCTGCATTGGTCTTGATGAAATCAGAACCTTATGCCCCGTACACACGTACCGATTGTCGGCCGTAAATATTCGGCCGACGACCGATCGGCCGATTGTAGGCTTGTTAGTATGATGCTTCCGACAGCCGACAGCGCATTTTCGGCCGAACAGAATCTGTCGTGCAGGCATTAAAATTTTTGTTGGCCAACACCAGAACGGCCGATTGTTCGCCAGTCAGTACAGATTTCAGCCGACAGACAGCAGATTTGCAAGACTGGGCATGCTCAGAAAAGAAAAAAGACAAGGAAAGTTAACCATCACATGACATCACTTCTGCAGTCGGCTGTTGTTGGCCGACAAAATTCGTGTGCAGTCTTTTGCATTTTTCAACAGACACGACAGCCCTGGACAAAAGACGGCCGATCGTTCGGCCGGCGATCGGTACGTGTGTACGGGGCTTTAGACCACTGGAGCATGGGGAAGAAGATGCTGTAGGGACTGATCCAGCAGCGTGAAGAATCGGGTAAGTAAATCTACTTTAACAAGTCCCCTAGACCTAAACAAGCAATTACCCCTTGCAGTGCAGGTGCAGACCCACTGCAAGGGATAATTTTGTAATTTCCCAGTGGGGCTTTAACATGCTCTGAAATTAATGTTTTCCCTAACTGTAGTAATACCTTCAAGGAAACAATAAAATCATTTAAGTTATAATTGCTGACATCTGATTTTGAAAATTACATTTTTCAATATTACCTCCTTGGATGCCATGATAGAAGTGGATTACTTCACTGGTCACCATAACTGATGATGGATTTACTTCTGGGGACATTATAAACTTTGGTAGGTGGTGGGTGTGGCTTTGTGTTTCATTTGATGCTTTCATTTGGTGTGTGTTTTTTTTCTGCTCACTGTTTGTGGAAATGGGTAAAATGTACCCCTGTACTCATTTCCCTGGAAGGCGGTGGATATCTGGTTTCTCCCTTATTATAAAGGCAGATTATAGATCCTATCATTGGTTCCCAGAACTCTAACCTCTTTTTTGGGGCACACAAGGTACCTGCCACAATGTTGAAAGGCATGTTGTCTAGTATGGAACATGCTTGCTGCCCTTCCTTTCCTGACCACCCAGGCTGCATGGCTGGACAAGACTCTGGTGTGTATAATAAAGCGTAACTCCACTTTTGTTGAGAAAAAAACATTCCCCTCTGGGTGATCTCTGTACATTGCAAGGATTTTAACAAACTTTGTTGCAGATTCCTACCTTTTGTTATTCTAAAGAAATCATTGTTTGTTCCTCTGTGCTGAGTGGCTCAAATGGGAGTGGTTTCATAATCATCTGTCAGCTGTGGCAGCTGCAGGGCTCTAATGAGGAAAACTACTGGGCCTGCATCCCTTTAGGCGTGTTCCTATTGGGAATATCTCATCAAAAATGACATTTTTGTTGCAGGGGATGCCAGAAATCTGACTTGTATCTTAGGTAGACTCCTGGGAAATTGGTGAGCCAATCGCACAAGCAGGAAATGATGTTTCTGGGGTGTGGTCAGTATACATTCTGTGTACAGGATAGCTCTAGGTAGCCATATTGCATTGCATTTTCAGAAAATTGCAACAGCTGCAGATTAAAAAGGAAAGGTCATTTTTTTTATAACATTCAATTAAAATATGATTTGTGTCGCAATTGTATACGCTATATTGTTTTTTCTTTATTTGTTGATTTTTTTTCCCCCACGAAAGTGGAGTTACCCTTTAAAGGGAGTCCCAAACCATTTTTTATTTTACATTATAACACACCCCCTACAGTGGTTTGTAGACTTTGTATATAATTTTGGTGAGATTACATTGTGGAATTATTCTGTACTGGTCTATAATTTATCAATGTAAATAGCCCGCTATGTGCATACAATTCTGCACTGCTTTTAGCGCATTTTTTTCACAGAATTCAGTACACTTGTACATGGTAGATGTTACATTCTAGATTTTCAGAACCAAACCTGAAATATTTGGGTCTAAATGTATTATGTTCCTGAATGTGAACAACAACCCTAATTACTGATAAAGCATCTTCCAGGACATAAAATATGAACTGAAAGCCAGCAATTGTGATAGATGCTTTCAATATAGCCCAACATAAACCAGAGAAGCCGCACAGTCTTATGATTTCCCACAAGGGCCTTGGCTGGTTCAAGGAAGTGACCCTCTTACAATGAAAGGTTAAAATCATATGGTCCTGATGAATGGCTTCTCTAACTCTGGCAAAGCCTTCCCCCTGGAGATGGCCCCGCTTTCACTATCAGACTGGAAAAATGACAATGTTATTGACAAGGCGCAGTCTGATTTACAAAATTCTAAATTATACTAAGCCATATGCTAGATTCAGGTGAAAAAGTCATTTTTTATTATTAATAGCAGCTTTTCATTATTAATAGTACGTCTTGAAAGAAAAAATAGAATGACAGATTGCTTGCAAGTAATGTCTCTTCACATTTATTAGCACTGTGTCATGTCCCTTTAATACAAAACTAGCTTAAAGCAAAACTACACATGAAGTCAAATAGCATCAAGTAAAGTGTAAAGGTTGATGTGGGGGAGTATGTAAGTGTATATGCATTGTACTTATGTATTTACCTCCATTACTACTGTATGATGCATCAAAGTTAGTTTTGGGAATGCACAAAGGTATAAATGGCTCATGGGTGCCACAGGAACTTCTTTCACCCCAAAATAGTTGGGCCAAGGCTAAAGACAAGGACTCTACATACTTAGGACAGCAAGCACATGATCCAAATTATTCTTCTCTTACCTATTGTTGAGCTTGCTTGAGCACAAACTCTTTATAAGACTGAATGGCAATGCACAGTACATGTATGGTCCAGGCAGGGAGCAGGGGAAGTTTTAATATAAGCATGTACAGTAAAACCTTGGATTAAGAGTAACTTGGTTTGGGAGCGTTTTGCAAGACAAGCACAATTTTTTTTATACATTTTGATTTGATAAACCAACGATGTCTTGATATACAAGTAGCATCACGTCACAAGTATAAAAGAGAAGAGAGTTGCCTCTAAGTGTAGCAATATGGTTACATTTAATAAGGGTACAACATTCAGCAACTCACATGGTTGATGATTAAAACAGGTACATCTAAGTATGCAGGCATTCGGGGTAAAGCCATCCACATAGACCATTCTCTGCACCGCTATCGATGTCATCCCTTCCACACTGCGCTTAAAGCCTTGCTTTTAGATCGCTCTACAGCAGGGTACTCTTCCCGGTTACAACTGCAAAGTTAACGGCAGTGGGGGAAATGGTCTATGTGGATGGCTTTACCCCAGATGCCTGAATACTAAGATGTGCCTCTTTTATTCATCAACCATGTGAGTTGCTAAATGTACCTTCATTAAATGTAACCATATGGCTACACTTAGAGGTGTCTTTCTTCTCTTTTATACTCTGTAGTTCCTGCTGGATTTTGCTTCTAATCCCCTTGTGGAGGCTGCCATTTGTGGATGGACATTTTATGATTACATAACCTACCACATTGCTATAATCTTTTTATATGGACTATAAACTGAAGGATTTAAGAATAAATAGTTGTGGAATTAATAATCTAAGTTTCTATTATTTCTTATGGGGAAATTTGCTTTAATATAAGAGTGCTTTGGATTACAAGCATGTTTCTGGAACGAATTATGCTCGCAATCCAAGGTTTTACTGTATTTACACCAAAGGTGCATTTACAATTTAGGAAATGAGCACCTTGTAGAAGTGCCAAAAATCTTTTAAATTTAATAGCAATCAGTGTATAGCTTTGGACACTTGGATATCTGTACTTTAGTTAGAAACTTAACACAGTGAAAGAGTGAAGGAAGGCTGTAGTTACAGTACTTGCTCCAACAATGAGAGTTTGGTATATTTTATTAGTATCATATTTACAGAATACTTTACAATCAGACAACCAGGATTTTTTCTTGGAGCTTCACACCAGGAGTTCTATCGCTGACAACAACTCATCAATAACAGACTTAAACTCAAATCACATTCCCCTATGGCATAATTTCCTCACTACCTGAATCAGTTAGGGTTTGTAGTGTACATGTGAGGAGGCGCTAGATGGTGGTGGTAGGTAAGTCTGTGACGGCTTCACTTTTAAAGCATCCCTGAAGCAGATCCCTTCAACTGAGTGAAAATTGTGGAGGTAGGTGAGAAGCAACGTGTGAATAGAAAGTCTTGGAAAACTGGCACAGCGGGAGCAACAATAACGGAAAACTGGCACAGCAGGTGCAACACAAACACTGTTATCATACTGGGACATGGACTGCAGTGCCTATGAGCAGCAGGCTTTACACTACCAAAGCCCTGAGGAAGGTGCAGCTTCAATTGTCTGAAAAGTGTTGGCTATTATTTATGTCATACACCAGTGATCACTGTTCTCCAACCAGAAGGAGTTTCCAAAACTTTGTATTTACTCATTCAGCTGTGGATGGGGCCCCTTGCTGTGCATGTGGGGGTATCTTTAGCCGTGCATGTGCTCAACAATGCCCGGGACCGGGCGGGGACCGCGGTCATGTGGAAGTCTAACATTAAGGCAGTTCACAGACTTAGACTTAGAGCCGTAAAGAGATGCAGCAATAAAATAGTTCTTCTGGAAGTGTTGTCCCATGTAACTGCACACTGTAACTTTATGTAAGTTTGCATTAGGAGGGACACTGCTGAGCCCGCTCCCTCTCCACTAGTTCAGTGTACCTCTGTTACCTCAGTCCCAGTAACAGAATAGGGTCCAGCCGTGCATATAGCACGGGCCTCATGTTCACATGTTAATTCTTTAGGTCAAGAATCTCGGTAACACGGGTTCGGTTCGAGTTGCTATTGGAAATTGACCGCTGACGGGGGGGTCAAAATCTTTGCCAGGTACCACGCCTGACAACTGGTTGCGTTGCGTCTTGAACTAATGTTTGTTTACCCATAGCAACTACACTGCTTCTCTTATACTTGATTAGATTGTGCTCTATTAAGTAAAGTTTTATTACTATCATAGATACCTTCATCCCAATTTGTACTAATATAGTAGTACCAATTCCTTCTAGAGGACATTGGTGAGGTGTGGGCTTAGGGAGACTTTACTGGTATCATACTCAAAATTGTACGACTACTCATACATTTGCATAAAAGTTATATTATTTATTGATATCTAAAAAGACATTGAGGTTTACATACTGACATTACAGAACATACATAAAATAAAAATCAATACAGGACCAACAGAATATTGGTGACAATTCAAGGTTGTTTGACAAGTAAGATCCTCCTTATGTTGGTGTGGGGCTATTTGTGCCCCCACTTGAATCCTTGCCCGACATGTTTCGCTATACAAAGCTTCTTCAGGGGCGGATTAGCTTGATAAAGATATCATTACTGTCTATAAAACATCAATACAAGCAATTATTCATAAATATACACAGACATTAATACTTTGAGAGTATTAATATAGTAGGAGAGCAAATCCCGACCCCACGTGCCCCCCCATGCAGTACCTCAGATGGCTAGATGGAAGAATAGAAAGGTGCATGGCATGCAGAAACGTCTCCCTGGCGAGTGTGGGGGCTTCTTACAGATAAACCAAGTTACAAGGAGTGTACTAGTATACTAATATGGTAAGCGATAATACCAAGAGATGATACTCATAGTGAGCAGAAAGGGAAATAAAGGTTTATAAAGTTCCATATTGGTTTATTAGCATGTTTTTTTTTTTTTATATATGTAGTTTGGTGATAATCACCCCTATATAAGAATCTTTCAAACAAACCTACCAGTTAACTTGTCACTTGGTTAAATGCAAGTATGGAGGAGATGGGAGTGGACCAATATAGCAAAAGATGTACTGCTTAGATTTAGCTGAGAGAAGGGGAAGGATGCAGGGGAACAAATTAGAGGAAGTAAAACGTGGTCTCCTTTTAGAAATATTCATGATTCATCTAGAGTAACTTTCAAAGAGGAAATAGCCATAATTATCATATCTAATTACCTTGTGTTGTATCTGGGGGGGACCAGACACAA
This sequence comes from Pelophylax lessonae, assembly GCF_965119305.1. NCBI lineage: Eukaryota > Metazoa > Chordata > Amphibia > Anura > Ranidae > Pelophylax > Pelophylax lessonae. Next base: position 156,341,731 of record NC_138770.1, on the reverse strand, counting down.
TTATTCTGGTATTTTAGATAACTGCAAATGTCCCCAGCCGCCTCTTTAGGACCGCTAAATGCAGAACCCTGTATATCATCAAAGTAAAGCGTCTCCCCAGTCGTAGACACTGATCTAAGGATCAAGATTCAAATAAAGAAAAAGCCTTAAGAAAAGTCCTCAAAGTATCCTCCTAAATCTATCAGCTTGTAGTGTATTACCTTGTAGTGCTGCCGCCAAACTTCCATCTCCTCTTCCACCATTGCGGCGTGTGTTTGTTTTTAAGCCCCAACCCATGAAATCGTCACCTCCGATGGGAGATAACGTATTTCCGGGTCTGGCCTCTAAGTGCGCATGCGCCATTGAGCGCACATCCACTGCTATATTAGGGAGCTCCACGAAGGACGTAGGCTCCCGGAAGCCGCAAGTGAGGGCGGAAGTACAATGATGTACTCCCGCTCACTGCCCAGAGACTGCATCACTCGCCGGGGGACGGGCCACTACACCATCTACGTGCCCGCCAAAATCAAACACTCTCAAAGACTCATACACATTGTAGATCATTTACATCCAATTCAATACACTTTAACATAAATATCCAACAATGCTTTGTATGGTTAGATAACATTTGTAAACAGTTGTTAGTCATTTATATTGTCCTATAATAGGACATATCATCTGAAATATCATATAACATATCCTACAGAATAGAAAAATTATTCTTATATTTTGGAAACATCTGAACGATCACTGCTGAAAAACCCACAGTCTTTATACATCATGGACCTCTGGAACTGAATTACCTTAGACCTCTGGAACTAAATAATTTTAAATTAGTTTTTAGCACCTAATTATTCTTTGGATATATCCCATATACATATTAATGGCAACCCTTAATATAGTTGCCTTGCTGGCATATTAGTGTATCAAAGAAAAGGTTTATATGTTAACACTTCATTTATGCCTGGTGGCTCCGTTGCACACTGCTTCTCTTGTTTAACTTGCCAATTAGACTTTTTGTAGCAGCTTTGCTTCATACCCCACAACTGCTTAACAAAACCCTGGTTCTTCAGATACACCAGAATCAACATGCACCCCTTTGAATAACTTCAGACCAAGCACTGATTACTGTAGAAATGTCACTGGTAACCCCAAAAGTGTCAAAAATGTCAGTCAAGGGACCGATCTGTCCGCCACAATGTCGCAGTCCCGCAAAAAAAATTGCAGATCGCCGCCATTACGCGTTAAAAAAAAAAAAACAACAAAAATGACAAAAATCTTTCCCTTTGTTAGTAAACGCGATAACTTTTGCGCAAACCAATAAAAATATGCTTTTTGCGATTTTTTTTACCAAACATATGTAGCATAAAACAAATTGGCCGAAAATGTTAAAAAATTGAGATTTTTACATTTTTTGGGGGGGAATTTCATATAAAAAAATGTGAAAAATATTGTTATTTTTGCAAAATTGACGCTCTTTTCTTTGTTTATAGCGCATGATCAAAAAATCGCACAGGTGATCAAATACCACCAAAAGAAAGCTCTGTTTGTGGGAAAAAAAGGACGTCAAATTTGTTTAGGTACAGCGTCGCACGACCGCGCAATTGTCCGTTAAAGTCACGCAGTGCCAAATCGCAAAATACCCCCTGGTCTTTTAGCAGCCAAATCCTCCGGGGCTTAAGTGGTTAAAGCCCCGTACACACGTACCGATTGTCGGCCATAAATATTCGGCTGACGACCGATCGGCCGATTGTAGGCTTGTTAGTATGATGCTTCCGACAGCCGACAGCGCATTTTCGGCCAAACCAGAACGGCCGATTGTTCGCCAGTCAGTACAGATTTCGGTCGACAGACAGCAGATTTGCAAGACTGGGCATGCTCAGAAAAGAAAAAAGACAATGAAAGTTAACCATCACATGACATCACTTCTGCAGTCAGCTGTTGTTGGCCGACAAACTGCGTGTGCCGTCTTTTGCAGTTTTCAACAGACACGACAGCCCTGGACAAAAAACGGCCGATCGTTCGGCCGACGAGCGGTACGTGTGTACAGGGCTTTACTCTCTCCCCACTTAGGGTGTGTTGTACTACATCCCAAAATATCATTGTGTGACAGCAAACTCTTTCACAGCCTAGCTAAATCTGTAGTAGCTATTTGAAAAAAGGGCATGTCTTCATGGAATACAGGAAGCATTTAGTTAACATGGTTAAACAGGCTTAACAAATGAGACATGGGAATTGAAATAAATGTTCTAAAGAGCTCAGATAAACAAGGGTCATCCTCATCTTCTCTATTGTTCTCCTTGATGATATAGCAATTACTTCAACCATATAGGTGTTTTCGGTATTCAAGTATTTTTGTATCTGTAAAATCAACAGTTTAAGAAAAAAAAAACCTGTAAAAATACTGGAATTTGGCAAAAAAGCTAAGCAAAAAACTAGATGAATACAAAATTAAATAATAAAAAAAAAAAACACAGCAGAACTTCTATCATTAACTCATTAGTATGAGAATGAAGTCCTGTGGAGCAGCAAGGGAAGCTGAGACCACTAAATTTAGAACCAGTGCTGAGTATAATAATATTCTACAAACCTAGACTATATCCACAAATAGTTCACTTATCAATCTGTCAAGCATGCAACCTTATAAAGTCTAGGGACACTAGTCAAATCAGCTGACTCAGAGGGGATTTCATAATGTCTGTCAATCATTAATGACAGGTGAATCTCATCAGGCTACTAATAGCATACCTGAAGCAAGGCACAAATTACTTCCCTGCTGGGAGACCCTCTCAGACTCGCAGAAGGAAAGTAAGCCTTAATAAGCCACCCGCTGACATAACCTCTATGCTAGCATGTCACACTCCCCTCTGCATTGTCTGTGTCGTATAATGTTTTTCACATTCATGCTGTACGGAACATTAAGTCAAGTTACACTATCTGCTTGTTGCTTATTTGTCGAGAATTAGTATCTTGAGGGTAGTGAAATTGTTTTGTATATTAAAAATAATTTAATGACTGAAGAATTATAATACATTCAGAAGACACATTTTTCTTTGAAAATAACCTGAAGCTCTGGTAAATTAATACTCTGTAATAATTTACTTGCATTTGCTGTCAAGGAAGCCATAATCAGGCAGTCATGTTAGGAACACTACTGACAAGTCTTACACAACCCATATCTCTTATTATATACTGAATAAAGATGTGCTCATAAGTTTAACCTTGCCACAATTTGTAAACGTTAGCAATTTTTGCTACACCGACACCTGTCAAAAAACAGCCCACTTACAAAATATCAAACAGCCTTACCATTTCTGGAATAAAATAATTTGGAGTAAGGTAAATTTGGAGTAATGAGAATAAAATTGAACATTGTTGTCATAACCATAATTCTATATTGGAGAGTCAACAAGGCCTTTGAAGAGTAACAATGAGTGAATCGAAAAATATTTAGCAAATTGACCACATGTGGCTAGCAGTCATTGACATTCAGCAGCCAACCAGTGGGCTACCATTTGCAATGGGGGAGGATCGTTGTGCTACTTGGTCATTGGGTTTGCATCTGTGGGTTTTTGGACATTACTCTTAATGAATAACAATTTCTGACAGACATCGAAGGTGCTTGTGTGTTTATTTACTTTGTCATACTTTTTGTAAATGAGTAACAAGGGGTACTACACTGCTTAAAAAACTAAAGTAAAGCTTTTTTAACCAGAGTATAGCATCAAGTTATTTAAACTCCTGGGATATTGATCTGTTCAGTTAAAGCGGAGTTCCGCCTCCTCCTCCAAAAAATAAAAGTCAGCAGCTACACATAGTGTAAATGTGGCACCGGGGGGGGGGGGGGAAACAAAAGAGCGGAAGTTCCACTTTTGGAACTCTGCTTTAAGTAGCAGAGGGGTCTGTTAATTAGTTTTAGCTGCTTTGGTGTTAATGTAATTAACAACAGATGCACTAGATGGGCAACAATGAGACAACCTCCAAAACAGGAATAGTTTTACAGGTGGAGGTCACTGATCTTTTTTTCCCCTACTCATATTTTCTGTTTTTCACTAATTTTGCATTTGGCTAGAGTTAATGTCACTACTGATAGCATGAGGCGAAACCTGGATCCTATAGGGGTTGCACAGGCAGTCCTCCAGGATGGCACATCAATATGTTCCATTGCCAGAAGATTTTCTGTGTCTCCCAGCAGTCTCAAGAGCATGGAGGAGATTCCAGGAGACAACCAGTTACTCTAGGAGAAATGAACAGGGCCGTAGAAGGTCCTTAACCCATCAGCAGGACCAGTATCTGCTCCTTTGAGGAACAGGATGAGCACTGCCAGAGCCCTACAAAATGCCCTCCAACGGGCCACTGGTGTGAATGTCTCTGACCAGACAATCAGAAACAGACTTCACGAGGGTGGCCTGAGGACCCGACGACCTCTAATGGGCCCCGTGCCCACTGCCCAGCACCATGGAGCTCTGTTGACATTTGCCATTGAACACCAGAATTGGCTGGCCCACCACTGGTGCCCTGTGCTTTTCACAAATGAGAGGTTCTCCCTAATCACATGTGACAGACCTGAAGAAGAGAAGGAGAAGCCATGGAGTACGTTATGCTGCCTGTAACATCATTCAGCATGACCAGTTTGGTGGTGGGTCAGTGATGGTCTAGAGAGGCATATCCATGGAGGGACGCACAGACCTCTTCGGGCTAGACAATGGCACCCTGACTGCCATTAGGTATCGGGATGAAATCCTTGGACCCATTGTCAGACCCTATGATGGTGCAGTGGGTCCTGGGTTCCGCCTTATGCACAACAATGGCTGGCCTAATGTGGTGAGAGTATGCAGCCAGTTCCTGTAGAATGAAGGAATTGATATAATTGAAGGGCCTTCACGCTCGCCTGACCTAAATCCAATAGAACACCTCTGGGACATTATGTTTGGGCCATCTGATGCCGCCAGGTTGCACCTCAGTCTGTTCAGGAGCTCAATGATGCACTGGTCCACACCTGGGAGGAAACACCCCAGGAAAATATCCATCGTCTCATTAGGAGCATGCCCCAATGTTGTCAGGCATGCATACAAGCACGTGGGGGGCCATACAAACTATGAAGTACTATTTTGAGTCCCTGCAATGAAATGTCAGCAAAAATGAACTAGTCTGTTGCATCATTTTTTCACTTTGATTTTCGGGATGTCTTTGAATTCAGCCCTCTGTATGTTGATCATTTTAATTTCCATGAAATGATGTGGCATCCGTTCCTAACACATTACCCAGTCCATATCATTAGAGTTATACAGCATGAGATTTTTCCTCATTGAGATCTGATGTGTTTTCAAAGTGTTCTTTTACTTTTTTTTTGAGCAGTGTATATATCTCTTACTTATTCATGTGGGGAGGTGAATATCTTGGGGACCCTTATATAAAATATACCTCCAGATTCCAAGAAGGACCTCATCCACACACCCTTGGCCTGGTGGATAAGGGGATCTGTGGGGGGACTTGATGGAATCTGAAAGCCCCCTTTAGAATAATGATATTTGAACAATGACGTCACCTTGTATGCCTGCTGGCTTGTTTACAATTTGAAGCAAACCAATGGGCAAGTGTAGATACCACCACTAAATGAATGACTTCCAGCTGTAGATTTGCAAATGTATGTGACACAAAGCAGAGACAGGCCTCTCTGCAGAGCTTGGTCCCTAATTGTAATCTATGAGCATATATGGTAATTAATAATTTGAGAGCAGGTATGTTTGCAAGTTGCTCATTCCTCCCGAAAGGGGCAGGGGCAGGCCAGAAGCCCAACACAGTACAGTGGCAGCTGAAGACCCCTAGTGTGTGCCTAAAACATATCCAGAAAGCCAAACAAAAAAGGCAACTGCTCCAATTGATTTATAACTAGCTTTTAAAATAAGATGTGTATGAAAAGGCTTCTCACAAACATAATACAAACTTTTTTTTTTTTAAAAAGGATTTTAAATAAAATATTAGAGGTAAATTTACATTCATAACCCCTAAAGCAATGAAAGGGGCACATTTGGACTTTGCAACATGAAAACAATGATAACATAAGGCCAGGTTGACTCTTTAGTGGCTGTAGTGGAAAAAGTCAAGGTGCTAGAGTGACCATTGTCGTGGAAATGAATATACGCTTGATGCACAAATAACTCTGTTGCGCTAATAAGTGCACTTTGGATAGTAATATATGCCAAGCGCAATGAATCCTGTTGTGTTAAACAGCACAGTTTTCAGCTATTTTGTATAAGGCATTGGAGAGCTCTCACCATCCTCAGAGACACAGACACAAACAGGCTGGTTCAGTTTGGAAGTTCCCAAATTGTCCTGTGATGAACAATCGGCCTTGTTTATTTATAGGGCAATAAAAGAACAGAGACAGGAAGCGATGGCTGCACCACACCAGCCAATGACACACTTGTATACATTCAAATTTACAATAGAAATGGGAGTGCATGTAAATGAACCAACTGAAACTTTGTGCATGAGTTTCCATCTGGTCTGTATACAATGGAACCAGCATGGATTCTCATGAACACGGCCATGCCAGTACACATGCATACACTCCCGTCATAACCTGTTAGAGTGAATCCTATATATTATAGTTCATAAAAAAACATATTTGATAGTTATTATGCTGCTATTCCAGTAAATGTGACCATATCTGCAAAGGAAAATAGCAGCAGTATTTCAATCATGCGGATCAAGCATAATAGAAAGCTACCAGCCATTATTCCAGCAAAAAGACAGATATTTATCAAAACGATAATAATTTCACATTACAAACATATCTCCACCAGTGAATACCGAGGCCCCGGCTGGTCGATATGCATTTGTGCGGTGGAGTTCGCATTGCACTGCCATAGATAGTAGCTGCTCAGAGCACTCGCTGTTCAGGAGATTAGGTGAGTGGTATGCAGTCTCCATTTAATGGAATGTTTCCACAACTACAGGTCTTTCCAAAATGAAAGGTAAAGCCATATTCTCTGTGAATAGCGATTACCAGTAGAGTTGAGCGGACACCTGGATGTCCGTGTTCGGCCGAACTTGAAAAAAATTCCGGGTCCGTGTCCCGGACTTTTTCCGAACTTTACCCGGACACCGAACCCCATTGAAGTCAATGGGGACCCGAACTTCAGGCACTAAAATGGCTCTAAAGCACCAATGGAAAGGGCTAGAGTGCTGCAAATGGCAGCAAAACGTAGTTAAGAGCTTGGCAAGTGCTCTGAAAACAAATGTGGATAGGGAAATAACTTAAAAGAACAAATAAAAACTGAAAAATAAAACATTTTTCTTCATCTGTGAAGGACGAGGCCCATATGAAGTAGGAGGGAGGTTGAGGTGGTGGTGGATATGGCGGTGTAGGTGGAAGCAGCGGTGGAGGAGGACGAGGTAGCCAACACTGCTTTTTTTCAGTCATTTTAAATGAGGGTACACCCCAAAAGACTGAGAAAGATCAAAAATAGAACAATGGCTGGGTAAGGTCGGTATCCATCTCTATTCTGCACAAGGTACGGAAAAGTCCTGTGGGATCCATGCCTGGTTCATTTTAATGAACGTGAGCTTGTCCACATTGTCTCTGGACAGGCGGCTGCGCTTGTCTGTGATAACGCCCCCAGCCGTGCTAAATACACGTTCAGATAATACACTGGCTGCAGGGCACTCCAGCACCTCCAAGGCGTAAAGGGCAAGCTCAGGCCATGTGCCCAATTTGGAGACCCAGAAGTTGAAGGGGGCAGACCCGTCATTCACTACATGTAGGCGTGTGCACACATTCTGCTCCACCATGTTGGTGAAATGCTGCCTCCTGCTAAGACGTTCCATATGAGCTGCTGGTGCTGCTGTTTGTTGTGGCGTGCTGACAAAGCTTTCCACATTTCGGCCATGCTAACTCTGCCTTCTGAGGTGCTGGCGGTGCCCTAGTTGCGTTGGCGACCTCTTCCTCCTCCTCCTCTGCCTAAAGGCAGGATGAGGAAGAGGAGTAGGAGGAGTTCGGAACAGGAGGCAAACTGAAACGCCCTGCAATCCTCGGCGGTGGAAGGAGATGCGCCAAACACATTTAAAAAGGTGTATCTCACATGTACCGATACAGACTATGCCGTAATTTAATTTTTTACACTCAAACAGGGTGTATATTGAATAGCGGAATAGGAAAAATTTTACAAAACGGTGGGGTATCTCACACGTACAAACACAGACTAGGCCCCGATTACAATTTTTTGTACCCTAAAGGCAGGATGAGGATGAGGATGCAATCCTCGGCAGTATGAGATGCGCCCCAAAAATTGGAAAGGTGTATCTCACGCGTACCGATACAGACTATCCCGCAATTTAATTGTTTTTACCCCAAGGGTGTATATTGAATAGCGGAATAGAAAATATGATATCAAAAGGTGTATGTATCTCACACGTACACACCCAGACTAGGCCCAAATTACTATTTTTGTACCCCCAAAGGCAGGATGAGGAGTAGGAGGAGTTCAGAACAGGCAGGAAGCAGACTGAAGCATCCTGCAATCCTCGGCGGTATGAGATGCGCCCCAAAAATTGGAAAGGTGTATCTCACACGTACCGATCCAGACTATCCCGCAATTTAATTGTTTTTACCCCAAAGGTGTAGATTGAATAGCAGAATAGAAAATATGATATCAAAAGGTGTATGTATCTCACACGTACAGAGCCAGACTAGGCCCAAATTACTATTTTTTGTACCCCCAAAGGCAGGTTGGGGAGTAGGACGAGTTCGGAAATGGCAGGAGGCACACTGAAGCACCCTGCAATCCTCGGCGGTATGAGATGCGCCCCAAAAATTGGAAAGGTGTATCTCACACGTACCAATACAGACTATCCCGCAATTTAATTGTTTTTACCCCAAAGGTGTAGATTGAATAGCGGAATAGAAAATATGATATCAAAAGGTGTATGTATCTCACACGTACAGACCCAGACTAGGCCCAAATTACTATTTTTTGTACCCCCAAAGGCAGGATGAGGAGTAGGACGAGTTCGGAACAGGCAGGAGGCACACTGAAGCACCCTGCAATCCTCAGCGGTATGAGATGCGCCCCAAAAATTGGAAAGATGTATCTCACACGTACCAATACAGACTATCCCGCAATTTAATTGTTTTTACCCCAAAGGTGTAGATTGAATAGCGGAATAGAAAATATGATATCAAAAGGTGTATGTATCTCACACGTACAGACCCAGACTAGGCCCAAATTACTATTTTTTTACCCCCAAAGGCAGGATGAGGAGTAGGAGGAGTTCGGAACAGGCAGGAGGCACACTGAAGCACCCTGCAATCCTCGGCAGTATGAGATGCTCCCCAAAAATTGGAAAGGTGTATCTCACACGTACCGATACAGACTATCCCGCAATTTAATTGTTTTTACCCCAAGGGTGTAGATTGAATAGCGGAATAGAAAATATGATATAAAATTGGTGATTTTTCAATAGCACATGTGAACAGCAGTGTCTTATATCAGTCAGCTCTGCTGCAGGCTATGGAGGGAAAAAAAAAGAAAATTCCCCTTTTAAGTTTGTAATTTTTAAATAGATTAGTACAGACTATGCCACAATTTAATTTTTTTAACCCAAAAGGGTGTATATTGAATAGTGGAATAGAAAAAAGTGTATAAATTTTGAAATCACTCAATAATAGCACATGTGAACACAGCAGTGTATTATCACAGTCAGCAGCACTGAAGGAAAAACGCTGCACACAACTGACTGATAAAAAACTACTTTTTTCTCCCTCCTCCTCAGCGGGCAAAAAGATTGTGTTCACACCACCCCACACACAGCAAAATCGATGTGGACCACTGACCCTGCCTATCTCCAGCCTCGCCCTAAAATGATCGATAAGATCGGTCACTGCCTGCACTGCAAACCCCCCACACAGCAAAATCGATTGTAGAACACTGACCCTGCCTATCTCCAGCCTGGCCCTAAAATGATCGATAAGATCGGTCACTGCCCGCACTGCAAACCCCCCCCACACAGCAAAATCGATTGTAGAACACTGACCCTGCCTATCTCCAGCCTCGCCCTAAAATGCCCTAACAACTCGCCCTGCCTGAAGCACTCCGACCTGTCCCTGATTCTGAATTCTTTTCGGACACAATATAATTTATGACTGTCTGTCCCTAATCAGCAACCAGCACGTATGATGTGTGCCCTGTACTACAGCAGAATGACGCAGCGGCGCTCGGTCTCGAACTTATAAAGACTTGGTCACATGCTTCAGATGGCCAATCACAGCTACTAATACATTTGTAGGCATGGCTGGGATGGCTTAAGGCACACCAGTTAAACGCTTGTTGATTGGCTGTTGAAAGCCCGCCATTAAAAGCGCGCCAATACATACAAACCCGGAAATAAAATGACCGAACACGGATTTTAAACCCGAAACATACAGTAAAGTTTTTGGGTCCGTGTTCGGGTAACAAAAATCCAATTATTCGGTACGAACACGAATAATACAGTCCGTGTTCGCTCAACACTAATTACCAGTAAACTAACACATGCTGGCAATTAGGGATGAGCTTTGAGTTTGAGTCAAATCTAAGTTCGACTCTAACATCAGCTGTTCATGTGTTTGCTGAACACACGAACAAATGGGGAACTCGGCGGGAAGTTCACCCGCCAATGAGCGCCCCATAATGCACTGCACTGGTGCAGTGAATAAATTACTGATGATCTGATGATTGGCCAAAAGCATGCACATGGCCTGTATGCTTTGGCCAATCACAGCACAGTGTCCTGTCAGAGACATGATTGGCCAAAGGCAGGCTGCCTTTAGCCAATCATGGTTCAGGGGCTCAAGTCCACGCCCCACACTATATAAGGCCGCTGCTTACACGGCAGTGTGTATAGTGTATGATAATAGAGGTTAGGCAGGTAGTTAGTTGATAGAGAGTTGAGTTAGTTTAGTGCAGTCAGTGTAGAGAACAGGCATAGCCCACTTTTATAATGAATAGATATGTTGTAGTCCTGGGTCCCCTCTCAGTGCTCCCCAAGTTTTGTGTACCTGTCACATATAGTCCATGAGCAGTGCCATGCCAAGCTCACTGAGATTTGCCATAGACGCCAATGTTAGACAGGGAACAGTGCCATGTCAAGCTGACCGAGATTTCCCATAGACGCCAATGTTAAAGACAGGGAGCAGTGCCATGTCAAGCATACCAAGATTTCCCATAGACGCCAATGTTAAAGACAGGGAGCAGTGCCATGTCAAGCATACCAAGATTTCCCATAGACGCCAATGTTAAAGACAGGGAGCAGTACCTTGTCAAGCTGACCGAGATTTACCATAGACGCCAATGAGCACTGAAAGCTGCAAATTGGTCTAGGCAGGAAGGGGGTTAAAGTGCCCTGTATTTAAGTGGTTAGGGGAAACCCTATGACAGAATAAAAAAGAATGGCTTGGGGTCCCCCCTAAAATCCATACCAGGCCCTTCGGGTCTGGTACAGATTTTAAGGGGAACTCCACGGCAAAATTGAAAAGAAAACTGCATGGGGTCCCCCCACAACCCATACCAGACCCTTGTCCAAGCAAGCAGCCTGGCTGGCCAGGATGGGGGGGGGGGACTAGCGAGCGCCCCCCTCCTGAACCATATCAGGCCTCTTGCCCTCAACATATTGAGGTTGCTTTGGGGTGCCCCCCAAAGCACCTTGTCCCCATCAACATGGCTCTCTTTCCAACAACCCTGGGCTGTGGTTGTGGGGGTCTGCAGGTGGGGGGCTTATCGGAATCTGGAAGACCCCTTTAACAAGGGGGCCGCCAGATCCCGCCCCCCCCCATGTGAATGGGTATCTAATACATCATACCCTTACTCATTCACCAAAAAAGTGTAAAAAAAAATATTTTTTTGACTGGTCTTTTATTAAAAAATAAAATAAAAAAATAGTGTCCCCCGATCTAAATCCATCGTCAATCACGTCACCCACCGCCGCACCCGAAAAATGAAAAAAAAAAAAGACAAGGTGCTTTGGGGGGCACTGGTATGGTTCAGGAGGGGGGCGCTCCCTCCCCCCCCCCCCCCCCATCCTGGCCAGCCAGGATGCTTGCTCAGGTAAGGGTCTGGTATGGATTTTGGGGGGGGGGGAACTCCACGCTGTTTTTTTTTTTCAATTTTTGGCATGCCGTTTTTTTCATTTTCTTATCTTATCTGTATTGCTGGGAGCCGACAATACATTACAGTCGTGAGTAAGTTTAAATAAAATTTTTTCCTTTAGAAAGTTTAGTATTGCTGCAATAGGCTACACACATCGCACAAATGTGCCACTTTACAGGCACTTTACCTTTATCACAAAAGGAAAAAAAAAACAGTTTGCTGTAACTGCTCACAGTGTGACCTGGAATTTGGCCTTAATTTAATAGTGTATCTAAATCTACTAATACATTTAACACTCCCTCCCCCAAACTGACAATGGTGCTGTCTGCTGTGCCTCCTCTGATCATTCTTCCAGAGTTGTTTCTCACTAATACCGGAGGTGAGTAATTGGCCAGATCACCAGGTGAAAACAGAGGGAAAAAAGCCTAAGAAAAGAAAACTAATGCAGCTACCACATCCAATAACTGGTAAGTTGCTAGATAATACGTTGTTTGGTTTAATACTGCATTCAGGCTGGGTTCACACTAGTGCGAATTGGATGCGGCTTTCCCCACATACAATTTGCATGACAGGAGATTGTGACTGGATCTCAGTGGAGCTGGTTCAGGTTGAAGCGAGATGCACAGGGGTCCTGTGCATCTTTGGCTCCATTTCAGGTCAGAATCCAGGCAAAAATGGCCTGATTCCTCCCTGAAATGGAGAACAGGGATGCAGAGGACCCCTGCTGTGAGCTGCATCCCTCTGCAGTGTGAACCCAGCCTAAAGGCCTATTCCTACCTTTTTAATTCTATTTGTTTCTGATTTTCTTTTTAAATCAATGAAAAATGTAAAAGAAATTGCGTTGGCTGATGTTGCTGTGTGATTTTGGGCACACATTACAATGTACTTTGCATTGCAGGTCAACACATGTCACATTTTGATGCACTTTGCTTTATTTTAATGGAAAAAAACATTGAGCAAAAATGCTAATGTGTTTACAGCCTTATATATCATATATCATTCTGCAATGCTGTACAATCCAGTTCCCCGACGAACATATTTCCTACACATTTTCAGCATTTTCTTTTACTAAAAGAGTTAATTTAAGAGTGACATGGGGTTAAGTTTTTCAGCAAAATAAAACCTGCCCCCCAAACCCTGTGCTGTCTGTGTTTTTGAGTACTGGAGCTGGACAGCTAGGATTGGCATTGTACTTAGTTATCCTTTCACACCCTTCTTCTCAGTCTACAACAGATGAAATGAAAGCCTTTTCCTGTGTGTTGGTATTTTTATATGGGTAGATTTGTCATGCCTTAACCCTACCTGCTGTAAGCAGTGACAAAAAAACAACTTTCCTGACAGACTCCATGGCAGCCTACGTGTGGGTTAGTCCCGCCTCCTCCTACCTCATAGGACCCCACTCCCATAAATTTCACTCTGCCCCAGAGACCATGTTCCTTTTTTGTCCTCCTCCTGTTGGATGGATATCAAGTCTTACCTCATGAAGATTTTCGGTCTAATTCCTGGTGATTTACACGATTGATTCCAGGCTGAATTCCTGAAGAGTCCAGTACGCCCTACTAGCGGGATAGGACACCGGTGTGCAATCCCATGCATTGGAGAAGCATAAAGCCTGGCCACTGGCAGGCAAGCTGAATACGGCCAATCGTCCTAGCTACTAGCGGGAGGCCCATTAATACAACCCGAATCGATGCGCTGGAGGTTTTCGTGTCCCAGGTCAGACCGTGGTTTGGAGCGTGCTTGGTAACGTATGGCAGCCATTTTTTGTATTTGTATTTTGTCTTGCGGTGTTTTGGAACGCAGGTGCGTTTCATCTTGCGGCCCCAGCTCTTCCTGTGTCCCAGCGCAGCTTCCTAGTCACCGCTGGGTGTCTGGGGGCGGTGCCGGCGCAGTGGAGTGGCTGTTCGTGCTCGCACATGCGCACGGATGCTGTCTGTCACGGGGGGGGGGTGGTGACGTCATCATCTGGCGGCAGATTTAAACTGCTGTCACAGTGGATCACATTGGGATTGTACTGCGGGCATATGTGGTGGCTTCCCTGTGTTTGATTGGTCTCTGCTAGTGGTAAGCTTAATCCTGCTGGATGTCTGTGTGCAGTCTGGTGTATGCAGCACTTCCTTAAACTTGTGTTTATTAGTCTTCCTGTTAAGAGCAGTATGGATACTTCACTGCCCCCCAGTGGCCAACCCTTACTCTACAGGTAAGAGTGGTATTATTTTTACCTATCCCTGTACGGTTCGGATTTAGGGCAGTAGGGGTAATTCTTCCCTTTCTATTAGCCCTTCTAGGTCTGATAAACAAACTAAAGCACGTGAAGATAAGGACCTTACCAGGTCACAACGTCATCACACATCTCCTGGCACTAGTCGCCACAAGTCTTCTACCAAACATCACAGGGAAGGCTCCACTGTTGCATCAGCACAAAGACACCCTGATAGAAGATCTTGCTGGGGTTGTGCAGCACGTGTTTCTGATGGCAAATCAATATGCGATGCATGTTTTGCCCATGCCTCTAGAGAAAGGGGGAATGATAACCAGCAGGTGGAATCCCTGGTTAGACGGGTGGTCCAAGAATCCCTACAAAACCTGGAGGTTGACCGCACCTGTAGCCCCTCGGCTGGTATGGCAGACATCCCTGTTAGGGATAGCCTCAGTACTCCTGGCCCTTCTCAGCAGAGCATTTCCGGCTTCAACTCCTCGGATAGTGAGGACGAATCGGATACTCCTGGCACAGGCTTTGATTTTGCCTTGGTCCCTACCCTGGTTAAGACAGTTAAGGCAGCCCTAAAGTGGGAGGAGTCAGTAGAGTCACCATCTAAACAAAGAAGGTACTTCAAGCACCTAAAGAAAGAGCGCCATAACTTTCCCTTTTTAGGGGAACTGGGCGAAATTATCTCGGATGAGTGGGGATGTGCAGAGAGGAAACATTCTCTGGTATCCAAAGTTTCCAGGATGTACCCATTCAAGAGTGAGGATGTGAAACACCTGGAGTCAGCGCCTCTAGTGGACGCCGCCCTCATGAGATTAGCGAGGCACATCACTCTTCCACTCAAAGACACAGTGTCTTTTAAAGATGGGCTGGAAAGAAGAATCGACACTGACCTTAAGAAGATTTATGTGACTGCTGGAATGGCTTGTAAGCCAGCCCTAGCCATTGCGGCTTTATCCAAGGCCATGGAGGCCTGGACAATAGAGGTGGATTTGGATCTAAGGTCCGTATCAGAAGAAGTAGCCAGAGCTTCAGCAGTGAATGAGCTCAGATTGGCGGCTTCTTTTCTGGGGGAGGCTTCCCTAGATATTATTCGTCTGGTGGCCCGGGTCATGCTCTCTTCAGTGACAGCTAAACGGGCTCTATGGCTGCGCCCCTGGCTGGCTGATCCTTCCTCCAAGCAGGCTTGGTGCCATATTCCATTCGAAGGGTCTTCCTTTTTTGGGAACAAGCTGGAGAGCGCTATTTCGCGGGCCGCGGGCGGTAAGTCGGGGTTCCTCCCGCAGGATCGTTGCCTGCTGGGTCAGAGAAGGACACAGTCCAGACAATCTTCGGATAGAGCAAAGGATGCTCGAAGTTACAGACCTGGTCGTGAATTCCTGAAAACATGGAGGAAAAATCCATCTTCAAACCAAAAGGCTTCCAAAGGAGCCTCTTCTAGTAGCCAGGAAGCTGCTAAATCCTTTTGATGTTGGGCCTGTCCAGACGGTTCAGGTCGGTGCTCACCTTCTCCGGTTTCGACACGTCTGGGCAGCCTCGATAAAAGATTTTTGGGTCATCAGGACAATCTCCACAGGCCACACTTGGTCGTTCTGCAGTCCACCTATCCTCAAGTTCGTTCCCACAGCTCTTCCACGATCGGAAGAAAAAAGGCAAATCCTTTCGGCATACGTAGATGCACTGCTGCTTCAAGGCTCAGTAGTTCCAGTACCAGCCAAAGAAAGGTTTCAAGGCCTCTATTCTCCACTCTTCTTAGTAATGAAGAAGAACGGCTCCTGGAGACCGGTCATAGACCTCACACATCTAAACTCCTTTATAAAAAAATAAATATTCAAAATGGAGACACTATTGACAATCCGCCAGGCGGTTTAGCCAGGAGATTGGCTTGTGTCAATAGACTTGAAGGATGCATATTTCCATGTGCCTATAGCAACAGAGTTCCAGAAATACCTGCG
The DNA here is from genome assembly GCF_965119305.1 of Pelophylax lessonae. Classification (NCBI taxonomy): domain Eukaryota; kingdom Metazoa; phylum Chordata; class Amphibia; order Anura; family Ranidae; genus Pelophylax; species Pelophylax lessonae. Next base: position 156,325,460 of record NC_138770.1, on the reverse strand, counting down.
GTTTGCTGTGGATCAACACCATCTTCAGTTTACATGTCTCCTCGAGTATTTTCAAAACTCTTATTGGCTGTGGTAGCCCTGATCAGGATCAAGGGAGTGCGTCTTTACCATTATTTAGACAACTTACTACTTCTGTCGCAAGATGGAGAGCACCTCCTGGTTCACAGAGATCTAGTCACGGCGACTCTTCTCGAGTTCGGCTGGTTGCTAAACTTGGAAAAGAGCCGTCTGGAGCCCACACAGGCACTTATCTTTCTCGGGGCTCAATTCAATACAGTCAAGGGCACCATCTCCTTGCCTCTAGAGAAAATCCTGATTATCAGAGACAGAGTACAGTTGGCCATGTCATCATCTCATCTCCGGGTCTCACAGTGCCTCAAAATAATAGGTACTATGGTGGCCACGACACCTATGGTGAAATGGGCTCAATGGAGGATGCGTCCTTTTCAAACAGGATTTCTTCGCTAATGGTGCCCAGGCGACATGGATCATCTGATTTGGATTTCCCCAGTAATGCGGGACAGTCTCCTGTGGTGGTTGCAGAAGAGGAATCTACTCAATTGCCATTCTATCCTTCCCATCTCATGGGTCACGATAACCACGGACGCAAGCAACACAGGTTGGGGCGCTCACTGCCTATCAGAGATAGCCCAGGGCAAATGGAATCCTCGGTTACACAGGGAAGTTTTGAACATCCTGGAGCTTCAAGCAGCATTTCAAGCTCTCCAAGCATTTCATCACCTTACAGTAGGAACATCTGTCCTCCTGAGGCTGGACAATACGACGGCAGTGTCGTATATAAAGCGTCAAGGGGGAACTCGCAGTCACTCTTTATTGAGAGAAGTCGAGCCAATAATGGTCTGGGCTCAGAAATATTTATCCAACCTCACTGCAGTTTATCTGCCAGGGACACAGAACATCCAGGCGGATTTTCTATCACGAGTCTCCATGGACAACAACGAGTGGAGTCTTCATGCCGATGTGTTTCAGTGGCTAAAATCCCTAGGGTTCCTTCCGGAAGTGGATCTGTTCACTTCCCCATGCAACTTCAAGTTGGAGAAGTACTACACGAGATTAAAATGCCCACAAGCTTTCGGGGTGGATGCCCTAACAGAGCAGTGGAGGTTTCACACGGCTTACGCCTTCCCACCAATTCCAGTCCTCCTTCGATTCCTGACGAGACTCAGGTCGGAAGAAGTGGAGGCTCTTGTGATAGCCCCATATTGGCCAAACAGGCCCTGGTTTCTGATGCTACTACAGCTGAGCTTTCGCGAGCCAGTTCCACTACCTTCCAGGCAGGATCTCCTGTCTCAGGGAACGGTGCTATACCCTTGCCCGGCCCATCTGCACCTGATGGCCTGGTTTTTGAAAGGAAAAGGCTGGAGGCATTAGGGTGTCCAAGTGGAGCTATCTCCACACTGTTGAATGCGAGAAGAGCTGAAATAGAGTCTACGAAAGGATATGGAAGAAGTTCATGTCTCATATCTCCGGAAATATGGATGTGCAAGGCACTCCAAAGGTTCAACACATTTTGAGTTTTCTACAATCTGGCCTGGATCTGCCTTTATCAGTCAGTTCTCTTCGAGTTCAAGTGTCAGCTATCTCAGCTTTCACAGGAACATCCTGGGCAAAGCATCCTCTAGTGAGGCAATTTTTCAGAGGAGCTTCTAGGCTCAGACCACAAAGGAAGCCCAGATTCCCTAAGTGGGATCTTCCACTTGTTCTGGATTTCTTTGCAGACCTCAGAAAAGATAACCTGGTTCAACTCTCCATCAAAGAATTGTCTCGTATAGTAGCGTTCCTGGTGGCAGTCACCTCAGCAAAAAGGGTCTCTGAGCTAGGAGCTTTGGGATGCAAAGAACCCTTTTTGACGTTTTTCCCGGATCGGGTGGTTCTGATTCCCATGTTGGATTCGCATCCAAAAGTATCCTCTATTTTTCATGAAAATCAGGAAATTGTCTAGCCAACATTCAAATCCTCTGACTCTGCGACTCATCCACTGGATGTAGGGCAAATTCTGAAACTATATCTGGAAGCCACATCTCATTTCCGCCATTCGGATTATTTGTTTGTCCTGTTCTATGGGAAGAATAAAGGCTTGCGTGCTTTGTCTAGAACGATCGCATCTTGGATTGTCCAGTCCATTCAGTGGGCCTATAGAGCTAAAGGGTTGGCTCCCCCGGAGGCGGTGACAGCGCATTCTACAAGAGGAATGTCGACTTCTTGGGCAGCGTTTCGTCATGTGGCTCCTGAAGTTGTATGCAAAGCGGCCTCATGGTCCTCAATTCACACTTTCATGGCTCATTATTGTGTCGAGCCAGCTTCTTTATCATCTGCTGATTTTGGTTTGCGGATACTATCAGTTGATGGTGCAAATTAAATTTCTTTTGAACAGCAGATTGCCCACCCTGGTGTGTTTGGCTAGTTATTTCCCACACGTAGGCTGCCATGGAGTCTGACAGGAAAACTGAAAATTTATATCAAATACTTACCGTAATTTTCCTTTCCTGATGGACTCCATGGCAGCCGGAGTCCCCACCCATCTGCCGGAGGAGGCTATTTTATGGAACATGATCTCTGGGGCAGAGTGAAATTTATGGGAGTGGGGTCCTATGAGGTAGGAGGACTAACCCACACGTAGGCTGCCATGGAGTCCATCAGGAAAAGGAAAATTACGGTAAGTATTTGATATAAATTTTCTGTTTTTCTGGTCAGGGAGGATACTAGTGATAACAAGGAAGTTATGTAGTGGCACAACAAAATGTGTACTATGCAGCAAAAAGGCAGTAGTGGTGGTATGGGTTAAGGCCCGTACACACGTACCGATTGTCGGCCGTAAATATTCGGCCAACGTCCAACCGGCCGATTGTCGGCTTGTTAAGCCCCGTACACACACACACCGATTGTCGGCCGAACGATCGGCCGTCTTTTGTCCGGTGCTGTTTTGTTGGTTGAAAAGTGCTCAAGACTGCATACGAATTTTGTCGGCCAACAACAACCAACTGCAGAAGTGATGTCATGTTCTGGTCTACTTTTCGTGTGTTTTTTCTTCACTGAGCATGCCCAGTCTTGATCATCACATTTTTGTCAGCCGAAATCTGTACTGACTGACGAACAATCGGCCGTTCTTTGTTGGCCAACAAAAATTTTAAAGCCTGCACACCAGATTTTGTTCGGCCGAAAAGTCGCAGTCGGTTGTCGGAAACATCATACTAACAAGCCGACAATCGGGCGATCGGACGTTGGCCGAATATTTACGGCCGACAATCGGTACGTGTGTACGGGCCTTTAGTATGATGCTTCCGACAACCGACTGCGACTTTTCGGCCGAACAAAATCTGGTGTGCAGGCTATAAAATTTTTGTAGGCCAACAAAGAACGGTCGATTGTTCATCAGTCAGTACAGATTTCGGCCGACAAAAAGCAGATGAGCAAGACTGGGCATGCTCAGAGAAGAAAAAACACACCGAAAGTTAACCATCACATGACATCACTTCTGCAGTCGGTTGTTGTTGGCAGTCCTTAGCACTTTTCAACCTACACGACAGCACCGCACAAAAGACGGCCGAACGGTCGGCCGACAATCGGTGCATGTGTACGGGGCTTTACACCCAGCATCTGCTTTGGACAGATAATCCTAATATGCTGCATACATTTCTTCCTATAACTACACATAAAGGGGATGAATGTTGATAATGTTTGCCACGGTAGGCCCTGTGCGGAACCAACATTCATCTTTCCTACAGTTTTTTAGTGTAGCCTTTGTACTTCTAGCTGCATTTAACAGCCATATCATAACACTGAAGTCAGAGGCGTAACTAGAACCTTCAGGGCCCCGGTGCAAGAAACCATGAAGGGCCCCCCAGACCACTGGCCTACCCTTCAAGCCTGGGGCTCTTCCCACTGATCCTGGGGCCATTTACTCTGGTTGCGTGGCCCTTTATTACAGTCCCACAGCGGGGCCCTTTCACAAGTTCTGCAGTGGGCCCCTTCCTGCCATCTTGGGTCCTCCCCACGGCCAGGGCCCTGTTGCAAGTGTGACCTTTGCGATCTTGAAACTTTACCCACTGGTGTCAGTAGTTTTTATTTTTTTGGTATTTTAATGGTATTATTTTTTTTAATTTTATTTTATGTTTTTACAATTTCACTGACTATGACTCTGTCAAATGAAAAAAGGAAGGAGCTGGTAAATTACATATTTACCAACCCCTTCCTGATTTTCTATTGTGACACATCCCCTGCAGCAGCCGGCAGGAGAGGGAGCACAGTGGGGGAGGGGGGGGGACCAGGGGAGCACACAGGGGCCCAGAGACAGCAGAACACAAGTGAACTGGATAGGAGGAGAGGTGGGGACAGCATACAGAGGAAACAATCTCCTCCATCCTGCAGCTACAAGAGGAAAAAGGAGGACAGTGATTTCTCTACACGTTGCCCCCGCCGCCCCTTCTATCCAGGTGTACAGGGGAGCCGCACAGGCCCCCTGGAGCATGGGGCGCAGTTGCAATTGCAACCCCTGTAGTTATGCCCCTGACTGAAGTCACCAAGGAGGAAAAGTTTGATTTTGGTCATGGGACTGAAGTTATAAACTCTTGACTACACAACTGTGTACAGGTACCCCTATTACTCCAGGAACAGCATACAAAGACATTTTAGACCATTATTTGGACAACCTTTCTGTAACAAACCGCAAAAAAAGACATAGGAGACAGGACTCAAATCGCTGTGGCACCACATCCCAGTATAATATTGACAAAAGAAAACAAAGAAGAAAATGTGACTTTAGAGGTAGCCACTAATAACCCCATGGAAGAAAGTTTTGGTTTAGTTAAAAATAATTTTATTGAAAAATTATTATGATACTAAAATCAATTCATACAAATAACTGTATGACAATACAAACAATTACAATACAATTAATCCCCATTACGATACAAGGTCTCTCCTGGTGATAAGGAAGTACACCCGGGAGATCTAGAGAAATACCCGTGCTGAATATACACGTGAATCTTGCAAATAATGTTGGAGGGTCTCTGGGTCCTCAAAAAATTACAGGATCGCTACATATTTCGCTTGTAGCTTCATCAAGGGATCTTGTTATTGCTGGGGAATGTAGTGTAAAATTACATACATTTGCTGTCATATAATATATCACATTTTAACATTTTACATTTCTAATATAAATTCAATATATCAAAATCTTGAGTTCAACAAATGTCATAAAGCATACACAACATGTACATATATTCATTTAAGGTACCTACCCAAATCCCAAGGGGGGGAAAAGAAAGAAACATGGAGCACCCGGAACCAGGAAATGGTAAAAAAATAAGGGGGGTCCTGGAAACACCAGCTCCAGCCAAGAAAGAGACAGACAGACAGAGCGCACACACACCACAGATAGCTCTCTGGGATCCCAAAATCGGGGGTATCTGTCAAGAGCCAATAGCACCTATCATAAATGATATCAATGAAAATCTTAGCTTTCATTCAGAACTTAATTTATACTATCACCCCCAAAGAGAAGAACCTGGAAGGGACTGCCTTATAATCACCCACAGTTTTCGGGGGATTTGAGTTTTGCAGTCTGGGGATACTTTCATAATTTTTGTTTGCAAGTGAGTTCCATTCTACTTTATACTTGCCCTGTCTCTGCACATATATACAGTAGCTTACAAAAGTGAGTACACCCCTCACATTTTTGTAAATATTGTATTATATCTTTTCATGTGACAACACTGAAGAAAATACACTTTGCTACAATGTAAAGTAGTGAGTGTACATCTTGTATAACAGTGTAAATTTGCTGTCCCCTCAAAATAACTCAACACACAGCCATTAATGTCTAAACCGCTGGCAACAAAAGTGAGTACACCCCTAAGTGAAAAAGTTGAAATTGGGCCCAAAGTGTCAATATTTTGTGTGGCCACCATTATTTTCCAGCAATGCCCTAGCCCCTTTTGGGCAAGGAGTTAACCAGAGCTTTACAGGTTGCCATTGGAGTCCTTTTCCACTCCTCCATGATGCCATCACGGAGCTGGTGGATGTTAGAGACCTTGTGCTCGTCCGTCTTCCTTTGAGGATGCCCCACAGATGCTCAATAGGGTTTAGCTCTGGAGACATGCTTGGCCAATCCATCACCTTTACCCCCAGCTTCTTTAGCAAGGCAATGGTCATTTGGAGGTGTGTTTGGAGTCGTTATCATGTTGGAATACTGCCCTGTGGATCAGTACCTGAAGGGAGGAGATCATGCTCTGCTTCCGTATGTCACAGTACATGTTGGCATTCATGGTTCTCGTAATGAACTGTAGCTCCCCAGTGACGGCAGCACTCATGCAGCCCCAGACCATGACACTCCCACAACCATGCACCACAGACGCTTGTCTTTGTACTCCTCCCCTGGTTGCCGCCACACACAAGCTTAAAACCATCTGAACCAAATACGTTTATCTTGGTCTCATCAGACCAGAGAACATAGTTCCAGTAATCCATGTCCTTAGTCTGCTTGTCTTCAGCAAACTGTTTGCGGGCATTCTTGTGCATCATCTTAAGAAGAGGTTTCCTTCCAACTGTAGACCAATTTGATGCGGTGTGCGGCATACGTCTGACCACTGACAGGCTGAACCCCCACCCCTTCAATCTCTGCAGCAATGCTTGCAGCACTCATATGTCTATTTCCCAAAGACAACCTTTGGATATGACTCTGAGCACGTGCACTTTTTTGTTTGACATTGGCATGCCCTTTTCTGAGTGGAACCAGTCCTGTTAAACAGCTGTATGGTCTTGGCCACCATGCTGTAGCTCAGTTTCAGGATCTTGGCTATCTTGTAATAGCCTAGGCCATCTTTATGTAGAGAAACAATTTTTACAGATCCTCAGAGAGTTCTTTGCCATGAGGTGCCATGTTAAACTTCCAGTGTCCGGTATGAGTGATAACTAGAGTTGAGCGGACACCTGGATGTCCGTGTTCGGCGGGTTCGGCCGAATTTGAAAAAAAAGTCCGGGTCCGTGTCCCAGACTTTTTCCGAACTTTACCCGGACACCGAACCCCATTGAAGTCAATGGGGACACAAACTTCAGGCACTAAAATGGCTCTAAAACACCAATGGAAAGGGCTAGAGTGCTGCAAATGGCAGCAAAACGTAGTTAAGAGCATGGCAAGTGCTCTGCAAACAAATGTGGAAATAACTTAAAACAACAAATAAAAACTGAAAAATAAAACATTTTTCTTCATCTGTGAAGGACGAGGCCCATATGGAGTAGGAGGGAGGTTGAGGTGGTGGTGGATATGGCGGTGTAGGTGGAAGCAGCGGTGGAGGAGGACGAGGTAGCCAACACTGCTTTTTTTCAGTCATTTTAAATGAGGGTACACCCCAAAAGAGTGAGAAAGATCAAAAATAGAACAATGGCTGGGTAAGGTCGGTATCCATCTCTATTCTGCACAAGGTACGGAAAAGTCCTGTGGGATCCATGCCTGGTTCATTTTAATGAACGTGAGCTTGTCCACATTGTCTCTGGACAGGCGGCTGCGCTTGTCTGTGATAACACCCCCAGCCGTGCTAAATACCCGTTCAGATAATACACTGGCTGCAGGGCACGCCAGCACCTCCAAGGCGTAAAGGGCAAGCTCAGGCCATGTGCCCAATTTGGAGACCCAGAAGTTGAAGGGGGCAGACCCATCATTCACTACATGTAGGACATGTGCACACATTCTGCTCCACCATGTTAGTGAAATGCTGCCTCCTGCTAAGACGTTCCATATGAGCTGCTGATGCTGCTGTTTGTTGTGGCGTGCTGACAAAGCTTTTCCACATTTCGGCCATGCTAACCCTGACTTCTGAGGTGCTGGCGGTGCCCTGGTTGCGTTGGTGACCTCTTCCTCCTCCTCCTCCTCTGCCTTGGCCTTGGCCTACCAGCGTGCGCTTGTACTCGCGCATCTTGAGATCGCGCTCCAGTGAGTGAATTAAGGACGGTACGTTGTCCTTGTAACGGGGATCCAGCAGCGTGGCCACCCAGTAATCAGCACAAGTTAGAATGTGGGCAACTCGGCGGTCATTGTGGAGACACTGCAGCATGTAATCGCTCATGTGTGCCAGGCTGCCCAGAGGCAACGAAAGGCTGTCCTCTGTGGGAGGTGTATCGTCTGTGTCCTCTGTATCCCCCCAGCCAGGCACCAGTGATGGCCATGAGCTGGCCTGGGTGCCACCCTGCTGTGAACATGGTTCCATCTCCTTCTCCATCTCCTCCTCCTCATCCTCCAGAACTGTGCCCCTGCTGGACAATTGTGTCCCTGGCATTTGTGGGTGCAGGAACCCACCCTCTGAGCCACTTGCGAATGGCTGCCCTGAAAGCCTTGGAAATGTTACCTCTTCATCCTCCTCCTCCTCCTCATCCTGTGCCACATCCTCTTCCATCATTGCCCGAATCGTTTTTTGAAGGAGGCATAGAAGTGGGATAGTTAAGCTGACAACGGCGTCATTGGCACTGGCCATGTTGGTGGAGTACTCAAAACAGCGCAACAAGGCACACAGGTCTCGCATGGAGGCCCAGTTATTGGTGGTGAAGTGGTGCTGTTCCGCAGAGCGACTCACGCGTGCGTGCTGCAGCTGAAACTCCACTATGGCCTGCTGCTGCTCGCACAGTCTTTCCAGCATGTGCAAGGTGGAGTTCCACCTTGTGGGCACGTCACATATGAGGCGGTGAGCGGGAAGGCCGAAGTTACGCTGCAGCGCTGACAGGCGAGCAGCAGCAGGGTGAGAACGCCGAAAGTGCGCACAGACGGCCCGCACTTTCTGCAAAAGTTCTGACATATCGGGGTAATTTTTAAGGAACCTCTGCACCACAAAATTCAGCACATGCGCCAGGCAAGGGATGTGCGTCAAACCGGTTAGGCCCAGAGCTGCTATGAGATTTGGCCCGTTATCGCACACCACCAGGCCGGGCTTGAGGCTCGCTGGCAGCAACCACTCATTTGTCTGCTGTTCCATGCTCCTCCACAACTCCTGCGCGGTGTGTGGTTTTTCCCCCAAACAGGCAAGTTTTAAAACTGCCTGCTGTCGTTTACCCCTGGCTGTGCTGAAGTTGGTGGTGAAGGTGTTACGCTGACCGGATGAGGAGGCGGTAGAGGATGAGGAAGCCGAGTAGGAGGAGTTAGGAACAGGAGGCAAACTGAAGCGCCCTGCAATCCTCGGTGGTGGAAGGACATGTGCCAAATTGCTATCCGCCTCAGGCCCATCCGCCACTGCATTTACCCAGTGTGCCGTTAGGGAGATATAACGCCCCTGACCGTGCTTACTGGTCCACGTATCGGTAGTTAGGTGGACCTTGGCACAGATGGCGTTGTGCAGTGCACACCTGATTTTTTCCCCCACTTGGTTGTGCAGGGAAGGGATGGCTTGCCTGGAAAAGTAGTGGTGGCTGGGCACGACGTACTGTGGGACAGCCACCGACATAAGGCTTTTAAAACTGTGCGTCTCCACCAGACGGAATGACAGCATTTCAAAGGCCAAGAATTTTGAAATGCTGGCATTCAGGGCCAGGGATCGCGGGTGGGTAGGGGGGTACTTCCTCTTCCTCTGAAGTGTTTGGGAGATGGAAAGCTGAACGCTTCCACGGGACATTGTGGAGATGGTTGGTGACCCAGGTGGTGGTGTTGCTGACAGATCATCTGTTTGCGGGGTGGCAGGTGCCGGTATCACTACAGAGGTGGATGGAGAGGCCGAGACTGCAGCAGAAGAGGAAGCAGGATGAGCCAGAGACGTTTCTTGGTTTTGAAGGTGTCTACTCCACTGCAGCTCGTGCTTTGCACTTAGATGCCTGATCATGCAGGTTGTGCTCAGGTTGAGAAGGTTTATGCCTCGCTTCAGGCTCTGATTGCACAGGGTGCAAACCACTCGTGTCCTGTCATCAGCACATTTTCTGAAGAACTTCCACGCTAGAGAACTCCTTTGAGCTGGCTTTGGTGCGCTCGGTCCCTTGCTGCGTTGGGCAGTAGCAGGCGTAGTATCTAGGGCACGACCGCTCCGCTTCTGCACCCTGCTCCCTCTTCTGCTGTGCTGGTGGCTCTGTGCGACCAGAGCCTCTTCCTCCAAACTACTCAGGTCACCTGCATGACGTTCATTCCATGTGGGGTCGAGGACCTCATCGTCCTCCACATCATCCACCCAGTCTTCACCCCTGCCCTCCTTGTCGGTCTCCACAATTCTGAGTGCCGCAGCAGTTGGCACCTGCGTTTCGTCATCATCGGAGACGTGCTGCAATGGTCCTTCCATGTACTCATCTTGAGAAATAAGTGGTTGGGCATCGCTGCACTCAATCTGTTCCACTTCTGGGGCAGGGCTAGGTGGATGGCCCTGGGAAACCCTGCTGACAGAGTCATCAAAAAGAAGAAGAGACTGCTGCATGACTTGGGGCTCAGACTGCTTGCCTGATTTGCAAGGGGGTGAGGTGAAAGACAGTTGGACATCGGCTGCAGGTGCCAACTCTGACCTTTCTGCAGTAGACTGGGTGGGAGACAATGTGAAAGAACTGGAGGCACTGTCAGCAGCAAACCAATCCACTATCGCCTCTACTTGTTCTGGCCTCAACACTTGTAGAGGCGCATGATGCCCTACCAAATACTACTGCAGGTTCTGTTGCCTACTCACACTTGAGGAAGGTGTTTCACTTGTGCGTGTAGCTGGCACAGATCGACCACGTCCTCTCCTTGCAACAGGAGCTCTACCAGCAGCACCACGACCTAGGCCACGGCCCCTATTTGACGGTCTCCTCATATTTCTGTAATTTATGATCTTGCCCTAGAAAGGTGTTTATTGAATAGCGGAACAAAACAACAACAGTAGTGCACGGGTGTATCTCACATTCAAATATGCAAACTATGCCGCAAATTTAATTTTTTTCACCCCAAAAGGGTGTATATTGAATAGCGGAATAGAAAAAAGGATATATGTGTATCTCACACGTACAAACACAGACTAGGCCCCGATTACAATTTTTTGTACCCTAAAGGGAGGATGAGGAAGAGGAGTAGGAGGAGTTCGGAACAGGAGGCAAACTGAAGCACCCTGCAATCCTTGGCGGTGGAAGGAGATGCGCCAAACAAATTTAAAAGGTGTATCTCACACGTACCGATACAGACTATGCCGTAATTTAATTTTTTACACTCCAAAAGGGTGTATATTGAATAGCGGAATAGGAAAAATCTGATAAGACGGTGTATCTCACACGTAGAAACACAGACTAGGCCCCGATTACAATTTTTTGTACCCTAAAGGCAGGATGAGGATGAGGAAGAGGAGTAGGAGGAGTTCGGAACAGGAGGCAAACTGAAGCGCCCTGCAATCCTCGGCGGTGGAAGGAGATTCGCCAAACAAATTTAAAAAGGTGTATCTCACATGTACCAATACAGACTATGCCGTAATTTAATTTTTTACACTCAAACAGGGTGTATATTGAATAGCGGAATAGAAAAAATTTTATAAAACGGTGTATCTCACACGTACAAACACAGACTAGGCTCCGATTACAATTTTTGTACCCTAAAGGCAGGATGAGGATGAGGAGTAGGAGGAGGTCGGAACAGGAGGCAAACTGAAGCACCCTGCAATCCTCGGCGGTGGAAGATGCGCCCCAAAAGATTGGAAGGTGTATCTCACACGTACCGATACAGACTATGCCGCAATTTAATTATTTTTACCCCAATGGGTGTAGATTGAATAGTGGAATAGAAAAAACATTTATAAAACGGTGTATCTCACACGTACAAACACAGACTAGGCCCCGATTACAATTTTTTGTACCCTAAAGGCAGGATGAGGATGAGGAGTAGGAGGAGTTCGGAACAGGCAGGAGGCAAGCTGAAACACCCTGCAATCCTCGGCGGTGTAAGATGAGCCCCAAAAATTGGAAAGGTGTATCTCACACGTACCGATACAGACTATGCCGCAATTTAATTATTTTTACCCCAAGGGTGTAGATTGAATAGCGGAATAGAAAATATGATATCAAAAGGTGTATCTATCTCACACGTACAGACCCAGACTAGGCCCTGATTACTATTTTTTGTACCCTAAAGGCAGGATGAGGAGTAGGAGGAGTTCGGAACAGGCAGGAGGCAAACTTAAGCACCCTGCAATCCTCGGCGGTATAAGATGCACCCCAAAACTTGGAAAGGTGTATCTCACACGTACTGATACAGACTATCCCGCAATTTAATTCTTTTTACCCCAAGGGTGTAGATTGAATAGCGGAATAGAAAATATGATATCAAAAGGTGTATCGATCTCACACGTACAGACCCAGACTAGGCCCTGATTACTATTTTTTGTACCCTAAAGGCAGGATGAGGAGTAGGAGGAGTTCGGAACAGGCAGGAGGCAAACTGAAGCACCCTGCAATCCTTGGCGGTATAAGATGCGCCCCAAAAATTGGAAAGGTGTATCTCACACGTACCGATACAGACTATCCCGCAATTTAATTATTTTTACCCCAAGGGTGTAGATTGAATAGCGGAATAGAAAATATGATATCAAAAGGTGTATCTATCTCACACGTACACACCCAGACTAGGCCCTGATTACTATTTTTTGTACCCTAAAGGCAGGATGAGGAGTAGGAGGAGTTTGGAACAGGCAGGAGGCAAACTGAAGCACCCTGCAATCCTCGGCGGTATAAGATGCGCCCCAAAAATTGGAAAGGTGTATCTCACAGGTACCGATACAGACTATCCCGCAATTTAATTCTTTTTACCCCAAGGGTGTAGATTGAATAGCGGAATAGAAAATATGATATCAAAAGGTGTATCTATCTCACACGTACAGACCCAGACTAAGCCCTGATTACTATTTTTTGTACCCTAAAGGCAGGATAAGGAGTATGAGGAGTTCGGAACAGGCAGGAGGCAAACTGAAGCACCCTGCAATCCTCGGCGGTATAAGATGCGCCCCAAAAATTGTAAAGGTGTATCTTACACGTACCGATACAGACTATCCCGCAATTTAATTCTTTTTACCCCAAGGGTGTAGATTGAATAGCGGAATAGAAAATATGATATCAACAGGTGTATCTATCTCACACGTACTGACCCAGACTAGGCCCTGATTAATTTTTTTTGGTACCCTAAAGGCAGGATGAGGAGTAGGAGGAGTTCGGAACAGGCAGGAGGCAAACTGAAGCACCCTGCAATCCTCGGCGGTGTAAGACGCGCCTCAAAAATTGGAAAGGTGTATCTCACACGTACCGATACAGACTATGCCGCAATTCAGTTCTTTTGACCCCAAGGGTGTAGATTGAATAGCGGAATAGAAAATATGATATCAAAAGGTGTATCTATCTCACACGTACAGACCCAGACTAGGCCCCGATTACTATTTTTTGTACCCCAAAGGCAGGATGAGGAGTAGGAGGAGTTCGGAACAGGCAGGAGGTAAACTGAAACACCCTGCAATCCTCGGCGGTGTAAGATGCGCCCCAAAAATTGGAAAGGTGTATCTCACACGTACCGATACAGACTATGCCGCAATTTAATTCTTTTTACCCCAAGGGTGTAGATTGAATAGTGGAATAGAAAATATGATATCAAAAGGTGTATCTATCTCACACGTACAGACCCAGACTAGGCCCTGATTACTATTTTTTGTACCCTAAAGGCAGGATAAGGAGTAGGAGGAGTTCGGAACAGGCAGGAGGCAAACTGAAGCACCCTGCAATCCTCGGCGGTGTAAGATGCGCCCCAAAAATTGGAAAGGTGTATCTCACACGTACCGATACAGACTATGCCGCAATTTAATTATTTTTACCCCAAGGGTGTAGATTGAATAGCGGAATAGAAAATATGATATCAAAAGGTGTATCTATCTCACACGTACAGACCCAGACTAGGCTCCGATTACTATTTTTTGTACCCCAAAGGCAGGATGAGGAGTAGGAGGAGTTTGGAACAGGCAGGAGGTAAACTGAAACACCCTGCAATCCTCGGCGGTGTAAGGTGCGCCCCAAAAATTGGAAAGGTGTATCTCACACGTACCGATACAGACTATGCCGCAATTTAATTATTTTTACCCCAAGGGTGTAGATTGAATAGTGGAATAGAAAATATGATATCAAAAGGTGTATCTATCTCACACGTAAAGACCCAGACTAGGCCATGATTACTATTTTTTGTACCCTAAAGGCAGGATGAGGAGTAGGAGGAGTTCGGAACAGGCAGGAGGCAAACTGAAGCACCCTGCAATCCTCGGCGGTGTAAGATGCGCCCCAAAAATTGGAAAGGTGTATCTCACACGTACCGATACAGACTATGCCGCAATTTAATTATTTTTACCCCAAGAGTGTAGATTGAATAGCGGAATAGAAAATATGATATAAAATTGGTGATTTTTCAATAGCACATGTGAACACAGCAGTGTCTTATGTCAGTCAGCTCTGCTGCAGGCTATGAAGGGGAAAAAAAAAGAAAATTCCCCTTTAAGTTTGTAATTTTTAAATAGATTAGTACAGACTATGCCACAATTTATTTTTTTTTAACCCAAAAGGGTGTATATTGAATAGTGGAATAGACAAAAGTGTATAAAATTGAAAATCACTCAATAGCACATGTGAACATAGCAGTGTCTTATCACAGTCAGCACTGGAGCAAAAAAGCTATGAAGGGGGGAAAAAAAAACCCTTTTAACTTGTAGTAAAATAGATCTAAGATGAATGCTGCACACAACTGACTGATAAAAATAGACAGTGGGCTCAAGTGAGGGCATAAAGATTGTGTTCACTGCACCACCCCCCACACAGCAAAATCAATGTATACTGTCCCTGCCTAATCTCTGCAGCCTGGCCCTAATATGCTCGATAAGATCGTTCACTGCACCACCCCCCACACAGCAAAATCGATGTAGAACACTGACCCTGCCTAATCTCCAGCCTCGCCCTAATATGCTCAATAAGATCGTTCACTGCACAACCCCCCACACAGCAAAATCGATGTAGAGCACTGACCCTGCCTAATCTCCAGCCTCGCCCTAAAATGCTCTAATAACTCTCCCTGCCTGCACTCCGACCTGTTCCTGCATTCTTTTCGGACACAATTTTTCACAGAATCACTGTCCGTCCCTAATCAGCAGCCAGCACGTATGATGTGTGCTCTGTCCCTAAACTACAGCAGAATGACGCAGCGCGCTGGGGCTCTCGAACTTATAAAAACATGGTCACATGCTTCAGATGGCCAATCACAGCTACTAATACATTAGTAGGCATGGCTGGGATGGCTTAAGGCACCCCAGTTAAACGCTTGTTGATTGGCTGTTGAAAGCCCGCCATTAAAAGCGCGC
Organism: Pelophylax lessonae; assembly: GCF_965119305.1. Taxonomy (NCBI): domain Eukaryota; kingdom Metazoa; phylum Chordata; class Amphibia; order Anura; family Ranidae; genus Pelophylax; species Pelophylax lessonae. Next base: position 156,310,143 of record NC_138770.1, on the reverse strand, counting down.
CATTACATACAAAACAGGAAATAAAATGACCGAACATGGATTTTAAACCCGAACATCCAGTAAAGTTTTCGGGTCCGTGTTCGGGTAACAAAAATCCAATTATTCGGTACGAACACGAATAATACAGTCTGTGTTCGCTCAACACTAGTCATGCCCATTGCTCACTTTGGCATGCATAACAGAACTTGTTTTTCACCTGCATGGTGGTGTTTTCTAACGTTTTTAGGGTTGTTTTCGATATGTGCAAAGATCACACAAATAATTAAAAGTATAACATTTATTAAAAGTAATAACAGATGCAGATAAAGAAAATATGAAAAGAATACTTAGCTAAAGATGGTGTTTCACCATGGATTCCCATCTGCTTTTCATACAGTATTGCCAGGTAATCAGATAGACGCATGCATAACGCAATCTCAGGTGTGAGACTAACTTATTTCAGTTTGGGCTGTGGTATTTAGACTTGTGTATAAGGAATAGACAACCTCCAAGCCAACTCACTTTGCAATATGACCCCTCAAGGACTTAGTCAGTTAACAACAACATTCCTTTGGTATAAGGTAAAGCTATGCTTATGTCCTAATATGGCCTCCTCAACCAAGATTTGAAAGTTTAAAAAGCATTAGTGAGCCACATTATTGATAAGGAAATATGTAAAAGGCAATTTTCCCATCCTGTGGCTGATAATTTGACATTCTGAAATTAATTTGTGTTGAATTTTTAAATGTAAATCAGGCCAATAACCTGTTATGGGTATTTCCAGTGTTTACACAATGTGTTTATACTGTTTAAATATCGATTTTTCTCAGTTTCTAATAGCGGTTCTGGCTGTCAGTAAAAAAAAATGTGCTCTGTCGGTAAAAAAAGTTGCGGGAGGTTGGCAACACTGCTTCCCTTCTGGCATTTCTTTAATTGGACAGGTTTGGGCATCAAGTTCAGCCTAATCATGTGGTCATTGTGATTGACTGTCCCAGTAGTAACATGATCACTGGTTCCTGATCATTAGTACAGTTTCAGAGCTGTCTTTGAGCTCAATCTCTGTGGTAGGAATGTGCAGCATGTAAGAGTTAAAGCCCATCCTTTCTGCTGCCATATACATGCGTTACGTAGGTGGCAAGATAGTAAAGCCTCTATTAAACAGTGAGGGGAATTTATCAAAACTGGAGCAGCCCATTGCCTACTCCTACATGCAAATGAAGTCTTTCATATCCAAATATCCTATCCCTACCATTAAACTACACAACTTGGCACAAAAATTCTACACTGCCTCAGGTGAAGGGAAAAAGGGAATATTGGTCTTCTACAGTATCCTTCACAATAGAACAGTATTTGAAAAAACTCCACCGATGATCAAGTGGGAATTAGACTTAGATAAAACATTTGCTCCTCAACAGTGGTTAAACGCACTTGCAACGACTCACAAAGCTTCCCACTGCACCAACCACTGGGATCTCTTCCAAAAGGTGACAGCCAGGTGGTACAAAACTCCTACCCAAATGGCGATGGTCATACCCGCATACTCCCCATTATGCTGGAGGAATTGTGGGCAACCGGCCAATCTACACCATATCCTGTGGCAACAAAAACGCCCAGGTGTGTTGTTGCAGGTGTTAATTGGGCATTTTTTGGGCGTCTTTGGAGGCAGGCATAACATCTGAACTTCTGTATAGGGGTATATATACACACACACATATATGTATACTGTATATACACATACACACATACAGGTGTGATAGGAGCAGAACCCCATCCCTGCGTTAATAAAAATTCTAAGAAAAATTATCTTTTTTTTCTGGTTCTGGACATGCTACAGAGCTGAAACTTCACAGGTACACTTTTTAGACCCCCCAGACACTAAATCCAAAGAAATCTCTTTTTTTTTCCAATAATTTTTTCAATAATTGGCTCTCTATCAAAACCGACAATTTTTAAGAACTTTTCTTGTGTGATTAATAGTCCCTGGGGCATGACCCAGAACCCTAGGCACTTTTTAGGGGCATTTATCGGGTTTTAGGGCTTCAAAATGGTGTTTTTTTTATTACCGAAGTTCGGGTCCCATTGATTTCAATGGGGTTCTGGAATCCTGACCCGAACTTTCGGGAAGTTCGGGTGTTCTGGTCGAACCGAACTTTTCAAAAGTTCGATCATCCCTACTCCTGATGATAGTTTTCCTTACTATGGATGTAGCTATATATATATATGCTTTATTTGCCATATACCTTGAGGATGTCTTCTATGTAGTTTATGCAGTTCCTATTGTTCATACTGCTGTCATTGTCAAAGTTCTGTCATGATGTTTGAACAGTCATATGTATGTTTACTTTAAAATTTCAATAAAAATTACGTTGGAAAAAAAAACTGGAGCAGCCAGAATTTGGAGCTGCTGCACATGTCAACCCATCAACTTTTATCTTTCATTTTTAAAGCTTAACTGAACAAGATCAATATAGAAGCTGATAGGTTGCCATGCACACCAGATTTTGGCTGTTCCAGTTCCCTCTAGTATATGTATTCTAAGTCAATCTCAGCAATATAATTTTCCTGCTTTTCCCCTTTCTGCTATTTTCACATAATGGTCACCTTTTGGCCATATAGTGTAACTCTATGCTGTGTAGCAAGGTGCTCACCAGGATCCCAGGCAAACCAGAGGGGGGAGAGCACAGAATTTTGTGTGGGCATTCTGAGATTAAAGAAGAGTCTTGTGCAGCTGAGGTCCGGAGCGTGCAGACCTGCTGCGGTATCTGTCAAAGCCTTTGAGAGACTGAGCCCTTTTCAGCACCCATAGAGCCTGAGAACTGAGCTACAGAGAGTTGCTATGTGTTGAGACCTGCTGCCGTGTGAGTGCCCCCACCAATGCTGAGAGACTAAGCGAGTCAGGAACCATAAGTCAGGAACAACTCGTGAGGTCTGGGACTCTTGGAACAGCTGACTGCTAGGCATATGGGACCAGACCTGTCACCTGCCAGGAGTGGTGAGAAGAAATACAACACTTAAGTTCAGATGAATGTTATCTTATGGGTTAGAGTTCACTTTACCTAGCATAGCATGTTTGAATCTGTTCATTGGCCTGTTGAATGATTTATTGCTTAATTACATTGCTTTTAAAACATCCAATCATTTACCACCAGTTGCTTGGCCTATTTCCTGTGTAGTGTTATAGAGTGTAGCATGCTAACACCTAAGTTACACAGGTGTGGGCGGCCTTCAGCCTATAATTAGGTGTTTCAGGGGGGACTGAGCAGCTTTAGGCCCCTTTCACATGGGCTTTCTGATCAGGCCCGCCTGTCAGTTTTTCAGGCGGACCTGATCGGATGCTTCATGCACCTCTATGGGGCAGCGGAGTGGATGTCAGCGGTGACCTGTCTGCTGACACCCGCTGCTCTCCGATCTGATCCTGTCTGTGAAATCCAGATGGATGGAAACCCTATTTTCCATCCATCTGCAGGATAGGATCAGATGAAAAAGGACAGGCGGTCTGTTTTCATACAATCTGTAATAGAGGAGAGCGGGGATCTGCTAGGTCTGTCTCTGCACACAGATCGGAGACGGACCTGTAATCTGCCTGCTCAACGGATCGATCAATCGATCCCTGCTGAGCAAAACGGAGTCCGCTAGGCGGAAAGCCCATGTGAAAGGACCCTTAAGTGTTGTAGCAGAACAGAGAACCCATCATTATCAGTGGCTCCTGTGGGGGTTATCACTACAGTAACATAGTAACATGCGTGTTTAAAACCTCTAATGAACAGTATACTGTATGGATTCTAAGTCTTAGCAATACGATTTTCTTGCTTTTCCACTCTCTGCTCTTTTCCTGAGTTCATCTGCTATGCATAGCTGCTCTGAAGTACAATTACATGTGAAGATTTATTTACTGGTCATAGGCAAGAGCCAGCAATATGATTATTATCTGTGAGAAACAAAACACCTTTGCAAAGATTGCAGTCCTCTGCTTTTCTTAAATGACTAAAATCATGCTAAGGAGCACAAATGGAACAGCGACTGTTCATTATGAATGAGCTTTGTGCCACCTATTAATGATGCAACAATACATCATCCACCGCCTAGAGAGAGAAAACCCTCTCCCTAAATTGGCACAATATCAAGATGCTTGCTTTGTTTGCCTGGCTTCGTCGAATGTCTAGCTGAAAGCACTAGACCATGAATAAGAACATAATAAGAGTTGCCATTTTCTAATTGCTGTTATAAAGTTATCTTCTTTTTTTCTTAAATCAGTTAAAAAATAATTATTTATGCTATTTGTATTCTTTATTCTAAGAAAAAAGGGTGTTTTAACTGAACCAAAATGCATCAAAACTTGCTTTCTACTACAGTATCTCATAAAAGGGAGTACACCCCTCACATTTTTGTAAATATTTTATTATATCTTTTCATGTGACAACACAGAAGAAATTACACTTTGCTACAATGTAATGAAGTGAGTGTACAGCTTGTATAACAGTGTAAATTTGCTGTCCCCTCAAAATAACACAACACACAGCCATTATTGTCTAAACCACTGGCAACAAAAGTGAGTACACCCCTAAGTGAAAATGTCCAAATAGGGCCCAATTAGCCATTTTCCTTGCTGGTGTCATGTGACTCGTTAATGTGTTACAAAGTCTCAGGTGTGAATGGGAAGCAGGTGTGTTAAATTTGATGATCGCTCTCACTCCCTCATACTGGTCACTGGAAGTTCAACATGACACCTCATGGCAAAGAACTCTCTGAGGATCTGAAAAAAATAATTGTTGCTCTATGACCTAGGCTATAAGAAGATTGCCAAGAACCAGAAAATGAGCTGCAGCCTGGTGGCCAAGACCATGCAGCGGTTTAACAGGACAGGTTCCACTCAGAAGAGTCCTCGCCATGGTGGACCAAAGAAGTTGAGTGCATGTGCTCAGCATCATATCCAGAGGTTGTTTTAGGAAATAGACGTATGAGTGCTGCCAGCATTGCTGCAGAGTTTGAAGGGGTAGGGGGTCAGCCTGTTAGTGCTCAGACCATACGCCACACATTGCATCGAATTGGTCTGCATGGCTGTCATCCCAGAAGGAAGCCTCTTCTAAAGATGATGCACAAGAAAGCCCTCAAACAGTTTGCTGAAGACAAGCAGACTAAGGACATGGATTACTGGAACCATTTCCTATAGTTTGATGGGACCAAGATAAACTTATTTGGCTCAGATGGTGTCAAGCGTGTGGCGGCAACCAGGTGAGGAGTACAAAGACAAGTGTGTCTTGCCTAAAGTCAAGCATGGTGGTGGGAGTGTCATGGTCTGAATGAGTGCTGCTGGCACTGGAGAGCTACAGTTCATTGAGGGAACCATGAATGCCAACATGTACTGTGACATACTGAAGCAGAGCATGATCCCCTCCCTTTGGAGACTGGGCCGCAGGGCAGTATTCCAACATGATGTAAACAAATTTATGCAGCGCTAGCTCCAATACTATTTAGCTATATATCAAATTATCATAAACATAAAGTGCTAAGTGCTGAAATGATCATATATGCAATAAACAATAAATTATAAAGTGCATAAATCCACATAAGTGATTGTAAATAAGTCCAAGTGAATATTCAGTGCTTGAGAAGAAAAGTCCTTAGTGTGATCCAAATAAGGTGCCAAAGTGCCAAGTAATCAAAGTGCTTGCAAAGTGATAAGGTGCCCCTCACGGTTCCCCACTCACCAGATTGCCGATATAGAAAGACCTTGGAAATTATTACATTAAAAAAAAATACATAAAAAAAAGTCCAGGCGCTGCTCCCAAAGGATGGTCCCTGGGTATGGAACCAACCGACCAATTCGGTAACCTCTAAATGACCAATAGGTGGTGACTGACCAGGGCTGCCCACCCTAAACACGGGATGAGAACATGAGTAGGTAAAGTAGAAAACAGAGGGTGGCGCTCACTGGCGTCAGTGAATGAGTACTCTATGGGAGACTGTGGAATGTCTCTATAAATAATGTTTATAGAGACATTCCACAGTCTCCCATAGAGTACTCATTCACTGACGCCAGTGAGCGCCACCCTCTGTTTTCTACTTTACCTTGGAAATTATTGCACACTGGCCCGGGATCTTTTGAAAGTATTCCAACATGATAACGACTAAAAACACACCTCCAAGATTACCAGTGCCTTGCTAAAGAAGCTGAGGGTAAAGGAAATGAACTGGCCAAGCATGTCTCCAGAGCTAAACCCTACTGAGCATCTGTGGGAAAATCTCAAACGGAAGGCGGAGGAGCGCAAGGTCTCCAACATCCACCAGCTTCATGAGCTGGTGGATGTCATGGAGGAGTGGAAGTAGACTCCAGGGGCAACCTTAGGGGTGTACTCACTTTTTTTGCCAGCGGTTTAGACATTAATGGCTGTGTGTTGAGTTATTTTGAGGGGACAGCAAATTGACACTGCTGCAATGTAAAGTAGTGAATGTACAGCTTGTATAACAAAGTATAATTTCTTAAGTTTTGTCACATGAAAAGATATAATAAAATATTTACAAAAATGTGAGGGGTGTACTCACTTTTGTGAGATACTGTATATCCCGAAACATGATCTCAGAAAAAACAAGAACTCTTTCTAGAAGAACATTCATTGTTCTGTGTCTCCAATCTAAGAACTGCAAGTGGGATCGCTATAACTGATCCAGCTATTGCATGATTGCTGTAACTTACAGTCTCAGACTTAGAACACAGTGACTCAATCCAAATGATATCTTGCAGATTGTAGAAAGCTTTAATTGAAAACATTCGCAGATCTTCACAGATGAAATTCAAATAGGTAAAAAAAAGAAACATAGTATGTCTAGCTCCAGCACTTGGAGGCAAAAGTACTCAGAACAGAAACCAAATTCACAATGGAAAGAGGGTGTAACGCTTCTGCATTTCTTATATGGTGTGGATTTTCAGCTGCAGAAATAGTTCCACGTCAGTAGTCATGTAAGAGATATGCTGAGATACCATTCCCAACCTCAATGACTCATCATGTGTGGAAGGTCTTATTTCAGCCAGTAAATACACACAATTAGCAAGCTGGTTCCTAGAGTGACTTTATGTATGTGGTAACACAATGATGAAGGTTGAGGGATAGGTTGAGTGGAGGTGGTAGGTGATAGACACTTGAAGGTGAGACAGTAGCAGATGGATGCAGGAAGGTTTAGCAATGTTGTATGATAGCAGATGATAGAATAGCAGGTGGACATACAAAAGAGATCAACCCAGTGCAGAAAAGTAGCAGTAGTCTCAAGAGCTAGCAATCTAGTTATGCAGATGTGATAAACAGTCTTTACTATGCAGAGCTAGATAGTGTAAGCTTAGTATAAGTTTATAGAGAATTCCCCTGCGGGGTACTTAGCACTATTAGCGATACAGTCGAAGGGTGGTTCAGTAGAGGCGGATGATCCAGTAGCGGGATACAGGGATCAGCGCAGCGAGGTTCCGTCAGCGAAGTAAGCTTGCAAGCATGGAAGCTTCAAGCAAGGTTAGCATCCAGGTAAGGGTGTTTGAACGAACACATGTGAGTGAGAACCGGCGCTTTAAATAGCCATCTAGTCCGGCGCTGGGTGATGACAGCTCCAGTCTTAAAGGTGTATGCGCACCTTTTCAAAAGTAAATGGTGGGGCGCATACACTTGTGGAAAGTGTAATTTAGGGTACCAAAGGTACCGGAACATTACAATACCCCCCCCTTAAGGCCTGCTCCTGAAGGCCTCTGGAGCTGGTTTGTCTGGGTATCTCGCATGAAAATTGCAGATTAATCTAGGGGCATGTATGTCAGAGGTGTTTAGCCAGGTGTCGTCTTGGGGCCCATAGTTCTTCCATCTAACCAAGTACTGAAGTCTTCTTCTGTAGATACGAGAATCCAGGATCTCTTTTATCTCGTATTCTTCTCCACCTTCAACTTGTACAGGAGGGGGAGGTGGAATATTAGGCCTTATTCCTTGGTCTGGAACATGGGGTTTTAGTAGCGACACATGGAAAATGGGATGGATTTTTAGGTCCATTGGCAATGTAAGCTGCACTGCAGCTTTTCCAATAAGTTTCTTGATTGGGAAAGGTCCCAAGAACAGAGGTCCAAGCTTTTTGCTAGGGATCTTCAGTCTCAAGTTTTTTGTTGAGAGCCAAACGAGGTCCCCGATAGTATACTGTGGAGAAGGTCTTCTACGAAGATCATAGTACTTCTTTTGTTGACTGTGAGCGTGTGCAATGGTAGTATTTAGTAAACCCAGAGAATCCTTTATTTGGGTAAGATAGTCTGAGGCTACTGGGTTATTTGAAGGAAGGATGCGTGGAGGGAGAATAGAGGGATGGAACCCATAGTTCAAGTAGAACGGACTCTGCTTGGTTGTACTGTGAGTTGCGTTGTTGTAGGCAAATTCTGCCAGGGGGAGAAGATCCAACCAATCATCCTGTTGGTAAGAAGTGTAACAACGTAAATACTGCTCGATGCATTGGTTGACTCTTTCAGTCTGTCCGTTGGTCTGCGGATGGTAAGGAGAAGTGAGCTTCCGCTCAATCCGTAGTATGTGACATAGTTCTTGCCAGAATTTAGAAATAAATTGGGATCCACGGTCAGACAGAAGAGTTTTTGGGATACCATGTAATCTGAAGACATGTTTCATCAGGAGTTCTGCCGTTTGTTTGGACGAAGGTAGTCTGCGAATAGCAATGAAATGTGCCATCTTTGTCAGATGGTCCACTGACACCAAGATGGTATTAAATCCTTTGGAAGGAGGCAATTCTACGATGAAGTCCAATGACAAAACCTCCCATGGAGTTTGGGGTATTGGTAGACTGCATAGTAGACCGGATGGTCTCGTAGTGTCAATTTTGGACCTGGCACAGACATTGCATGAAGAGACGAATTTTTGTATAGATGTTTTCATGTCAGGCCACCAGAATTGTCGAGAAATCAAATTGAAAGTCTTTGTCATACCCATATGTCCTGCCATAGGCACATCATGCGATAATTCCAAGATCTTGGTGCGTAGGGTAGGTGGTATGTAAAGTTTGTCGTTGTAGTAGAGGAAGCCTTCTGCATCAGTATTTAGTTGTGGTGGGGGTGAATCCAAACTTATACCATGCAGAACCTCTTCCTTTAAGGAACGGACAACTCCAATAATGCGTTTGTGAGGTATTATAGGAACGGAAGGGATTTCAAAGTAGTTTTCTTCAGTTAGTCGTGATAGTGCATCCGCCTTTTTGTTCTTATCTGCAGGTGTGTAGGTCACTAGGAAGTTAAACCTTAGAAAGAATAGTGACCATCGTACCTGTCGATGCGAGAGAGTTTTGCTAGTCTGAAGATATTGGAGGTTTTTATGGTCCGTGTATATAATTATTGGTAATTGGGTGCCTTCGAGTAAATGTCGCCAATTCTCCAGAGCCAATTTTATAGCAAGCAGTTCCTTTTCACCCACGGGGTAATTTATCTCGGGACTGCTCAGGGATTTAGAAAAAAAAGCGACTGGATGAAGTGGTGAAGTGTGGGTAGGTCGTTGGGAGAGTATTGCTCCTACTGCCATGTTTGACGCATCTACCTCCAGAATGAATTGGAGGGATGGGTCTGGATGGAGTAATATGGGAGCGGAAGTAAACCTTGTCTTTAACAAGTGGAAAGCCTTATTTGCTTCTTCTGACCATTTACATGGTATTTTTATGCTAGTGAGCTGTGTGAGGGGTCTCACAATAGCAGAAAAGTTTTTTATGAACTTCCTGTAGAAATTTGAAAATCCCAGGAATCGCTGTAGCGCCTTGCGTGTAGTTGGTGTAGGCCAATCCTGAATGCAGGATATTTTACTCATGTCCATCTCGATTCCTGTTTTGGATATGATGTAGCCTAGAAAGAGTACCTCATCTTTATGGAACAAGCATTTCTTCAGCTTCACATAAAGATTATGTGCAAGCAATCTCGATAATACAAGTCTTACATGTCTTATGTGTTCAGACAGAGTCCGTGAATATATAAGTATATCGTCCAGATATACCACAACACAGACATCTAGTAAGTCTTTAAAAATATCGTTTATAAATCGTTGGAAAACTGCAGGGGCATTGCATAGGCCGAATGGCATCACAAGATATTCGAACAATCCGTATCTAGTTCTGAATGCAGTCTTCCACTCGTGTCCATCACGGATTCTAATGAGATTGTATGCTCCTTTCAGGTCTAATTTTGAAAAATAGGTAGCTCCACGCACCTTCTCAATGAGCTCAGGGATAAGCGGTAGAGGATAGCGATCTTTTATTGTGATGGCATTCAATTTCCTGTAGTCGATGATAGGTCTGAGACTTGAATCTTTATTGCGAACAAAAAAGAGTCCTGCTGCTGTGGAAGAAGTGGAAGGTCTAATAAAACCTTTTTCCAAGTTCTCATCCAAATAGGTTTTGAGATGGGCAAGTTCATCCTGTGAAAGAGGATAAACATGACCGAACGGCAATTTGCTATTTGGGAGTAGATCAATGCTACAATCATAGTCTCGATGAGGAGGTAATGCTTGAGCATTTTTCTCAAGAAAAACCTCAGAAAGATCCTGATAACATAGTGGTGCAATCTCATCTGTCACCACAGACAGAATCTTTCCGGAAAACGGGAGGTTACACGTTTCCTCGCAATAACAAGAAGGGAAGGTCAAGGACCGTTTCTTCCAATCTATGGTTGGTTGGTGTGTGTGCAACCAGGGAAGTCCCAACACAATGGGAAAGTGGGGTGAAGGTATTAAATCGAAGGTAGAAGTCTCCCTATGAGACTCGTTAATAGTGACTAGAAGTGCTTGTGTCTGATCGGTGATCGGACCAGAGGATAACGGAACACGGGTAATAAGACTTACTGAGACAGGTTTGAGTTTAGAAATAATAGGAATTTTATTTAGTTTCAATAGATTTTTATTGAGTTTGACAAGTAAACAAGGGTAAACAGCCAAGTAAAGCGGTACATATGGGTCAAGGTGTAGCAGGCATGACAAAAAGATAGATCAACTACACATAACATTATAGCATAGCATACTAATACAGTCGGGTGAACATATCCATAAGAAGTCTGACATCGCCCCCCGGGCACCCCAAGGGGAACAAACTGTGCCCCGGGAGGATGGTATAAGACAGATCAATACAGGTTCACAGACCTCCAATGCGAACAATCTTACAAACGGTGAATCAAACAACATGCTCAAAACGTAGAGCCAGGTGCCTAAGGTCAACCCAAACGCTAAGGTAGAGCACTTGGGGGAGGCATAAGCTGGAAAGGCAAAATGGTGGGAAGGAGAGATAATGGGAGCAGGAATGGAGGTGAGGGAGAGCAGAAGAGAGGAAAGAAAGGGGATGAAAGAACAGGACAGGGAAAGGTCCAGCTAGATCCAGATAACAAATTCACAGCAACATATCAGTCTAAAACCGTACACTTGGGGTGAGATAGCCAAACTTCCCACCTCCTCCGGAATGAGGAAGCGGCAAGGTTGACCACCGCTAGCGTTCTTTCCATCAGACAGTGGTGGTTAAGTGCAAGGATGACTTCACTACAGGAAGGGGTTACAGGAGATTTCCAGTGCGTGGCTATAGCAGTTTTTGCTGCGAGAAGCAGGTGTATAATAACCGCTCTGTGACAAGGCTTAAATTCATGAATATTGACATGCAAAAGGGCCAACGCTGGAGATGGGGAGACCTTCTCTTGTGTTATATCCGAAATTAACATAAATAATTTATTCCAAAAGGACCGTAGTGAGACACAAGACCACATGGTGTGATACAGAGTACCTATTTCTCCACACTGTCGCCAGCACAGAGAGGGGTGTGATGGGTAAAACTTAGAAAGCTTGAATGGGGTGAGGTACCAGAAGTGGAGCACCTTCTGGTACTGTTCCCAATGGGTAACACATTTTGTGGCCGCATAGGTGTAGGCAAAGGCTTTCAGCCAAGAGGTATCAGAGTATGAGGACGACAGGGTACTTTCCCATTTGGTGACTGACGGGTGTTTAGAGAAAACATTATGGTTATTGTAGATGGCGTAGAACAGCGTGATACCTTTTATGTGAGTAGCTGTGTTTTGAAGGAAAGGATATACCAAACTGGGGATTTCTACACAAGTGGGAAGGGGGTATTTGTGGAGGAACGATTGGATCTGGAGGTAAGAGAAGATTGCTCCCTTTGGGAGGTCGAAGCGGGTTTGTAAGTTATCAAACGGGCTCAGGCGAGATTCGTGGAACAGGTCGCTAAGGAGTAATACTCCCTTGCGCAGCCAAGGTTGTATATTTAGGTGCGGGAGAAAGTGGCACAGCACCTTTAGTGGGACCTGTATTTTGTACATGGAAGCAGCAGGTGATTGTAAGCGACAAAATTCCCTCCACACCGAGAGGGAGGCTTGAACAATCGGGTTCTCGGAAGTCCCAGACCAGTTTCCCAGTATAGTAGCAATGAGATTCAACTGTAAGTCATGCCCAGGGACCTCAGAGGACTCAATGGAAGCCCACGTCTTGTGCGGAGACGGCGCCCACCAAAATTTAAGTTGGTCTAGAATACACGCCTTGTAGTAGGCGGTCAAATTAGGGACTCCCATACCTCCATGTCTTCTATGTAAGACCATGGTTTTAAGGGGGCACCTTGGAGGCCTGGCATTCCATATAAAACGGGTCAGCTGTTTTTGGAGAGCAGAGAAGAAAGACACAGGCAAGGGTATGGCAAGGGTCCTAAATAGATAAAGTAGCTTTGGGAGGACAAGCATTTTAAAGGAAGCTATCCGACCCATAGTGGACAATTCATGCGTATGTAACTGTTGTAAAAGTGAGGGCAGGGAATCTAAAAAAGGTTTAAAGTTGTGTGCATACAGTTGTGACGTATGGGGTGTAAGGTGAATACCGAGAAAGGGGATAGAATGTGAGGACCAGATAAAGGGAAACCTTCCGGCTAGGGAACTCTGTAGTGTGGGCGGTATATTAAGGCTCAGTATTTGTGATTTGTTGGCATTTAGTTTATAGTAAGACACCCTACTGAACTCATTCAGGAGGGTGTACGATTCTGGCAAGGAAGTGGCAGGGTCTGTAAGCATAAGCATAACATCATCTGCAAAAAGGCTTATCTTATGTTCCAACCCGGCCACTGACAAACCTTTGATGCAGGGGTGAGAGCGAAACCGTTCTGCCAGGGGCTCCATGAGAAGGGCAAATATGATGGGGGACAAGGGGCAGCCCTGCCTAGTACCATTTGTGATCTGGATAGGTTTCGATTTCATACCTGAGTTGAGAACAATCGCGGACGGGTTGGAATACAGAGACAGGACTGCTGACCGTATCCATCCTCCAATCCCGAAGGCATCGAGGACTGCCCGTAGGTAGCCCCAGTGGACTCGGTCGAACGCCTTCTCCGCATCTAAAGAGAGAAGCAGAGAAGGCGTCCGAGCAGCCCCAACTCTGGAGATCAAGCCGACAAGCCGTCTCGTCCCGTCCGGAGCTTGGCGGCCCGGGACAAAGCCAACCTGATCCGAGTGAACCAGAATAGGTAGAATTTTTTGGATCCTAAGGGCCAGCAGTTTAGCAAATACCTTAACGTCAGTATTTAAAAGCGAGATTGGCCTATAGTTGGCCGTAACCACAGGGTCCTTGCCTGGCTTAGGAAGGGTCACTATCACAGCCCTCAACATTTCCGGAGGGAGCGTAGATGAGGAGGAAGCAAGTTCAAAAACAGGTTGCAAGTGTGGAGTAATAATATCAACCAAAGCTTTATAATACTCATTGGGGAGACCATCTTCCCCTGGGGATTTATGGTTGGGGAGCCCGCGGATGGCTGAGCTAATTTCAAGGGAAGTAAAGGGTTGAGAAATAGACTGGAGTTGTTCGGTCGTGAGAGCGGGGAGCTTAACCTTGTTAAGAAAATCCGCAATCAGTTCAGGACAAGGCTGAGGAGTGGCAGGGTCCGATCGCAGGTCATAAAGCGATTGATAATAATCCGCAAATGCGTTGGCTATATCTTTTGGATTAGCCACAGAGACTTTAGTGTTGGGATGTATCACCGAAGCAATTTTACGTTTAGCTTGTAGCGTTTTGACCCGCCTGGCTAGCCACGCCCCAGCCCTATCCCGGAGACCATAGAATTTGGCCTTGGTGTATTTCAGGTGATTCTCATATTTATAGAGAAGTAGGGATCTTAATTTTTGCCTGTCAGTTACCAATTCCTGGGTAAGAGTAGGACTCGGGTTCGATTTATTGGTCGCCTCTTTGGTTTCTATAGTAGCCAAAAGTTCCTCAACTTGCTTCCTCCTGCGGTTCTTAAGACCTGAAGCAAGTTGGAGTAAAATACCCCTCATATACACTTTATACGTGAGCCACAGGGTGAAACGTGAAACATCATCCTTATCATTGAATTCAAAGAAATCATGGTGAGCCTGCACGATCTTTTGGTATGAAATCTTGTCCTCCAACAAGGAGGTATTCATCCTCCAAATAGGGGGGGGGGAATTGCCAAGCTTATCATCAAATTCCAGTGTTATCGGAGCGTGGTCGGACCAAGATATCGTACCAATTTCAGCGCGCAAAACATTTTGCAGAGACCTTTTGTCGGTCAAAAAATAGTCTATCCGGGAGTAGGATGAATGGGCAGCAGACAGAAAGGTGAAATCCCTCTCGTTCCCATGGAAGCACCTCCATACGTCGTATAGATCATGTTTCTGCAGCAGGGAGGAGAGAGAGCAGGACGGCCTTCTAGCTTGGGTAGTAGAGTCCATAGACGGTTGTACAACAGTATTGAAGTCCCCTCCAATGAGAAGTGTGCCTTGCACAATACCTTCCAGTGATTTAAAGAGGTGGGTGAGAAATGTCCTCTGCCTGGTATTGGGAGCATAGAGATTCACCAGTGTGAAAAGGGAACCGTTGAGTTCACAGATAAGAACAATATACCTCCCCAATGGGTCCTCAATGGTGCGTATATGCAGAAAAGAGACAGAGGCGTTAATGGCGATAAAAACCCCACAGGACTTCTTGGGAGCATTAGCCATATACAGGTGAGGGAAGTTGGAGAAGGACAACTTCGGGCACTTTTCCTTGGCAAAGTGAGATTCCTGCACAAACAGAACATCTGCGCGGAGAGACTTTGCTTCTCTCAATAACGAGGCCCTTTTAGCAGGACAGTTCAGGCCTTTAGTGTTTAGTGACATGAACTTCAATGGCATGGCAGCATGGGGGGATTACTTGGTAGAGTGGCAATGAGACATAACAAGAGAAGATGCAATGCAACTGCTTGCCAGTAGAAGATCCTGTACTTGGATGGATTAAAGGACAGGAAGAAGAAACATCCAAGGGAGTAGCCGTCATGATGGTATTGGAGCAGTATTGCACGGTTGAAGCAGAGCAGGAAAGGGATGACAAGCATAACAAGCCACTGTGGGTGCTGGACCAAAAAGAAGAGAGCAAAGGAGGGGGCAGGCAGGGAGAAAAAAAGTAAACAAAAACAATACACAAGTACATATAAAAAAAGCCTGAGCATGCAGGCGCAATGGGCGGCCGTGGCCGCTAAAGTACAGCGGGGGGGATGATGAAGAGGCATCACTGAGGATCGAGCGTCCAGTCAAAACATTGGACTGGCGGGCATCCGAGGAAAAAAGGGAAAAAAAGAACTGGAGAAAAAGGATATAGTAGAGGGTTCCCCGGCTCATCCATCCTGTGGTAGCTGAAGGAAACGGGGAGCAGAGCATTCAGGTTTCCATTCCAGATCCGGCTTGGCTCGGGCGCTCGGGGGGAGACCTCCCGGGAGGCACAGAATCCTCCGGCAGTAGATGCCACTGTTTAAACAGCTGGATGCCCTTATCCACACTATGAACAGGATACATTTTACCATTCCATGTGACTAGCAATTTGGTGGGGAAGCCCCATTTGTAGATAACGCTGTTGTTACGAAGAATTTTCGTGAGCGGGGACAACTTCTTTCTATTGAGAGCCGTTTGCTGGGATATATCGGTGTAGAGGGTGATACCCGCAAATTCATCCGGCACCACCGGGTCGTGCTTGGCTGCCGCCATGACCCTCTCCTTAACGTGATAATAGTGAATACGGGCCAAGGTATCCCTAGGTGCAGTGTCAGGCAGGAAGTTAGGCTTAGGGATGCGGTGGGCCCTATCCACACATAGCTCAATATCACTGAGAGATGGTATAAGGGATTTCATAAGGCGCTGAACAAATTTGGTCAAGTCTTTATGTGGCACCGATTCAGGAATGCCCCGGAACTTAATGTTATTGCGCCTAGAGCGGTCCTCTAGATCCGCAAGCTTGTACTGGAGGCGCTGCATCTCGCTTTCTTGGTCGGCATAGGCATCAACAAGGTCATTGTGAGCAGTGTACAGATCCGCCATTTTGGTCTCTAGATGCTGTATCCTGTCATCATGTATTTGCACAGTATCATGAAGTGGAGAGAACATGGTGGCCAGCTCACTAAACAATGTGCTTTTCATGGATAGGAGCATTTTTTTCATAGTGGCCTCAGAAAGAGCCTGGTCTGTAGCTGGAAAGGCCTCTATTGGTATACCTGGCATAGTGTTAAGTAGGGCTTGATAGGCTGCATTATAAGCTCCAGGGGGGGCTTCCCCCTCATGCCTGCGGTATTTCGTCTTGGTGGGGCTGCTTGTTGTAGGTGACAAGGGGGGGGAAGTCTCATCCAGGGCAGTCTGGGGGGGTCCCAAGACTCTAGCAGACAAGGCAGTGTCGGGTGGGTTACCTCCTGAGGAGCGCGGGAGGCCGATCCCGGGGCCGGCGCCATCTTGCCGTCCCCTGTGAGGAGCCGCCGGAAAGAAATCAGTGAGCCGCTGCGGCGGCTTGTTGTTCTTCCGCCGCTTTGACATGGCCGGGAACGATCGGCGGGATTCCCTGGAGGCTGCGGGTGAGTCGTGGAGGGAGAAGCTCGCTTCACTCCGTTGCTGAGAGCCGCTACGAGGAGGGAAGGCAGGGAGCTCTCGCACTAAGCGGCCATTAACATCGCCGGCCGGACACGCCCCCCATAGGAATTTTATTTAAAGCAGCAAAACATATATCCATATAATTTCCACAAGATCCTGTGTCAATCATGGCCTTAGTAGTAATCCTGTTCTGGTCCCACTGTAATGTAAAAAAAACAGAAATGTAGGGGATAGTGAATGAAGTTGTCAATCCTCCTAGGGAGACATGTGAACACTCACCCTTCTTTTTGTTGACTAGGGGACAGACGTTTATCTTGTGATCCGGGGATGCACAGTACAAGCAGAGATTTTCATTTCGTCTTTTGGCTTTTTCCATAGTTGATAGCGGTGGGCGTATGGTTCCTATCTCCATAGGAACGGGGTCAACGGCCAGACTCCGAGAGGAAACGGATAATGGCATTCCCATCTTTTCAGCCTTTCTTTCTCGTAGTCTTCTATCTATGGTAATACTGAGTTGTATTAGTGCATCCAGGGTTTTTGGCAGATCCGCTCGGGCGAGCTCGTCCTTAACGGCTTCTGATAGGCCAAGCCTAAATTGGGTTTTCAGAGATGCATCATTCCATTCTGAATCAAGGGTCCATCTCTTGAACTCTGCAACAAAGTCTTCTACAGGCCTCCTTCCTTGTTTCAAGGATCTTAACTGAAGATCAGCAGTACTCTGCCTATTGGGGTCATCATATAGGCTAGTGAGCTCTGCCAGGAACAAGGCATAGGAGTTGAGAAGCTGGTCGTTTTTCTCAAAAAGAGAATCTGCCCAGGCTCGAGGATCGTTTGATAGGTAAGAAATAATAGTACAAACCTTAATGTGATCAGTAAGGTAGGTACGAGGTTTTAGCAAAAAAAGTAACTCACATGCGTTTTTAAATTCGCTACATTTTTTGCGGTCGCCTGTAAATACCAAAGGGGGATTTATCTTGGGTTCAGGGGACTGAGCAGAGGTAAGTTGTGTCAGTCTAATTACCTGCTGTGACAGAGCCTGATTATCTTCTTTTAATTCAGCAAGTGCGTGTATTAACGCAGATACTTGCTGTTTTAATTGTGTCACCTGAGTGGTTATTTCTGCTGAATCCATTTTTTGGTTCGTTCAATCTGTAACGCTTCTGCGTTTCTTATATGGTGTGGATTTTCAGCTGCAGAAATAGTTCCACATCAGTAGTCATGTAAGAGATATGCTGAGATACCATTCCCAACCTCAATGACTCATCATGTGTGGAAGGTCTTATTTCAGCCAGTAAATACACACAATTAGCAAGCTGGTTCCTAGAGTGACTTTATGTATGTGGTAACACAATGATGAAGGTTGAGGGATAGGTTGAGTGGAGGTGGTAGGTGATAGACACTTGAAGGTGAGACAGTAGCAGATGGATGCAGGAAGGTTTAGCAATGTTGTATGATAGCAGATGATAGAATAGCAGGTGGACATACAAAAGAGATCAACCCAGTGCAGAAAAGTAGCATTAGTCTCAAGAGCTAGCAATCTAGTTATGCAGATGTGATAAACAGTCTTTACTATGCAGAGCTAGATAGTGTAAGCTTAGTATAAGTTTATAGAGAATTCCCCTGCGGGGTACTTAGCACTATTAGCGATACAGCCGAAGGGTGGTTCAGTAGAGGCGGATGATCCAGTCGGGATACAGGGATCAGCGCAGTGAGGTTCCATCAGCGAAGTAAGCTTGCAAGCATGGAAGCTTCAAGCAAGGTTAGCATCCAGGTAAGGGTGTTTGAACGAACACATGTGAGTGAGAACCGGCGCTTTAAATAGCCATCTAGTCCGGCGCTGGGTGATGACAGCTCCAGTCTTAAAGGTGTATGCGCACCTTTCCAAAAGTAAATGGTGGGGCGCATACACTTGTGGAAAGTGTAATTTAGGGTACCAAAGGTACCGGAACATTACAGAGGGTGGACTAACTATATAGAGCACCTCCTGGCTATGGAGGGAGGAAGGGGCAAAATGATTTAAAGGCAAGCAAAAAACAATGTATGTATAACATGATAGGGATCTATTTATATTTTTTAATGTAAGATTCACATAACTTTCACCCAAAATTTACACAATTCTTTTACTGGATTCAGTTGGAAAAATGTCTGAATCCTGGGTGAATGTTGTGTGAAGAAAGTTATAAATACAACCTCTACTTTTTATGTCATCTCCATGTATATGGTGGTCATTAGTGATGTCGCGAACCTAAAATTCGCCGTTCACGAACGGCGAACGCGAACATCGGCAAATGTTCGCGAACCGGCGAACCGGGCGAACCGCCATAGACTTTAATAGGCAGGCGAATTTTAAAACCCACAGGGACTCTTTCTGGCCACAATAGTAATGGAAAAGTTGTTTCAAGGGGACAAACACCTGGACTGTGGCATGCCGGAGAGGGATCACACAAAAAAAAGTTCTTAAAAATTGTAATTTTTTGATAGAGAGCCAATTATTGGAAAAATGTAAAAAAAAATAAAAATAAAAAAATTCTTTGGATTTAGCATCTGGGGGGTCTAAAAAGTGTACCTGTGAAGTTTCAGCTCTGTAGCATGTCCAGAACCAGAAAAAAAATAGAATTAGGGTTAGGGCTAGGGTTAGGGTTAGGGTTAGGGTTAGGGCTAGGGTTAGGTTTAGGGTTTGGGTTATTTTTATGGCTAGGCTTAGAGGGTTAGGGTTAAGGTTAGAGGGTTAGGGTTAAGGTTAGAGGGTTAGGGTTATGGTTAGAGGGTTAGGGTTAGGTTTAGTGTTAGGGGCTAGGGTTAGGGTTACGGTGAGATACTTAGGGTTAGAGTTAGTAGCCCTACCCCTCTAACTCTAACCCTAAGCACTAAAAATAACCCTAACCTTAGCCCTGACCCTAACCCTAGCCCTAACCTTAGCCCTGACCCTAACCCTAGCCCTAACCCTAACCCTAGCCCTAACCCTAATTCTATTTTTTTTTCTGGTTCTGGACATGCTACAGAGCTGAAACTTCACAGGTACACTTTTTAGACCCCCCAGACAATAAATCCAAAGAAATTTTTTTTTTTTTTTTCAATAATTGGCTCTCTATCAAAAATGACAATTTTTAAGAACTTTTTTTGTGTGAAGTTTCAGCTCTGTAGCATGTCCAGAACCAGAAACAAAAGATAATTTTTCAGTAGAGCAGGGACACCTGGACTGTGGCATGCCGGAGGGGGATCCATGGCAAAACGCCCATGGAAAATTACGTAGTTGACGCTGAGTCGGGTTTTGATCCATAAAGGGCATAAATCACCTAACATTCCTAAATTGTTTGGAATAACGTGCTTTAAAACATCCAGTGTGTGAATACGATCAGGTATGATGTTTTATAGGTCAAGTAGTGTAAGGGTTACGCCCGCTTCACAGTGACAGACCAAACTCTGACAGACCAAACTCCCCGTTTAACAACAGTCAGTCAGTCAGTCCATTTGCACAACCGCAAACTCCCCATTTGCACAAGGTTGGATACCAAGCTAGCCATGTCCCGTTCCTTGTCCTCACTGACATCATTGAAGGTCTCTTCCTCCACCCAGCCACGTACAACACCAAGGGTCCCCGAAAGGTGACAACAAGCCCCCTGGGACGCCTGCTGTGGCTGGTATTCCACCTCCTCAAAGCCACCTTCCTCCTCTGACTTCTCTTCTTCAGACTCCTCTCTCTGCGTTGCCACAGGTCCAGCAATTGACAACGACAAGGCTGCTTCTGGTGGTGATGGGGACCACAACTCTTCCTCTTCATGCTCATCTACAGCCTGATCCAGTACTCTTCGCAGGGCACGCTCCAGAAAAAACGCATATGGGATGAGGTCGATGATGTTGCCTTGGGTTCGACTGACCACCAGGGTTGTCACCTCCGCAAAAGGACGCATGAGCCTACAGCCATTGTTCATGAGCATTCAGTAACGCGGCCAAAAAATACCCAGCTCAGCAGAAAGAATGAAAGAAAATGAATGTTTTTTCTATGAAAAATTATCCTGCGGATCGCTTTTGGTCTGTACACAATGGAGCAACGACCTTATCATCTGGGGTATGCCAACACAATCCTAGAGGTGATCGCTTCATTGTGATACGCAAGCCCCTTCACCACGACAAGGTAACGATCACGAAGGGGAATTGACACATGTATGTGCCTTTTTTTTTTGTTTTTTGTTTTTTTGCAGCCACAGTGTAGCACCAGAGGCCAGAAAAATTAGGAATGTACACATGCATGAAAAAGCAGGTATTGTTGCAGCCGCTGCTGTAGCGGCGGCCTGAAAAATTGAGGTTTTAAGGCAGAAAGTGCACTAAAACATTGCGGCTTGAACCGTAGGTGGTGGCGGAGACGTCACGTAAGTCATCCGGCATGCAGAGAATGATTATATACAGCAGCGTGTGGACCATTTTTAGGCCAAGGCATCTCAGTCATCACCAGGCCTTTTTTAGTCAAATGCATCCCCCACTGTCAGTCCCTTCGGGATCCATGCCTCATTCATCTTAATAAACGTGAGGTAATCAAGACTTTTTTGACCTAGGCGACTTCTCTTCTCAGTGACAATACCTCCTGCTGCGCTGAAGGTCCTTTCTGACAGCACACTTGAAGCGGGGCAGGCCAGAAGTTCAATGGCAAATTGGGATAGCTCAGGCCACAGGTCAAGCCTGCACACCCAGTAGTCAAGGGGTTCATCGCTCCTCAAAGTGTCGATATCTGCAGTTAAGGCAAGGTAGTCTGCTACCTGTCGGTCGAGTCGTTCTCTGAGGGTGGACCCCGAAGGACTGTGGCGATGCATAGGACTAAAAAAGCTCTGCATGTCCTCCATCAACAAGACGTCTGTAAAGCGTCCTGTCCTTGCCGGCGTGGTTGTGGTGGTAGGAGGAGGATTACTTTCACCTCTTCCCCTGTTGGATTCCCGTTGTGCTGTGACATCACCCTTATATGCTGTGTAAAGCATACTTTTTAACTTATTTTGTAGCTGCTGCATTCTTTGCGACTGCCGGTAATTGGGTAACATATCACAGACTTTCTGCTTATACCGGGGGTCTAGTAGCGTGGCCACCCAGTACAGGTCGTTCCCCTTCAGCCTTTTTATACGAGGGTCCCTCAACAGGCATGACAGCATGAAAGACCCCATTTGCACAAGGTTGGATGCCGAGCTACTCATGTCCAATTCCTCGTCCTCACTGATGTCATTGAAGGTGTGTTCTTCCCCCCAGGTACGTACAACACCACGGGTACCAGATAGGTGACAACGAGCACCCTGGGATGCCTGCTGTGGTTGGTGTTCCTCCTCCTCAAAGCCACATTCCTCCTCTGACTCCTCTTCCTCACACTCCTCTTCCAGTGTTGCCACAGGTCCAGCAATCGATGGTAAGGCTGTTTCTGGTGGTGGTGATGGTGACCACAACTCTTCCTCTTCCTCTTCACGCTCATCTACGGCCTGATCCAGCACTCTTCGCAGGGCACGCTCCAGGAAAAAAACATATGGGATGATGTCGCTGATGGTGCCTTCGGTGCGACTCACTAGGTTTGTCACCTCCTCAAAAGGACGCATGAGCCTACAGGCATTGCGCATGAGCGTCCAGTAACGTGGCAAAAAAATACCCAGCTCCGCAGAGGCTGTCCTAGCACCCCGGTCATACAAATACTCGTTGACCGCTTTTTCTTGTTGGAGCAGGCGGTCGAATATTAGCAGTGTTGAATTCCAACGTGTCGGGCTGTCGCAAATCAAGCGCCTCACTGGCATGTTGTTTCGCCGCTGAATATCTGCAAAGTGCGCCATGGCCGTGTAGGAACGCCTGAAATGGCCACACACCTTCCTGGCCTGCTTGAGGACGTCCTGTAAGCCTGGGTACTTCTGCACAAAACGTTGCACAATCAGATTCAACACATGTGCCATGCACGGCACATGTGTCAACTTGCCCAAATTCAATGCCGCCAACAAATTGCTGCCGTTGTCACACACCACTTTGCCGATCTCCAGTTGGTGCGGGGTCAGCCACTGATCCACCTGTGCGTTCAGGGCGGACAGTAGTGCTGGTCCGGTGTGACTCTCTGCTTTCAGGCAAGTCAACCCCAAGACAGCGTGACACTGTCGTATCCGGCATGTGGAATAGCCCCTGGGGAGCTGGGGGGGTGCAGTTGGTGTGGAGCAAGACGCAACAGCAGAAGAGGACTCAGCCGAGGAGGTTAGCAAAGAGGATAGAGTAGGAGGAGTAGAGCAGGTGGCAGCAGGCCTGCCTGCAAGTCGTGGAGGTGTCACCAACTCCTCTGCAGCAGAGCCACGCATACCATGCTTGGCAGCCGCCAGCAGGTTTACCCAATGCGCAGTGTAAGTTATATACCTGCCCTGACCGTGCTTTGCAGACCAGCTATCAGTGGTCAGATGGACCCTTGCCCCAACACTGTGTGCCAGACGGGACATGATTTCCTTTTCCACAATAGAGTACAGGTTGGGGATTGCCTTTTGTGAAAAATAATTTCGGCCGGGTACCTTCCACTGCGGTGTCCCAATAGCGACAAATTTTTTGAAGGCCTCAGACTCCACCAGCTTGTATGGTAAAAGCTGGCGGGCTAAGAGTTCCGACAAGCCAGCTGTCAGACGCCGGGCAAGGGGGTGACTCTGTGAGATTGGCTTCTTACGCTCAAACATTTCCTTGACAGACACCTGACTGTGGGCAGGTGAGCAGGAACTGCTGAAGGTGAGAGGCGGAGGGGCGGGTTGTTGATAGGGGGCATGGAGGACAGCAGTGGTTGACGTGGCTGAAGATGCTGGACCAGGATGAGGATGGTGGCTTTCAGTTTGTGTGCTGCTTTTACTCATGTGTTGATCCCATAGGCGTTTGTGATGTGAGATCATGTGCCTTCGCAAAGCTGTTGTACCTAGGTGGCTAGGTGGGTGTTGGACTTCCCACGACTCAGTTTCTTTTGGCACAGGTTACAAATGGCATCGCTGATATCAGAGGCAGACACACAAAAAAAATGCCACACTGCTGAGCTTTGCAAGGACGGCATTCTGGTGGTGGCAACAGCTTGCGTTGATTGGCGTGCTGTCTGGCTGACCCCGGGTGCCGAATCTACATGCTGTCTGACTGCGCCACTAGCTCCTTGCGATGACCTCCTCCCCCTGCTTCCAACTCGTCTCCTCCTCCTCTCTGTCTCCCCATCTGAACTTTCCCCCTCTTCTTCTGCTCTTCGAGCAGGCACCCAGGTGACATCCACAGACACATCGTCCTCATCAGCCGCTTCACTTGACAACTCAGCAAAGGCAGCAGCAGCAGGTACAACATCATCATCATCATCATCACAATGTACGTCCATGAGTATAATGCTGCCTGACTGAGACATATTCCCGTTATCTACATCCTCTGGCACTAATAGTTGCGCATCACTTATTTCTTCCAACTGATGTGAAAATAACTCCTCTGATGGATCAAGTGAAGCGGCAGTGGTGCTAGTGTTGGTGGTGGTGCCGGCGGGCTGGCGAGTGGTAAATTGAGAGGTGCCCGAAGCTGAGCTGGAGGAGGATGGTACATTAAGGTTCCCGAGCGGAAGCTGTAGACGATTGGGTGTCCTGTGTAAGCCAGTCAACTATGGCCTCAGAATTTTTTGAGTTCAGGGTCTGTGGTGGCCTCTGAACACTGGGCATTATTCTAGGGCCTAAGGAAATCACAGCACCACGACCACGACGGTCCTTGCGGGGTGGCCTGCCTCTGCCTGTCATTTTTTTTAATGTGTTGTTACTGTTGTACTATGAGTGCAAGCTGCTGTGCCACCTTATATATCAGTGGTGGGTGGGCAGTGGCACAGTACACTCTCTGTGGACCTGACAGCAGTCACTGGCACCCAGGCAACTGCAATTTAAAAAATATATATATTTTTTTTTACTTTGCAAGCTGCTGTGCCACCTTATATATCAGTGGTGGGTGGGCAGTGGCACAGTACACTCTCTGTGGACCTGACAGCAGTCACTGGCACCCAGGCAACTGCAATTTAAAAAATATATATATTTTTTTTTACTTTGCAAGCTGCTGTGCCACCTTATATATCAGTGGTGGGTGGGCAGTGGCACAGTACACTCTCTGTGGACCTGACAGCAGTCACTGGCACCCAGGCAACTGCAATTTAAAAAATATATATATTTTTTTTACTTTGCAAGCTGCTGTGCCACCTTATATATCAGTGGTGGGTGGGCAGTGGCACAGTACACTCTCTGTGGACCTGACAGCAGTCACTGGCACCCAGGCAACTGCAATTTAAAAAATATATATATTTTTTTTTACTTTGCAAGCTGCTGTGCCACCTTATATATCAGTGGTGGGTGGGCAGTGGCACAGTACACTCTCTGTGGACCTGACAGCAGTCACTGGCACCCAGGCAACTGCAATTTAAAAAAATATATATATTTTTTTACTTTGCAAGCTGCTGTGCCACCTTATATATCAGTGGTGGGTGGGCAGTGGCACAGTACACTCTCTGTGGACCTGACAGCAGTCACTGGCACCCAGGCAACTGCAATTTAAAAAAATATATATATTTTTTTACTTTGCAAGCTGCTGTGCCACCTTATATATCAGTGGTGGGTGGGCAGTGGCACAGTACACTCTCTGTGGACCTGACAGCAGTCACTGGCACCCAGGCAACTGCAATTTTAAAAAAATATATATATTTTTTTACTTTGCAAGCTGCTGTGCCACCTTATCTATCAGTGGTGGGTGGGCAGTGTCACAGTACACTCTCTGTGGACCTGACAGCAGTCACTGGCACCCAGGCAACTGCAATTTAAAAAAAATATATATATTTTTTTACTTTGCAAGCTGCTGTGCCACCTTATATATCAGTGGTGGGTGGGCAGTGGCACAGTACACTCTCTGTGGACCTGACAGCAGTCACTGGCACCCAGGCAACTGCAATTTAAAAAAAATATATATTTTTTTTTTACTTTGCAAGCTGCTGTGCCACCTTATATATCAGTGGTGGGTGGGCACACAGTGGCACTGCAGTGGGCACAGTACACTCTGTGGTCCTGACAGTCACTGGCAGCCCAGGCAACTGCAATAATAAAAAATATATATTTTTTTTCAATTTATTGCAACAAGATGCTGTGCCACCGTATATATATCAGTGGTGGGCAGTGCACTGCAGTGGGTACAGTGCACTCTGTGGACCTGACACAGCACTCACTGCAATTATGACAGAGGAAAAAAAAAAATATTTTTTAAAATGCCAGGTACTGTGCCTGTGCCACCCGAAATGAGTGTGGTGTGCACACAGTACAGTCTGTGGTGGGTCTGTGGCCTCTCACACACAGCGGGCAGGCAACTGCAGTCACAGTGTACAATATATATATATATATATATATATATATATATATATATATATATATATATATATATATATAACTCTATTACCTTACCAGCCCTTAAAAGGGCTTTTGGGGACGCTAAATATATATATATGTATATATATAAATAAAAAAAAAAAACCTCAATTACCAGCCCTTAAAAGGGCTTTTGGGGACACTAGATAGATAGATAGATATATATATATAAGAAGAAACAACTCAATTACCAGCCCTTAAAAGGGCTTTTGGGGACGCTATATATATATATATATATATATATATATATATATATAAAAAAATTACACAAATGCCAGCCCTTAGAAGGGCTTTTTGGGGTGCTGTCCTTACAGCAGTAGTGGACCAAGAACACTGCAAGACCAGGAACACTGACTAACTGTCCCTAGCTTAACAGCAGCAGCAGCAGCAGCAGCAGCTCTCTCCCTACTCTCACTACACACACTGCTTCAGAATGATCTAAGATGGATGCTGCCCTTGCTTATTTATAGGAGGTGGGAGGGTGTGGGAGGGAGGTATGCTGATTGGCTGGAAATGTGTCTGCTGACTGTGAGGTTCAGGGTCAAAGTTTGCCTCAATGATGTATTATGGGGGGCGGACCGAACATCGCATATGTTCGCCCGCAGCAGCAAACGCGAACATGCGAAGTTCGCCGGGAACTGTTCGCCGGCGAACAGTTCTATACATCTCTAGTGGTCATACACATGTAAAAAAAAAAGACCCATAAATGGTCACTGCCATTTTCTCTGCATGTCATAGCTATCAACGTTGCAGGGGAAATACAACAGAAAAAATTAGCACTCGGTCCTTTCTATTGTAAGTTAATGTGTCACAAAACAAATCAAATTATAGAAAGTTAAATTTTATTGCATCAAGGTAAAAAGTCAATGTGGTTTTGGAGAATAAACCTGCTTTATTATGGGTAAAAATATCTCATTGGTCATTGGTCATGAACGGAAAAGCTCAAAACAGAGGCAGTCCTCTCAAACCCGACTGTTACATACTATATAACAACAATTCACACAAAAACACTGACCACTTAAAAGATATAGTATTCTTACATACGTATACATACATGTACAAATGCACATAATAATTAGCCAATATTTAATTTTTAAAGATTTAGTGTACTGCGGTATCTCAGGACAAGAGACAATGGTGCTAGAATATAAAAAGAACTACTTTAGGAAATCCTTCCCAACAGAGGATGGTACAAGTTCTGAGGGATAAAACATGTAGGGAGAGTGGGAGAGATTAGTATGTACAGACTCAAGGAAAGAAAAAGACTAAAACTTTTAAAGAGTAATATCAAGTACAACAAGGTATGACCTCAAACCAGCAGGAGGAATGTTCTTAACTAACCTAAGAAGTCATTATTTTAGCAAAAAATTGTTGATTCGTGCAACAGAATTCCAGTATGGGTAGTTATCCACTCAACAGTATAGGATTTCATAAACCTAAAGACTTGTCTCGCTACCACCCAGATGTTCTGATACGGCGTTGAGTGAAGACTGGTGCTTAAATGCATAACTTTTTTACATGCTAAAAACGATTTGGCTATTTTTTTGCCATGGCCCTGGCCGCCTATGTCATTTCCTGCTTTGCATTTGCCCCTGGAGATGAGTGTCATCAATACCAGGAGTCAATGGGCATCACTGGCTCGTAGCAAGCAAGCGTGAGAACGGGAGGTGCATGCTAGGTAGCCAGCATGCACAAAATCCCGGAAGAAGAACAGTGCGACTTCAGATGCCCAGACGGCAGATGGCTGCGCTGTACAGGAGTAGAATAAAGTAAGTGAGACATGCTGCGCAAAAACAAAACAGGGGAGAGTTAAATGATAACTTAGTGTAAATTCACGAGCCCTGTGTATTTTAGTCATCTGAATTGTTTTAGTTTAATACATATTTTTAGTAGATTTAAATAGTGTTAATTCAGTTGTTGAAATTAACACTGTTAAATACAATACAGAAAAAATACTTATCTGCTCTGTGCAATGAAAATTGCACAGACTGGCCTTGTACCTGCTCTTCTGGGGTTCCCTGTCGGGGCCCCTGGCTCCTTCCCTCTGCCGAGGGCTCCCATAGAAAGCCCCTTTCTATGGGGGCACTCATGAAGGCTCATTCCTAAGCCTCACTGGCTGTGTCTATTGACAAAAACAGTGAGACTCGACCCTGCCCTCCGCTCACTCGTCACTGGCTTTGATTGGCTCCCTCTGCCTCAGAAAAGGCCAAAAGACCAGGAAGTGAGGGTAGAGAAGAGCTGCAAATGGGCACATCGCTACATCAAATAAGGGCTCAGGTAAGTAAAAGGGGGGGGGGGGGTAAGGGGAATACTGATGCCTAAACATTTTTTACCTTAATGCAGTGAATGCATTAAGGTAAAAACTGTTTGTACTTTAAAGAGGACATGCTCTTCTAAGTTCTTAAAGTGGTTCTAAAGCCTAGAGTCATTTGCAACCAAGAAAGTTTTGTAGTAAATTAGCCTAATTGCCTGTTTTAAAAACCATAAGAATAACATTACAAAGTGTAATAAAATTTGCCACTGTGTAGTTCAGCCTATAAATTCTGATTGTATATATAACAAAGCAGATACTGCTATATTAAACATAAAAAAACAAGATAGTTTTGCAAGATAAGAGAGCATATACTTACCTTTCCCACTTTCCAAGCCAATGAACACTGCCCTAAACACAAAGAACTGGTCCTCCAAAGTAATGGACACTTCCTGTAGTGTTAATCTCCTGGGTCCCCTGCAGCTTTCCCTGATTCCCCTGGTGATCTCCACATCACTACTGTATCCTTTGATGCACGGGGGTCAGTATGAGGAACCAGTGAGAGCTGTGGAGGACCACAGAGATCCACACTCTTGTAAGTGTCAGCTGGCATTCAACGGTTCGGGCAGCAAGGGAGATAAATATATATTCAATTATTTTATAGGTATATCTTGATTTGCAATGTAAAATATAGCATTTTAATGATATCTGTTCTCACACTTCCTTCCTTCCTTTATTTCATTGACAGCATAGTCACAAAGGGTATGGATATCAATTCCTAATGTCCCCTCAACGCAATTGGTTTTAGTGTACTCATTCCACTGAGTAAATTACCCACACAGGCATACTCATCTTTGCCTAATTTACAGTTATATTAGCTACTTCTTTAACAACATCTAAAAAAATTGAATTATCAGGTTAACAGAAATAATGAATCTACATTCCGTGGAACCATGGAGATCCTATTGATTATAGGCAGAGAAAATAGTCCTACTTCAGAGTAAATTAATGCAATTACTTGGCATGGCTGCTTGAGCATAGTCATCAGCTAGACAGAAGGCACTATCCAGTATGATTCCTGGAAAAAATCACTATAAACTAAATAGGTAGGGTAGCAGAAGTACTAATGGGCTGCAACCCGTTAATTCCAATGCAGATCCCTAAATTGGAAATAATAGGCCCTTATAGCCAAAAAGCATATTCAGTACAGTACATGTGAAACAATCATATTCCTTGAATATTTCATACATTTTATAAATCAATTAGGTTCCAAAATGTTTCATAGCTCATAAAAGGGTCAATCCACACAAAAGTAATATTTAATTACTAGTGAAATATGTTTGGTTTGGTATTCCACTGGCTACTGACATCTTCTGGGGGGCTCCAGAAGGAAGATCTTGTTGCCATAATTCCTGGCTCTCTACCTGCCATCCTCATAGTTTTTGGAGTACCACCTACTTTGGGGTGTTTCCACTTCTACTCTTGCATTTTCCATAATATGAAATACACATTAATCAAGTAGAGATGGCAACATAGTAATGGCATTGTGGAAGGTCTGCAAACCTGTGGATGGTACATCAGTTCTGAGATAAGGAAACTATCTCCTGTGAGCCTGAACTCATGTTATGCCATGTTGGTCTGCCTGAATAAATAGATCAATCCGCTCATTGCTGAATATAAATCTTTCTCTTAGACCACTGTTATCACAGGGGCAATGATTTTCACCCCATACCCTATTGTGGGATGAAAATCATTGCGCTTTTGACATCATTGGCCTAATTAGAAAGTTAATTTATTAGTGATATTCTAATATCTTAGGAAGTATAGTACCAGGGGATGCCACCCAAACAAGGAAACCTCTATTATCTTTAAAGTGGTTGTAAAGACTAGAGGTTTTTTACCTTCATGCTTTCTACGTATGCTATAAACAAAAAACAACTGACAATTTTGAAAAAAAAAAAATATATATATTTTTTCTTTTTTGCTATAAAACATATTTAATAAAAAAAAATGTAAAAAATCAAATTTCTTCAAATTTTTTTTATTATTTTAAAAGTTAACAAAGGATACAAAACAGCAATACAGAGTGTCACAGACTAAGGCTGGCCATACACTATACAATTTTCTTATTCAATTTCCTTTAGATTTACCTTAAACTATGTAGTGCAAGGGCATGCCTGATTGAATACAAATTGAAAGTGTTTAGGTTTGACCCTATATTACATGGTTTTGGTAAATCTAAAGGAAAGTTGAACAAGAAAATTGTATAGTGTATGGCCAGCCTTAGGAGGCTTTCTGGGAGAGGACTGCAGGCTAGACTCTGGGCCACTGTCTGTGTGGAGCAAATCTTATTGGTAATCTCATCAACTCAAGCCACCTGTCTTTCACCCATTCATTAACAACCTATTATCTACTGTGGGGATGTGTTTACAATCATAATAATGTGTATTGTTCTTTGGTAGGGATGATCGAACTTTTGAAAAGTTCGGTTCGGCCAGAACATCCGAACTTCCCGAAAGTTCGGCCCGGATTTCAGAACCCCATTGAAATCAATGGGACCCGAACTTCGGTAATCAAAAAACACAATTTTTAAGCCCTAAAACCCAATAAATGCCCCTAAAAAGTCCCTAGGGTTCTGGGTCATGCCCCATTAACTATTAATCACACAAAAAAAAGTTCTTAAAAATTGTCATTTTTGATAAAAAAGCCAATTATTGAAAAAAAAAAAAAAAAAGAGAGATTTTTTGGATTTAGTATCTGGGGGGTCTAAGAAGTGTACATGTGAAGTTTCAGCTCTGTAGCATGTCCAGAACCATGAAAAAAAAAAGATAATTTTTCAGTAGAACAGGGATGTGGGACCCTCCTTTTACACCTATATGATCTTTTTTTTCTGGTTCTGGACATGCTACAGAGCTGAAACTTCACAGGTACACCTTTTAGACACCCCCAGACACAAAATCACACAAAAAAAGTTCTTAAAAATTGTCATTTTTGATAAAAAAGCCAATTATTAAAAAAAAGAGATTTTTTGATTTTGGATTTCGTATCTGGGGGGTCTAAAAAGTGTACATGTGAAGTTTCAGCTCTGTAGCATGTCCAGAACCATAAAAAAGGTCGTTTGTATTAGAACACTTTCAGCTCAGGGGGTTAGCTTCTCTTCTCGGTTTTCACACCTTGCCTGTTTCAAAGCAGGCATTTTTTTTGGGTTCTTTG
Organism: Pelophylax lessonae; assembly: GCF_965119305.1. Classification (NCBI taxonomy): domain Eukaryota; kingdom Metazoa; phylum Chordata; class Amphibia; order Anura; family Ranidae; genus Pelophylax; species Pelophylax lessonae. The sequence continues at coordinate 156,278,420 of NC_138770.1, read as the reverse complement.
CAGTCAGGAAAAACATCTGAACTTGTGTATAGTGGTACTGTGCACAAGTTCTGATGTTTTGCCTGCCTCCAAAAACTCCCAAAAAATGCCAGCAAAAACATACCTGGGCATATTTTTTTTTACGCTAGCGTTTTTTTGGCATTTTTTGGGGTTCTTTTGAGGCAGGCAAAACATCAGAAATTGTGTATAGTGGTGTATATACACACATACATATATTTATATACACACCTAGACATATATAGGTGTGATAGTAGCAGAAATATATGCTTGCGCTAATGAAATCATTTACAGTAATATATTTCTGCTACTATCACACCTATATATGGCTAGGTGTCTATATACATATAATTATGTGTGTATATATACCACTATACACAAGTTCAGATGTTTTGCCTGCCTCAAAAGAACCCCAAAAAATGCCCAAAAAACGCTAGCGTCAAAAAAAAAAAATGCCCAGGTGTGTTTTTGCTGGCATTTTTCGGGGGTTTTTAGAGGCAGGCAAAACATCAGAACTTGTGCACAGTACCACTATACACAAGTTCAGATGTTTTTCCTGACTGCAAAGAACCCAAAAAAATGCCTGCTTTGAAACCGGCAAGGTGTGAAAACCGAGAAGAGAAGCTAACCCCCTGAGCTGAAAGTATTCTAATACAAACAATCTTTTTTTTATGGTTCTGGACATGCTACAGAGCTGAAACTTTACATGTACACTTTTTAGACCCCCCCAGATCTGAAATTCAAAGTAAAAATCAAAAAATCTCTTTTTTATTTTTTTTATTTTTTCAATAATTGGCTTTTTTTTATCAAAAATGACAATTTTTAAGAACTTTTTTGTGTGATTTTGTGTCTGGGGGGTCTAAAATGTGTACCTGTGAAGTTTCAGCTCTGTAGCATGTCCAGAACCATAAAAAAAAGGATTGTTTGTATTAGAACACTTTCAGCTCAGGGGGTTAGCTTCTCTTCTCGGTTTTCACACCTTGCCGGTTTCAAAGCAGGCATTTTTTTGGGTTCTTTGCAGTCAGGAAAAACATCTGAACTTGTGTATAGTGGTACTGTGCACAAGTTCTGATGTTTTGCCTGCCTCCAAAAACTCCCAAAAAATGCCAGCAAAAACATACCTGGGCATTTTTTTTTGCCGCAAGCGTTTTTTCTGGCATTTTTTGGGGTTCTTTTGAGGCAGGCAAAACATCTGAACTTGTGTATAGTGGTATATATACACACATAATTATATGTATATAGACACCTAGCCATATATAGGTGTGATAGTAGCAGAAATATATTACTGTAAATGATTTCATTAGCGCAAGCATATATTTCTGCTACTATCACACCTATATATGTCTAGGTGTGTATATAAATATATGTATGTGTGTATATACACCACTATACACAAGTTCTGATGTTTTGCCTGCCTCCAAAAACCCCCAAAAAATGCCAGCAAAAACACACATGGGCATTTTTTTTTTTGACGCTAGCGTTTTTTTTGGCATTTTTTGGGGTTCTTTTGAGGCAGGAAAAACACCTGAACTTGTGTATAGTGGTATATATACACACATAATTATATGTATATAGACACCTAGCCATATATAGGTGTGATAGTAGCAGAAATATAGTACTGTAAATGATTTCATTAGCGCAAGCATATATTTCTGCTACTATCACACCTATATATGTCTAGGGGTATATATACAGACATATATGTGTATATATACCCCCTATACACATGTTCAGATGTCATGTCTGACATCAAACATGTCCTCAAAAAAGCACTGGCAGTGGCAGCCCCTGCAGCATGAAAAATGCTTGGCTGGTGAGAAGCCATATTCCTGTCCCGAAGCAACAAAGAGAAATAATCATTTCTCTATAGCGGTCACCCTGCTATGGATGGGTTTTGTCACCCTTCCATAGCAGTCACTGTCAGTTAACCCTACACTACACTACGTTCCCTTTACACTTAACACTTTCCCTACAGAAACTAAATTTTTGAAGCTAACTTAAGTGTAAAGGAGCACTCTAACTACACTAGATATCCCTTTCCTCGCACTAAAAATAGCTAAATGACACTTTGTAACACATTAGAACAGAACAGCATTCCACTCTCTTCCATGTCCCGTACAAGAATGCTAGGAATTTGGCGGGGGCGATCTTATATACTGGGGGGCGTATTCACTAATGATTGGTCTAGGGACACCCTAGTCACTCCAATCACATTCCTAGCATTCTCCTGCCCCCTCAATTGGCTTTTTCTAATGGTTCTGGTCCAATCACAGGCTTTTAAAGCCCATTTCCTGAAGCATTGCATTTTGGTCAGTTCTGGTTGCCGAATTCCGAACTTTTTGGGCAAAAAGTTCTAAATTCGGCCGAACCTCGAACACCCAATGTTCGGGCCGAACCGATGGTGGACCCGAACCGTTCGATCATCCCTATTCTTTGGTTAACCTGGCACGTCTGTCTGCACACTGTCTATCTATTTCATTTATGAAGAATAAAGGATACCTTTTGATTTCAACATACACCTTGAGTGCGGTCTCAAATTTTGGATTTCTACAGTTCTTGGATTACGGATCTGACCTGCACCAGGTTTGGAACACACACCTGAGCAGCTTCTCCCCTCCCATTGCTTCGTATTGTTCTTTGGGTGCTCAATGCTGGTGGGTCTAACCTTGAATGAGATTGCTGATTGTTCAGGTGGTTAATTGTGTCAGCTATTGTTTGCCTGATAGCATTCTGTGCATTCCGCCTAGGCTGATTTAAGTGCTCAGTTAATTGGTATAAATAATGATATCATGGTCAGCCAAAGTAAGTGACAGAGGGGGATTAGGCATGAGTCAGCCCTACCTCGTTATCTAACCATTGTGTTATGTTTTAGGTAAATATTTGACTGGTCACTGACATACTTCTCAAGTGTATAAAAGTCTGTAAGTTGGTTCAATAATCAGTTCTTTCTGGTTAACTCCAAAACTGGTACTGTGTAGTTCTTGGGGTAACTATAGCCAGATTCGCGGGTCTCGTGTTCCAGAGCTTAGGAAGCAAGCAGCTTCTTAGTGGAGATACCCAGTTGGGGTGTCTGGTTCTTTCACGCAGAGTATGGTACAAAATGTATGTTGAAGCAACGGTACCAGAGGCATAAAACATATTGTTCAGTCTAGCATAAGCAAAATACGGAGGTAAGTAGAGGAATGAGGGTACAACAAACAACTAAATGTAACTGGGGTGAAGAGATGTCAGGCGGGAATCAGGGAGTAATATGCAGGAGAGGGGGGGGGGCGTTGACGGCAACAAGTGCGGTAGCTGTTTGGCACCCCAACGGGGGAGAATACCAAAGAGCAGATGAAGTCTGGGAGACCGTGAGTCGTGGGGGATAAAATGGCACATCAGGGTCAGTTGGAAAGGATGAGGGGGAAAAAAAAGGGAGGGGAGGGGAGTATAGAGTGGGACCAGATGAGAAAGTGGGAGAAACAGAAGCAGATTAAGATAGGGAGGGGGGTGTGTGTGTCCCCAGGTATCTAATGTATTTAATAATGAAGGCCAATATGTATTCTGCTACATTTTTTTGGTAACAAAAATCCCAATAAGCGTATATTGATTGATTTGTGCAAAAGTTATAGCATCTAAAAACTATGGGATATATTTATGGAATTTGTATTTATTTATTTTTTTGTTAGTAGTGGCGGCGACTTATAGTGGGACTGTGATACTGCGGCTGACAAATAGGACACTAACTAACATTTTTGACACTTTTTTGGGGACAAGTGACACTAATACAATGATCAGTGCTAAAAATATGCACTGTCACTGTACTAATGACACTGGTTGGGAAGGGGTTAACATCAGGAGCGATCAAAGGATTAACTATGTGCCTAGCTAGTGTTTTAGTGTAGTGTGGGAGGTGCTTTTACAAGGGGAAGGCATGGGTCTGTGTCCTTGCTTTTATAGGAACACAGTATCTAGTATACGGGACTTGCTGATTGTCTCCTGCTGTGTGGAGTCACATCGGCCATATTCTTTTACATTGTGAAGAACTTTGACCCATGACACATCCATCAGGTGGTACAGGACAGCCAATTGAGACATTTCAGCACATGGACATACCCCCTACCTTATAAATAGACCTATTCTGGTTGCCATTTTACATTCTGCTTTTTGTCAGTGTAGGGAGAGGTTTGCTGTGTGGAGCAGGGACAGATTGTCAGTGACACAGATCGCTCGGTTATAGGTGCACAAAGGTCCTTTTAAGGACTGGTATTTGGTATAGGTGTACTATCTATATTCTCTCTTTTGTCAGTGTAGGGAGAGGTTTGCTATGTGGAGCAGGGACAGACTGTCAGTGCCGGTTCACACTGATACGATGCGGGAACACTGCGAATATATCTGCATGTTCCCGCATCGCATCCGCAGCACAGGCAGTTCACACTGCCATATGTGATACGCTGGGAGTGTCACTTTCAGTGCCAGTTCACACTGATGCGATCACAGAGATTGCATGTAATTCGGAGCGCACTGCTCCTAAAATTACATGCAATGTCTGTGCGGTGCAAATTCAGCCATACAGTTTGTATGGCTGAATTCGCACCGCAATCGCAGTGAACACCAACAGGACCCTTTTTTTGGTCTGCAGCAGAATCGGATCCGATTCTGTGCGAACTGTCAGATCGCACTGTGATATGCAGTCTGAACTGGGGGTGTCATTAACTTTGAATTGACACCCCCAGCGTATCGCATATGTCAGTGTGAACTGCCTGTGCTGCCTGTGCTGCGGATGCAATGTGGGAACACACAGATATATTTGCAGTGTTCCCGCATCGCATCAATGTGAACCGGCACTGAAAGGACTGGTATAGGTACTATTGTTTGGGGTGTAATACACTTATAATATACTTTCTAATATAGAAAGCATATTATAGTGTATTTGGGTACTGCAGAAATGTTGCCTCTTTCGCTGCGTTAACTCTGCTACACACAGTGACAAAAGTTACTAGAAAATATTTTTAAAAACTGGTGTGATGAACCAGTTGCCCCCCAAAATGACAGATTGAATCGGGGTGTTATACTTTCATAATAGTGCATTTGGGTACTGCAGAAATGTTGCCTCTTTCACTGCGTTAACTCTGCTACACACAGTGACAAATGTTACTGGGAAAAAAAGTATTATAACTGGTGTGATATACCAGTGGCCCCTCAAAATGACAGATTGAAGCGGGGTGTTATATACCTTCTTCCACATATACTGTGCTTCTCTAGAGACTTTTGTCACAGGGTCATTTAACCACTTAAGCCCCGGAGGATTTGACTGCTGAAAGACAAGGGGCTTTTTTGCGATTCGGCACTGCGTGACTTTAATGGACAATTGCGCGGTCGTGCGTACTGTACCCAAATGAAATTGACGCCCTTTCTTTCCCACAAACAGAGCTTTCTTTTGGTGGCATTTGATCACCTGTGCGATTTTTACTTTTTGCGCTATAAACAAAAAAAGATTGACAATTTTGAAAAAATAACAATATTTTTCAAATTTTTTTATATGAAATTCCCCCCAAAAAATGTAAAAATCAAAATTTTTTAACATTTTAGACCAATTTGTTTTCTGCTACATATGTTTTGTTAAAAAATATGATTGGTTTGCGCAAAAGTTATTGCGTTTACTAACTAAGTTAAAGATTTTTTACATTTTTATTGTTTTTTTGGTAGCGATCTGCGGTTTTTTTTTGCAGGACTGCGACATTGCGGCGGACAGATCGGACCCTTAACTGACATTTTTGACACTTTTGGGGGTACCAGTGACATTACTACAGTAATCAGTGCTATACATATACACTGTTACTGTAAAAATGACACTGGCAGGGAAGGGGTTAACTTTATTGGAGATGCAGGGGTTAAATGTGTCCCTAGGGGCATGCTTTTAACTGTAAAGGGGTGTGGCTTTTCATGTAACCACAGAGACATACGATCCTACATAGCAGGATCGTATGATCTCTGCAGATACACCAGGGAGAATGACAGGCGGCTTTGTTTACATCAGCCGCCTGCCTTTCTCCCTCTGCAGCGGACGATTGCGGGTGGCCGGCGGACATCCGAGCCGCCGGTCACTCGCGTGGGGTTGACAGTGAACGGGCGGGGGCGGAAGGGCGCCTCCGGCGGCGCCCGCTCACCCCCTATTGGCTCGCGGGCGAGTGACGTATATATACGTCACTTTGCCCAGGAGGGGCTGTCCGCCGCAGTATATGTACTTGCGGCGGTCGGCAAGTGGTTAAAAAATGACAGGCAGAGGAAGAGGCATGCCCTTCCGCAGGGGTGGTAGGGGTAGGGCAGGAGCACCAGGCCGGAGCCAAAGTGGGAAGTTGCAGAAGGTGCGTTTGATTACATCAAAGGACGCACCAGACTTGGTTGAGTGGCTCACTCAGCCTTCCTCTTCTGCACCCTCCTCATCCTCTCTATCTGCACCCTCTTCACTCTCTGCTGTGTGCACCCCCAAAGACACCACCACCAACACCACCACTATATACCCTCCGCTTGAGTCACAGGAATTATTTTCTGATCCATCACAAGACATTTATGATGCGCAGCCATTCTTGGCATCGGATCAGGAAGAGGAGGTAGCAAGAGCCGCCACTCAGCAGTCTGACGACAGTACCCAGATCAGCCCAAGGAGGTTGGTCCCCGCTGTTGCTACCTACTCTGAGATCTCTAATGTTAGTGGTGGGGAAGGTGACGTTGATGATGTAGAGGCAAAATTTCTGCAGTACCCAAATACACTATAATGAAAGTATATTGTCATATAACACCCCCGCTTCAATCTGTCGTTTTGGGGGGCCACTGGTCTATCACACCAGTTATAATACTTTTTTCTAATTGCGTTTGTCACTCTTTGTAGTTGTAGTATCGCTGCAGAACCGCTCACCAGTCACAATGCTGCACAATACAAATCCACCATAATATGCTTTCTATATTAATCCAGCATTGCGACTTCCTCATCTTCCTGCTCTTCAACGGCTTGATCAATGACACGACACAATGCACTCTCCAGAAAGAAGGCATAAGGTACGATGTCACTGATGGCGCCCTGGCTGAGACTGACCAGTTTGGTGATCTCATCAAATGGCCGCAGAAGTCTGCATGAGCAGCCACTGGCGCGGTGAAAAAAACCCAAGCTCCCCAGAACCTGTCCTGCCGCAGAGTTCGTACAGGTAGTCGTCAACTGCACGTTTCTGCTGGAGCAGCCTATTAAGCATATACAAGGTTGAGTTCTATCGCGTTGGACAGTCACAAATAAGACGTCTGACGGGCAGGCTGTGTGAATGTCAGCAAGGTGAGCCATGGCTGTGTAAGATCTTCTGAAATGGCCTGCCGCAAGAAGTCCTGGACCCCACGTTTTTAACAATGAATCGCTGCACGACCAAGTTCAGGACGTGTGCCATGCATGGCACGTGTGTAATTTTGCCCTGTTTCAGCGTGCTCAGCAGATTGGCACCATTGTCGCACACCACTTTACCAACTGGCAAATTTAGCGGGGTTAGCCACTGATCTGCCTGTGAACGCAAAGCTGAAAGGAGTGCAGGACCAGTGTGGCTCTTGGCTTCCAGGCAAAACTGACGCAGCACAGCATGGCAATGTCTCACCTGGCATGTCGAATAGGTTCTGGGGATGTTGGGCGGTGCAGCGGAAGAGACGGTTGCAGCGGAAAAGGAGGAGTCAGGGAGGATGGAGTTTGCAGGAGAAGAGGCAGGCCTGCATGCAATCTGTGGCGGTAAAACCAAATCTACACGGGCTCCACACAGCAACCTCCAGCCACAGAATACAAAGTTCTTTGGTGTCATGTGAACGCCTGTTGGCTAATTTTTGGGGCCTGTACTGGCCGACACTTACTTCTGTATCCTGCGAATGCCTAATTTACCTCCAGCCACAGAATACCAAGTTCTTTGCTGTCAGGTGAACACGTGTTGGCTAATTTTTGGGGTCTGTACTGGCCGGCACTTACTTCTGTATCCTGTATATGCCTAATGTACCTCCAGCCACAGAAAACCAAGTTCTTTGCTGTCAGGTGAACGCCTGTGGGCTAATTTATGGGGCCTGTACTGGCCGACACTTACTTCTGTATCCTGTAAATGCCTAATGTACCTCCAGCCACAGAATGCAAAGTTCTTTGCTCTCAGGTGAACGCCTGTTGGCTAATTTTTAGGGCCTGTACTGGCCGGCACTTACTTCTTTATCCTGTAAATGCCTAATGTACCTCCAGCCACAGAATGCAAAGTTCTTTGCTCTCAGGTGAACGCCTGTTGGCTAATTTTTAGGGCCTGTACTGGCCGGCACTTACTTCTTTATCCTGTGAATGCCTCATTTTTCAGACTGGCATTGAAAATCAATGGGTCTGTAAACGTTCCGCTAAATTGTGGAACAGATGCGGACCCATTTTACAAACTTGTGAATGAACCCTATATGTATTTGATATGTATTTACCGGCTGCTGTCAGTTCTGGCTGATTTAGAAAAAAAAAATAATAATTTTTTTGGCTGAAAAAAAAAAACATTTTTTTATGGCAACTTTCCCAATAGCAATACTTCTGGTATGTCAGTGTCCATGTTGTGGGACTATGTGTGCACAGCTAGTAAGTATTTTGTGGCTGCAAATATGACCTGGAGGTTTTTAATGTTCGCCTGCCATTAAAGTGAATAGGGTCTGCCGTGAATTTGCAGTTCGCGAACATTTGAGAACGTTGGCGTATGGTGTTCGCGAACCGCCCCGTCCGAAGTTCATCCATCACTACTGCTGATGAGAAAAGGTATTTAGCAGTTTATATTTACTAAAATAACTGCATTTCTATGCTCTGTGTACTGTGGGAGACCAGATATAGTGAATGCAGGCTCCTGGGTTTAGTAACATTTTAATGCAGTAAAAGGTTTGCACATGAATGTTTAATATCAGCACATACAGTAAATTGCAAAACACATTTTGAGAATATTATTTGGAGAAAAAGCGATTTATTTATTTAAAAATGTATTAATTTTTTCATGTATCAGCACAAGGTATGAAACTATAAGGCCCATTTTCACACTTGTACAACTTGTCCTGCGACTTGGGACTGCAAAGTCACATAAAAAGTCATACCTCATGATTTCTAATAAGTACCGTATTTATCGGCGTATAACACGCACTTTTTCCTGTCAAAAATGGAGGAAAAAGTAGCAGTGCGTGTTATACGCCGATATAAGAAAAAAAAAATGTCCACAAAGCACTAGCAGCGCCGAGAGGTAGAAGGGGGCGGGCAGCGCCGAGAGGAGAAGGGAGGACCGCTGTCATCGGAAGTCCGGCCTCCTATGCCGACGTCAATCATAGGCGCCGGGACTTCCGATAACAGAGCGTCCTTCCTTCTCCTCGGCACCGCCCGCCCCCTTCTACCTTTCGCCGCTGGATGCTTTCTGGACAAGTGATTTCTTTAGTGGCTCTGGCGCTGGCGAGGCTGCAATAATGGGTGCTGGCGAGGCTGCAATTATCGGCGCTGGCGAGGCTGCATGTAAGGGCACTGGCGAAGCTGCATGTAAGAGCACTGGCGAGGCTGCATGTAAGGGCACTGGCGAGGCTGCATGTAAGGGCACTGGCGAGGCTGCATGTATGGGCACTGGCGAGGCTGCATGTATGGGCACTGGCAAGGCTGCATGTAAGAGCACTGGCGAGGCTGCATGTATGGGCACTGGCGAGGCTGCATGTATGGGCACTGGCAAGGCTACATGTATGGGCACTGGCGCTGGCGAGGCTGCAATTATGGGCGCTGGCGAGGCTGCATGTATGGGCACTGGCAAGGCTGCATGTAAGAGCAATGGCGAGGCTGCATGTATGGGCACTGGTGAGGCTGCATGTATAGGCACTGGCGAGGCTGCATGTATGGGCACTGGCGCTGGCGAGGCTGCAATTATGGGCACTGGCGAGGCTGAAATTATGGGCACGGGCGAGGCTGCATGTATGGGCACTGCGCTGGCGAGGCTGCAATTATGGGCACTGGTGCTAGCGAGGCTGCATGTATGGGCACTGGCGAGGCTGCATGTATGGACACTGCGCTGATGAGGCTGCATTCGTGGGCACTAGTAAGACTACATTTAATTTTTAAAAAAATGTTCTGAGTTCAAAGCTGTTTATTTTAAATTTCAGCTTTTTTCCTGAAATTTCTGCCCTAAAATTTAGGTGCGTGTTATACGCCGGCGCGTGTTATACGCCGATAAATACGGTACTATTCATATCTGTGCGACTTCAAGTCGTAGCAACTTCAGAGTAGCCCCTGCACTACTTTGGTCTGACTTTGATGTGACTTGAGGTCCATAGACCCCAAGATTACACAGGCATTGCTTTAAGTTTCTCCAAACTCTTGTCAAAGTTGCACTACTTTTAGGTCTCACAAAGTGTAAAAGGGGCCTAACACAAAAGTTTCAAATTTATTTTCTATTTTCATATCTATTTCAAGTACATAGCGCTGCACCTTTTTTAATCATTGTAAAGTATCTTTCAGCACTAGACCTATCCTGAAACCTTGAATCTGTGACTGTAGGGATATCATCCGATACATAAGTCAATTTTATTGTAATAGCCCAACCTTTCCAGGTAAAGTAGGTTCTTTCACCCATCTTCATAGCAGCATATCTGAATGAATTTGCTTTTTTTTCACACTTCTAGTAATATATGGTGTACGGTATAACTGAAGTGATGCTCAGGACCACTGAAAGCATGAAAGCATAAACAATTTTTTGGTTTTATGTAGTATAGACGGTAGGTTTTTAATATTATAATATTGTTGAGAACCAAATGGCCACAAACTTTTGTGAAAAACCATAACAGGGTCTAGGCAGAGAGGGTAAATATTAACCCATACTTGATGATCTCTCCTCTCCCCTGTAACCCAGCTAAAGCAGAAAGGTTACAAATATTAAAGAAGGCCTCTAATAAGCATTATTAAACATTGGTAACATATCCTGTATGTACCGGTTCTTCTTCTCTCTCTCTGCACTTCATTGCTAATCAGTTTTCACACGAAGAATTTACAGAGTGTATAGCAGCAGCAGCAGAAAATGATGTAATCCAACCCCTGCTACTAATTATCTTACAGTACATGTAGAAGTACTCCTCCTTCTTAGTATTTTTTTGCTGAACAATTGTGAAAACAAATGAACAAAGGTAAGCATACAAACCTCAATTTCCTCTTGTTCAGCCCATAGGCTGAATGAGAGAAGGTCAATTGAATCCCCATCCATGCTAACAGAGATAATGGAGGAATCTTCACAGCCAGCTATTGTATTGAGGCAACTGCATTCCCTGCAACTGCCTAAATACAATCACTGTGCTGAACAGTCATTGCATCTAATAAACCGATAATTTGACACCTAGCTCTTATTTCATTTTTTCGTTTCCAATAATTTTTATTGGGTTTTTTCAAACCAATCAATGACAAATGTAAAAAAAACATAACATAGTCATTACAAACAACAATTGAGATTGCATTGTAAAACTTGGCAAATGAGGAAGGTATGACATTTCACATTCACCCAAACTAACCATGAAGAACATTTCCACCCTTATATAGATTCACGAAGCTTGGTGCGCCCGGCGATCAGTCTGGTTGTTTGTCGCCCGGACACCCCGGAAGGGTGCAGACCGCCTTCCCCCCTGTCCAACCTCAAACACCGCAGGGCCCGAGGCAGGAGAGTGAATGGTGCCGCAGAAACTACAGTGGGGTGCAACATTCCCCATCCATAACATGGTTGAGCAACAAAAGAGAAAGGAAAGAAAGAAGAGTAGTGAAGAAGGGTAGACGTTATAAAAGAATAGAGGGATAAAGAGAAGAATAGTCCAAGAGTGAGCGAGCTCGTTACAGATGCTGTCTTGTGAAGGGGGCTCAGGCGAATGCAAGCTACAAAGGAGCCGACAGATATTGAATCCAGGGTTCCCATATTTTGTCAAATTGGGTTTGTTTGTCCAGAAGGGTAGCCGAGAGGCGTTCGTTAAGCCTAATCCATATCAGCTTATGCTTAAGATCAAACGGGATGGTCGGTGACCTCCAGGAATGCTACCAGTTTCCTGGCTCTGTTCGGCACACTCACAGAGGAGTGCCCATGTAGAGCTTGTTCAGAGGATTTGGGTAAATTAACCTGCGTAAGTGAATAGATAAAATTGTAAACCCAAATCCAAAATTTCTTTACCTTAGGGCGGGTCCCAGCGTAGGTGCCCTATTTGTGTTTTGAACACATATCGTCCAAGAAAGGTTACCTCTTTTGAGTCCTTTTCCACACATGAAAATTTTACCATCAAGCAATTTATTACATGCACAACAAAGTATGTGGTATATATCATCTGTTGCCCCTGCGGTCTGCAATATATTGGCTGCACAAAGCGGATGTTGTTCACAAGGCTCAATGAGCACGTGGCCAACATTCGTAAAGGTTTCCCTGGCCATAGCCTCTCCAAACATTATGCCCTTTGCCACAATAGGGATCCCAAGGGAACGGTGTTCAATGGGATTGAACATTTTGTGGCAAATTGGCGTGGGAGCAATATGGTCAGGGAGATTTCTAAGCTTGAGGCGGTCTGGATTTACAGAGCGAAGACATACACTCCACATGATATGAATGTGGAGTGCAGTGTTAATTTTGGCAGCAAATTTCAATTTAGTTTTAGTCTTAGTCTTAGGACTAAAATGGCATTTTAGTTTTAGTCCTATTTTAGTCTTCTGCAAGTGTTTTAGTTTTAGTCGTATTTAGTCGACTAAAACTCCAGTATGTTTTAGTCGACTAAAACGCCCTACATTTTAGTCAACTAAAACTCATTTTAGTCATCTATAATCAAATGGGTGTAGTTCAATTGTAATTTGTAATGCATTATTTAAGCATTTCTCTACAATTTCCAAACTCATTATATACTACTGCTGGTTCTGGAGTGAAAAATCTAATATGTTATTATTTATGCTTTGAGCATGCACCAGTGTTAATTTTTGGCAGCAAATTTCGATTTAGTTTTAGTTATAGTCTTTTGAGTAAAATGCCATTTTAGTTCTAGTCGTATTTTAGTCTTAAGACTAAAATGCCATTTTAGTTTTAGTCGTATTTTAGTCATCTGAATTGTGTTAGTCGACGAAAACGTTTTAGTCGGTTTTAGTCGACGAAATTAACACTGGTGGAGTGGGATGTCAACGCTTTTACATCCACTAGTTAAAGGTCCCTGTTTTTGTTTTCCTCATTTATTTATTATTTTAAATATGTTTTAATTGTTTTATATCTGCATATATGGTTTTTCAATTGGATTTATTGTGTTTATATTTTTTGTTTGTATAATTGAGATTCTTATGCGTGTAGTTTGTTTCTCCCCACAAGATGGTGCTGCTATGTTCGCATGTATATGTATTATAATTGTGCCAATTTGATTGTTTTATTTGATTATGTTAGCAATCAATTATTTATTTTTGGGGATATACATTAGGTTTTGCCTTTTTTCCCTTTTTTAGAATTATTCCTATTATTCCCCATATTGAAGTAGTAGTGAAGGAGCAGCGCTAGGTTTACTTCCTGGTGTTATGGACATCCGCCGGATGTTGTTCCTTAGCTCACTGTGCCTATTGCTTCTGCCCTCCTTTATAAATCACCTTGATGCCGTCCACTGACCACGCCCCTGACGACGTCATTGCTGACGAAACGCTGTGTCGGGCGGGTATTGGGACGTGTGACGTCATTACGCCGGAGGACGTAGCAGCCATCTTTATGGTTTGAAACAGCACACACACGCTTAAGCCATCCTGAGACTTTGTAAGTGTATTACTTTTATGTTTAATAAATTAATTTTTAATTTCAATTACTGCACTTTGAGTGTCTCTATTTCCTTTGGGGCCATCTATTTATCTTTTTCCTCTGGGAGAAACTTGGTTACCTGGTCCAGCCTAAGCGAGGTTTATAGGATATCTGGAACCTTGGATGAGCCTACATTTGGGTTACATACTCTGCACAGTTGCTATAGCCTGACGATAAGAGACAGTGTGTTTGGTGCTAATCGGTGGTGGTGACACTTGTTGGCCTGATCATCTGGACTCCTGACTCTTACTCAGTGGTGGTGGCATGACTAGCTGAATTCCTTATGGACTGTTCTGAATAATTTTATCTCTGCTGGGCCATCTGAAACCAGTCCTCTAGATCATAAGTAGTATGGAGATCCTGTTCCCATTTCTACATATAGAACAATTTGGTAGAAGAGGAGGTTAGGATTCCATAGATTTTTGAGATGTGCCCTGTGTGCTTATCATAGGACCTACAAAGATATTCCATAGGGGTAGATGTAGTGAGATCAGAGACCGACTGCAGAGACTGAAAATAATGCATAAGCTGAACATGGCTGTAAAATTCTGAGACAGGAAGATGGTATTTCTCTTGTAATAGAGCTTTAGACAAGATTCTCTTATTATCACAACAATCAGCAATACGAATGAGACCTTTATTGGTCCACCAAGCAAAATTGTGTGGTTGGAGACCAGGGGTGAAATCAGGGTTGCCCGTTATCGGGGCCAAAGGGGTGTGAGGGGATTTGAATCCATAAGTTTTCAGCAGCCTATCCCATAGGCTCAGGGAAAAGGAGGTGGTGGGGCAGAGTATCGGTGGCCTGTCCTTTGGCTTCAGCTACATCAAATAGATAATGAGTTTAGATGGGTGTTGTGCCGACTCTACGTTCATCCACCCGGACCAATGGGAGGAGTGGAAACAAATCAATTGGGACAGTTGCGCTGCATAAAAGTACTTGACTAAATCAGGCACTCCCAGGCCCCCCCCTAATCTTGGTCATAAACAAAGTGCTCCTGTTCACCCTAGGTTTCTTGTTTCCCCATACAAAACATAATAGTTTAGATTGAAAATCCCGTAATTTGGGTAGCTTAATAGAAACAGGGAGGGTCCGAAACAGATAGAGCAATCTCGGCAACAGGTCATCTTAAGCGTGTACAGCCTACCAACCCATGAAGGGGGGTTATTTTTCCACCTTTGGATGTCCATCAGTAATATTCTGAACATGGGAGGATAATTGGCCTGATACAGTGCGTCCACCGTGGGGATTGCCAGGTAGGGGAGAGCTTTGTGTTGCCATTTAAATGGGAAGTTACTTTGCAGTTGGTTTAAGGTAGCACCATCCAAATTCAGATTCATGGCCTCCGATTTGTAATGATTGATAGAGAGACCTGAGATAAGTGTAAACTGTTTCAGAGTGCGCTGTTGGCTTGGCAGAGAGGTTACGGGGGACGATAGAAGTAAGAGGATATCATCCACAAGCATAGCGCATTTGTGTTCTACTCCACCTTTACCTTTAATATCTGGTTGATTTCTAAATTGAATGGCTAGGGGGGTCAAGGGCTAATATAAAAAATATAGGGGAAAGGGGGCAACCTTGCCTCGTTCACCTCAGTATATCCAGCTTTGAGGATTTATACCCTTTAATGATCACTGTGACGGAAGTGTAAGTAAGACAGAACGCACACGGAGAGCAGGAGTGCCAACAAAGCCTTTTATTGAACGGTAGCGGGTAGGCTCACAAAGAAAGGGGCCAAACAAAGGTGCCCAGGGTCAGGCCCAATGTGGGTAGGACAGAGTTCCAGATAACAGGTGTAGTCCGTAACAGGGGGCTCCCGATAGAACGGGCAAAGTCCTGGCCATCGAGGGATTGGACCACACACGGATCAAGTGACAAAGTCCAGGCAGAGTTCTGGTAGGCCCACTGTTAATCCACTCACCAGCAAGCAGGTACAGGATAAATCCAAAATCCAGGTTGTAGGAAGGGACAGGGTAAATCCAAAATCCAGGTTGTAGGCAGGTTTGAAGAGGCCCGCAGGAACCAATAGGGGAGTCTGTGTTGTCCAGCCACAGCCCACGGACACACAGTCTTCCAAACAGCAAAGATGAACAACACAGGAAGGACTCTCGCTCTGCTAAATATCTTAGGACTTGTGTCCCAGCAGGTGGCCAGGCAGCTCCCAGCCTGGCATCCAGTTGCCCCAGCAACCAACTCCGCCCCCCTCTACTCGATCCCACACAAGGAATGTGTTCATTGTCCACAGTGAGCATGAAGGCAGAGAAGCAGACTTCCAGGCACCTGGCTGGGGAGGGCAGGACAGCACAAGGGGGAGGGGGGAGGGCAGGCAATGGAGTGAGTGGTCAGGGGGGAGGAAAATCCCATGCTGGGGAAGTGGCAAAGTCCTGGGGGTGCAGGGAAGACAAAAGAAAGAGTAGGGTCCGTGACAACCACCTTTGCTGTCAGTGTCGCGTAGAGGGCGCGCAAAACCGTCAGGAAATGCGAGCCAAAATCATATTTCTGTAAAATAAAGAACATATAGTCTCACGAGAGGGAGTCAAGGCCTTGCAAAGGTCCAGTGACAATAGCATTCCCTTTCTGGGGCCTCCCCAATCCCAATTGGAATGGACTGCCGCTATGATGTCAGTCAGACGGCGAGTTTGGTCTGGAGCCTGTCCTTGTTTAATTTTTTTATTGAATTTTTCAAGCTGGGTGGTGTTTGCAGGACCACCCACAACTGATTGTTGGTCAATTCAGTAAGAATGGGATGAAATTTGAACAATTTATGGGCAGCATAAGAATTTATTATGTGAACGGCGGCAGCCAGCAGTAGTTGCAAATTATTCTCATTCTATCACTTACATTTCCCTGGCTTAGTAGTTTGACACTTGTCCTGGCACTGACTGCAAAGTCATTTTGAGGAGAATAGCGTTGATCGCTGATTTCTCTCCACCAACTCATTACCACACACTTCTTCACCAGGTATAGAGTCACTGCACATACTTCGTGATTCCTCACAAACCATGGTTCCAGACTAGGTCCCTAGCAGGGTTCCATTCTGCAGTAGGCCCTAAGCTAAGAACCTAACTGCTTGGCAGGCTGCATCACATACCATAGAAATCCAAAATTTGAGACCGCACTCAAGGTATATGTTGAAATCAAAAGGTATCCTTTATTCCTCATAAATGAAATAGACAGACAGTGTGCAGGCAGATGTGTCAGGTTGACGCATTTCACGACGCTGTAGGTCGCTTACTCATATGAGTAAGCGGCCTGCAGCGTTGTGAAACGCGTCAATCTGGCACGTCTGTCTGCACACTGTCTGTCTATTTAATTTATGAGGAATAAAGCATACCTTTTGATTTCAACATATACCTTGAGTGCGGTCTCAAATTTTGGATTTCTACAGTTCTTGGATTACGGATCTGACCTGCACCAGGTTTGGAATACACACCTGGGCGGCTTCTCCCCTCCCATTGTTGCATCACATACCAGACCACTTGATCGATGCACTGGCCACTACTGCTCCCTCTCCCAAGTTGGCTGCCCTTCCTTCCCTTTGCTCTATGCTCTTCACTATCGATGAGCTGAACACCCCCCTGTTCAGTTTGCACCAGTACACCGTGAACAAGAGAAAAGTTTGTTCGAACAAACAAACTCCTTTGAAGTCTATGGGACTCGAACATCAAAAATCAAACTGCCTCATTATGAAGGCTTAAATGCAAGTTTTTGCCCACAAAACGTGTATAGTTGTCCGGGTACTGACCTGGGGAACATGAAGCAATGTAAACTTTTTTTTTTAAAACGATCATTTTTAAAGGAGCAGTGATTTACTGATTTTAATGAGGCTTAAAGTGAAAGTATAAAAATGAAAAATTCCTTCAAATATCGTGCCTGGGGGTCCCCTTGATGTGCCTTTAAATTAGTGCATCTCTACAATGTATGTAGTCTGCTGCAGCAATTATGACATTTCTAAAGGAAAAAATGTCATATACAAAATGTAAGGGCCTTATGGACAGGTAAATGAGACTCCTCCACAGCCCCTGCATTTCCTCATGCAGTGCTGTGGGCATGGTACAGGAAATTCTCCTGTACCATGCCCGCAGTACTGCATCTCCTGTGCCATGCCTGTACCGTCTGTGCCATGCCTGTGCCTTGACTGTACCATCACCTGTGCCATGCCGTACCATCACCTGTGCCATGCCTGTACCATCTCCTGTACCATCACCTGTGCCATGCCGGTACCATCTCCTGTGCCATGCCTGTACCATCTTCTGTACCATCACCTCTGCCATGCCCATACCATCTCCTGTGCCATGCCTGTACCATCTCCTGTGCCATGCCTGTACCATCTCCTGTAACATGCCTGAACCATCTCCTGTATCATACCCAAAGCCCTGCATCTCCTGTACCATGCCCGCAGCCCCTGTTTTGTGTCTCGTGGTGGTCCAGTTGGGTCCAGTAGCTGCTGAATTTCCCACCCTAGGCTTATACTCGAGTCAATACGTTCTCCCACTTTTTTTGGCAAAATTTGGTGCCTCGGCTTATATTCGAGTCGGCTTATACTCGAGGATGTAAGGTACATACAAATTTCGTATCGCTTGTACTAGGTGCAGAAAAATTGGGCCTTGGTTGTTGGTGGTGCCTGAACACATCGCAGTTACTCTTGCTGTGTGCAGGAATGGGCCCTGCTGCTACAAATTCCCTACAAATTTGAAATCATATGTACTTGTCATTCAAGTGCAAAAAATTGGGCCTTGGTTGTTGGTGGTGCCTGAACAACCCCTCACAGTTACTCTTGCTGGGCGCAGGGCACAGGGACAGGGCCTGCTATTAAAAATTACATATGACATTTAAATTGTATGCACCTGTCATACAAGTGCAGAAAAATTTGGCCTTGTGGGTTGGTGGTGACCTAAACCAAAAACATTGTTGGAAGCTAGCAGAATCTAGGTAGAGGAATAGGATAGGCAGCATATGTAGTCTTCAAGGGATGGCAGACTCCTAGCAAATTTTAGTTACATCAGCATCAGGGGCTTGATAGCTCTTGTTGATCCAGGACTGGTTCATTTTGATAAAAGTCAGCTGGTCAACAGAGTCTGTGGACAGACGCAGTCTTTTGTCTGTCACAAAACCTCCAGCAGCACTGAACGTCCATTCGGAAAGCACACTGGAAGCTACAAGCTAGTAACTCCATTGCATATTGAGCAAGTTCTGGCCAGTGGTCCATCCCCAAGACCCAGTAACCCAGTGGATGCTCAGCTGGAAAGGTCTCCAAGTCTGCTCTTGCGCCTAGAAAATCATGCACCATATGATGGAGACGCTGCAGATGGTTGCTTAAACCAAACAGCCCTGGGTGCTGCTGAGGACTAAAGAACTGTTTAAAGGCATCGGTCAGCCGGCCGCCTTCTCCACCTCTCCTTTGGCTGAACGATGCCTCAGAAACACGTCCAGAGAATGTTGACCTCCCACTGTCTGGAAAGGTCGTACACAAATTTTTTTTCAAGGCCTCCTCAAGATGTTTCATCCTCTGCTCCCTCTGGGAAGGCAGGATTAGCTCTGCAACTTTACCCTTGAAACGTGGATCAAGAAGGGTTGCCAACCAGTAAATATCCCTCTCCTTGATAGCACGAATCCTTGGGTCCTTTCGCAGGCTTTACAGAATCAGGGAGCCCATGCAACTTAAGTTGGAGGAGGCATGAGCTTTTGAGTCCTCTGGGTCACTAAGGATGACATTGTCAGGAGCAACCTCTCCCCAACCACGCACAACTCCTGGGTTTCTGGGGAATCAAAACCATTCCTTGA
Organism: Pelophylax lessonae; assembly: GCF_965119305.1. Taxonomy (NCBI): domain Eukaryota; kingdom Metazoa; phylum Chordata; class Amphibia; order Anura; family Ranidae; genus Pelophylax; species Pelophylax lessonae. The sequence goes on along the minus strand of NC_138770.1, from coordinate 156,258,824 downwards.
AAACTGCTGTATGCTATCCTATATTTCCATGCTGCCAAAATCCTCCTCCTCTTCAACCTGTGTGTTTTGTGGCCCTGCAGGAATGATATCTGCATAAAGGGGGCCTTGTGAGGAAAAGAAGGCCTCCTCTTCCTCCGGCTGTTCTTCCTCAAGTGCCCTGTCCATGATTCCACGCAGTGTGTGCTCCAGCAGGTAGACTAAAGGGATAGTGTCACTGATGCATGCATCGTCCCGGCTCACCATCCTTGTGGCCTCCTCAAATGGTGACAGGACAATGCATGCATCCTTTATCAAAAGCCACTGGTGTGGCAAAAAAAAGCCAAGCTCCCCTGCCCTTGTCCTTCTGCCATACTTACACAGGTACTCATTGATGGCCCCTTGCTGTGTGTGCAGCCACTGCAGCATTGCCAATGTTGAGTTCCACCTAGTGGGCATGTCACGAATGAGGCAGTTGGTGGGCAGGTTGAATTTCCGTTGAATGTAAGATAAGCGAGCATTGGCATTGTACGAACAGCGGAAATGGCCACAGACTTTTCTGGCCTGCCTCAGGAGATCTTGGAAGCCTGGGTATATGATCAAGAAATGCTGCACCACCAGATTCAGGACATGTGCCAAGCATGGAACATGTGTCAAGTGTCCCTGTCGGAGGGCGGAGAGAAGGTTGGTGCCATTGTCACATACAACCATTCCTGGCTCAAGCTGTCGTGGCATCAACCATCTCTGAGCCTGCCCCTGCAGAGCTGACAGAATCTCTGCACCGGTGTGACTCCTATCCCCTAGACATACCAACTGAAGCACGGCATGGCATCATTTAGCCTGACTGCTTGGGTAGCCCCTTGAACGCCTAGGGAGCACTGCTAGTTCAGAGGACCATTGAGCAGAAGAGGATATGGAGGAGGAGGTGGTGGAGTAGCCAGATGTGGCAGAACCAGCACCAGCTTTTTGGAAGCATGGTGGCAAACAAGCTGCGACTCAATACCTTGTCCTGCATCCTTCCCAGCTGCCAGCAGAGTTACCCAGTGCACAGTGAAGGAAATGTAACATCCCTGTCCATGCCTGCTGGACTAAGAGTCAGCAGTAATGTTAACCTTCCTGCTGACCGCTCTGTCCAATGAGGCCAAAACACTACCTTCCCCATGACGGTAGAGAGCCGGAATGGCCTTACGTGAAAAGAAGTGCCCTTTTGGTACCTGCCACTGTGGTGCAGCACATTCAACAAATTTGATTCTACCAGATGAAAAGGCAGCAATTGTAATGCTAGCAATTTGGCAAAGCTAGCATTAAGACGCCGAGCATGTGGATGGATGGCTGGGACAGTATTTCTTTCTATGGGTCAGCAACTGGGGAATTAAAATTTTCCTGCTGCTCAAATCAAGTGGTGGTGTACTGCTAGCAGATTGGGTGCAAGTCTCTGTGGCACGCATTACTCAGCAAGAGGGGACACTCTTGCAAGTCCATAAACACACACAGTATGGTTTGCCAACCTCCTCGCTACCCCTTCACGGGATTTAACCAACAGCAGCAGAAGCCTATGGCTCCCGCTGTTCTCAGTGCATCCTGTAAGTAGCAGAAGAGAGAGCAGTGCTGTACATGGGACAGCGCTGGATCGAGAGAGGACTTAGGTAGGTGTTTGGTGATTGCAGGGAGGGGCACAAGCATTGGAAGGTTTTTTAACCATTTTTGGACCGGAAGGTTTTCCCCCTTAATGACCAGGCCATTTATTGCGATTCAGCACTGTGTTACTTTAACTGATAATTGCGCAGTTGTGCGACGCTGTACCCAAATAAAATTGTTGTCTTTTTTTCCACACAATTAGAGCTTTCTTTTGGTGGTATTTGATCACGATTTTTATTTTTTGCGCTATAAACAAAAGAGCGGCGATTCCTGAAAAAAAAAAAACAATATTTTTCACTTTCTGCTATATAACATTCCCAATAAAAAAAATAAAAATCAAATTTTTCCATCATTTTAGGCCAATATGTATTCTGCTACATATTTTTGGTAAAAAAAAAAATCCCAATAAGTGTGTGTATATTGAGTGGTTTGCACAAAGGTTATCGTGTCTACAAACTGGGGGAAATATTTGTTATTTTTTTTTTTTTTTTTTACTAGTAATGGCGGCGATCAGCGATTTTTAGTGGGACTGAGATTTTGTTGGACAAATCGGACACCTAACTGACATTTTTGACACTTTTGGGGGGACCAGTGACATTACTACGTTAATCAGTGCTAAAAATATGCATGGGTACTGTACTAATGACACTGGCAGGGAAGGGGGTTAACACCAGGGGCGATCAAAGGGTTCAATGTGTCCCTAGGGGGTGCTTTCTAACTGTGTGGGGGTGTACCTATGGAATGAACACAGGGACCTGTGTAACTACAGTAAATAGAAGGAACACAAGAGCCCTGTGTTCATTGATGACAGAACAACGCTCTGCTGTGTTTACAACAGTAGTCCGATTTTCTGTCCCCACTCGCGGTCCTGCGAAGCTACACACACAGAGCTCGAGTCCTGCGGGAATGCATGGGAACGGCATTCCTGGACTTTTTCTACAATGGAAACGCTGTTCCTGTTTCCCCCCAGCCCCAACACGATCCTAGAGCCACCTCTTGCTCTGGGATGGCGGGTCGGTAAGCCCAGATTGTGGGTTCCTGACCCACCATCCCCAAGCGTCACTGTAAACTGAGCCGGCACTACAGGAAGCAGAGCCAATGCTTCCTGTATAGCGCCAGCTCCTGTCACAGGCGGAGTGATACCAAATGTACTCCGCCTCTGCCTGTGACAGGGGACAGGAGCCATACAGGAAGCATTGGCCCTGCAGATGAGAGGGAGCCAGGGAGGTAAGAGAGATATGCCTTTAGGTACCTTTCACAGGGCTTTCCGATCTTGTCCGCCAGTCAGTTTTTCAGGACCGGATTGGATACTCCATGCAGCCCTATGGAGCAGCGGATGTCAGCAGTGACATGTCTGCTGACCCCCGCTGCTATCCGACCAGATCCTGTCCATGAAATCTGGATGGATGGAAACCCTATTTTCCATCCATCTGGAGGTTTGGATCGGATAAAAACGGACAGGCGGTCCATTATCATCCGATCTCCCATAGAAGAGAGAGGGGCTCTGACAGCTCCGTCTCTGCACACAGAGCAGAGACGGAGCTGCCATCCACCTGCTCAGTGGTGGGCGGCGGATCGATGCCCGCTGAGAAAAACGGACTCTGTCAGGCGCACCACCCGTGTGAAAGGAGCCTTATTGCTACTGAGCAAAATCCATATAGATATAAATCAATTTATTTTGCAAAGAAATATGTGACAGATACAGGGTTTTAATGATGTTGTGTCCAACTGATATACAGTTAGGTCCATAAATATTGGGACATAGACACAATAATAATCTTTTTGGCACTATACACCACCACAATGGATTTGAAATGAAACAAACAAGATGCACTTTAACTGCAGACTTACAGTTTAATTGGAGGGTATTTACATCCAAATCAGGTGAACGGTGTAGGAATTACAACAGTTTGTATACAGTGGGTACGGAAAGTATTCAGACCCCCTTAAATTTTTCACTCTTTGTTATATTGCAGCCATTTGCTAAAATCATTTAGGTTCATTCTTCTTCCTCATGAATGTACACATAGCACCCCATACTGACAGAAAAACACAGAATTGTTGACATTGTTGCAGATTTATTAAAAAAGAAAAACTGAAATATCACATGGTCCTAAGTATTCAGACCCTTTGCTCAGTATTTAGTAGAAGCCCCATTTTGATCTAATACAGCCAGGAGTCTTTTTTGGGAAAGATGCAACAAGTCTTTCACACCTGGATTTGGGGATCCTCTGCCATTCCTCCTTACAGATCCTCTCCAGTTCTGTCAGGTTGGATGGTAAACGTTGGTGGACAGCCATTTTTAGGTCTCTCCAGAGATGCTCAATTGGGTTTAAGTCAGGGCTCTGGCTGGGCCATTCAAGAACAGTCACGGAGTTGTTGTGAAGCCACTCCTTCGTTATTTTAGCTGTGTGCTTAGGGTCATTGTCTTGTTGGAAGGTAAACCTTCGGCCCAGTCTGAGGTCCAGAGCACTCTGGAGAAGGTTTTTGTCCAGGATATCCCTGTACTTGGCCGCATTCATCTTTCCCTCGATTGCAACCAGTCATCCTGTCCCTGCAGCTGAAAAAAACCCCCACAGCATGATGCTGCCACCACCATGCTTCACTATTGGGACTGTATTGGACAGGTGATGAGCAGTGCCTGGTTTTCTCCACACATACCGCTTAGAATTAAGGCCAAAAAGTTCTATTTTGGTCTCATCAGACCAGAGAATCTTATTTCTCACCATCTTGGAGTCCTTCAGGTGTTTTTTAGCAAACTCCATGCGGGCTTTCATGTGTCTTACACTGAGGAGAGGCTTCCGTCGGGCCACTCTGCCATAAAGCCCCGACTGGTGGAGGGCTGCAGTGATGGTTGACTTTCTACAACCTTCTCCCATCTCCTGACTGCATCTCTGGAGCTCAGCCACAGTGATCTTTGGGTTCTTCTTTACCTCTCTCACCAAGGCTCTTCTCCCCCGATAGCTCAGTTTGGCCGAACGGCCAGCTCTAGGAAGGGTTCTGGTCGTCCCAAACGTCTTCCATTTGAGGATTATGGAGGCCACTGTGCTCCTAGGAACCTTAAGTGCAGCAGAAATCTTTTTGTAACCTTGGCCAGATCTGTGCCTTGCCACAATTCTGTCTCTGAGCTCAGGCAGTTCCTTTGACCTCATGATTCTCATTTGCTCTGACATGCATTGTGATCTGGAAGGTCTTATATAGACAGGTGTGTGGCTTTCCTAATCAAGTCCAATCAGTATAATCAAACACAGCTGGACTCAAATGAAGGTGTAGAACCATCTCAAGGATGATCAGAAGAAATGGAAAGCACCTGAGTTAAATATATGAGTGTCACAGCAAAGGGTCTGAATACTTAGGACCATGTGATATTTCAGTTTTTCTTTTTTAATAAATCTGCAACAATGTCAACAATTCTGTGTTTTTCTGTCAGTATGGGGTGCTATGTGTACATTCATGAGGAAGAAGAATGAACTTAAATGATTTTAGCAAATGGCTGCAATATAACAAAGAGTGAAAAATTTAAGGGGGTCTGAATACTTTCCGTACCCACTGTATGTGTCTACCACTTTTTAAGGGACCAAAAGTAACGGGACAATTGGCTGCTCAGCTGTTCCATGGCCAGGTGTGTGCTTTTCCCTCATTATCCCATTTACAAGGAGCAGATAAAAGGTCCAGAGTTCATTTTAAGTGTGCTATTTGCAGTTGGAATCTGTTGCTGTCAACTCTCAATATGAGATCCAAAGAGCTGTCACTATCAATGAAGCAAGCCATCATAGGGCTGAAAAAACAAAACACACCCATCAGAGAGATAGAAAAAACATTATGTGTGGCCAAATCAACTGTTTGGAACATCCTTAAAAAGAAAGAACGCACCGGTGAGCTCAGCAACACCAAAAGACCCGGAAGACCACGGAAAACAACTGTGGTGGATGACCGAATAATTCTTTCCCTGGTGAAGAAAACTCCCTTCACAACAGTTGGCCAGATCAAGAAAACTCTCCAGGAGGTAGGTGTATGTGTGTCAGTCAACAATCAAGAGAAGACTTCACCAATACAGAGGGTGAATACAGAGGGTTCACCACAAGATGTAAACCATTGGTGAGCCTCAAAAACAGGAAGGCCAGATTAGAGTTCGCCAAACAACATCTAAAACAGCCTTCACAGATCTGGAACAACATCCTATGGACAGATGAGACCAAGAACAACTTGTACCAGAGTGATGGGAAGAGAAGAGTATGAGAAGGAAATTAACTGCTCATGATCCAAAGCATACCACCTCATCAGTGAAGCATGGTGGTGGTAGTGTCATGGCGTGGGCATGTATGGCTGCCAATGGAACTGGTTCTCTTGCATTTATTGATGATGTGACAGCTGACAAAAGCACCAGGATGAATTCTGAAGTGTTTCGGGCAATATTATCTGCTCATATTCAGCCAAATGCTTCAGAACTCATTGGACGGCGCTTCATAGTGTAGATGGACAATGACCCGAAGCATACTGTAACCAAAGAGTTTTTTAAGGGAAAGAAGTGGAATGTTATGCAATGGCCAAGTCAATCACCTGACCTGAATCCGAATGAGCATGCATTTCACTTGCTGAAGACAAAACTGAAGGGAAAAATCCCCAAGAACAAGCAGGAACTGAAGACAGTTGCAGTAGAGGCCTGGCAGAGCATCACCAGGGATGAAACCCAGCGTCTGGTGATGTCTATGCATTCCAGACTTCAGGCTGTAATTGACTGCAAAGGATTTGCAACCAAGTATTAAAAAGTGAAAGTTTGATTTATGATTGTTAATCTGTCCCATTTCTTTTGGTCCTTTAAAAAGTGGGAGGCACATATACAAACTGTTGTAATTCTTACACCTTTCACCTGATTTGGATGTAAGTACCCTCAAATTAAAGCTGAAAGTCTGCAGTTAAAGCACATCTTGGTTGTTTAATTTCAAATCCATTGTGGTGGTGTATAGAGCCAAAAAGATTAGAATTGTGTCCATGTCCCAATATTTATGGACCTGACTGTAAATCACGCCCGTACTGAAAATTTGCAACTCAATATATACGTAATCCACTTTAACCTCCCTGGCGGTATGATTCTTTACGATTTTAGGTGCTGAAAGCAGTACCATTATTTTGCATGTAATTCTTAAGAACGAGCAACCCAAACCAACTATTTATGTACATATGATTTTTTTTTTTTACTGTGCGTTCTTCTTTATAACATCTTGGGTATGATAAAGTTTGAAACACAAAATCATAAATTCTAATATAATAAATAACTATAAATAAGTTAAAGTATCTATGTATATATATATATATATACGTATAAATATATAAACATATATATATATATATATATACATAATATAGGATAGGGCACTGGGGGGCAAACTAATGTGAATTTATTTTATTTCGTAATGTATCAGTGTGTTTGGTGTGTTTTACTATTTTTTACTATTTGAAATTGCCGCCGGTTCCACCCCCTGCGAGCGTCACGTCGCAGGAGATGGAAGCCAGGGCACAAAGCATCGGTAGGAATATCCGCCTGCCGCACACTGCCGGGATACATCACTGGATCCCGGGGACAAGGTGAGTACCCTCTCTTACAGGATCCAACGATCTCCCTAGCGGTACCCCAAGTGTGGCTCGGGGTTACCGCTAATGGCTCTGAAATTTCACCCCAAGCCACACTCGGGAATACCGCTAAGGAGGATAGTACCCGCCAGCAGTACTTGCCAGCAGTACCCACCAGCAGTAGCCACCACCAGTATCCGCCCGCCAGCAGTGCAAGACAGCAGTACCCACCAGCCGATAAAGTCAGCAGTAGCCACCACCAGTAGCCACCAACAGTACCCACTAGCAGTACCTACCAGCAGTACCAGTCAGCAGTAGCCACCACCAGTACCAGCCAGCAGTACCAGCCAGCAGTACCCACTAGCAGTACCTGCCAGCAGTACAAGCCAGCAGTACCCACTAGCAGTATCCACCAGCAGTACCCGCCAGCAGTACCCACCAGCAGTACCAGCCAGCAGTATCCACCAGCAGTACCCACCAGCAGTACCCGCCAGTAGTACCCGCCAGTAGTACCAGCCAGTAGTACCAGCCCTGGAGGACAGCAAGTTAGCAGCCACCAGACATACCCATGTCGCTAAAGTGGCCCTCGCTCCTCAAGAGGTATATATATACACAAACACACACTTTTTTATTTTTGAGGTTGGGGTGGTAATCTTGGGTGAGTTCCCACACTTTTTTCCCAGGACTTGACCCCTGGATGTACAATTACGTTGTTTCGCGGGACAGAGCCGATCTGCCACAGTATATGTACTGCTGGTGGTCGGCAAGTGGTTAACTTAATGCAGAGAATGCATTAGGGCAGCACAGTGGTGTTGTGGTTAGCATTTTCGCCTAGCAGCAAAAGGGGTCACTGTTTCAAATCCCAACCACTACACTATCTGCCTGGAGTTTGCATGTTCTCCCTGTGCCTGTGTGTGTTTCCTCTGGGTTCTCCAGTTTCCTCCTACACTCCAAAGACATGCTGGTTATCTGGCACCTGTCTAAATTGGCCCTAATATGTATACTGTATGTATGAATGTGAGTTAGGGACCTTAGATTGTAAGCTCCTTGAGGGCAGGGACTGATGTGAATGTGCAAGGTATATGTAAAATCACTGAATAAATTGACGGTGCTATATAAGTACCTGAAATAAATAAAAACCTTTTGCATTTAGAACCACTTTAAAAAGTCTAAATGATTTAGGTGAGTAAATGAGTCAAAAAGTAATAGCCTGGTTATCTAATGGTTCCGAAAGTGTTTAATAAAAATTGTGACTAGAGTGACTGTTTAAGACTTATAGAGCTTTACCAGCAAGAATCTCATCCCCTCATATATATGTATATCAAGTAATTTTCTGCTCTTGCTAACAATGAGTTATCTGCACACATTTTCATAAAAGGAAAATAAAATAATACTTCATTCTGTTGGCTTGATTATTCTAATAAATAAAAGCACAGTATCTTTACGAATGAAGGAAAGTTCTAAAATGCTACACATAAAAAAGTAGAAAAATGAATTCATACCCTGAAAATCAATGACAAGTGACAGAAAGAATAAATAGCAAACGTCTGAATTTGCTTTTTATCATGAGCAGTTGCTTTCTGTTCTACTTCATTATAATGTAAAGCCCATTTAATTGCCTTTTTTAAACAATATTCCTTCCTCATCTGTGCTTATGACACACAATGCATACAACTATGTTTAGCCTTGATATTTAGCTTGAGTGCTATGTACAGTTTTGAAAATTAATTCTAGAAAATATCCTTAAATTATTTAACTTTCAGTAATTATAGATGTGCATTGACTAAACCAATTCATCAAGTCTGTGGAAAGAACAGAGCGTACTAGTTTTAGCAAAAGATAACATGGTCTCCTATGTCTGCTACAGTAACAATATGGGGGATTTCCACTTTTTATGGTTCTACAAAACTTGAAAAATGCAGACATTTGTAAAGAATCCATATGTAGCGCCCCCCCCCCCCAACCTCCAGAAGCCCCCCAGAGACAGGTAGGGCCGAGATTCCTCCTCAGGGTGCAGGTTACAATGCATGGTGGGTGGTGTACAAGGTAGAAAGATGGGTGACAGTTACTTTTATGCTTGAACGAGAAGTTTATTTCTCACAACAGGAAAAATGTGTGAGAGAGGAGTAGGGTACAGGACACCCTTAGTCAAAAACAGCCGCAGACTTGCAGATCGGCAGACTCCTTAGACAAAAATGTAGAAAAGGTAGACAGCAGTACAGAAAAAGAGCCTTTAAGCTGGAACCAGCAATCTGTACTTTGTAGCATAGACTGTCTCCTATAGCAACAATATTCAACTCACAGCATTTTACGAAATTCTCTTGGATGAGTTCTCTCTTGAAGTTTTCCCAGCCACTTCATAGTCCCCGTCTCATGAAGAGTCACCTCTGGTACTTCCTCAGAAGTCCAAAGTTACATAGTTTGTGAGGTTGAAAAAAGACATCAGTTCAACCTATGATGTGTGTGTGTGTTTGATGTTAACCGTACATTGTATACCCCTTTATGTTGTGGTCTTTAAGGCGCCCATCTAATAGTTTTTGAAGCTATCGATGCTCCCTGCTGATACTACTGCTTGAGGAAGAGAATTCCACATCCTTACTGCTCTAACAGTAAAGAACCCTCTACGTATTTTAAGGTTAAACCGTTTTTCCTCTAGTTTTATTGAGTGGCCACGTGTCTTATTGTATTCCCTTTCTCTGAAAAGTTTGTTCCTTATGCTAGGGTCATCACCAGTACAGTATTTGTACATTGATATCATATCCCCCCTCAAGCGTCTCTTCTCCAGAGAGAATAAGTTCAGTGCTTGTAGTCTTTCCTTATAGCTGATGTCCTCCATTCCCCTAATTATTTTTGTTGCCCTTCTCTGGACTCTCTCCAGTTCCAGCACATCCTTTCTGAGGACCGGTGCCCAGAACTGGACGGCATACTCCAGGTGTGGCCGGACCAGGGTCTTGTAGAGTGGGTCTTCTCAGTATTGCCTCCAGGTAGTGAGCAAGCTCTTTCTTGCAAAACCATGAGCACATGGCTAGGCCTCAGGCTTTAGGCCTATCCAGCAGCAGCTGTTCCTCAAACACCGGGTGGAATGGACCAAAATCACCTGACTTCCTCCAAATAAATACCTTCTCCCAGCATGCTCAGCGACCAGTATGTCTGGCTGAGAAAATTATACAAATCCTTAACCTGGACTCACTGTAATTCATCACATAAATGCCAAAGGTAACAGTGCCACCAATTGACAAAAGGGAGAAACCACAGCTAAACCAGGCTTAGGAGGAAAATCCAATGATCACAAAGACTACAAATTAGCCAGGCTAGCTACCACCTAGCACAGCTAAATTTATTAGCAGCCTTGTTTAGGACTAGGGTGCTACACATAAGCATGAATATTTTTTATTTTACAGTTAATTAAAGCCAATCTTACATGAAGCTTTCATTACATGGTTGTTCAGAGTGGAATTTGAGTTTCCCAAATGTTAAAAGAGGGTGAAAAGTGTATTGTGTTTTTCAGAATTTAAGGTATAGTGCTTTATTCTACTGTTTAGGTGGATTTCTAATTTCAACAAGCAAATGCAGTGCTTTTTTTGTTGGATGCAACTGCAATTGAAAAAACACTGCATTGCTTGACGTGATTCTTGTCATCACATTCACTTTATAGCTTGGTTCACACTGATGTGTCGCGAATTTCACAGTGCGATTTTGTGTTTTAACAGGTGCAAATTTAAAGTATTTTCGGAGGGGACTGGGCATAGCTGGAGAATAAATTCACACCACACTCGCACTAAACTCGCACAGGACCCTTTTTTGTAACTGGATCAAATTCGCACCGCATCGATGTGAACGGCCTTCATTGAAAACAATGTGTTTTCAGATGACATGTGGAACTATTCATTTTGGATCGCATCAGACTCACATCAGAGTGAACCTGGCCTTACTCAAGAGCTCCTCTGTAAAAGAAGAGGCAATATACATACCTTTCCAGCAGTCACCATGTATTGAAAAGCTGTTATTTCTCTGTTCCCCAGCCATTGCAAATATAACTAACCAAATAACTAATTAGATGGTTAAAAAAACTTTTTTCCCCCACTGCACTCTGTGGTTCCTTCCATCAGTTCATACAACCCACATTTTTTTTGCACTTTATTTGACTGTTCTTTTTTATGATCACTAATAACTTAGCCCCCCTTACATCAGAGACCCCCCCACACACAGAGCCCCCTTTACATCAGAGCCCCCCCACACAAAGCCCCCCTTAATTTAGAGCCCCCCCTACATCGGAGAGCCCCCCACACAGCCCCCCCACACAGAGCCCCCCCACATCAGAGACCCCCCCATACAGAGCCCCCCTCACATCACAACAAAGAAAAAAGCAAAGCGCCTCTAAGTGCAGCAATTTAATTATACAGGTAAAATCACTTGGTAATACAACTCACTAGAATAAAGCAGAATGTAGGCATGTAGATCCGGTGACATGTCAGGAGATGGTTTGTGTCCCAGGGGCCCTGGAGAGTGGAAGGCTCCATGCCGGTCGGATGATCGGGTGAACGCTATGCCGGGAATCCTCACTTCTGGGTTCCGGATACGGCTAGAGCACCAAGGATCATGCTGGAACGCAGCACACACTGCATGACGTCACGGGGGATGGAGGATGACACCACACGTTTCAGAGCTCGCGCACGGCTCTCAGTGGGCATGCGCGCTCTTTTTTCAAGCGTTGAATAGGGAAAATATGCCGATACAAACCATTTATATACACAAGCAGCAAACGAGGGGGAGGTGTTGGAGGGTGGCTTAAAAATGCATATGGCCGGATTAGAGAGTATAGAGCATAAAACTGTACTGGATGCACTTTTAAGGATAAAAAGCAATAAAATATATATATATATATATATATATATATATATATATATATATATATATATATATATATATTATTATATAATCAAATTTAAAATTATAATACAAATTATATATTGACATGAATAACTAATAAAATGAGGTCAATGTATGATGATATAAGTGTGGGGCCAAAAAAGAATTTAAAAGACCCAGGTATGTGTATAATACTCGACTACACACATACATACATGGTAAAAATATGTGTATATGTCGAGATGGCGTACCTATAATAAATACTCAAAAAGAGGAGGAAAAAACGTGAAGTGTGTATTCACACGTATACATGCTAGTGCAGGCACCCCCCCAAAAAAAACACACACATGCACCAAGACCGTGTATGTATATATAGGTGTGCCCGCAGAAGCATGTCTGTGTGTCCATATTGTCTATATATGTTAATAAACCCAAATTAGTGTCAATGATATGCGACACAAGAATCAGTGATAAAGGTAATAGACAAAAGAATAAAGAATGCAGAAAGGTGAAAAGACATAGCCAGGGACACAACGGCCAAAAAGACCAGGCCAGAAAAGTACATAGAGCTCTACAAAATAGTACTGATCGCTAACTCCTCGTTTAAGCTGAAAAGTTTGAGAGTATCGAGGGTGTAGATCCAGAAGGTCTCACGTTGACATAATCTGGAAAAACGCTCTGCTTCAGAGTAGTGGGGCGGTATGGATTCTATTACCCAAACACGGAGACCTTCTGTAGATTTATGTGAGCTTCTAGGAAATGTCTCGGGACACTATGTAGGTCTGTGCCTTCTTCTATAAAACAACAATGTTTTCCGAACCTCTGCCTGAGTGGGCAGATGGTGCGGCCTACATATAGAAGCTTGCATGGACAAGTCAGGCAATAGACTACATGGTCTGTCGAGCAGTTATAGAATTGCTCCTGTCAGGGACTCAATACCCTGCGCAGGCACTGTTAGAAACGCTTCCTGAGCACACTGATGTGCTGTCATGAGTCTGCAACCTAAGGGGTTAACCTAAAGCAGACTAATTGCAATAATTGGCAAACAGTCTGCCTTATTTAAACAGCTCAGCAGCACTGCACTTTGCTGTGTTGTCTTCAGCTCTCCTGTATCCTGTGCCTGTTATATCTGCTGTTCCTGTTTACCTGACCCGGCATGTCTTTGGATTCTGATTACCTGCTGCCCGCCCTGACCTTGGCTTGTCCTGACTATCCTCCTGTCTCGTCCTGATTAGGGATGATCGAACGGTTCGGGTCCACCATCGGTTTGGCCCGAACATTGGGTGTTCGAGGTTCGGCCGAATTTAGAACTTTTTGCCCAAAAAGTTCGGAATTCGGCAACCAGAACTGACCAAAATGCAATGCTTCAGGAAATGGGCTTTAAAAGCCCGTGATTGGACCAGAACCATTAGCAAAAGCCAATTGAGGGGGCAGGAGAATGCTAGGAATGTGATTGGAGTGACTAGGGGGTCCCTAGACCAATCATTAGTGAATACGCCCCCCAGTATATAAGATCGCCCCCGCCAAATTCCTAGCATTCTTGTACGGGACATGGAAGAGAGTGGAATGCTGTTCTGTTCTAATGTGTTACAAAGTGTCATTTAGCTATTTTTAGTGTGAGGAAAGGGATATCTAGTGTAGTTAGAGTGCTCCTTTACACTTAAGTTAGCTTCAAAAATTTAGTTTCTGTAGGGAAAGTGTTAAGTGTAAGGGGACCGTAGTGTAGTGTAGGGTTAACTGACAGTGACTGCTATGGAAGGGTGACAAAACCCTTCCATAGCAGGGTGACCGCTATAGAGAAATGATCATTTCTCTGAGTTGCTTCGGGACAGGAATATGGCTTCTCACCAGCCAAGCATTTTTCATGCTGCAGGGGCTGCCACTGCCAGTGCTTTTTTGAGGACATGTTTGATGTCAGACATGACATCTGAACATGTGTATAGGGGGTATATATACACATATATGTCTGTATATATACCCCTAGACATATATAGGTGTGATAGTAGCAGAAATATATGCTTGCGCTAATGAAATCATTTACAGTAATATATTTCTGCTACTATCACACCTATATATGGCTAGGTGTCTATATACATATAATTATGTGTGTATATATACCACTATACACAAGTTCAGATGTTTTGCCTGCCTCAAAAGAACCCAAAAAAATGCCAAAAAAACGCTAGCGTAAAAAAAAAAAATGCCCAGGTGTGTTTTTGCTGGCATTTTTTGGGGGGTTTTGGAGGTAGGCAAAACATCTGAACTTGTGTATAGTGGTGTATATACACACATACATATATTTATATACACACCTAGACATATATAGGTGTGATACTAGCAGAAATATATGCTTGCGCTAATGAAATCATTTACAGTAATATATTTCTGCTACTATCACACCTATATATGGCTAGGTGTCTATATACATATAATTATGTGTGTATATATACCACTATACACAAGTTCAGATGTTTTGCCTGCCTCAAAAGAACCCCAAAAAATGCCAAAAAACGCTAGCGTCAAAAAAAAAAACGCCCAGGTGTGTTTTTGCTGGCATTTTTTGGGGGTTTTTGGAGGCAGGCAAAACATCTGAACTTGTGCACAGTACCACTATACATAAGTTCAGATGTTTTTCCTGACTGCAAAGAACCCAAAAAAATGACTTCTATTAAACCGACAATCCTTTTTTTTATGGTTCTGGACATGCTACAGAGCTGAAACTTCACAGGTACACCCTTTAGACCCCCCCAGATACGAAATCACACAAAAAAGTTCTTAAAAATTGTCATTTTTTATAAAAAAGCCAATTATTGAAAAAATTTAAAAAAAAAAGAGATTTTTTGATTTTTACTTTGGATTTCAGATCTGGGGGGTCTAAAAAGTTTCCATGTGAAGTTTCAGCTCTGTAGCATGTTCAGAACCATAAAAAAAAAAAGATTGTTTGTATTAGAACACTTTCAGTTCAGGGGGTTGGCTTCTCTTCTCGGTTTTCACACCTTGCCGGTTTAATAGAAGGCATTTTTTTGGGTTCTTTGCAGTCAGGAAAAACATCTGAACTTGTGTATAGTGGTACTGTGCACAAGTTCTGATGTTTTGCGTGCCTCCAAAAACTCCCAAAAAATGCCAGCAAAAACACACCTGGGCATTTTTTTTTTGACGCTAGCGTTTTTTTTGGCATTTTTTTGGGGGTTCTTTTGAGGCAGGCAAAACATCTGAACTTGTGTATAGTGGTATATATACACACATAATTATATGTATATAGACACCTAGCCATATATAGGTGTGATAGTAGCAGAAATATATTACTGTAAATGATTTCATTAGCGCAAGCATATATTTCTGCTACTATCACACCTATATATGTCTAGGTGTGTATATAAATATATGTATGTGTGTATATACACCACTATACACAAGTTCAGATGTTTTGCCGGCCCTCAAAAGAACCCCAAAAAATGCCAAAAAAAACGCTAGCGTCAAAAAAAAAATGCCCAGGTGTGTTTTTGCTGGCATTTTTTGGGGGTTTTTGGAGGCAGGCAAAACATCAGAACTTGTGCACAGTACCACTATACACAAGTTCAGATGTTTCTCTATCGCTCATTGACAGACGTAGTCTTCTTGATTCTCAAGAGCTGGTTATGTTGTCTCCGCAGGAGTAGGACTAGGCAGAATGACAAAACGTTCTGGCTCCACCCTAGGGGCAGTCCCTGAGGGTATATCCTCCCTCTCTCTGCTACAGGGAATCAGTTTTTTTCTGTCTAGTCAGGAGTAAGGACCTAAGTTCCTGCTGGGATCTTTTGGTCCTGGCAAGACTTTTTTTCTTAAGAAAAAGACATTTTTTAGGTAGTTTTCTCCAGTGTTTTTTCCTGTGAGATCTTCAAGCAAAAATGCCGGACTGGGCGACACTTGTGGTCACCCCAGCCGGCCTACGAGCGCGCGCAGACCATGGCATTGCGCTTGGTCGGCCGCGACATATTCAAGTAAGTATGCGGGGCCGGGCGACGGGCTGGATGTTGAGATCCAGTGGTCACCCCGGTTTCTGCCTAAGAGCGCGTGCAGACCAGTGCGCTGAGTCGGCCGCGACGGAGTCCCAGTGAAGGGACTGACTTTGCGAGTTAAAAGTCTCGCTTGGACGCCAGGTACCAGAGAGTCGAGGCGTCCACAAACCCCCACCCCGGTGGAGAGGGTATTGTGAAGAGAGGGTGCCTGTCGGTTCGGTATGGTGAGTAAACGTTCCCTTTTTTCCTCATTATGAGGCAGTATATATTATGGGCCCCTCCATATATGGTCAGTATATATCTGATACTT
Source organism: Pelophylax lessonae (assembly GCF_965119305.1). Classification (NCBI taxonomy): domain Eukaryota; kingdom Metazoa; phylum Chordata; class Amphibia; order Anura; family Ranidae; genus Pelophylax; species Pelophylax lessonae. The sequence continues at coordinate 156,242,462 of NC_138770.1, read as the reverse complement.
ACAAGTCCCCCTTGTAATACAGCATGTGTTTGTGGGAAGTGGACTTGGTTCAAGAGCTAACACTCTACCCAGCAGACTGTAACATTACAGCAGACATAGGAGGTATAATCCTACCTTATGTGCAGTGTATCTCTGTAGATCCATATGTCACCTCTTAGCAGAGTGCAGGTGGATGTGCTGGGAAGACGATATCGGCGGTCCGCCGCCATTTTGCCGTAGACCGAATGCATGTATGTCCTCAGGTCACGCCGGCCGCCATGTTTTTGGAGTCTTATGTCTCTTCTATGGGGCGGCCATGTTTTGTGAGCCCAGCTACCTCGTGGAGGGCTGGGAACGCCGGAAGGCGTACACAGGGGGCGGAGCCACGCCTTCTGCCCGGGAAAAAGCAAACAGCTCCTTCCAGTCTGTGTAAGACAGACGCTGACTGCAGTTTGTTGGAAACTGCACTGCATCGGTTGGTGAGCCTTGGGGGTCCCTCTCTCTCTCTCTGGGATCGAGAAGCAGGTACTCTGAGGGGCGCTATTGCGCTAGGGGGAGACACACAAAAAAAAAAAAAAAAAGGTTTTTTTGTTTTGCTGGCTAAGGTCCTGTATTAACATGGACCCTGCCACTCATGTATCTCCTCCGGATCCCCTCGAGGGGTCTGCGGGATCCTCCAGCACCCCATTGACAATTGAATCTTTGTCAGCTATTATGGAAACTTTTGTGTCCCGGGTGGAAGTGGCTTGTCAGGGACAGGGCGCAAGAAAGCGACCCCCGCCTAACCCCTTATTATCTGAAACCTCGGATTCAGACTCTGAGCCTATTTCTGCAGTTGCAGGTACTTCATCTGGTATTGGTGTCTCGGGTCCTGTCTCTTCAGACAGTGAGGAGGATGTTTCGGCATCCGCCATAGCCCGAGAGGAAGCGTTGGTAAACGCACTCATTGTATCTGTTCAAGAGACCTTAAGGTTACAGGGTATTCCATCAGAAATAGCTGAAACTGAGATCCCTTTTGGGACTAAAAAACGCATCAAAGTGGCGAAGGTTTTTCCATTGCCCAAATGTTTTGGCAATCCAATCGAAGAAGAATGGCGTCTGCCAAAACGCACTTTTAATATTTCTAAACGCATTGACAGGCGTTATCCGTTTGAGGAAACCCTGATTAAGAAATGGACAGAACCACCTGTGGTGGATTCACCTATTGCTAGATTGAATAAAGCCACGGTTATTCCTTTAGAAGACGCTCCGTCTTTTAAAGATCCAGTGGATCGCAAGATAGAAGCTATGTCTCGCACCATGTTTTCCTTGATTGGATCAGCTTTCAGACCTATAATAGCTATTGGTTTCGCAGGCTGTAACTGAATGGACCAAGTGGTTACGCCGGGACTTAGAAGAAGTCCCTCAGGCGGTATCAGATTTGTTGGAACAAATGATACAGGGGTTACGGTTTGTATGTGATGCGGCGTTAGACGCCACTCCATTAATGGCGCGAGCATCAGTCTCAGCAGTGGTTCTCAGGCGTACACTGTGGCTAAAAGGTTGGTTAGCCGACCAAGGTTCCAAAAAAGCATTGGCTAATATCCCCTTTTCAGGAGAGCGTCTATTTGGAGCCAACTTAGATGAGATCATTAAGGATCTCACCGGTGGAAAAAGCACCTTTTTACCGCAAAATTTTAAAGGTAGAGGAACTCGTCAAAGACGAGGGCCTTCTTTTTCTGCTCACAAGAGGTTTTTTCGTCCAGCGGGTGAAAAAACTAAGTCCTCCAAAGCTCCTACAGGAGGCGTCAGGGGTCGTTGGTCGGGCAAGCAAAAGCCCGCCCCCTCCAGACCTGAAGATAAACCATCCAAAGCCTGAAGGTGCGCCCCCACCCATAACTGGGGTGGGGGGACGTCTTCGCCGGTTCCCGGATCCATGGCTTTCCAGAATCCCGGACAAATGGGTTTGCGAAGTCATAAGGTCAGGGTACAAGATCGAGTTTCGATCTCTCCCACCGGCGCGATTCTTCCCTTCCAATATCCGTCTATCCGCAGATCGTTTAGAAGATCTGCGGAGAGCAGTCACAGATTTACTACAACAAGGAGTGGTAGTCCACGTTCCTTGGACAGAACGGTTTCAAGGGTTTTATTCAAACCTGTTTACAATACCCAGGAAAGAGGGCAAAGTGCGTCCAATTCTGGACTTACGAGCACTCAATTCTTTCGTCAACATAAGAAGATTCAGAATGGAGTCCATTCGCACGGTAGCAGCCTTCCTGCATCCAGGGGATGTCCTAGCGTCCATAGACATCAAGGACGCCTATCTTCACATTCCCATTTTCGCAGGACATCAGCGTTTTCTACGCTTTTCCAGTAGAGGAGAACCACTATCAGTTTGTGGCGTTACCTTTCGGTCTCGCCACGGCTCCGCGGGTCTTCACAAAGGTGTTGGCCCCAATGTTGGCACTTCTGCGCCAAAGAGGTATATCGATTCTAGGTTACCTAGACGATCTTCTGCTTCATGCAGAGTCTCCTCAGACCTTGCTACAAAACATAGAAATTACTATGATTTCTTTACAGGAATTCGGGTGGCTGGTGAACCAGCAAAAGTCATTTCTGGTTCCCACCCAGAGGCTCGAATATCTGGGTCTAATTCTAGACACAGTCAGGACAAGAGTTTTCCTTCCGGTAGGGAAACTCCGAAAGATTCAATCAGCAGTCCAGTTGTTACTGTCCAACAGCTGGTCTTCCCTTCGGACTTGCATGAGGGTTCTGGGGTTGATGGTGGCTTCATTCGAAGCAGTTCCATTTGCCCAGTCCCATACCCGAATTCTTCAGCAAGAGATTCTTCTCAGATGGAATCGGAATCCGGAATCCCTGGACAATCAGATCCGATTGAGCAAACAGACCAGAGAGTCTCTGGTATGGTGGCTTCGGTCTCCGATGCTCAGCCAGGGAAAGTCATTTCTGCCAATATATTGGACGACAGTGACCACGGATGCCAGTCTATCCGGATGGGGAGGAATTCTCGGTCAGTTATCTGTCCAGGGACTTTGGTCCCCGGAAGAATCCAGGTTACCGATAAATGTATTGGAACTGAGAGCGATCAGACTTTGTCTGATTCACTGGACCGAGCAGCTCCAGGGCAGCTCGGTTCGGATCCAGTCGGACAATGCCACGGCCGTGGCTTATGTCAATCACCAGGGGCACCAAGAGTGCCCGAGCGGCCAAAGAAGTGGCTTGCATTCTTCGCTGGGCGGAATGATTTGTTCCAGCAATCTCTGCGGTGTTCATTCCGGGGGTGGAGAATTGGCAGGCCGATTATCTCAGCCGTCAGACCCTGGATCAGGGGGAATGGTCCCTCCATCCAGACGTTTTCCACCAGTTGTGCCTACGGTGGGGCACCCCGGATGTGGATCTGTTGGCATCACGATTCAACAGGAAAGTTCAGAGATTCGTGGCTCGCTCCCGCGATCCTCTAGCAGAAACCGCAGACGCACTGATCGCCCCGTGGGGGCAATACCAGCTAATATATGCCTTCCCTCCTCTCGCGTTACTGCCAAGACTTCTTCGCAGAATAGAGGAGGAAGGAATCCCAGTAATCCTGGTAGCTCCAGACTGGCCTCGTCGAGCTTGGTACGCCGACATGGTCAGACTGGTGGCGGACGTCCCGTGGAGACTTCCTCTCAGGGAGGATCTACTGTCTCAGGGACCGATCTTCCATCCTGCTTTACGATCGCTGGCTTTAACGGCCTGGCTATTGAGACCCAGGTGCTGAAGGACAAAGGTTTGTCAGCTTCAGTTATTCCTACTCTAGTTGAAGCAAGGAAAGCGACTTCCAGACAGATTTATCATCGCACATGGAAGTCCTACATTGCATGGTGTGAACCTTTGGGGTTCCGTCCTCGGTCTTATTCGATTAGTCGAATATTGGCTTTTCTGCAACAAGGGGTTGAGCAGAAACTGGCCTTGAGTACTATCAAGGGTCAGGTCTCAGCATTAGCCATCTTCTTTCAGAAGCCTTTGGCTACTCATTCCTTGGTGCGGAATTTCATCCAGGGGGTGCGACATCTGGCTCCGCCAGTGCACGCGCCGTTACCCCCCTGGGATCTTAATTTAGTGTTGTCGGTTCTTCAGAAACCTCCCTTTGAAGATATTAGGGAGATTCCTCTACCCACGTTGTCCCAGAAGGTGGCCTTCTTGGTGGCTATTACTTCTGCACGCAGGGTGTCAGAACTGGCCGCATTATCTTGTCGTTCACCATATCTGGTGGTTCATAGAGATAAGGTGGTTCTTCGTCCGAATCCATCCTTCCTACCAAAAGTGGTTTCAGAATTTCATCTGAATGAAGAAATTGTATTACCTTCCCTGTGTCCTAAGCCCAGTCATCCTCGGGAGTTTGCGTTACACTCCTTGGATGTGGTCCGGGCAATCAGGGTATACTTGAAAACGACAGACTCGTTTCGCAAGACGGATTCACTTTTTGTGATCCCAGATGGACCCAAAAAGGGGTTGCCTGCATCTGCCGCGACCATTTCCAGATGGATCAGACAGACGGTAGTACAGGCTTATTCTATTAAGGGTCGGGAGCCCCCGTTCCCTGTTAAGGCGCACTCCACTCGGGCACTTAGTGCGTCATGGGCCTTTCGCCATCAGGCGTCAGTGGTCCAGGTGTGCAAGGCGGCTACCTGGTCGTCGGTGCATACCTTTACTAAACATTATAAAGTTGATGTAATGGCATTGTCTGATGCCTCGTTTGGCCGCAAGGTTTTGCAGGCCGCAATTTGAGGAGACCGGTGGTCTACCTCGAGGGTTTTTTCCGTTGGAAAATTTTTCTTTAGTCTCATTCTTTGTTTATAATGAGCCTTTAAAACTTCTAGTTTGGCACCGGTTGGGCCTTCTAGATTGGATTTGATTTTGTCAATCCCACCCCTCATTTGTGGCACTGCTTCTGGATGTCCCAGCTCTTGAGAATCAAGAAGACTACGTCTGTCAATGAGCGATAGAGAAAAATGGATTTTTGTAAGAACTTACCGTAAAATCCTTTTCTCTTAAGCTCATTGACAGACGTAGTACCCGCCCCTCTATCATTGAGTTGGGTTGGGTTAAATTCTCTGTACTGCTTTAAACAGAACTGATTCCCTGTAGCAGAGAGAGGGAGGATATACCCTCAGGGACTGCCCCTAGGGTGGAGCCAGAACGTTTTGTCATTCTGCCTAGTCCTACTCCTGCGGAGACAACATAACCAGCTCTTGAGAATCAAGAAGACTACGTCTGTCAATGAGCTTAAGAGAAAAGGATTTTACGGTAAGTTCTTACAAAAATCCATTTTTTTCCTAACTGCAAAGAACCCAAAAAAATGCCTGCTATTAAATCGGCAAGGTGTGAAAACCGAGAAGAGAAGCCAACCCCCTGAGCTGAAAGTGTTCTAATACAAACAATCTTTTTTTTTCTGGTTCTGGACATGCTACAGACCTGGAACTTCACATGTACACTTTTTAGACCCCCCAGATATGAAAACCAAAAATCAAAAAATCTCTTCTTCTTTTTTTTTTAATTTTTCAATAATTGGCTTTTTTATCAAAATTTTTTTTGATAAAAAAGCCAATTATTGAAAAAAAAAAAAAAGAGAGATTTTCTGATTTTGACTTTGGATTTAGTATCTGGGGGGGTCTAAAAGTTGTACCTGTGAAGTTTCAGCTCTGTAGCATGTCCAGAACCAGAAAAAAAAGATCATATAGGTGTAAAAGGAGGGTCCCACATCCCTGTTCTACTGAAAAATTATCTTTTTTTTCATGGTTCTGGACATGCTACAGAGCTGAAACTTCACATGTACACTTTTTAGACCCCCCCAGATACTAAATCCAAAGTCAAAATCAAACAATCTCTCTTTTTTTTTTCAATAATTGGCTTTTTTATCAAAAATGACAATTTTTAAGAACTTTTTTTTGTGTGATTAATAGTTAATGGGGCATGACCCAGAACCCTAGGGACTTTTTAGGGGCATTTATTGGGTTTTAGGGCTTAAAAATTGTGTTTTTTGATTACCAAAGTTCGGGTCTCATTGTTTTCAATGGGGTTCTGAAATCCGGGCCGAACTTTCGGGAAGTTCGGATGTTCTGGCCGAACCGAACTTTTCAAAAGTTCGATCATCCCTAGTCCTGATCTGTTTACCTGCTACCGGCTATTGGTCCTGGACCTGTTCCTGGCTCTCCCAGGGAATCTGGGGGGCCGCGACCTGGTGTTAGCAAGCAGCCAAATCCATCCCCACCATTTGGGGTCCTGGTGAAAACCGGCTTACACTTTGACTCTGCACCTCTGGTGAACCTGTGCCACGCCAGTTACCTGGTAAGCCACTCCTCTTACGTCAGGCTCTGCCACGTTACCCCGTGACAGCTCCAAAGGATAGGTTTTCACATTGTGTGTGAAAGATTTTTGTCCGTAATTAATGAAATCACATGTCTTGCATAATTTCTTACGACATTGGTACATACCTTTGAGCGGAATAAGGTTGAGAGGGTGGGGAATTTTTTTCTCTGGTAATTTGCTTGGAGCAAATGTATTTTTTAATGTTGGTGCTCTCCGATAGGTGACTGTGGGTTTAGGGGCCAGAATAGATTGAATATGGGGATCCTGCAATAATATACCCCAATGTTTATGTAAGATACCTTCCATCTTTTTATATTTGTTGTGAAAACGAGTTATGAATCTGGCTGGTACATTATTATTAGGTTTTTTTGAAGTGGTGGGGTGATCGACAAGATACATGTCGTAAGCTTGGTGGGTATCCTTTATCTCGGAACTTTTGTTTCAGGTGCGTACTTTGTACGATATAGTCCTCTGATCTTGTACAATTATGTCGCAACCGACAAAATTGTCCTTTTGGAATATTGTTAACCCAGGTAGGGTTCCATTTTTTTGAATGGAACAACGCCCATCGCTGTTCCATTCAAAAACATGGAACAGCGATGGGCGCTAATTTTGCGCCGTCATACGCAAACCTGACCATGGGTTACTGGGAGGAACTCAATATTTGGAGTAATAACCCCTTTGCCAAAAATATGATATTTTTCGAGAGGTATATAGATGACATTCTGATCATCTGGGATGGCCCTGTCGCTGACATAGAAGTCTTTGTCGTTCACTGTAACAACAACACACTAGGCCTCTCTTTCACCTCCGAATTCAACCTGGACACCCTTCCATTTCTAGATTTGGAGTTATGTCATGATCAAAAAAACATCTTTGCTCGTAATTATTCAAAACCTACAGCTGGCAACTCCTATCTCCATTATAGGAGCTGCCACCACCCTACCTGGGTTAACAATATTCCAAAAGGACAATTTTGTCGGTTGTGACATTATTGTACTAGATTAGAGGACTATATCGTACAAAGTATGCACCTGAAACAAAAGTTCCGAGATAAAGGATACCCGCCCACTTTGATTGACCAAGCTTACGACATGTATCTTGTCGATCACCCCACCACTTCAAAAAAACCTAATAATAACGTACCAGCCAGATTCATAACTCGTTTTCACAACAAATATAAAAAGATGGAAGGTATCTTACATAAACATTGGGGTATATTATTGCAGGATCCCCATCTTCAATCTATTCTGGCCCCTAAACCCACAGTCACCTATCGGAGAGCACCAACATTAAAAAATAAAATTGCTCCAAGCAAATTACCAGAGAAAAAAATTCCCCACCCTCTCAACCTTATTCCGCTCAAAGGTATGTACCCATGTCGTAAGAAATTATGCAAGACATGTGATTTCATTAATTACGGACAAAAATCTTTCACACACAATGGGAAAACCTATCATTTGGAGCAATTCTATAACTGCTCGACAGACCATGTAGTCTATTGCCTGACTTGTCCATGCAAGCTTCTATATGTAGGCCGCACCATCTGCCCACTCAGGCAGAGGTTCGGAAAACATTGTCATTTTATAGAAGAAGGCACAGACCTACATAGTGTCCCGAGACATTTCCTAGAAGCTCACCGTAAATCTAAAGAAGGTCTCCGTGTTTGGGTAATAGAATCCATACCGCCCCACTACTCTGAAGCAGAGCGTTTTTCCAGATTATGTCAACGTGAGACCTTCTTTATCTACACCCTCGATACTCTCAAGCCTTTCGGCTTAAACGAGGAGTTAGAGATCAGTACTATTTTGTAAAGCTCTATGTACTTTTCTGGCCTGGTCTTTTTGGCCGTTGTGTCGCCGGCTATGTCTTTACACCTTTCTGCATTCTTTATTCTTTTGTCTATTACCTTTATCACTGATTCTTGTGTCGCATATCATTGACACTAATTTGGGTTTATTAACATATATAGACAATATGGATGCACAGACATGCTTCTGCGGGCGCACCTATATATACATACACGGTCTTGGTGCATGTGTGTGTTTTTTTGGGGGGTTGTCTGCACTAGCATGTATACGTGTGAATACACACTTCACATTTTTTCCTCCTCTTTTTGAGTATTTATTATAGGTACGCCATCTCGAAATATACACATATTTTTACCATGTATGTATGTGTGTAGTCGAGTATTATACACATACCTGGGTCTTTTAAATTCTTTTTTGGCCCCACACTTATATCATCATACATTGACCTCATTTTATTATTCATTTACTACCATTATTCATGTCAATATATAATTTGTATTATAATTTTAAATTCGATTATATAATAATATATATATATATATATATATATATATATATATATATATATATATATATATATATATATATATGTTATTGCTTTTTATCCTTAAAAGTGCATCCAGTACAGTTTTATGCTCTATACTCTCTAATCCAGCCATATGCATTTTTAAGCCATCCTCCAACACCTCCCCCTCGTTTACTCCTTGTGTATATAAATGGTTTGTATCGGCATATTTTCCCTACTTCAACACTTGAAAAAAGAGCACGCATGGCTCCCACTGAGAGCCGTGCGCGAGCTCTGAAACGCGTCGTGTCATCCTCCATCCCCCGTGACGTCACGCAGCGTGCACTGCGTTCCAGCGTGGTCCTTGGCGCTCTAGCCATATCCGGAACCTGGAAGTGAGGCTTCCCGGCATAGCGTTCACCCGATAATCCGACCGGCACGGAGCCTTCCACTCTCCAGGGCCCCTGGGACACAAACCATCTCCTGACACATCACCGGAGTCTACATGCCTACATTCTGCTTTCTTCCAGTGAGTTGTATTACCAAGTGATTTTACCTGTATAATTAAATTGCTGCACTTAGAGGCGCTCTGCTTTTTTCTTTGTTTACATGCTTCCACAGCGGTGACTTCACTGTGTCCTGGAGCCAGCCCTTAGTAGCAGCTGCTACCACCTTTTGCCTTTGGGACTTACTATTGTGAACTATTATTTATGGACCTTTTTTAGACCTCTCTCCAGCCCTTTATTACCTTCTACAGTCCATAGATTGCCCTTCCCCCTTCCTTATAATACCTTATTTAACCTTTATCAGTCCTTACTGGCATCTTAGTTGGTGCTCCATCTTGCCTACACCAGAGCGCTTGTTTCCTAATTTTGTCCCCTCACATCAGAGACCCCCCACACAAAGCCCCCTCACATCAGAGACCCCACACACAGAGCCCCCTTACATCAGAGACCCCCCACACAAAGCCCCCCTTACATCAGAGACCCCCCACACACAGAGCCCCCCCACATCAGAGACCCCCACACAAAGCCCCCCTTACATCAGAGACCCCCTACACACACACAAAGCCCCCCTCACATCAGAGACCCCCACACAAAGCCCCCCTCACATCAGAGACCCCCCACACAAAGCCCCCTTACATCAGAGCCCCCCACATCAGAGAGCCCCCTTACATCACAGACCCCCACACAAAGCCACCTTTACATCAGAGCCCCCCCCCACACAGAGCCCCCCACATCAGAGAGCCCCCCCCCCCCACACAGAGCCCCCCACATCAGAGAGCCCCCCTTACATCACAGACCCCTTACATCAGAGCCCCCCCCCACACAGAGCCCCCCCCATTATATTTTTTGAAGGAGACCTCACTTACCTCACGCTGTCTGCAGCTTTTTTTTTTTTCTTTAAACTTCCCGCCCACACATCCCCGGGGATTGTGGGTGGGGCGGGAGGAGGAGGAGAAGGGGCGGGGCAAGGAGGAGCTGACGATCTCTCCTCTGGCATTCCTGCAGGGAGGAGAGATCTGTCAGTGTGGATCGGAGGCTGAGCTGTGTGTGATACACAGCTTGCCTCAGACTGCCTCAGTAGGTGACTGAGGCACAGCCGCACAGCGGGAGGTAAGCGGCGGCCGCGGCCTGTGTTAACCCTGTCCAGGCCGCGGTCGCCGCTTACCTCCCGATGTGCAGCCTGAATCGCCTGTTCTTCTGCGAGCTGCGATGGCCGCACGGCGCCCTTGTTGCCCATGGCGCCCTGTGCGGCCGCACAGCTTGCACACCCCAAAGGCCGGCCCTGTATGGGCTACAGAGAGGAACCACAATGGCTGGTGGACAGTGTTGCCAATCTACCGGATTGAAATTTACTGACACGACACACAAAATTTACTGGCACAGCCAAGATTTTACTGGCATTTCCAGAAGTTATAAAATTATAGTTTTAAGTGCAAATTTTAGTATTTAGGCTACAAACATGTACATTATGCAATTAGCAAAGTGATTTAAGGTAGATATTAAGGGCAAAAAACATATTTCCTATTTAATTTTAAATAAAGTAAGTAAGTAGCTCAGAGACAGGACTCAGGAGGGCAAGAAATTAGAATGGGCAGGCAAATACACATGAAATTGACTCTCACAGTGAAACTGACAGCAGTGTGTAGCAGCATGGATGATGAGGACACCTCCCCGATACAACATGTCCCTCTCCACGCCAGGGGGTTCCTTTAATCCACTCCAGTTCAAAGAGCACTGACCGTCCCGCTCCCGGCTTGCTTCCGTCCCCCAGACCTGCACACGAGGCTTTGGCCGCTCCACTCGGCTCCCTTGCACCATGACATCACACAACACACCCATGCCCCAACTTCGCCAGACCCCCACCCCCTCTGCCCAAACACACTGTAGCAGGCACTTAAATGGTCTCTGCCAGCTCTGGACCGGAGCTGCGCATGCGCAGTTTTGAGCCGAGCTTCACTGACATATTTTTTACTGACAACCTTTTCCTGTCACTAGCATTTACTAGCAGGAGAAAAGTGCCTGTTTTTTACTTGCTACCAGTAAAAATAATGGCAGTTGCTGGTGGAGAACAAAGTGTTCTACACATCTGTAAGTGTAGAATACATGCAGTTGCTGGGGAGCACAGAAACAGCAGCTTTTCAATTCAAGGGCCACCAGAAAGTCAGGTATATCAATTCTTTTTTTTTTTTTTTTTACAGCTGGGTTATGAAGTAAAATTCACTATGTAGTAACAGGACCACTTTAAACCAATTTTGTCATTAACCAAAAAAAAAAAAAAAAAAAAGGAAAAACTTCTAAAAGGCATAACGTATCTCCATATACCTGAAGGCAGCTTTTAGTGCCTATGCTCTGCTCAATGCTGGGTTGTTCAGTTTAGACAAAGCTTCCATACTTTGTGAAGCTTGACTATTGCCTCCCGTCTTTCCTTTTGGCAAGTGAGGCATCCCATCCTAGTGTTGGGTCAATAGAAATGTACAGGGTGAAACCAAGGGGGCAAGCTCCAACACAACCAGAAAGCATGGGAGCTTTAAACGATCAGAAGTAACTGGCAAGGGCAGGGTCACTGCAAACTGTTACAGGTATGCGCAAGCACTTCTTGGAGCCCTCTTTTCATTTCTGTCAACAACTTTTATCTTTCTTAATGTAACTTTTTTAGAAAACTTTGAAACTATGGTGAAGCCATAAACTGTTATCAAGTTATCATAATAGTCTATAATTTAAAAGCTGCCAGATGTGGTCAGTGTTGCCAACCGCCCATAGATAAAGGGCAGCCCGTAAGAAACTGGCACTTTTTTCATGCCCGTAAATGCCCGTAAGGTAAAAACCTGCCAGCAAAAAAAGTAGCCTGTCAGTCTGTAAAGCTTTTGTCTTGAATTGCGCATGTGCAGTTAGGGAGCTGGCCGAGACCGAGATGAATCTCCATTGATCTTTCTGACTCAGAGTGCTGATGCTACTTGCTCCCTCCCCCTTTCCCAGTGCACCTTATTTGACTTAAACCAGAAGAGATGCCAAGAGGGGGAGAAGTGCACAGTCTGCAGTGGTGGACAGACTTGTTTAGCCTAGCAGAAGGTAAGCTGGCTAAACATAGCAAAATGTCATGTCGGTGGCTTGTCTTAGTGGGCAGGAGGAGGGAGGGGAGAGGATGGGCAACCTGTAGCAGGCTCCTGTCTGTTGGATCATTTTTTTTTTGTGTGAGAACTGCTCTGCTTCTGAAGGGAGGATATTTTCTGATTTCTACCCCCAATATCTAATACACCCCCCCTAGAATCCTTACCCATTACCTGCTCACCAGTCCAGTCCAGTCCAGGCACCGACTCCTCTCCCGCATTACCACCTCAGGTGTCTGTGGCACTACAAATTCAAGCATGCCAGGAGAGGGGAGGAAGCAGCAATATGACAGATCAGGGTGATTTTCAGGTGAAATGTGCAGTGTGTCTGTATACTGTATGATCATTATATATTTATTTATTTATTGTGCTTGGTGGTCTTAAGGTGTTTATTATAAATATATATATATATATATATATATATATATATATATATATATATATATATAAAGACAGAGTGGTGGAGTGATGAGGGAGGGAGATGGACAGAGAGATGGAGAGAGTGAGGAGTGAGTAAGGATTGGAGGTATAGATTGGGTGACAGAGAGATGGATAGCTGAAGGGAGGGAGCAAGGCATGGAGGGATGGGGAGAGACACAGAAAAATGGAGGGATGGAGCAAGGGATGGGGTGATGGAGGGATAAAGTTATGAAAATATTGAGGGAGAGACAGAATTATAGAAGGAAAAAAGTTATGGCGGGTAAAAAAGGGGGAGGGATATAGGGCACAAGGATTGTTGGATTGACAGTATGATGGAGAGATGGAGCAAGGGGCATAGAAATGAAGCAAGGGGCGGATGGAGCAGGAGATTAAAGGATGGAGTTATGGAAAGATGAAAATGATGGAGGGTTAAGTGGTTGGAGGGACCTACAACAGAGGGATGGTTGGATGGACAGTTTAATAGATGTATGAAGGGATGGAGACCGGGGGTGATGGAGGGATGGAGACAGGGGGAGATGGAGGGATGGAGACAGGGGGTAATGGGGGGGGGTGGAGACAGGGGATAATGAAGAGATGGAGACAGGAGGGGATGGAGAAATGGAGAAAGGGGGTGATGGAGGGATGGAGACAGGAGGTAATGGAGGGATGGAGACAGGAGGTGATGGGGTGATGGAGGTATGGAGACAGGGGGTGATGAAGGGATGGAGACAGGGGGTGATGGAGAGATGGATACAGGGGGAGATGGAGGGATGGAGACAGGAGGTGATGTAGGGATGGAGATAGGAGGTGATGGAGGGATGGAGACAGGAGGGGATGGAGACAGGAGGTGATAGAGAGATGGGGAAAGGCGTTGATGGGGGGATGGAGACAGGAGGTGATGGAGGGATGGAGACAAGAGGTGATGGAGACAGGAGGTGATAGAGGGATGGAGACAGGGGGTGATGGGGGGATGGAGACAGGAGGTGATGGAGGGATGGAGACAGGAGTTGATGGGGGGATGGAGACAGGAGGTGATGGGGGGATGGAGTTAGGAGGTGATGGTGTGATGGAGATAGGAGGTGATGGAGGGATGGTGTGATGGAGGGATGGAGTGATGGAAACAGGAGGTGATGGAGGGATGGAGACAGGAGATGATGGGGGGTGGAGACAGGAGGTGATGGGGGGGGGATGGGGTGATGGAGACAGGAGGTGATGGAGGGATGGCGTGATGGAGACAGGAGGTGATGGAGGGATGGAAACAGGAGGTGATGGAGTCAGAAGATGATGGAGGGATGGAGTAATAGAGACAGGCGGTCCTTAGAATTGGGGACAAACAGTTGGGTGATCCTGGTGGCTTCCAGGGATTTGCCCTCACTTTCTGTGATGGCTATGAAACAGAAATTAAAGGGGAAATCTCTCCAGTTGGACATAGGCAAAAAAATCTGATGGGTTAAAATAGCCCGCCCTTACTATATCAAAAATAACATAAAAAAATTGTTTTTTTACCTTAAACCACATTGCTAATTGCATATTGTACTTGTCTGTAGCTTAAGCACTGAAATGTGCACTTAAAACTGTCATTTTGTAACTTTTGGAAAATGCCAGTAAAAACCTGGCTGTGCCAGTAAATTTTGAGTGTCGTGTCAGAGAATTTCAGTCTGGTAGGTTGGCAACACTGGATGTGGTAAGTTTCTTGGATTCTGGGCTTGAACACATGCTTTTGCCACACGCTATACATCTATGCTGTACATCCTTCCATCTTGTAGTCTGATCTGCACTTCATTTGGAGAGAGTTGCTCAGATACCTCATTGATCAAAGGGCTGATGTCAGCAACGTCCTCTCTCTGATAACAAAATATGAAGGGGAGAGAGGAGATCCTGGAACCATGGAACATTCTAGCCTTCTCTTTTGCAGGCCACATCATAAGGCTATTAAGTTTAAAAGAAAATTGTCAATTAGAGAGCTGTAATCTCTTTCAAAAGATACATGCCAGTATGAAAATTACAGGTACTCAGAAGGTTGTATCCATCATATAAGGTAGCATGTATACTGCTCATTTAGCAGTTGTTTTTATTTTTGTAAATATTTCGTTAATTTATTATATTTAGGAATAAAAGATAAAAGAAAACTATGTTTACAGGGATAAATATAAAATATTGCATAGTTATATGTACATTTGCAGCCAGGAGTTGACGCTTCAGACTTCTTTTCAAATGTTTACCAGTCTGCTATTAGATGTCTATTAAAGGGAATATATAATGTTTTGGTCTATTTGTAATTGAATTACGTATTATGTTTTCAGTTAAAAAATAAATGTTTCAATTGTGATACTCTAAATGTCAACATAAAATGTAATCTGATTTTTTTTTCTTCACAATGATACACTGTATGTAAACTGAACATGACTTTATCTGATAATAAAGTTATTAAAAAAAATAAATGTTACATTTATTTTTGTTAGGTAAATTAAATATTTAATATAACTTTTTTTTTTACCTACAATAAATCCTGTCAGTGGAGCTTTTTACTTACTATTCCTAGTTGCTCTTTCAACATAAAAAACAGAGCAAAAAAAAAAAAAATACTCTTGTTCCCGAAGCTTAGAGGTTGTAACCCTAAAAAAAAAAAAAAAAAAAAAAAAGATCCTTTTCTCTTTTAGCATATTAAACAGCACATTGCTTCTCTAATATGTCCCTCTCTATTCTGTAAAAAACCTGGTTGAACCTGCCAGTTCTTGTGTCCCCCGTAGTGTGCTGACCACGGAAATCATGGCTGCTGATTCATGATTACCGTGGTCAGGTTACCTGCCTCTGTCATCCCGCTGCATTCCCCTCTCCTCCTCTACCCCTCTCTCCCTGCCTGTCAGCTCCTGTGTGTGTAAACCTTCTCCTCCGCCTCCCCTTTCCCCTCCTGCAGCTATTAGTAGCTGGCAGTAAAGGCAGAGAAATATTACTGCCAACCCCTCTGTTCTATCAATCCATTCTACACAGTGTACATGTTTTTATAAAATGATGCCTCTAAATACTTATCTCAGATCTTTTATGGCCAGTCACATGATCTCCAGATGCTCTCTTCCCCTGATCTAAGGGCTACAGTGGGAGGGGCTGAGCAACCAGCACAATGGTCACTTGACCTCCCTGGCTGAAGTCAGAGGGGGATCTCAGCCCCTCCCACTTAGATCAGGGG
The DNA here is from genome assembly GCF_965119305.1 of Pelophylax lessonae. Taxonomy (NCBI): domain Eukaryota; kingdom Metazoa; phylum Chordata; class Amphibia; order Anura; family Ranidae; genus Pelophylax; species Pelophylax lessonae. The sequence goes on along the minus strand of NC_138770.1, from coordinate 156,226,599 downwards.
AGGAGAGGGCCGGCCAGAAAAGATCTGAGATAATGTATGTAGATGCATTGTTTTTTACAAACATGTACACAGTGTAGGATGGATTGATAGAGCAAAGGGGCTCGCAGTAGAATTTCTTTGACTTTACAACCACTTTAAGCTCAAATTTACAGTACACACAGGTTTCATGTATTTTCTTTCTTTATTATATTAAGGGTTAGAAAACAACATTTTAAATATATTTCCGTTTTTTCTTTCTGTCAGGTACATATGAAATATTGCATCAATACTGTGAAACTGTCATAACATTTTTTTTAATTAATATAACAGTTCTATTCATTAACTCATACATTCTTCAAATAATCATTGGTTTGCAGTAATTACAGCTTTGCAGAACTCTGACAGTTTACTAAGATAATCTGTTAAAACTCAACTCACGCCTTCTGTAGATCTTCTCAGAGGTGACTTGTAGGTAGTTTTCTCTGATGTTATGTAATTTTCTTCCTACAAGAGCTCAAAGGCATTGTAAACCTTCCTACCTGCACCTTTTGTTTTTTCACCTGCATAAGATATGCATTGATCGTGTAGTTTCCTGGTGTCCATTTTCCCCCCTTTCATGCACAACCTACAATGGAGCACATCTTCATGTTCCGGTGTCATACGTTTCTGTTTGTATTTAAATATGAGGTATACAGCATGGAGCTGCACAGGTTAAAACATGATATCTGTCAATAGTCTAAAAACTGACATTTCCTGTAAAGAAAATGAAATATCCCACAATCCCTAGGTCTCTCAGTCTAGTGCTCTGCAGGTGAGAGCTAAACAGTAAATAGACACAGACACAAGTAGGCAGAGCAATGAAGGGAAGAGATTTTTTTATCACTTTAGCACTCCTACTTTTGTGATGCAACATAGAGAAATGTCAAGGCATGGATTGGACGCTGTGTGACCCGGAACAAGAGGTTACCTTAGCTTTTAGGGATTAGGAACAAGCTATGTGAATGAATGCATTTACATAGGGGGATTGAATAGCCATGACACTGTAAACTGCAGCCACAACAGTGAGCCCATCTTTACATGCTAAAACAAACACTCAACACACACTACACAAATACCTACCTAAAACAACAAACATTTTTGAAAGTGTATTATGCCTTTAAAAGGGTTGCGATCTGTAAAACACTGCTCAAGCTATTGGCGCTGTATAATAATAATTAGTGATGGGTCGAACAACCCCCTGTTCGGTTCGCACCAGAACATCTCGAACAGGGAAAAAATTCTAGAGAACTTGCGAACGCTATTAAAGTCTATAGGACATGAACAGGAAAAATCAAAAGTCCTCATTTTAAAGGCTTATTTGCAAGGTATTGCAATAAAAAGTGTATGGGGACCCGGGTACTGCCCTGGGGGACATGTATCAATGCAAAAAAAATTTTTTAAAACAATTGTTTTTACAGGAGCAGTGATTTTAATGATGCCTTTAAATATTGTACCTGGGGGTCCCTTTAATGTGCCTGTAAAGTGGCGCATCTGAACGATGTATGGAGCCTGCTGCAGCTATACTGACATTTCTAAAGGAAAAAATGTAATTTAAACTTGCTCATGGCTGTAATGTATTACCGGCTCCCGGCAATACAGATATAAAAAAAATGAAAAAACAAACAGCGTAGGGTCCCCCCCCCAGTCCATACCAGTTGAGGGCAAGTGGTCTGATATGGTTCAGGAGGGGGGTGCTTGCTCACCCCCCTTTCCTGGTCTGCCAGGCTGCATGCTCGGATGAAGGTCTGATATCAATTTTGAGGGGGACCTTAGGCTGTTTTTTTTTTAATGTTGGCGTGGAGTGTCCCTTAAAATCTGTACCAGACCCGAAGGGTCTGGTATGGATTTTGGGTGGACACCACACCCTTTTTTTAATTTTGGTGTCAAGTTCCTCCTAAAATCTATACCAGACACAAAGAGCCTGGTATAGATTTTGGGGGGGGACCCCGTTCGTTTTTCTTTTTAATCTGTCATAGGGTTCCCCTTAACCAGTTAAATACAGGGAAATTTCACCCCCTCTTCCTGCCCAGACAAATTTTCATCTTTCAGTGCTTATTGGCATCTACGGGAAATCTTGATCAGCTTGACATGGCCCTGACGTAAGTGTAGTGTCCACTGTCTAGCTTTTGCACTGCAGTAGAGATTTTAAATTTAAACATTGCAGTGAGTGCACTGCAGCAGTTTATACCATTTTTCTGTTTTGGGAAGCCTTTAATAAGTTATTATTTTTCAAGCACTTTATTTCTCACAGTTGTCTACTTCTAGGCCTTGTTCGTTCACAGTCACACCATGGTATAGACAGAGACGGCAGTTTTGCTACACACGTTCTGCAAGTGCACAAAAAAACAATGGTTCTTTTTTTTACTCTTCTTCTTTATGTGCTCTGTTCACACCACACAATGTGCATGAAAACGGACTGAATCGTGAATGAAAACTGATGTGAAACTGATTTCTCTGCAAGCGAAATCTGTGCCATTTTCCTATCAGTTTTCATGCAGGTATGGTTTGAAGAACGAGCCCTTAATGTTAAAAATGTTAATAAACATTAACATGTTCAGTACCAGATTTGTGTCGAACATTGTGTTGATTTTTCAAAACTTTAAATGTACAGAATATTGGCACCTAATATGGGCCTGAAGGGTGACCCAAAAAAATCTGTATCAATATACAGGTGGCACAGTGGTGTAGTGGTTAGAACTTTCACCTAGCAGCAAGAGGGTCGCTGGTTCAAATCCCAACCACGACACTACCTGCCTGGAGTTTGCATGTTCTCCCTGTGCCTGTGTGGGTTTCCTCCGGGTACTCCGGTTTCCTCCCACACTCAAAAGACATGCTGGTAGGTTAATTGGATCCTGTATAAAATTGGCCCTACTATGTATGTATGAATGTGAGTTAGGGACCTTAGATTGTAAGCTGCTTGAGGGCAGGGACTGATGTGAATGTTTAATGTATATGTAAAGCGCTGCGTAAATTGACAGTGCTATATAAGTGGTGTAAATAGGGGTGCGCTGATAAATTAAAGCTGCTACCTGAACTGTGCCTAGTGAAAAATTGTTAAAAATAAAGGTGCGCTAAAATAATCAAAAATATGAAATCCACAAAGTGATTACAAATGCAAAATGATATACAATCATGCATAGAATGGTGATCTGGTGAAACTCAATTCAGTGAAATGATCAAAAGTCCACAAATCCAAAAGGATTCCACCAGGTGTCACAAGTGATAAACTTATACGTGCAATAACTCATTAAATAATATAAATTGCAAAGTGCATTACTTATTTACCTAATAAATTATCTCGGGGATATCACACTATGGTCCGTTTATTCTCTATTACACACATGCTCACTTTGGAGAGCCAGTAGAAGTATGAACCTATGGTGAGAGCGGAATACAGCTACTGACATTCGATATACTGAAAAGGCATCATCTATTGAACATTTCCTGTGCTGAGTTTATCCACCATCTGGTAAGAGGCCATTACTGCACCATATCACAGGGTGGCTAGTTTGAAAATTTCCTCCTTCCCAACCCATTTAACAGAGTTTCTCTGCCTTCTATCCTAATTTATCTGGTAAGGAGGATAGTGTGTTGGTGGCGAGATCTTCAATCACACAGCACTGGAAATACACCTTTACCTTTTCACTATTTTCAGCATCTGGTAAAGATTTTTTGTGGACTTTGCAATTTATATCATTTAATGAGTTATTGCACGTATGAGTTTACAGTTTATAAGTTTATCACTTGTGACACCTGGTGGAATCCTTTTGGATTTGTGGACTTTTGATCATTTCACTGAATTGAGTTTCACCAGATCACCATTCTATGTATGATTGTATATCATTTTGCATTTGTAATCACTTTGTGGATTTCATATTTTTGATTATTTTAGCGCACCTTTATTTTTAACAAGTGCTATATAAGTACCTGAAATAATAATATGGGCCCTGAAAAACAGTATTGGTCAATCCCTAACATGTGCTTCTGGAAGAATGGTCAAACATACCCATAGACACTCCAAAACCTTGTGGACATCCTTCCCAAAAGGGTTGAATCTGTTATAGCTGCAAAGGGTGGACCAACTCAATATTGAACCCTACGGACTAAGACTGGGACTAAAAGTTCATTAGGGCATTAAAGTTCATGTGCGTGTAAAGGCAGGTGTCAAAATACTTTTGACAATATAGTATATATATATACACATATATATATATACAGTATATATATATAATTGACCCCAAACCATTCCCTTTTCAGATGAACTGAAGAAGTATGGAATAATGTGTCAATACTCCTTCACTGTTCCATCACAGAAAGTGAGGGTGCCAAGCTGTATTTAAAGCAAAGAATTGAGAATGTTGAGAATGACGTCCACACTCCTTTTTCAGGAGTGTGCTCAGATGTGCTGAAGGGCCTTTTTCCTGACAGCCCTTAAGCAATTCTGTGCATGCATGGGTTACCCCCCTGGTTCATCTGTGCACACATGACTTTTCCCTGCACATGTGCAAAGATGGGGATTATGGCAGTCCCAAACGTTGTCGTCTTTGCGTATGCATTTGATTTACATTTTAGAAACATTTTTTTTTTGATCAATGTGGAACTTAAAACTCTCAATCAAGTTCTTTTTTGGCTGTATCTAATAATCTAGGCATACTACTAAGAGTACTTCAGACTCTGCATCAAATGTATCTGATCCCGTCTCCCTAAATGCTCAGCTCCTGCACAACACACAATGCCTGGCTTGGCTATTATACATTTCGAAGTGAAAATCATAAAGTAAACATGACACAAAAATATCATTTGAGGTATTATACGGCACAACGCCAAAAGTCATTGCTCAAGGCTGCCATTTCACCTTTTTAATTTAAACCCAGGCAATAAAATAAGGAGAGTACCTTGAAGCATGTAAATGCAATCAACTTAGCGGTCCCAAAGGTCATATCTCCTAATTTACTGGGAAATAGGGAATGGTTGCAGCCATGCTAGGCCTCACATGAAGAGGAAGCTTGAATGGTAATTTGTATCTTCACCCACAGTTCCACTAATGTCCATTCCCTATCACTAGCAGGAAACTGGCTCCATTCTGGCCAATTGTAGGCAGTTGTACATTTTCTATTACATTTATTCCTTTGCAGGCTATCGCGGATTTTTCACACATGTCATGTTTGTCACATATTATCTATCGTTTTATAATTTAAAACATCTGTTTGAGGGAATGGAGATCATTAAAGTGTACCTGATCTACCAGTGCCAGACAGATCCCTCCCAGTGATACATGGTAAGTGAAGAATCTGTAATTTGCTTGATGAAAGAAATGGTATCATATAGCCCAAACAGCTGCCGTCCTAACAGCTGTGCAACACAGCAAGCTCCAGTAAGTACAGGTTTTATTAACATCTGACTTTCATTACGGAGCTGTAACCCTGTGCAGGTTCATTTTTTCCTGACAAAATTGTATAAAATGACAGTACAAGAGTAAGCTGCTGCTGGGCTTAATGTGTACCATTTTCTGAGTGTTCTTTTCTCTTCCTATTTACATAATACTGGAATGTGTAGTCTTTGTGCTTTACCTATAAAAATGAAATATGCAAGGGGAGAACAGCCTAGGATTTAATATTGAAGAGGTGGTCAACATATGACTTGTTAAAATTCTATAGGATGCCAGGGAACATCACCCTCTTGTTCCTTCCTTCATATTCCTGCTGCTCCCATCACAGAAGAAGCAAAGGAAGCCAATCGGGTGTGTTGCAGTGCAAAGCATATACTGATAGTAGGAGACAGCAGAGTGACAGACAGATGAGCGCGTTGGTGTGCCACTTCTCCTTTCACTTCCTAGTCATAGGCTGCGGATAGGGAGGAGACCTATAAGTGATTATAAAACTGCAGCAGATAAAGATCAAACACAACTAACATACCAGTTAGCCTGTGCTCTGTGGAAGAGATGTGAAAATATCAGGTAAACTAGTTCATTTATACACTATATTACCAAAAGTATTGGGGCGCCTGCCATCACACGCACATTAACTTTAACCTCCCTGGCGGTAATCCTGAGGGTTAATTTTCAGTACCAAAAGCGGTAACCGTGAGCCACACACGGGATTACCCCTGTAGTGAAACTTACCTTCTCCCTACGATCCCCCGATGTCCTCCAGCCGATGCCGGTGTTCAATCAGAATACCATTACCTATCAAATTCTGCAACTGAAAGTGACGGCCGAGAAAACTTACTGCGCATGCGCCATGCGTTCCAACATGGCCGCTATGCGTTCCAATAGCTTTCCTAGTTTGACAGAACACAAAGCAGCAGCAGATATGTTCTTACAACCAAGCAACTCTTACATTTCAGACTTATTTTTGCAGTAAACTCACCTTTTATACTGAAATAGACTATTTTACCGTGGCCAAGTGAAATAGTCTATTACACTATATAATCAGTTTGTCGCTGAGCAGTGCGGGGTGTACCAAGATGGACGTTGCCACCTTCTACCCGCAGGTTATTTACTATATTTACTATATTACAATAATAATAGAAATGTAATACTGTTAATCAGTCTATAAGGTCAGTTTACTGGTAAAATAAATTTTAAAATTCAAGACTTGCATGGGTGTAAGAAGATGTCCGCAGCTGCTTTGTTTTCTGTCACATTAGGAAAGCTATTGGAACGCATAGCGGCCATGTTGGAACGCATGGCGCACGCGCAGTAAGTTTTTCTTTCCAAGCGTCACGTCTGGTTGCAAAATCTGATAGGATAGGTAGCAGTATTCTGATAGAACACTGGCATCCATCTTCTGCGACCCAGGGGGGGCAGAACCGGGCGGAAAATAAAAAAAAAGTACACAAAACATGACATGATACATTGTAATCTGTTAGGATTACATTACTTTATCAAACCATTTCACCTCAGTTTTGTCCCTAGTGCTTTGTCTAGTGCACTTTTACTGTTTTATTCCTTTTATTTTTATTAATAATTTTTTTATTAATAATGTATTATTTTAATTCAATAATTAATTTAATACTCATTTTTATTCACTTTTACTGTTTTATTCCTAAGAATTACAGGCCTACAATATAAAACAACAGATTTCCATGCAAAACAATGTACCACTTTGACATTCAAAAATATTGACATAATCAGACTGCCAGGGAGATTAATGGCACCCCAGTCTTAGTCCATAGGGTTCAATATTGTCCCAAACACAAACTTTGGATGTGACACTGAGCATGTGCACTCAACTGCCTTGGTCGACCATGGCGAGGCCTGTTCTGAGTGGAACCTGTCCTGTTAAACTGCTGTATGGTCTTGGCCACCATGTTGTAGCTCAGTTTCAGGGTCATGGCAATCTTCTTATTGCCTAGGCCAGTGATGGCGAACCTTGGCACCCCAGATGTTTTGGAACTACATTTGCAGTGTTGTTGAGCATTATGGGAAATATAGTTTCAAAACACCTGGGGTGCCAAGGTTCGCCATCACTGGCCTAGGCCATCTTTATGGAGAGCAACAATTCTTTTTTTCAGATCCTCAGAGAGTTCTTTGCCATGAGGCGCCATGTTGAACTTCCAGTGACCAGTATGAGAGAGTGAGAGCGATAACACCAAATTTAACACACCTTCTCCCCATTCACACCTGAGACCTTGTAACACTAATGAGTCACATGACACCGGGGAGGGAAAATTGCTATTTGGGCCCAATTTGGACATTTTCCCTTTGGGGGTGTACTCATTTTTGTTTTTAGACATAATGGCTGTGTGTTGAGTTATTTTGAGGGGACAGCAAATTTACACTGTTATACAAGCTGTACACTCACTACTTTACATTGTAGCAAAGTGTCATTTCTTCAGTGTTTTCACATGAAAAGATATAATAAAATATTTACAAAAATGTGAGGGGTGTACTCATTTTTATGAGATACTGTATATCTAGGGTATAGGGAAAAAAGTACTTTTTCCTACCTGGCTTCCTCCAGACTCTAAGACTGGCGCCCGCATCCCCTTCTCTCCAACAATCCAGCGGTCGCATTACCTATCATTAAAGTGGAGTTCCACCCATTTTTAATAAGTTGGATTACATAGATGTATGTAATCCCCTTTAACCACTTAAGCCCCGGAGGATTTGGCTGCTAAACGACCAGAGGGTATTTTGCGATTCGGCACTGCGTGACTTTAACGGACAATTGCGCGGTCGTGCGACGCTGTACCTAAACGAATTTGGCGTCCTTTTTTTCCCACAAACAGAGCTTTCTTTTGGCGGTATTTGATCACCTGTGCGATTTTTTGATCACGCGCTATAAACAAAAAAAGAGCGTAAATTTTGCAAAAATAGCAATATTTTTCCCTTTTTTTTATATGAAATTCCCCCCAAAAAAAATGTAAAAATCAAAATTTTTTAATATTTTCGGCCAATTTGTTTTATGCTACCTATGTTTGGTAAAAAAAAATCGCAAAAAGCGTATTTTGATTGGTTTGCGCAAAAGTTATTGCGTTTACTAACAAAGGGAAAGATTTTTGTCATTTTTGTTGTTTTTTTTTTTAACGCGTAATGGCGGCGATCTGCGATTTTTTTTGCGGTACTGCGACATTGCCGCGGAAAGATCGGACCCTTGACTGACATTTTTGACACTTTTGGGGTTACCAGTGACATTTCTACAGTAATCAGTGCTATATATATGCACTGTTACTGTAAAAATACACTGGTAGTGAAGGGGTTAACTTTATTTGAGAGGGAGGGGCTGTGTGTGTCCCTAGGGGCGTGATTCTAACTGTGATTGGCTGTGGCTTCAACTGTATGCAGAGTGATCAATGGATCTACATAGTAGATCCATGTGATCAGCTCTCATACAGAGAGGAGAATGACAGGCAGCTTGTTTACACAAGCTGCCTGACTTTCTCCCTCTCCCCCGCCGATCGCAGAGTGGCCGGCGGCGATCGGGTCCGCCGGTCACACGCGCGGGGGGGTCCGTGACCACGCGGGAGCGGGAGCGCGCCTCCGGCGGCGCGCGCTCGCTCCCTAAACCCTCACAGGCGAGCGACGTAGACCTACGTCACTTTGCCTGTGAGGGGCTGACCGCCGCCGTAGATAGTCGTGCGGCGGTCGGCAAGTGGTTAAAACGACTTTTACCAATGGAAACGTATTTTTTTTTTTGCTAGTAAATACCTTATTTTCTGCTTTATTCATCCTCTCCTCACTTCCTGGTCCGGTCAGCGATTACGTCATTCGGCGATTCGCAGGGTGTGCTGGGATGTATCTCAGGGCATGAAATCTCACATTATTACACAGGAGATGAGTTGTACTGCGTGCTCTGCCCCGCCTCCACCCCGCCTCCTCTCAGTGAGCGAGGACTGAAAGCATTATATCCTCACTGAGCTCACTGAGAGGAGGCGGGGCGGAGGCGGGGCAGAGCACGCAGTACAGCTCATCTCCTGTGTAATAATGCAAGATTTCATGCCCTGAGATACATCCCAGCACACCCTGCGAATCGCCGAATGACGTAATCACCGACCGGACCCAGAAGTGAGGAGAGGATGAATTAAGCAGAAAATAAGGTATTTACTAGCAAAAAAAAAAGTTTCCATTGGTAAAAGTCATTTTAAAGGGGATTACATACATCTAAAGTTACTAAAATGGGTGGAACTCCACTTTAAGTACAGCACAGGGCCCATAGGCCTACATCAGGCGAGATCAGGTAAGTGAAACTGTTTTTTCCAGTACCCTATACTGTAAGTGAACATTTGCAGTGCAGGCAAAAACCCAAAGTAAAGCTGGATACACACTATGCAATTTTCTTTAGATTTTTTCCTTTAAACTTAGCAAAACCATATAATATGAGGTCAGACCTAAATACTTTGTAATTTATTAATTACAATCAATTAATTATTAATTAATTAATTAATCCATTTGTATGCATACAGGCAGGCACTACATGGTTGAAAGTAAAGCCCCGTACACACGCACTGATTGTCGGCTGAACGATCGGCCATCTTTTGTCCGGTGCTGTCCTGTAGGTTGAAAAGTGCTAAAGACTGCACACAAATTTTGTAGGCCAACAACAGCCGACTGCAGAAGTGATGTCATGTGATGGTTAACTTTCCGTGTGTTTTTTCTTCTCTGAGCATGCCCAGTCTTGCTCATCTGCTTTTTGTCGGCCGAAATCTGTACTGACTGACGGAAAATCGGCCGTTCTTTGTTGGCCTACAAAAATGTTATAGCATGCAGACCAGATTTTGTTCGGCCGAAAAGTCGCAGTCGGTTGTTGGAAGCATCATATTAACAAGCAGACAATCGGCCGATCGGACGTTGGCCGAATATTTACGGCCGACAATCGGTACGTGTGTACGGGCCTTTAATCTAAAGAAAATCTACCAACAAAATTTATATAGTATGTATCCAGCTTTAGGCAAGATTTTTGTTATCCCCGGAGATGGGCTAAAAGGAGCCTGATTAACTCTTCCAGTTCTTATCTTAGGAAAGTACAACTGAGCAGGGCAGACACCATTCAGCTCACAAAACAGCTGTGTGTTGTCAGCCCACAACATGCCTAAGGCCCCTTTCACACATACAGTCCGTTCAGTTCATCAGTTCAGTCACGTCAAATGTATCAGTTTTTCATCCGTTTTTTCTTCCGTTTTTTCTTTCGTTTTTCATCCGTTTTTCGTCAGTTGTTATCCGTTTTTCATCCGTTTTTCATCAGTTGTTATCCGTTTTTCATCCGTTTTTCATCCGTTGTTGTCCGTTTTCCATCCGTTGTCATCCGTTGTCATCAGTTGACATCAGTTTTTCATCCGTTGTCATCAGTTGACATCCGTTTTTCGTCCGATCCGTTTTTTTGACGGATGAAAAATAGGGCATTCATCCGTTCAAAAAAACGGACATTGACGGAAGTGGATGAAAACGGATGTTAACTGATGATCATCAGTTGTCATCCGTTTTTACATAGAGATGCATTGATGTCCGTTTTTCATCCGTCAGCGGATGGATGAAAAACGGACAAACGGACAGCATGTGTGAAAGGGGCCTTAAGCTGGCCGTACAATGTTTTTTTTTTTTTTTGTTTACTCAGTAGGCAGAACGAAAAAAAAAAAAAAAAAAATGACTCCATCCACACAGATGAAGTGAATGGTGATATCCCCCCTCTGGGACATTGCATTCTGGCACCAGCACCTGCACCTCTCAGAATATGCTGCAGCTGCTGATCAATAAAGATTTTTCAATATGCCCCTTTGATAGAAGTTGATCAAACGATCGACTTCTGTTGAGCAGGAATGGCCATACACCGACTGAAATATTTCCAGTTTCATTCAGTGTATGGCCAATTTCAGGAGCTGGGTGCATTTTTGCCGGATAAACATGTATTTTTCTGTACTTGCAAGGTCTTTAACCACTTGACCTCTGGATGGTTTAATCCCATCATTACCAGAACATTTTTTTGCCACTCAGCACTGAGCTACTTTATTGCACGGTCATGCAACACTGTACCCAAATGAAATTTATAGCATTTTTTTTTCACGGAAATAGAGCTTTCTTTTGCTGGTATTTGATCACCACGTTTTTTTTTTTTTTTTGTATAAATACCACTGTTTTTTTTTTTTTAAATAAAAAGTACTGACATTTTTGAAACAACAACCATATTTTCTACTTTCTGTTGTAAAACATATCTAAAAAAATCGAATTTCTTCATACATTTAGACCAAAATGTATTCTTCTACATGTCTTTGGTAAAAAAAAAAAAAAAAAGCCCCAATAAGTTAATTGGTTTGTGTTAAAGTTATAGAATCTACAAACTATGGTGTGTATGTGTATATATATATATGCCTTGCGAAAGTATTCAGCCTCCTTGAACTTTTCGACCTTTTGCCACATTTCAGGCTTCAAACATAAAGATATAAAACTGTAATATTTTGTGAAGAATCAACAACAAGTGGGACACAATCATGAAGTGGAACGAAATTTATTGGATATTTCAAACTTTTTTAACAAATAAAAAACGGAAAATTGGGCGTGAAAAATTATTCAGCCCCTTTACTTTCAGTGCAGCAAACCCTCTCCAGAAGTTCAGTGAGGATCTCTGAATGATCCAATGTTGACCTAAATGACTAATGATGATAAATAGAATCCACCTGTGTGTAATCAAGTCTCTGTATAAATGCACCTGCACTGTGATAGTCTCAGAGGTCCGTTTAAAGTGCAGAGAGCATCATGAAGAACAAGGAACACACCAGGCAGGTCCGAGATACTGTTGTGGAGAAGTTTAAAGCCGGATTTGGATGCAAAAAGATTTCCCAAGCTTTAAACATCCCAAGGAGCACTGTGCAAGCGATAATATTGAAATGGAAGGAGTATCAGACCACTGCAAATCTACGAAGACCTGGCCGTCCCTCTAAACTTTCAGCTCATACAAGGAGAAGACTGATCAGAGATGCAGCCAAGAGGCCCATGATCACTCTGGATGAACTGCAGAGATCTACAGCTGAGGTGGGAGACTCTGTCCATAGCACAACAATCAGTTGTATACTGCACAAATCTGGCCTTTATGGAAGAGTGGCAAGAAGAAAGCCATTTCTTAAAAATATCTATAAAAAGTGTAATTTAAAGTTTGCCACAAGCCACCTGGGAGACACACCAAACATGTGGAAGAAGGTGCTCTGGTCAGATGAAACCAAAATCAAACTTTTTGGCAACAATGCAAAACGTTACGTTTGGCGTAAAAGCAACACAGCTCATCACCCTGAACACATCATCCCCACTGTCAAACATGGTGGTGGCAGCATCATGGATTGGGCCTGCTTTTCTTCAGCAGGGACAGGGAAGATGGTTAAAATTGATGGGAAGATGGATGGAGCCAAATACAGGACCCTTCTGGAAGAAAACCTGATGGAGTCTGCAAAAGACCTGAGACTGGGACGGAGATTTGTCTTCCAACAAGACAATGATCCAAAACATAAAGCAAAATCTACAATGGAATGGTTCACAAATAAACATATCCAGGTGTTAGAATGGCCAAGTCAAAGTCCAGACCTGAATCCAATCGAGAATCTGTGGAAAGAACTGAAAACTGCTGTTCACAAACGCTCTCCATCCAACCTCACTGAGCTTGAGCTGTTTTGCAAGGAGGAATGGGCAAAAATGTCAGTCTCTCTATGTGCAAAACTGATAGAGACATACCCCAAGCCACTTACAGCTGTAATCGCAGCAAAACAACAAAAACGACCTTTTTTTTTTGTGCCCATCTGCTTGGTCTCCTTCACCTGAAAAGGAATTGGATAGTTAGGCATTTTTTTTTTCACTCACCTTGTATTTGTAGATTGAAAATACTCACCTCAGTGAACTTCCTCCTTCTGAGCCGCGGCTCCACCGTCACTTCCTGTCTTGCGATGATTCCTGGGAGCTGAACGTCATCGCTCCCAGGAATCAATGCGATGGCGCCGGCCCCGCTCGTCACTTCCGGGGCGACGCCGCATTCCCCCGCTAAACAGCTTCTGGGCATGCCCAGAAGCTGTGGAGGAATGCGGCGCCGCACCGGAAGTGACGAGAGGGGCCGGTGCAGGCGCATTCTGGGACAAGAAGACGCGGAAGAGGACGCGGAAGAGGATCGCGCTGGCTTCAGCTGCCCACAACAGAGATGGCAACGCTGTGGAAGAAATTTTATAAGTGAGTATTTCTTCTAAAAGGTAAGTGCGAACCGGGACAGATCAGAGGCTAGCCATTGTGGAATGTACTAGCCCTGACTGTCCCGGGGGTATGTTTGTTTAAAAATGGTTTCTGTGCCCGGAACTCAGCTTTAAGGGGGCTGAATAATTTTGCACGCCCAATTTTTCAGTTTTTTATTTGTTAAAAAAGTTTGAAATATCCAATAAATTTTGTTCCACTTCATGATTGTATCCCACTTGTTGTTAAATCTTTACAAAAAATTACAGTTTTATATCTTTATATTTGAAGCCTGAAATGTGGCAAAAGGTTGAAAAGTTCAAGGGGGTTGAATACTTTCGCAAGGCACTATATATACATATATATACTAGAACTATACTGGAATATTACTGAATTTTGCTTAACCACTTTACTACCAGTCACGTAACCTCTACGTCAGCAGACTTTGCGGGGTTATACCGGGATGATGCCTCTAGCTAGAGGCATCATCCCGGTACCGTTGTTTGAAGCCGACGGTCGGCTTTCCGTCGGTAACAATCGATGCGGCTCGGGAGCCGCTCGATCGTTACCCGGGGGGTCGGGAGGGGACGTCCCCCCCCTCCCGCCGCCTTCCGCGGCTTTGCTCGGGGCTACCGTCCCACCGGGAGCCCCGAGCACCCAGCCGGCACGTCCGCCGGCTGGATTGAGTCCCGATGAATGCCGGAAACGGCATCGATCGGGTCTCCGATGACGTAACCCGGAGGCGGCGTCCATGACGTCACTTCCGGGTTACTGTGCTGCAAAAGGCGGCAGATTTGAAAAACGGCTGTATGCAAAAATGCTGTTTTCGGCGTTTTGCATACAGGGAAGTGTAGTGGAGGGGTCTAGGGTCTTTTAGACCCTCGATCCCTCCATAAAGTGTACCTGTCACGACATATTGCTGTCACCAGGGATGTTTACATTGCTTGTGACAGCAATAAAAGTGATCAGATTTTTTTTTTTTTTAAAAACCTGTAATAAAGTTTAAAAAAAAAGAAAAAATAAATAGGAAAAAAAAAAAAAAAAAATTTAGCCGTCCCCGACACTGTTAGCTCGCGCACAAAAAAAAACGTATACGCAAGTCGAGCCGCAAATGAAATCGCTGTTCAAACCACACATGTGAGGTATCGCCGCGATCGCCAGAGCGTGGGCAATAATTAAAAAAAAAGAGCTACACACTAACTCTAAACTAGTAACCGTTAAATAAATTTAAAGCGTCGCAGATTGAGATCTCTATTGACCGTAGTTTGTCGCCATCCCACGGGGGGGCGCAATTTTAAACCGTAACATGTTTGGTATCTATTTACTCGGCGTGACATCATCTTTCACAATATACAAAAAAAATGGGCTAACTTTACTGTTTAGTATTTTTTAAATGCAGTGAAATGTGATTTTTCTAATTTTTTCCAAAAAAATGGCGTTTTAAAGACCGCTGCGCAAATACCGCGTGACAAAAAATTTTGCAATGACCGACATTTTATTCTCCAGAGTCTTTGCTAAAAAAATATATATAATGTTTGGGGGTTCTAAGTAGTTTTCTAGGAAAAAATACTGGTTTTATCTTGTGAACAAAAAGTGTCCGAAATAGGGCTGGGGCTAAAGTGGTTAAATAGGGTAGATCAGAGGTCACCAATTATCGATGACCCCTGGCCTGACTCCAAAGCTTTGACTCCCACTACCCAATAAAAAACACTTTACTCAAAGTGGGGTTAAATGGCTATAAAGCCTTTAATTATAAACAACATACAAATAAAAGACAAAACATAACATTACAGGTCAACTTGGGTTGGAAGTCCTTGAAGGCACCATATTACTGAAACATTGTGTCTTTGGCACCCACTAGCTAAGATATGCCCCCCAGCCGCAAGACACCACCTCGGGGGCAATCCCAGCTGACCTCAAACACATTACAGATCTACCATGACCTGGTCGCTCTTATTGGACCACCAACTAGAGGGCACCATACCAACAATGGTTCCCCACCTTTTTCCCAAAACACCAGATATTCCACCCTTTCAAGGACCCCAAACTGCCACACTTCAGCTACAAATTACTACCAACCCAAAGTAACCAAACAAAAAAGGGGAGGGCGTTCATCTGATGGCTTTAATTCTCCGACTGATTCTGTCACACTCCTGCCTGCAAACTGTGCTCCTACACTCCTCCCTTTCACCCCGTCTCTTCAGCCAATCCAGTAAGCGCTAAAACGTTGCCACTTATTATAAAATTAGCCCCACGCTGTAAGGTTCCCCTTCCACCCTGTCATGTATGCCCTGCACTTATCCATTTCATTCCTTGCTCAGGGCCTGCCTTTCTGATTTCCATCTTCTACTACATGTCTTTGGTAAAAAGATACATTTTTGTGTGACACTGGTATAGTTCTGATCTGGTGGTGATCTGCGACTTATAGCGTGACTGTGATAGTGTGGTGGACAATCTAGCGCTAACTGGCACTGGCTGGGAGGGACTCTAACTGACTGTCATTGATGTCCCTAGCGACACTAATATGGTGATCAGTGATAACACTGTACTAATGGCACTGGCTGGAAAGGGGTTAACATCAAGGAGCAATCAAGGAGTTAACGGTGTACGGCGTAAGAAATGTAATGTATGCTGCTTCTACTAACAGATCTGTCAGCAGGGGGTGAGCGCATACACACTGCCAAATCAGGAAGTACACTGGGACATACAGGTTTGCCACGGTGCTGCCAGTACAGCCTACTCAGTATATCCACTGTGAGCGGGCAAGGATAAAACATGGGGTAAATGTGCGTGTAAGATGCACTCAGTATGCTTTTTTGTTTTTGCCCTGATATACACTTTAAAGCTGAACCCCGGGTACATACTACCCTTGCAGTGCATCTCCCCCCCCCCCCCCCACATGGCAGGGGTTAAGTGCTTTTCATTGCCTAAGGTATTATTAAAAGCATATTTACTTAACGTATCCCTTGCTCCCACGGCCTCCCTTTACATATGACTG
Organism: Pelophylax lessonae; assembly: GCF_965119305.1. Lineage (NCBI taxonomy): Eukaryota > Metazoa > Chordata > Amphibia > Anura > Ranidae > Pelophylax > Pelophylax lessonae. The sequence continues at coordinate 156,209,944 of NC_138770.1, read as the reverse complement.
CTTCCCAAAAGCCTCTTCCTATTGGCACAGTTTCACAGCTGTAATGTCATTACCTACAATGCAGGACTTTCAGCCCTGCATTGTAGGTGAGGATGCCAAGAGCCTACAACCCAGAGCATCAGAGAGAATAAGTGATCACCAGCTGCTGGGATAGTAAGGAATAAGGTAAGTGAAAGTGCCTTTTACCAGTACCCCAGACCAAAATGATCATTTAACCCTTGAAATGCACAGGGGAGTCACTGCAAGGGTTGTTTTTGTTCATATTCCGGGAGTTCTACTTTAAAGGGAATAGGTACCAAAACATTTAAATCTGTAGAAAGGTGGAAGGAAATACTATAAGCTACTCCAAACAGAGTACATGCCGTCTGTTCATTCTTAGTTTACCTGTCATTCACACATACACAGCACTTCAGTACTTTGCTGTCTGCCCTGCAAAGGTCGTTTTTTTTCATCTCCCAAGAGTTCCACTCTAAGGGAAATAGGTAGGAAAACATTTAAATCTGTGGAAAGAAGGAGGAAGCCAATACTATAATCTTCTTTGATCAGAGTACATGCAGCCTGTTCATTCTTAGTGTAGCATTACTCCCTTGGGAGTTGCTGGTTACGGATTCCCCTGGGTTACCATTAGCAACAGCATGACAGTTCAACATTTTCAGAGTGGTTTTGGCTCAGTCAGGAAACCGTCTAGGAGCTTTGGTTTTGTGTTTTATTGAGAACTTGGATGGGAGAAGGGAATGAGTGGGATACTCCGACTTGTATAACTATGCACAATTGTCTGGGACGACTGAATATAATGCTGAGTGCGGCAAGGCCGCTGCTTCAACTTGTCATTAGCAGTGAAGTTGTAGTAAATGAACTGTCTGAGGTAAGTGTACTGTACTGCAGAGCAATCTTCAGGGCCCTTCTTCGGCACCCCCTTTGTTCCTAATCTTCAGGGTTCTCTACACGGCACCCCCTTTTCTGTATTACTCTCTGTGTGAGCTAGCGCCTTGATCCCCTGACCTCACTGGAGTGGTCCCCCTTCCTAGCACCCCCTTTGTTCCTAATCTTCAGGGTTCTCTACACGGCACCCCCCTTTTCTGTATTACTCTCTGTATGAGCTAGCGCCTTGATCCCCTGACTTCATTGGAGTGGTCCCGTCTCCTAGGCAGACCCTTTGGCAAATCTCCTGGTACTCACGGACACTGTTTTTCTCAAGAGACTCTGCCAGCAGCTCCACTGTCAGTTACACTGGATACTCTGCAGCTCAGCTCCACACTCGGTTCACTAGGCCGACTGTCTAAGACCACCTTCCTCACACCTGTAGGAGGAGAGACAGCTGTCCACCTCCTCCTGGGACTTGGCTTCCCGCCCAAAGACGCTCTGTCACATGTTTCCTGAGTATGTATGGTCAATCCCATGATGCATTGCAGGAATGCCCTCCCACTGGGACTGCCATAAAACCTGATATGTCACTGGCTGGGTTTCCTCCACTGTCCAACAAGCTCCCTAATTGGATGCAGAGGGGACACTCCCTCAGAACCAGTGAATCAAACCTGGAAACATGTGACAGGCAAACTAATAGATCAGGCTCCCCTGATAAGCAGAAGGAGCAATCAATGCATTTACCTAGCACCTACCTACCTAGGAGGGAGCTACATTAGTTTACCTATCATTGACAGCGCTTCAGTACTTTGCTGTCTAAAAAGCAATTAAAATGCATCTTTATATCTGTAAGGACCTCTGTATTCTCAGTCATTACTGGCACAATTCTAGTTGTTTTTTTGAAACTTTCCTCTAACAGAATGAATAAAAATGAGAATGGTTAAAAAAAAAACAGCTTTCTCCACTGTAAATCTCACGCTGTTTCCTCTGTTAATGTCAAAATCCTAAAGTCATACTAATTGTCTTTACGACTCATGACCCGTGTGAACCATAAAGTTCTTCATTTTGCTGCTTTCCTGACTTGTGTAGGGCTCTCCCTTTATTAGTCTCTTATATAAAAGAACATGACAGTTTTATTGTGAGAATGAGTAGCATCTCCCCAGCGAGCTGTAATGTAGTGCTGTGTAGGAGCGGCGCCTGCTGTCGAGGTGCGCACGTCTGCAGCTCTGACACTTGAGAGTGAAGACAAAGCGTGTCAGCGTGCTGTTCAACATTTTCTTTAGCACAGCTAGAACAAATAAGGAAGGAATGTCAGGTATAGAGGAAAAAGAATCTTAAAGTAAATGAGGAATAGAAGAAGTCCACTTTAAGAACATTTTAGTTTCATAGCTTCTTTAACCACTTAAGCCCCGGAAGATTTTACCCCCTTCCCGACCAGGCCCTATTTTGCGATTCGGCACTGCGTGACTTTAACAGACAATTGCACGGTCATGCGACGCTGTACCTAAACGAATTTGACGTCCTTTTTTTCCCACAAACAGGGCTTTCTTTTGGTGGTGTTTGATCACCTGTGCGATTTTTTGATCATGCGCTATAAACAAAAAAAGAGCGACAATTTTGCAAAAATAACAATATTTTTCACATTTTTTTTTATATGAAATCCCCCCCCCCCAAAAAATGTAAAAATCAAATTTTTTTAACATTTTAGGCCAATTTGTTTTCTGCTACATATGTTTGGTAAAAAATAAGCGTATTTTGATTTATTTGCGCAAAAGTTATTGCGTTTCCTAACTAAGGGAAAGATTTTTGTCATTTTTATTGTTTTTTTTTAACGAGTAATGGCGGCAATCTGCAATTTTTTTTAGGGACTGCGACATTGGCGGCGATCTGCGATTTTTTTTTAGAGACTGCGATCTGTGATTTTTTTTAGGGACTGCGACATAAAAATAAGCCCCGGAAGATTTTACCCCCTCCTGACCAGGCCCTAATTTGCGATTCGGCACTGCGTGACTTTAACGGACAATTGCACGGTCGTGCGACGCTGTACCTAAACGAATTTGACGTCCTTTTTTCCCCACAAACAGGGCTTTCTTTTGGTGGGGTTTGATCACCTGTGCGATTTTTTGATCATTCGCTAAAAACAAAAAAAGAGCGACAATTTTGCAAAAATAACAATATTTTTCACATTTTTTTTATATGAAATCCCCCCCCCCCCCAAAAAAAATGTAAAAATCAAATTTTTTTAACATTTTAGGCCAATTTGTTTTCTGCTACATATGTTTGGTAAAAAATAAGCGTATTTTGATTGGTTTGCGCAAAAGTTATTGCGTTTACTAACTAAGGGAAAGATTTTTGTCATTTTTATTGTTTTTTTTTTAACGAGTAATGGCGGCGATCTGCGATTTTTTTTAGGGACTGCGACATTGCAGCGGACAGATCGGACCCCTGACTGACATTTTTAACACTTTTGGGGGTACCAGTGACATTACTACAGTAATCAGTGCTATACATATGCACTGTTACTGTAAAAATGACACTGGCAGGGAAGGGGTTAACTTTATTGGAGAAGGAGGGGTTACGTGTGTCCCTAGGGGCGTGCTTCTAACTGTGAAGGGATGTGGCTGTTTGTGTAACTTCAGAGATATACGATCCTACATAGCAGGACCTTATGATCTCTGCACTTACACAGGGGAGAATGACAGGCGGCTTCATTTACATTAGCCGCCTGCCTTTCTCCCTCTGTAATGGACGATCGCGAGTGACCGGCGGACATCGGGTCCGCCGGTCACATGCGTGGGGAAGTTAGGGAGCGAGCGGGGGCGGGAGCGTGCCTCCGTTGGCGTGTGCTCGCCCCCTAGAGCCTCACAGGCTAGTGACGTACCTCTACGTCACTTTGCCTGTGAGGGGCTGACTGCCGCCGTAAATAGTCGTGCGGCAGTCGGCAAGTGGTTAAAGTTGAGCTAAAATTTAAAAAAAATGGCTAGGGGGTTGGATTTTTTGGTAGAAGAATTTTTCTGCCATAAAACCCCATCCACTTTTTCCTAACATTTTTTTTCTTGTCTCTCCTTAGGAAATATAAATAAAAAAGTGCATACAGTACATACATACTACCGAACTCTTTTCCAGGTGTCTTTGGTCTGATCACATGATATGAGATGTCTGCTTCCTTCAGCAGGGCCACTGATAGGGGGGGGACCACCAGTCCTCCTGTAGGGGGCCCAGGCACACTGGGGGTCCCCAATAGCACAGGGAATCATTGTGGTATGGCAGAGGGGCAAGAAGGAAGCCCTGTGCGGCTCTCTGCAGCAGCTGAAAGTCAGTTTCTCCCCCTCCTGCCAGCTTTCAGCTGCTGCAGGTAGAGACACAGACACAGGGCATCGTTCCTGTAATTGTTTCAACAACACCGATCCCCCTTCTCTATTCTGCCTGCTTCTGATCCCCCCTCCCTCCCTGTGTACTCCCCTTTCACTGTGCCCCTCCTGCATCGCTGCAGGCTTCCCTGTCCTGTATATAAAAAAAAAAAAAATTAAACATTTTAAATATTTTCTTTAACAAATTGTGAATTTTTTTTAATGTAAAAAACAATTAAAGAGGGATAATTCACACGGGTTCTCTGTTATGTTTGTGTCCACTAGTGTATTTTTCTAGTGTATTTTTAGTAGAAATATTGTCTTGATATAAATTTTTTTTTTGGGGGGGGGGGGGCCCTGCCAGGTAGGCTGTACGGGCCCCAGGATTTCTAACAGCAGCCCTGTCCTTCAGTACTAGGTGACTCCTGAATGTTGCAGAGAGTGGAGTCTATGGGTATGATTTATTAATTCCACCCTGAAAATTTTTTTTTTTAGATAAAAATACCCTCGGGACAGTCAGGGCTTGTGCATTTCAGCAACGATAGCCTCTGAACTGTCCCATGTTTCACTTACCTGTAAGAAGAAATACTTACCTTGAAAATGTCTTGTCCAGCGCTGCCATCTCAGGTGTGGGCAGCTGAAGCCGGAGCGTCCTCTTCGGTGACGTCCGAGTCACACAATGCCCTGCACCGGCCCTGCTCGTCACTTCCGGTGCAGGGCCCAGAAGCTGTTCAGCAGGGAATAACGCGCCTGCATCGGAAGTGACGAGCAGGGCTGGTGCAGGCGCATTGACTCCTGGGATCGATGACGTTCATCTCCCAGGATTAAATGCAACCAGCAACAGACGTCGACGGCCGTGTCCGCAGAGGGAGGAAGAGGAAGGAAGGTAAGTACATTTTCTTTAAAAACAAGGTAAGTGAATGAAAAAAAAATGTTAATTATCCAATTCTTTTTCAGGTAAAAAAAGCAAGCAGATGGTGAAAAGTACATTTTGAGGGTGGAAGTCCATTTTAAAAGCAAATAGACTGTTCACTTTGCAAGGGAATTTTCCCCAAAGCATAATGAATGAGGTAAAATTTCAAATTGCAAAGAATACCCAAACTCGTGCAAGGAAATAAAAGCAAACTGCATTTGTGCTTGAATAATATTGGATGAAGGACAGCAGGAGAGCTTCACCTAATTCACTAAGCTCTGGGGTAAATTCACTTTCAAAGGGCATCTTCCCTTGCAAAGTGAACAGCCTATTTGCCTTTAATAAATCAACTTCAGCTTTCTGGAATCAGATGAGTGAATTTTGGTGTCATAAATTACTGCACTTTGCTTATTATCATCACTCCGCATTGCTATAGATCACGGGTGTCAAACACAAGGCCTGGGGGCCGAATCTAGCCAGCCAAGCCATTTTATGTGGCCCTCACACCTCTCCTGTGGCTACAGCACCCCCTCATCTCTGTCCCCACTATGTTTTAGCAGTCAGCAGCAGACAAGAGGACAGAACTCCTCTGCCAGATCTTGCGCTTCTCTGTGCAGCCGCACAGAGGCTCATGTCCAATTCCCCACGCCATCTCAGCAGTCAGTAGCAGAGAGGAGGACAGAATTGCTCTTAGAGATCCTGCACCTCTCTATGGCATGCCCTAGTCTCCGCCTCCCCAGGTCTAAGTATTCAGCAGACTCTGGTAGCTGACTCCAGCCTTCCTCTGGTCCTCCTCCAGACCCTGAACTTTCTGCTTCACAGCTCCACCCCTAGCTTTACTGGCAGCAGCACATGGTAAGGGGGTGCACTGTTATGTAAGGGAGTGTAGGGGACTCATGACTTCTGATGGTGGGGGTAGATCTTGCCATCTGATGTAAGAGGGGTGGGATGCTCTGAACATCTAGGCTTACAGATGCAACCAGCCCTTTGAGAGCAACCATAATGCTGATGTGGCCCACGATGGAATTGAGTTTGACACCACTGCTATAGATGATGGAAATTTTCAGGTTTAAGCAAGACCCATCCCAACACCACCAAAGCAGTGTTGTCTGTTTTTATGGACTTCCAGTGTCTGGCCAGTGTATTCGTCTCTGTTTTCTTCTTTTCCAGTCTTTCTCTGAAGCTGTTCATACACTTTTACATTTCTAACATTCAGCCCAGTAGGCATGTTTGCATGTGCAAGGGTTTCCCATGCATGTGCACAGAAGCCCTTACGTTTTGTTGTCTCGAGAGACCCACAGTATCTGTGCAGTCCTCCATCTGTGTTCATGCAGCAGGTCTCTGACAGATTCCAAATACCTGGCAGAGAGTGTTGTCATGTCTGCGCATGTGCAAATCTTACGGCATGCATGCTCAACTGTCTAAAACCCCAGCCTATGACATGGCAATCCAAAGACGCAGCAGGGTCTCCCAACATAATTATTGTCTGGACAAGAAGTTTGGAAGCACAAAAAAATGTAATATGCTTCCCAAAAACAATTTTAAAATTTTCCAATTCTATAGGAGGGGGGAGGGAGGAACCAGAGAAGGAAAAGTCCTTAAAATGGGTGAAGGTCCACGTGTCCATATACTGATTCAAAACTGATTGCTGGAATGGCCAAAATAAGCAGGATGGTGTGTTTGAGTCTTTTATGTTTTGGTTGATTCTGTCATGGAGCAGGTAGCAGGGCAGAAGCTGGGGTCCACAAGCAGATGAACTGACTCAAGCCATTCCATTCACTAAGCAAATACTTGTAAAGCACAGGCGCCAAAAGTTACAAAAGCCTCATCGTATATAGTCATTAACCCATCCTATGTGGCAATTATAGATTCCAACTGGATGAGGATGCGTATCCCAATGCACCAAAATCCACCAAGCTAAAATGTAACCTTTATTTTAGTAACTCTAAAAGAATGTTTCATGACCATAAATGTAAATTCCTATATGTAAAGGTAAAAATAAATATATTATACTTGTTTTAACCACTTCTGGACCGGAAAAGATTTGCCCCCTTATTGACCAGGCCATATTTCGCGATTCGGCATTGCGTTACTCTAACGGACAATTCCGCGGTCGTGGGATGATGTACCTAATTACAATTGATGTCCTTTTTTCCCCACAAATAGAGCTTATTTTTGGTGGTATTTGATCACCTGTGCAATTTTTAGTTTTTGCGCTATAAACAAAAAAATAGCGACAATTCTGAAAAAAAAAAAAAAACAATATTTTTCACATTCTGCTATATAACATTCCCAATAAAAAAATAATTTAAAAATCAAAATGTTTTACCATTTTAGGCCAATTTGTTTTCTGCTACATATTAAAAAAAAATCGCAATAAGCGTATTTTGATTGGTTTGCGCAAAAGTTATTGCATCTACTAACTACGGGAAAGATTTATGTCATTTTTATTTTTAAATTTTTTTACTAGTAATGGCGGCGATCTGCGATTTTTTTGCGGGACTGCGACATTACGACGGACAGATTGGACCCCTGACTGACATTTTTGATCCTTTTGGGGGACCAGTGACATTACTACAGTAATCAGTGCTAAAAATATGCACTGTACTGTAATAATGACACTGGCAGGGAAGGGGTTAACATTGTCGGTAATCAAGGGGTTAAATGTGAGTCTAGGGGAATGATTATAACTGTGGGGGGGCGTGGCTTGTGAAATGACCATAGAGACCTGCAATCTTATATAGAAGGATCACATGGGCTCTGTGATCATCCCAGGGAGAAGGACGGTTGGTTGTGTTTACAACAGCTGACCGTTCTTCTCTCTTAGCGGGGAACGATCGCGGGTGCCTTGCAGCAATCGGAGTCACCTGCCCTTTGCATTGGCTTCCCCGCTGACGAACGGGAGCGAGAGCACGCCACCGGCGGCTCACGTTTGCCCCCTAGCTACCTGCGTGCGACCGACGTATACCTACGGCAGTTTGCGCAGGAGCGGCTGCCTGCCACAGTGTAACTGCGGCGGGCGGTCGTAAAGTGGTTAAGTACTTCCAGGTAGCATAAATCTACTGTATATAGATATCAACTTATGTAGTAAACAATCAATTATCCTAAACTGAGACTTTTCTCAGTTCATATATGTATGGGACACAATGATAGCAATATCTCAATATTAGGGATGGACTCTGTGTTCAAGACGAACGTAAGTTCGACTTGAACATCAGATGTTCATGTGTTAGCTGAACACACAAACAAATGGGGCACTCGGCAAGAAGTTTGCCTGCCGATGAGCGCCCCATAATGCACTGTGCTCTTGCAGTGCATTGATTGCTGATGATTGGCCAAAGCATGCACCTGACCTGTATGCTTTGGCAAATTACAGCACAATGTACTGTGAGAGCCATATTTGGCTAAAGGCAAAGTGCCTTTGGCCAATCATAGCTCAGGGGCAAGTCCACGCCCCACACTATATAAGGCTGCTGCTTACGTGTCAGCCATGTATCGTGTGTGACAATAGAGATTAGGCAGGTAGTTTGTGGATAGTGTGTTCAGTCAGATTAGTGCAGTATGTGTAGTGTACAGGCATACCCCACTTTTAAGATATATGGATATGTTGTAGTCCTGGGTCTGCTCTCGGTGCTCCCCAAGTTTAGTGTCCCTGTCACTTATGGTTCGTGAGAAGTGCCATGTCAAGCTGACCAATATTTCCCATATTGAAATAAAGAGGAGACCGCACTCAAACTATAAACAAATAAATCAAATAAATTTGAAAAAAGTCTGTTTTAAATATATGAATAATAAATCCAATGTGAATAATGTGTGTCCGTGTCCAAAAAGGTACCCTTGTGTATCTCTTGGACACGGACACACATTATTCACATTGGGCTTATTATTCATATATTTAACACAGACTTTTTCAAATTTATTTGATTTATTTGTTTATAGTTTGAGCGCGGTCTCCCCTTTATTTCGATATTTAAAGCACATTTGCTGTTTAGACGAGCTGCTCAGCATGTTTTAAGTTGTACTTTTGTATATTTTGATGAAATCACATATATTTATAATTTATTAATTTCACCAGTAATTAATTCACGTATTTATCACCTTTATATTATCACTTTTATCCTGTGCGCAATTGCTTTGGTGTTTTTTTACACTATTTTTACAATATTTCCCATAGATGCCAATGAGCACTGAAAGCTGAAAATTGGTCTGGGCCGGAAGGGGGTGAAAGTGCCTTGTATTTAACTGGTTAAGGGAAACCCTATGACAGAATTAAAAAAAAAAAAAAAAAAACACGGATTGCAGGAAAGAAATTCACACAATTCTCCCATCAACACAGATATTGCGGACAGGGGAATCCCTCCTGCCAAGCAATCGTCTGCTCCTGGCGGGGAGCGGGCAGGGGAAGCTGTACCCACCGGAGAAGACAGTGATTACTAGCAGCAGCTAGTGATAATTGGAAGAGAATCTGGTAGCCTGGTTGTGCCCAAGTTGATCGATCGATCAACTTATTACATTCAGCCTGCCCACACACGGTTCGAATCTTGGCCAGCTTCTGCAGAACCAGCCTAGATTCGAATCCTCTATGGCCAGCCTTTGATAGCGAATCAGTATTTTAAAGGAGTCCTGATAGGGCTTGTGCACATAAAAATTGCTATGTTTGCAGAAAATATTTTAATATCCTAAGGATCACTTAGACTGCACCATAAGAAATACAGTATGGTAGAGTTTGGCTCTTTCTTAGAGTTAAAAATAAACTGTTCAAAGAGTGAAATTCTGTTTCTAGTTAAACATAATACTTATGAATTCAGATTCAGATCAGCTAAGACTGATAGGTCTGAAAAGAACAGAAGATTGGTTTAGTTATTTGGGCATACAATTCTCTAGGAATGCATTCCTCTAGTTATTTCAAAAATCCTTCAGGAATTAAACTTGTGGGAAAAGTTGGCACTTTCTTAAAGCAAATGCCATATCCATATAATGATTCGTTTTCCAAGACTGGTCTTTAAATCCTGGCAACAAGGCTGGGAATTGGGGATGCTAACTAGGAGGTTTTTAACCAGGTTTCTTAGGAGACCCAAATTGCTTACAGATAAAACAATACAATTTGTAATCATTCTTCAAAGTTTCTGAGATTTTTAATATCTACTGGGGCCCCTTACTGCATAGGCTATTTAAAAAAAAAAAAAGTGAATTTAAGAATTTAACGCTTATCTAAACCCAAGAACAAAAATGCACCATCAGGTAGGAGATGACTCTACCAAGAGTGCTAGCATAGATCCAATGGTGGGTGCTGAAACACATGTAGGCAGGTGCAGTCTACTTTCTCCACTGCAGGTGGCACTTCTACGAAGTGAAATTGCAGTTGGGAAGGAAGTCAAGAGGAACAGGTTTCCTCTATGTATATGTTTAGGGTTCCTCTATGGTTTCCTGGGTCACTGGGGTAGATTTCCCATTAGATGCTGTCACCACTGCTGTATTTAGGCCTAGGCCGACAAGGCCTAGGGCGGCACTTTGTGGGGGGGCGGCAAAAAAGCCGACCCCCTGCATGAAAACCCCCCCGATTCCGCCGCTGAACCTGAAAGAAAAAAAAAATGGCCGCGGCCGGCCCGACATGCGCACTGCGCATGTGCCGCCGCCGCCGCCACTCGGTAAAACCCGAACATGATGTTCGGCTATTCCCGGGCAGGTGGCGCCTGCGCGGTGACGCAATGGCGCCGGGCGGCGCCATTTTTAAATGGAAGGCGCCTCAAGGTAAGTGAGACTCGGACTCCTCCGCAGCAGATGCCGGTGCTGCAGGCATGGTACAGGAGATTCTCCTGTACCATGCCCGCAGCACCTGCATCGGCTGTACTATGCTGCCCACAGCCCTGCATCTTTTATATTATGCTGCTCAGTCACAGTGCCCACAGCCCTGCTGCATCTCCTGTACCATGCTGCCAGTGCCCAGTGCCCACAGCCTTGCTGCATCTCCTGTGCCATGCTGCCAGTGCCCACAGCCTTGCTGCATCTCCTGTGCCATGCTACCAGTGCCCACAGCCTTGCTGCATCTCCTGTGCCATGCTGCCAGTGCCCACAGCCTTGCTGCATCTCCTGTGCCATGCTACCAGTGCCCACAGCCTTGCTGCATCTCCTGTGCCATGCTGCCAGTGCCCAGTTCCCACAGCCTTGCTGCATCTCCTGTGCCATGTGGCCAGTGCCCAGTGCCCACAGCCTTGCTGCATCTCCTGTGCCATGCTGCCAGTGCCCACAGCCTTGCTGCATCTCCTGTATCATGATGCCAGTGCCCACAGCCCTGCATTTCCTGTACCATGCTGCCAGTGCCCAGTGACCACAGCCCTGCATCTCCTGTACTATGCTGCCCAGTGCCCACAGCCCTGCATCTCCTGTACCATGCCTGTACCATGCCCGCAGCACCGCATCTCCATGTCTGCAGCCCCTGCACTATGCCTGCAACTACTGCATCTCCTGTACCATGTCCGCAGCCCCTGCACCATGCCAACAATCCCTGCATCTCATGTACCATGTCCGCAGCCCCTGCAAATTCCAGCAACCCCTGCATCTCCTGTACCATGTCTGCAGCCCCTGCACTATGCCCGCAGCCCTGGCAGATTTTCCCCCTTAATGACCAGGCCATTTTTGCGATTCAGGACTGCGTTACTTTAAAGGACAATTGTGCGGTCGTGCAAAACTGTACCCTAAAAAAATGAATGTCCTTTCTTTCCCACAAATAGAGCTTTCTTTTGGTGGTATTTGGTCACCTGTGTGATTTTTATTTATTGCGTTATAAACCAAAAAAGTGAACAATTCGGAAAAGAAAAATATTGTTTTTCACATTCTGCGATATAACATTCCCCCCCAAAAAAAATTTAAAAATCTAATTTTGTCATCCTTTTAGGCCAATTTGTATTCTGCTACATATTTTTGGTCAAAAAAATCCCAATAAGCGTATTTTGATTGGTTTGTGCAAAAGTTAGTAATAGCGTCAATCTGCGATTTTTAGTGGGACTGCGACATTGCGGCAGACAGATCGGACCCCTAACTGACATTTTTGACACTTTTGGGGGTACCAGTGACATTACTACAGTAATCAGTGCTAAAAATATGCCCTGTTACTGTAATAATGGCACTTGGAGGGAAGGGGGTTAACCCGGGGGTGATCAAAGGGTTAAGTGTGAGCCTAGGTGGTGTTTTCTAACTGTATGGGGGAGGGGCTTGTGAAATGACCATAGAGACCTGTGTTCCTATATAGAAGGATCCCAGGCGCTCTGTGATCATTTCAGGGAGAACAACGGTCAGCTGTATTTACAACAGCAGGCCGTCGTTCTCTCTCAGCAGGGAACGATCGCAGGTGCCCGGCTGCAATTGCGGCCGCTGGCCCCGTGGATTGGCATCCTTGCTGCCTAGTGGGGGCCCCCAGGAGCGCTCTCACGAGCCAACGTACCCATACAAAACAACGAAATATACAAGTAGGCACTTTGTACCCACTTTTAATGTACAGAGAGGAAGAGTTGGAGCCTAAAGAGGAAGGGGTGTGGTTTATAGATGATAGGGCGGGCCTGAAACAGGAAGGGGTTTGGCCTTGACAGTAAGGGGTGGGTCGTAGGTAAATTAGGGGGTGCACAAGTTTAGTCCGGCCTAGGGCAGCACAAAACCTAAATACACTACTGGCTGTCACCCAATGTGACTTTAGCAGCCCTCTTTTGCCAGGCAGAGCATTTTAATGCCCTGGCTCCCAGGGTTGGCACACATTTTGCGAGTTGGTAGAGTAGGGATAGGTATCCCATTTGGTAGGGACAGAACAAGCTTCAGGGAAAGATTCCTGACAAAGAAGAAAAGCGTAGGGCTCGCAACTTCCCTGA